>NC_080171.1:76407126-77039626 GCF_950295315.1 Erinaceus europaeus | reverse complement strand
AGCATTCTCCTTCCAGGAACTTTTCTGGTTTTCAGCCCATCAAGTGACTTCTGAGGTACTCATTGGCCAAACCCATCTGATCCCCAAAAGTCTACTACTTGAGAATTCCCTGGGCACAGGAAACTTGGCTGGAGTAGGAAGCCTGGATTCTATACTCTGTCCTCTGCACACCCAGCATGCCACGATGATTTATCTCTGTCTCCCCTCCTTTCCTGATGACTGTCTTATTAGTTGGGGGCCTGTTAAATGGTTGTTCTCTACAGACTTTGAGCAGTCTGTCTTTTCCCCTTACTTCTTTCACAGAGACTCTCCTCACCCTTTAGCCTTCAGAATATCTGGATTTAGGCTTACACAGGACTTGTAGGAAGAAAACTATTGTCTACTTTCAGGCCTGTTATATTAACTCCCACCCTGAGTCAAAAGAACATAAAATACACATTTTCTTGCCATGTGCCTGTACTACTGAATTGCCTTTGGAACACAGAGTAGAGAGACTGTACAGAGAGAGAAAGAAAGATTGAGAGAAAGAGAAAGAAGGCAGGGAGAGAAGTGAGAAGGAAAGAGAAAGAGTGAGTGATGTTCCAGTGCTTATAAAGCAACCCTCTGTAGATGGGGACTGGAGGCTTGAGCCTGGGCCATTGCACATGGTAGTGTGCATGCTTTACCAGGTAAGCCAATACCTGGCCACTTTGTTTATTAGTTTTAGTTAGAGAGTGGACAAAACGTTGTTCAATTAGACAATGGAGTTATCCATGGTGTTATCCTTGTTGCTTTCATGTGTGCTTAGAATTATGGTAACTCAGGTTAAGTTTGGATGTCTCCTAATTATTTCATATCTATGTTAAAACTTTCTCCAACTGATCAAATGCTCTCTGAGAGGTAGTCTAGTGGTTAGAATTCTGTTAGTATAGCAAATTACCCTGACCAGAAGTGATTCTTTATAAATGTAAATTATCTGTACGTTATCTTTGAGAAATAGAGACAGTTTCCTACCATTAAACTATGCTTCTTTCCTCCTTTCCTCTCACCTTTTCTTGTGTTTATAGAGGTTCTATCTTCATGTAGGAAGTAATTCACCTTAACATCAAATATTTTTGCAGATTGATCCCACACATAAAACTTGGGTCAAGCCTATCAGATCACATTATAGGCAGCTGTCTAATTGATGTATGCATTGGAACTTCCTAGAATGCATTCTACAGCATATTATAGGGAATCTAACAAATGAATTTCAGGTCAGTGAGAAATACATGCAACTATGCTAGCACTGGCATTTGAGATTTCTAGAGTAGTGGTTTGCTTATCTAACGACTATATCTGCTCTTTCCCCCTTGGGGTTTGTCAGAAAATTTGTCAAGGGAAAAGCAGTGAAATGTGCTTACATTTTCTCTTTAGTTTTCTAGGTTAATTGTTGGTGAACTTTATTTAACACGCTTGCTATAGTAAAAGTCTCTGTGGAGCAGAGCAGCTTTCAGTTAACTTGGCAAATCATTACAAGAGAACAGGAGGGTCAGCACAAGCACTCTCTACTAATTAGTTGATAATTGATGTACAATAGCTGACTGATGAGACTTTCAAATATAAACTTCAGGAATGCTGTTTAATATATCTTTTACATCTTTATGAGGTGGTTTAGAGCTGTATATTGTTAATAATATCTTATCAGAAAGGTGGGGAGCAAGATTGAGACTTCATCCATAGGAATCTAGCATACTGAGTGAGTGGTACAGAAAGAAATGTGATAGTTTTTAATCTCTCTTCAGTATAAATGCACTTCCATTTAATGCAGGGATTTAGCAAAATGAGTAATGCTGGCAATTCCATACTTTGTGGCCAACATTCTTAACTGCTGACTAAATTTAGAAAAGTGTTGGTGTGAAAGTTATATTCTTTGTGGGATAAACATGGCAGATTCACACTGAATTCACACTGAACTCATTCTGTGGATTCAGATTTGGCCTGTTTATTGGCTGGGACATAGTAACTAAATTTGGGATGGAGTCACCCTTTTCTACTCAGTCTCTTACATCTTTATCAGCCAGTTACAAAATCCTTAATCTTACTCTATTTTGCTTCCATAACTGTTGTTTTCTTACTTTGCTACTACCACACAGCCTGCTCTCCTGTACCTAGCTTCTGCTTCGTGTCCTCTTTTATTGGTAGTTTTTCTTCCCAGTTCTGCCGGATTTATTTGGGGGTAAATTAGCCTTTCAGTGGGGGATATACTACAATCAATAGCACAGAGTCTCAGATGCATGTCAGCAGGCCAGTTACAATTTGTCTTAGTTGGTTTGAAGTAGAGCCTACACACTCACATTTTTTTTCTCTTGCCTCCAGGGTTATTGCTGGGGCTCCATGCCTGCACCAGGAATCCACTGCTCCTGGAGGCTATTTTTTCCCCCTTTGTTGCCCTTGTTTTTTTTTTAATTGTTGTTGTGGTTATTATAATTGTTGTTATTGATGTCAGACAGGACAGAGAGAAATGGAGAGAGGAGGGGAAGACAGAGACGGGGAGAGAAAGAAAGACACCTCCAGACCTGCTTCACCTCCTCTGAAGCGACCCCCCTGCAGGTAGGGAGCCAGGGGATCCAACCGGGATCCTTACTCCAGTCCTTGCACTTTGTGCTCTTAACACACTGAGTTACTGCCCGGCCCCTACATGCACGTTTTTCAATAGTGCCCTTGATGATACTGATGTGCCACTAGGCTTACAGCCATCAGTGAATTCAAAACATCCATATGTTCCAAGTCAGGTCCTCTAGGCTTATGGGACACCCTTTAAACTTTGTCTCTTCCCTTCTGGATAGAATCCAGTCTTGGTAGTAATCCTAATCCCATTTCTGCCAGGACAGTGTCCTTCCTTCTGCCCTCATGTCTACACTATAGTGTTTCCTCCTCTCCTTCATGCTTTAACTTACTGTTTTTAAATGTGTGTTCTTTCAAATGATAGTTTTATATGAGCCCATAGGAAAAACGTTCCCTGTGTAATACATTTTGTACATTATTTGCTTCTCTGTAAAGCGTATTACGTGCAATTGTATTATATATAATTTTACTTGAAAGAGAGAGAGAGGGAGAAGGAGAGGGAGAGGGAGAGGGAGAGAGACTGACCAGAGCTCTGGCTTGTGATGGTGCTGGGAATTGAGCCTGGAACTTCAGAATCTGAGGCATGAAAGTCTTTTGCATAGTGACTAAGCAGTCTCCTTAAATCTCTCCATGGCCCTGTTTTATTTGTTATCACTGTGGGAAATGGTACTATCCTGGCCTCAGGTCTCCCTGCCAGGCAAGCCTAACAGCTGCTTTTGTTCAGTGCAGGAACAGAATATTTAATACACTCTACCCAGGCATTTATCCCTTCATATCCTAGTTCTATTTCAAAGGTATGTTGTAAATCTGTAATTTTTTGAATCTGCACTATGGTAGGGCCATGTTTCTGTATATCAAGTTAATTCTTGGATTTAGTTCAAGGGGAATTCTGGAGTGGGGGGTGGCGAGGGAATGCTAGACAGTGTCTTACTAGGGGAAGTAGGAGGTTTCTTATGAATCTCAGGCAGAAGTTTTATAATGAGAGTCCCAAGTGGGTCTCATCCATTTATATAAGCCCCTATGCCAAAGAACAAAGAAGTAAGTGGACACCTGTTGCTTGAGGTAAGGGTGAGAGTGAGAGGGTTACATTTCCTGGTAGCACAACCAGATTGGAGAATGCCCTTAACTATGGATATATGATACTGGTAATGGATAAGTTGGTGGGGGGTATTGTTTTGCATATCCTCCCCACTGTGAGTCTCTGGAGGGAGGGAGGGTGCTATCCAGCCTCAGAATTCTGTGGTCCACTATACATCATTCCAGGTAGCACACACACGTACAGATGGTCGGTCATTGGTGGCAAAGATATTTATCAGAGCTACTAAGTCCTTGTTCATCCATAAAGTCCCACAATCAAGAACAGAGCAGACATCAAACTGAATAACTACAGGGTTAGGACTGCAGTGATCTGATATTGTTATGGTCTGCACCTGTGGAGTTAGGAAAAGGAGAAAAATCTTGGAAACGTAAAGGATCCATAATGGATACTGAAAAGAATCGCACATATAAAATAATGTAACACAACCAAGAGTATACACTGGCCTAGCAACCAGGTTGTAGGGGTTGCACTCCCAAGAGCCAAGTCTAGGGAAAAGGATATGTTACTGGAAAAAGGAGAAGGGAAAACATGAGGAGTACTTAGTTCCTTTTTAGTATTAATCGAGTAGGTGTCTGACCAGACTCTGCAGTCCACTGGTCTGATAATGCCTTCTTGAGCCGAGTGTGATGTATGCAGCCCTTCTCAGCATTTTGAACCGCTATTTCAGTAGTTAATAACACTTTATATGATCCCTCCCAGTCAGGTTGGAGCTTTTCTTCTTTCCAAGATTTGATGAGTACTTGATCTCTGGGCAGGAATGGGTGGACTGCAAATTCCAGGGGTGGTGCCTGAACAATCAATCCCTGTTGTCTTAGATGAGAGAGAATAGAAGATAGCTTAATAATGTAGGTTCATAAGAAAACGTCTTTGGTCTCATATTGAGGCACCCCTGAGGTTCGAGTTGTAAATGGCATTCCATAAAGCATCTCAAATGGGGATATTCCTAAATCCTTTATAAGGGCAGTTCTAATCTGGAGCAGGGGTAGTGGCAAACACTTAGTCTGGGGAAGCTTAGTCTCAAGAACTAATTTTTTAAAGTGACTTCTCAAAGTCTGATTCTTTCTTTCTACTCTCCCAGAAGAAGGGAGATGCCAGGGGGTATGTAAATCCCAACTGATATTCAGTGCCCAGGCTAACTCTTAGACTATGTTAGGTACAAAGTGAGTTCCATTATATGAATCTATAGTTTCAATTAGTCCACACTTAGGAATTATTTGTTCTAGTAGTATCTTAGTCACTGTCTGTGCTGTAGTCCTTTTTACTGGGTAGCACTCAACCCAATGAGTGAGATGATCAACTATAACCAGGAGATATTTAAGATTCCTTACTGGGGGTGATTCAGTAAAATCAACCTGAATACTCTGGAAAAGTCTAAGGGCTAGGGGTCGGCCCCCTGACTGGCCAGCTCGATTCACCTTCTTATTTACTCTGCTGCATGTGGGGCAACTTTCAACAACTTGTTTAGCCAAGGTATATGTTCCTGGGCACCCGTAGTCTCAGAGGACCGCATCACACATGGCCTGCATGCCCCAGTGACTAGACTGATGGAGAATATGGAGGATTTCTCTCATCAGAGGTTTGGACAAAATCTGTCTTTTATCTGGGAGTACTCACATTACATCTGAGTTTTGTACAGCCCCCAATTCTTTCTCTAACATCCTTTCTTCTTCTTTGCTAAAAATTGGGATCGCTGATGGCTTTTGTATTTTTGGTAGGAGAGGAAACATGGGAACCTCGGGGAGAAGGGCAGCTGATTTAGCTTCTTCGTCTGTGCGGGCATTCCCCGATGCCTCAAATGACTCCTCTGTTTGATGTGCTGGAACATGTACTATAGAGATTTCTTATGGAAACAAAAGATTGTTTAGTATTTCAGAAAGTAATCTGTTGTGTGCTAGATCTTTACCCCTGCTGTTGATCATTCTCCGTTCAGCCCAATTTTTTCCAAACATCTGTGCCACTCCAAGGGCATATTTTGAGTCAGTATAGACAGTTCCAGTTTTGTTTTCTAAATACTTGAGGGACTGATTGAGAGCATACAATTCACAGGTTTGAGCAGCCATGAATTTGGAAGGCGACCCATCTCTAAAGTCTTTAAGCTTTTTCCGTCAATCATAACATAACCAGTATGTTTCTTTTCCTTTATAAACCGAGAGGACCCATCAATAAAAATATGTTCTCCAGTCTCAAAGAGGGTGTCAACTAGGTCTGGTCAAACCTTAGTCTGGAGATCAACTGAATCTATAAACGTATGGGCCATGCTGTCATCAGCCTAGAGGTTCTAAGTACCCTTTAAGAAGCTGGTTGGATTAATAATATCATTTGAGACTAAAGTTAAATTATCTCACTGTAACAGAATGGCTTCATACTTTAGGATTTAGGAATCTGTCAACCACTGTCCAGCCTTTTGTTGGGAGATGGTTTTTACTTGGTGGGGAGTATGTACCGTTAAGCCCCTCCCCCAGGTTAGTTTACTGGCTTCTTCTACAAGAATGGCTGTGGTAGCAACAGCTTGAATGTACCTAGGCCACCCTTGAGCAATAGGATCGAGAAATTTGGACAAAAATGCAACTGGCCTACAGTGGCCACCTACATCTTGGGCGACTACCCCAACTACAGTGCCCTGATCTGTAGTGGCAAAGAGTCTGAAGGGCGTTGTTAAATCTGGGAAGCAGAGAGCAGGGGCAGAGATTAATGACTTCTTTAGAGTTGAGAAAACCTGTTCTTCTGCTGATCCTCACTCTAAGAGTCTGATTCTGGGGAGGTGAGTCTCAGATATATCAGTTTGGTGAGGGCAGCATAATTTTCAATCCATAGTCTACAAAACCCAATAAGTCCCAAGAACTTCCTTAATTCTCTCTTGGTTTTGGATCAGATTCCTGGGTCTATATATTTCTGGCCTTTACCGATCACATGTCCCAAATATCTAACCTCCCGCTCCATGAATTATAATTTTTTACTTGACACTCTGAGACCTTTGTTGCTGAGGAAGTTTAAAAAAAGTATAACTGTGTTTAGTAGAGTCTCATAGTCACCCCCTGACAGTAAAATGCCATCAAAATAATTTAAAAGGCAAATATCAGGGGGTAAGGTAAATTCTTCTAAGGTTCGTTCTAAAATTCTGCCAAAAAGGTTAGGGCAATCAGTATATCTCTGTGGTAGTACAGTCTACCTGAATTGTTGTTTTCTCCCTGTATTCACATTTCCATTGAAATGCAGAAATTTATCTACTTTCTTCAGCTAGGGGACAAGACCAGAATGCATCTTTCAAATCCAGAACACAGAGCCAGTCATGTTCTGGAGGAGTATGTCCTAACAGAGTATAAGGATTGGGTACTACAGGCTGTTGGCTCACAACCGCTTGATTGATAGCCCGGAGATCCTGTACCAACCAATAAGTCCCAACAGTCTTATGGACTGGGAAAATGGGTGTGTTAAAAGAGGACATACATAGTTCAAGGAGCCCATCTCAGATTAATCCATCAATGACTGGCTGTAACCCTTGCTTCCCTTCTAAGGGAATGGGGTATTTCTTCTGTCTAATAAAAACGATGGGGATCCTTTAGGGTAACTATTATTGGCTCTGTTTGAAGCAGTCCTAGATTCCCTTCAGCAGCCCACACTTGTGGATCTATTTGTGCTTCTATCTGTGGATTTAAGAGGTTTAGAACAGTGTAAATTTTATTCTGGCTAATATGGAGGCCTAGCTGTATCCCTACCATTAAGTCTGTACCGTGAGTACCCATTCATTGGGGAAACTGACGATCCTTCCTAGCCGACTGAATCCACATGGATCCCAGTCACTTTCAAAGCCATTTAACTGACTACAGAAGAAGGGCAAATGCTAGAAGAAGAAGAAGTCTGTACCCAAAAAATTTGTTCCTGCTTCTGGGATAAATAAAAATTTAATTTTAGCTTCTCTTCCTTGGTAATAGAGATTTCTTGAAGGCCACTGGCTAAAAATCCCTCTCCCTTTAACCCAGAAACACTGAGACTGTTTGTGCTGGGGCTCAGCCCAGAAGGAATGATACAGAGAAAGAAGCGGGCCATTCCAGAGTCAACAAGAAAGGTGATAGGGAGTCTTGTGAGTCCCACCTCAAGTTTTACTAGGGGTTCCTGGCAGGACCCAAGGAACATCCAGAGCCCTTGACACCCTCAATCATCATAGATTGTCATGAGAGGGACAGTTGATGCTCTCGTGCCCACTCAAGGCACTGTTTTTTGAAATGGCCAATTTCCCCACATTTAAAACACTTATCTTTACCCCAAGGGTTAGTACTTATTCTCTTCTTGCCTTCTTGTCTTTTTTTTTTTAAATTTTATATTGTCTCATTCCTAGGCCCTGATTGCTTCTCAGAGACTAGTGGGGATGGAGGTGAGTTAAAGACTGAGTACATAATTTGGCCTTCTGTTTCTGCTTTTCTTCATCTTGCCTAACATATACTTTGAGTTACTCTTAAGAGTTCTTCTAAAGGCATATCTTTTCAATTCTCTATCTTTTTGCAGTTTCTTACAGATGTCTGGCCAACTATTAGTGACAAAGTGTAATTTTAACATTCCCTGACCTAAAATATCCTCTGGCTTTAACCCAGAATACTTTCTCATCTGTTCTTTTAGATGACTTATGAAATCAGCAGGGCTCTCATTCCCCCTTTGTTGGACATCAAAGACTTTGGCTATATTCTGAAACCTGGGAATTGAGTCCCTAATTCCTTTGATAATCAGGGTGCATAGGTCAGCCATGTGTCGCCAACCTTATTGTTATCTCAATGGAGGTCTTGGTTTGGGAATTTTTGGACAGCAGAAGATACTCCTACTCTTGCAAGCTGTTCCTTCTCCCATGCTGTCATGGCTGCTCTCCTGATCATCTGCCTTTCTTCTCCTGTGAAAAGAATAGAGAGTATGGACATCATTTCTCACTAGGTATAAATCTGAGGTCCTAAAAATTGATCTACTTGTTCGGCTACCCGTTCGGGTCTTCAATAAGTGGTCGGAGGTCATGTTTAAATCCCCAAACTTCAGAATTAGTTAGGAGGGTATTAACAAAGCCAATATCCCCCTGCCCAGGGGAATGTCTCTCAGTGGAAATGATCTATTCTCTCCTGGTTGTTTTGGAAAGGGGAAGTTGTAAAGGTCCTTTAAGCACTGTGTCATTTCTTTTTCTAGTCGGCTAGTTATATGCTTTCTAGCCTGATCTGGGTTAGGTCTAGGGGATAAGAATTCTTCTGGGGGAGGGGGGAGGGAGCTCATCAGGGGGAGGAGGTGGAGACAGATATTCCGGGAGAAGTGCTGGGGAGGAAACTTGAAGTGGGGCTAGCTGCTGTGGGTTATATGGTGGTGGGATATACTAGAGCAGGTCCCATGGTCATGCTGGCAATTTTGACTCCTTTTTTAGGGCAGGGATCTTCACTGGGTAAAGAATAGTTAGTTCCTTTTCCCAGCAGTGTGCACATTCAATCTCTTCTTGTAGGGGCGGAGATTTTTAATTAACATATCGAATGAGGAGCTGGCAAATCCAGTCCTCTGTGTCCCAAACTTTGGCCAATAAAACGAGGATCTCAGAATTAGCTCTCGTGGCCACACAAGGGTACAATACTTGATTATAACCCTGTTCTTTTTATCTCTGGTTGTTTCTGTTTCTTTCCAGTTCCTTAACATACATCCTAGGAGACTTTCAGCTGGTATAGGCTCTAATTTAAAAGGTCCTATATTCATACTTTTTTCTCTAGAAGGCCTTAATTGGAATGATTTCCCATTTCAGGTTCCTGGCTGTTCTACTGTATATGACCTCCCCTTGCACTCATGAGCCTCTCACTTTGTCTTTCACCAGGGCTCCTCTCCAGGACCCCTGGTTTTTGACTCAGCACTCTCTCAGCACTCACTTCAAGTCTCATACACACATCAGACAGCCTCTGAAATGTTCCAACCACCAAGGGTTTCAGTTGCCCCCGCAACTTACTCACCCCGTCTGTGCACAGGTTACCTGGTCTCCGTGGGTGCGCTTGCCTGAGCTTGTTCTTCATGTTGCTGATTACCCTCCTGCCAGGTCTGGCAACTCTTGAACTTACTGTGGCTCCTCCCATCCCTTGAGGTCTCTACTAAAGGCAGTGGGGTGCATCCTCTCTGGAAGAGACAGAGCCCCCATCACCAGAGTGCCTCTAAAAGAAAATCCCAGACAGCCCCCAATTGTGAGAAACAGTGCAAAACACACTATGTCTATGCCTTAAAACAAGGACTGAGACACCAAGAGTCATGAGCAAAGCAAAGTTTTAGTTATCTAAATATATATAAGGGTGCAAGAGTGTAAGCCAGCAAGCACACCAAAGGCAATCTTCAGAGCCTTTTTATACATTACTAGGACATGGGAACAACCTGTCCCTTCCCATTTGATGAGAGGGAATTGGTTCACAATCTAACCTTGTTCAGGAAAAGGGGATGGGAACAGATATGAGGAGGGGGTCGGGGGTCTACTATAATGAGAAAGGAAGAGAAAGGAGGGGGGATTGGCCAGGAAGTCTAAGTTTACAATGTGGCTATAATGGGAAAGGAAGAGTGAGGAGGGGTCCGGGGGTCTATTATAATGGGAAGGGCTCTGAGGAGTGGGGCTGGGAAGTGTAAGCTAATTTTGAAGAAAACCAAGGCTTGGTTGTAGTCATGTAGAAGTGTAAGGGTCAGGGGTCTGTAGTGAAACTGGATTGATCAATATCAATGAAAAGACTACAACCAACTGGGCCATTTCTCACATCACTTTATAACTGATTTTTTTTTGTTATTTATTTATTTATTTTAAAAAGGAGACATTAACAAAAACCGTAGGGTAGGAGGGGTACAACTCTGCACAGTTCCTACCACCAGATCTCTATATTCCATCCCCTTCCCTGATAGCTTTCCTATTCTTTATCCCTTTGGGAGTATGGACCCAAGGTCATTGTGGGTTGCAGAAGGTGGAAGGTTTGGCTTCTGCAATTGCTTCCCCACTGAACATGGGCATTGACTGGTTGATCCATACTCCCAGTCTGCCTTTCTCTTTCCCTAGTATGGTGGGTCTCTGGTGAAGCGGAGCTCCAGGACACATTGGTGAGGTTGTCTGTCCAGGGAAGTCTGGCCAGCATCCTGCTGGCATCTGGAACCTGGTGGCTGAAAAGAGAGTTAACATACAAAGCTAAACAAATTGTTGAGCAATTATGGACCTAAAGGCTGGAATAGTGCAGATGAAGTGTTGGGGGTACTCACTGCAGACTATTGTGTACTTTTGCTTTCAGGTATATATTTTTGCCCTAGTTTATGGATATGTGTGAATATATGCTCTATGTCAGGGGACCTAGTCTATATCTAGGTTTTGGAACTTTGTTAGAAAGTGAACCACCTGGAATGGAATTAGAGAGTACTATGAAAGGAAAGGTCTCACCCGAGTAGTGAAGCTGAAGGGTTGTGATTCCACACCTGAAGTCTCTGGACACAGTCTGAAGTGAAGCATGCTGAGGTGGCACTCGTTGCATTGATTATGCTGGGATTGGCAGATGCAATATTATTTGATATGAATTGAGAGAAGCATGCAGGAAAGTGCGCACCACCCTAAGGTTCCATATAACTGATTTTTTATGAAGAACTGTGGGGAATGCCTTTGTTGTTAAGATTCCTTTCCCCTCATTCTTATTCATTATTATTACTGTTGCACTCATAGACATTTACCTCTTCTCTGAACTTCTCTTTTTTGTAGTTCATTGTCATGCTTTACTCTATACAGTTCATAGTGGTATATGATTATTTCTAGATAGGCATGTGTTATTTTACAGAGATTGCAAACTCCATGGAGGCATGGTGTTATATTAAGGCTTCCTGATGTCCTGTAGGCTTTATGTCATTTTGAACATTTGTGACATATGCTTAGTTAAAGAAAGAAAGAAAAAAAGAAAGAAAGAAAGAAAGAAAAAAGAAGAAGAAAGAGAGAAAGAAAGAAGCATTGCCCTTGAATATAGAATTGAGGTATTTTGTTCTGGTCTCCTTAGCCGTTTACCCTTGCCTCATAATATCTCAGAGTAATACACCACCCTTCAGATACATTCATTCATTACTTTGCCACTGCTGTATCACAACAGCAAAACACTAGCAATTTGACAAAACACTATAATATACTACAAGCTATTTGTAAACAAGTGTGTTTAGCATGTAGGAATCACATATTTCTAAGTTTAGGAAGGTAGATGGGTAAAAGCTGGGGAAACTGAGGAAAGAGTGAGGCACAAAGACCAGAGATAACTGAAGGGAAGACAAATCTTCTGTGTGCTGAGAAGCACTGGGCAAGGAAGTATCAGTATGCAAAATTTGATCACTCATAGGCAACAGAAATAATATCAGAAAGTTATCACATATTAGTTCTTTTATTTTAAAACTTTTAAATTTTTTTATCTTTATTTATTTGGATAGAGACAGCCAGAAATCGAGAGAGAAGGGGGAGATAGAGAGGGAGTGAGACAGAGAGACACGTGCAGCCCTGCTTCACCACTCATGAGGCTTTCCCCCTGCAGGTGGGGACCAGGGGCTCAAACCTGTGTCCTTGGGAGCTGGGTGGTAGCTCAGTGGGTTAAGCACACGAGGCACAAAGCGCAAGGACCTGTGTAAGGATCCAGGTTCAAGCCCCCCCCCCCCCACCTGCAGGGGAGTCACTTCACAAGCAGTGAAGCGGGTGGGTCTTCAGGTGTCTATCTTTCTCTCCTCCTCTCTGTCTTTCCTACCTCTCTCAATTTCTATCCAACAACAACAGCTATAACAATAGTAACAATAACAGACACAACAAGGGCAACAACAAGGTCAACAAAATGAGAAAAATAGCCTCCAGGAGCAGTGGATTCCTAGTGCTGGCACAGGGCCTCAGTGATAATCCTGGAGATAAACAAACAAACAAACAAACAAAAAGCCTGGGTCCTTGTGCATTGTAACATGTGTGCTCAACCAGGTGCACTACCACCTGGTCCCCATTCTTTTCTTTAAAAAAACTTTTATTTTTACCTTGGTCATATTATTCCAAGTAGACTTTAATATAACTCCAAAGTAATTTATATTTAGGGTGAGAAAATCAAGTTTTGGAAACTAGCCAAAGGGGGTTAATGAGGGGGATAATGCTTTACAGTGCAGTCATTCACATATGCATATAATTTCATTATGTACCAGGCCTCCAAAGTTTTCTCCTTCTTCTTCCTCTTCTTCCTTCCTCTTCCTCCCCAGAGTCCTTTGCTATGGTGCAATATACCATGTCCAGTGCATGTTTCATTTTGTGCTCTCCCTTCTCATTCCTACTTTATTAAGTCTCAATAATAAGTGAGATACTTTGATATTTGTCCTCTTTTTGGCTTATCTCACTCAATATGATGTCCTCAAGTGTTGCTTTGAGGTGGCAGGACACGGAGGAGAGAGAATCCAAGCGCAGAGGGAACACAATACTTTATTTATGCAGGCCCCCCAGGGTTGGGTCTGAGTGCAGTGGTTCAGGCCACGTGGAGCTAGCCAAAAATGGCAGTTGGCAGTTCCCCAGTAGGCGAACCACCCTCCCGTCCCCTAAAAAACCGGGGGGGGGGGGGGGGGGAGAGGGTGGCGGAAGTAGGAGGGCTTTATAGGGCAACAACCAGGAGTGACATGCATGTCGGGACAGGATTGGTTGAAAAAGGCACTTGAGGATACTGTATTAAGTGGGAAGTGGCAATAGCCTGAAGGGACAGCCTGGGAAAGGCACTTGAGGATACTCTATTAACTTGTGGGGAGTGGCACTAGCCTGAAGGGACATCTGCACAGCACTCAAGTTTCATTCGTGAAGATGCAAAGGAGATAATGTTATCATTTTAAACAGCTGATTAGTATTCCGTTGTGTATATATACCACACTTTTTTAGTCACTCATCTGATGCTGGACATCTGGGTTGCTTCCAGGTTCTGGCAATTACAGACTACGCTGCTATGAACCTAGGTATACATAGATATCTTCTGATAGTTGCTTCTGCTTCCTCTGGGTAAATCCCCTGGAAGCCTGTAGGGTAGATCTATTCCTAGTGTCCTGTTAAAAGTCTCCAAATTGTTTTCAACAATGGTTGAGCTTTATTGCACTCCCTGTGCTAGGTGGTAGCACATCTAGTTAAGCGCACGCGCGGGTGCACACGCACATGCGCACACACACACACACACACACACACACACACACACACACACACACACACATTACATTGCACAAGTACCTGAAGCCCCTGGTCCCCACCTGCAGGGGAAAAGCTTCATGAGTGATAAAGCAGGGATGCAAGTGTCTCTCTGTCTCTTTCCCTCTTTATATCCCACTCCCCTCTCATTTTTCTTTGTCTCTATCCACTACTAAGTAAAAAGATTAAAAAGAAAAAAATCCATTTTACACTCCCACCATTAGTGCAGAAATGTCCCTTTGTCACCATATCCTTGCCAACATTTGTCATTTCCGCCCTTTCTGATGATACACTAATTCTTTTTTATTTTTTTAATTTATTTAAAAAAGGAAACATTAACAAAACCATAGGATAAGAGGGGTACAACTGCACACAATTCCTACCACCAGATCTTCGTATCCCATCCCCTCCCCTGATATCTTTCCTATTCTTTATCCCTTTGGGAGTATAGTGATGCATAACTAGCATGTATCTGTTAAGTGGCAGGCCCTAAATATCTTTTGTCCATTAGATGTTTTAACCTTCAGAGTAACTCAGTGAGGTAAGTGCTTTGTGTTAAATGGCATTTTTAGGAGCACACATTGGAAAACAGTATGTTAAAATATGAAGGAATTGACCTCTCTAGAGATTGGGACACTGAAGTACAGTTTCAATATCTTGCTCAAAGTCACAAGACCAGTCAATGGTGGAGCTAGAGTGTAGATCCATGATCTCAATTACTGTGCTAATTACAATGCACTGCTGACTTGTAGTTCTTTTTTCTCTTCTTCTTCTTCTTCTTTTTTTTTTTTTTTTGCCATCTGGGTTATCTCTGGGGTTTGGTACCAGCACTACATATACATTGCTCTTGGTGGCCATTTTTCCCCCATTTCATTGGATAAGACAGAGAAATTGAGAGAGGAGGAGGAAATAGAGAGGGAAGAGAGACATCTGCAGACCTGCTTCACCACTAGCTCATAAAACTTCCCCCTGTAGGTGGAGAGTGGGGACTGGAACCCACATCCTTGTGCAGGTCCTCACTATTTCATACTATGTGCGCTTAACAGTGTGTGCCACCGCCTGGCCCTTTTACTTCCTTTTTGTTTTTCAGTCTGTTCCAGTAGCTTGCTAACCCATTCTTAACCCTTGCTAAGTCTCAAAACCTTTCTCCAAAACCCTGGACTGGAAAACAGTATACATTCTCTACTTAGAATTACTGGTAATATTTGAATTCACACAATGCTTACATGTTAGTCCTATCTATTGCTAAATGTCTTGTGTTTGATAGTGAGTTACTTTGTCCTTGTATATTTAGAAATGAAGGACATAGAAGATTCCTAAATAGATCAACAAAACAATGATAAGTCTATATAGAAAGCAGTGTATGGATAGAATAGTAAAGTTCAATGGGAGGGAAGGACATAGAAGATTCCTAAATAGTTCAACAAAACAATGATAAGTCTATATAGATAGCAGTGTATGGATAGATTAGTAAAGTTCAATGGGAGGGAAAATACAGCCCACAGTACTATTCCATTTAAATTTACAAGTTTCAAAGATTGGGGTCCCGGCGGCAGCTCAGTGGATTAAGTGCACATGATGTGAAGTGCAAGGACCAGCTTAAGGATCCCAGTTTGAGCCCCCAGGTCCCCACCTGCAGGAGGGTTGCTACACAAGCAGTGAAGTAGGTCTACAGGTGTCTATCTTTCTCTCCTCCTCTCTGTCTTCTGTCTTCCCCTCTTCTTTCGATTTCTCTCTGCCCTATCCAACATCAGTGACAACAACAACAGTAACAACAAGGGCAAGAAAATGCTAAAAATGACCACCAGGAGCTGTGGATTTGTGGTGCAGGCACTGAGCCCTAGCGATAACTCTGGAGGCAGACACACACACACACACACACACACACACACACACACACACGTACATTTTACAGATGTATTTATTTATTTATTTTAACGAAGGTGGGTGGCAGCTAGGGAGATAACCAAAATACTCCTTAACTCTAGGTTAAGATAATGTCAGGGATTGAATCTGGGGTCTCTGGGTCCTCAAATATAGAAGTCCTGTTTATGTAATGCTGTCCTATCTCACTATGCCTCATAGTACTGTTCTAGTAGCTCTTCTGTAAATTTGAGAAGTTTTAAAAATTAAGAAAACTCTTTTTCATAGAGGTAGTAAGGCACATATTAATATACACCACCCCTTTAATCTTCACTACCCTCTGAACTAGATACTACTACCACTCTTGCTTTAGGGAATAGTACACTGAAGTACTTTGAGGACCTTACTCAGTATTATTTAGTGAGTGAGTGGGTGCAAGAGGCAGAATTCAAAATCCAATACCTGTCATTTCTGTTTTTTAGCTTTTTATACTGCTTTTTTTAGACATTTATCTCTTTTTTCTTTTTCTTTTCTAACCAGAGCACCACACAGCTTTGATTTTTTTTTTTTTTTTTTTTTTTTTTTTTTTACTTCCAGGGTTATTGGTGGGGCTCAGTGCCTGCACTACGAATCCACTGCTCCTGGAGGCCATTTTTTTCCATTTTTGTTGCCCTTGTTGTTATTGCTGTTATTGTTGTTGGATAGGACAGAGAGAAATTGAGAGGGGGAGACAAAACAGGGGGAGAGAAAGACAGGCACCTGTAGACTTGCTTCACCACTTGTGAAGTGACCCCCCCCCCTGCAAGTGAGGAGCTGGGGGCTCTAACTGGCATTCCTATGCTGGCCCTTGTGTTTCACACCATGTACGCTTAACCTGCTGCACTACCACTGGGCCCCCTTTGATTTATCGTGGTGTGGGTCATTGAACCTAGGACATTGGAGCCTTAGTCACTTTAAGTCCCTTGTATAACCGTTATGCTATCTACTCCTGCTCTATACTGCTCTTTTTATAATTGCTCTTACCATCATGTTTTGACCTATAATGAAAGCCATTTCTCATGACTTGACCTGGGAGTCAGACTCACCTCTTTTATAAAGGAAGAAGGGTTTTGTGATTGTGTGAGCAGAATGCTGAGTCTGTGGGACTCATGTTGTTCATCTTCCTCACCACCATCTTCAGGGACTGCTTGTGTAATGGTTGGCATTCAGTTATGTCAGTTGAATGAAATAATGACAATAAAATGTTGTCATTACTTTCTTTCCTCTACCCCCTCCATATACATGCCATTTCAATTTTCCCCTATGATAACGCATTTTTTTAGAGGAATGAGTGGATAAACATAACCCCTCTGAAGGATACAGTCTCAGCAGGGGTAATTGCAACATAATCAACTAGTATTTGACTTCAGGAAAACCCTTTAACCTAATGAGATGTTAATTAAAAACATGCCCCTACTAAGATGACCTCTCGGTTCAGAAACTTGAAAATGCAGAACCTTTGCATTCCCCACAGCATGCAGTAATTTTGGCTGGGAGGGATACGTTATTCAGAATGCTATCCACTTGGATCCTTATTTGAGCAGTAAATACATTAAAAAACTGTGCAGTCTCTAAAAATAAGCAGTATTTCAAAATGAAAACCAGTGCACAAGTAGTTGGCACATCTGGTAGTCAGAAGAGTTGTATAGTTTGTTTTCAGAGAATGATGAGCCAAGGAACACTCAGACTTGGCCAGTGGAAAACTTTTCTTCTATCTATGATGACACCTGGTTTAGGAAAAAAAATTGGCTCCAGTCTCAAAGCAAGAAAGAAGGTTGGGAATGAATAGAGAATTAAATAACATCATTTACTATCTCAGTTTGTGCAAGGAATTGTGTTTCATTCTTAGTTAAAAAAAAAGAATGCAACAAAATGAAATGACAGTTTTATATATATATATATGTATATCAATAATAGAAACTAACACCTTTTGAGTATTTATTATGTGCTAGACAATGCATGGAACCCTTCATGTATTTTATGAATATTAGCTGCACAGTGACCTTATGAGGTGGTGTTACTTTAATTCCCATTTTATAACTCAGAGTTCACAGACTTAGAAATAAGGCATAAACTGTTTAATAATTTTTCCATATCACACAGCTAGCAGGATACAGATTATGGGCAGGATGTCTCCATGCCCTACGCTCCAAAACATTGCCTGGAAATGTTCATTCTGCCTAGAATTGTGGAGGAAAAAGAGAGATGTTTCATTGAGTACAGTGGGTTTTGATCCTTTTTTACTTGCTTACACTTGTGAGACAGAAGATGTCATTTTCTAGAACATTCTCGCAGATGCGTCACAAGAATTATATGTTCCCAAGAAAATCATCATTCAGCCTCCTGCTTCAAGGATGTCTGTCATTGGTGATACATGTCAGAACCTGTTACTTCTCTGTGGCTAGATCAGGTTAAGGTTGTCCAGTGGATTTGGGAATAAGAAATGGCCTAATTTGGAAAAAAAATGGAGATGCTAAAAAAGGAAATATTAACATTTGTTATTGCACAAAAAGAAGATGATGTGAATGTGTGAATCCAGGATGACAGATTGCAAAGGAAGCCTTGACCAATGTAAAATTTTAGTCCAAGAAAGCAGATTTGAAAGAGCTATTCCTATTAGCTTCCTCTTCTGCTTAGAACAAATTAACAATACTATAGAGACACATCTAAGAATTCATTTTCATTGGAAACATGACTCTGGGATTTAAAAAATAAAGTCAGAAGTGTTTCAGTGGAAATAATGTGTCTTTATTTAATATTCATGTATGTTATTCATCTGTTATATTCATTCATTCTTAACTTCATTGATGGAGTCTGTTGTGCACTGGGGAGAGCCCGCCCATGGGATAGGAGCAGAGGAAGCATATTGTCTCCAACCAGGACTTTTGTTTCTGCAAAGCAATACAATAGAAAGGAGGAGGGACTGTCAGATATGCAAACATTTCAGTTGCCTGAGATGCTGAGGCAGATATGTTAGGAAAGACTAGGGGAAGGACAAGAACTGCTCAGATTTGTTTAGATGGCTGGGTTGGGGGTGGGGGTGTGGGTGAGTTGAAGATTAAGATCCTTTAACTGAGACTTTGAAAACACAAAGGTGTTCACTAGATAGACAAGGTAGGGTAAGGGCATTACATTCAGAGAGAAGAGTGTGAACAAGAAGGAACAAGGATCATTAAAAGAAAAAAATCAGTCACCGTACTGATAATTATTGATTCAGAGACACATGTTTTTCATAGCAGAACATCTTTGAATTCTAAACACTGTTTAGAATTTACTTAGGAGTGCTTGTCTTTACTGGTTTGTTAATAATATATGGCATCTAAGATCTGATGAAATAACATCAAGATCCCTTGCAATCAAGCAGTGTTTTTTGGGTATGTTTTCCGGCAGCTAGTATATCTTTGTTTTAGAGGTAGATTTTATTAAGAAGCAGGCATGAAATGACCAAGTCCCTTAAATGAACATATGGCATAAAAGTTGACAGAATACCCAAAATCTGATGTTGCTTTTCACTGCAGTGTCTGGTAGTGATGAAAACTGGGGAGAGAATTTGAGTATTTTCTATACTGGACCAGCATATGAACTATAACATTGATATTTTCTGAGATTAAATAAATAGGCCTTTATTTTGTTTTCTTTTATATTAGTGATTTAACTGAGTTTTACAAAATTGTAAGATTTCTGAGGTATAACTTGCACCTGTACATGGTGAGTGAGAGTCATCAAACCCTCCACCAAAGTTCTGTACCTCAAAGCTCCTTCACCACCATAGTTTCCACAAAATCTAAGAGATGGTTTGCTTACCTTTATTTTTGCTAGTTATTTTATTTTATCCTTCTATATTCCACACATGAGGGAAACCATCTGGTTGTTTTTCTTTATCTTTTTTACTTATTTCACTTAGCCTAATCACTACCAGTTCTATCCATTTTGTTCCAAATGATAACAATCTTGTCTTTTATGATTGCAGAGTAGAGTTCTATAGAATATATATCCCACAACTTCTCTAGATAGTCATCTGTTGTTGGGCACTTAGGTTGATTTCATTACCTTGGCTATTATAGATAGTGCATCTATAAATGTAGGGATGCACATATCCTTATATCCTTTAAAATTAATAATTATATTTCTTATTAAAAAACTTTAAAATTAAGTACCACTTAGATTTTTGGAATTTATGAGAATACTAAATCTATTATCACTATGTGAAAAATTTACCCATTACTTTTGGTGTCAAAATGCATAGAAATCCTGATGACTACAATGTTATGAATAACAAAAAGTTTTGTTATTAATTTATTTATTTATTGCCATCAGGGTTACTACTGGGGCTTGGTGCTTGAACAAGTCCACAACTCTTGGTGGTTATTTTTTTTCATTTTGTTAAACTTTGTTTTTGACTGAGACAAAAATTGAGAAGGAATTGGGAGATAGGGAAGAGAGAGAGAGAGACACCTGTAGCACTGCTTCACCATTCATGAGTCTCCTTTCCTACCCCCTCCCACAGTTCAGGACCTGGGTCTCAAACCATAATTCTTGTGCACAGTAATATATTTGCTCTACAAGGTATGTTATTGTCTGGCCCCAGAGTGTCTATAACCAGTCTTTCAAGGTGCACAAAGATATATCTGAGATGAGCTATATTGGGTTGGGGTAGAAAGAAGTGGATTGTATACTTGAAAAAACAAATAAACAAACAAACACCGGAAAGAAATTATTGGACTAATGATCCTGGTAAGTATCCAAAAAAGAAACTGAACATCTATCACCTAAGCTGAAGCACAGAGGGACCATACTTTACTGTCGTAGCATCTGTTTCTGCTCTGTTAGTAAATCTTTGGGTTGCCTTGAGCAAATCAATTAGCACTTGAATCTTAGTTTCCCAGAGGACTGAATTAGAGCAGGGATTTTGCCAGCAATATATAGCATGACTCCACCATGAGATATAATTTCACTGATGGCCATTACTGTAAGGTCTTAATATACTTTGGTTTTGTGGGGTTTTAGAAGATCAAACAATGGCAAAGTCATTTTTAATTTGCCATTTTTACTCTAATTTAGCTTTTGAAAAATAAGATAGTGAATTATAATTATGTCCTCTCAGACTAAGGAAAGTTACAGTGATACTTTCTACCTACGTTGAATATGTGTGTGTGTGTGTGTGTGTGTGTGTGTATGTATATCAATGAGACAGGTGGGGAATTTTGTGAGAAAAATTTTGCATTTGCTTTGTTAAAAACTTGAGATAATATTTTCCTTTGTTTGCTGTAGAAAGTGTATGGTTATTGCAATTTGACTATGTAGTGTACAAAAATGCTTTTTAAAGTACATCTATATAAAAGAATTTCTAGAATGATTTTTAGTCACTATTATTTCTTTAGAGAAGAGTCATGATTTTGTTTGCTTTTCTCCTCATTTTTCATGTTTCCATAATGATACCAATTCTTGAGGCTTTCTTTTAACTTTTTCTTTACCCTTTGGGTATGTCCATACAAGATTTTACTAAACTTAAAAAATTGTCACTGAAGAAATGAAAAATATATGTTGAATTTTGTTACCATGAGGCTTTGAGAAAGAATGCTTTGTTTATAACTCTCTCTTGTCTTTTTTTTTGGTTGGATATGTGTATAATGGCATATGGGATAAAGAGGAAGAAATCCTGATGTGAGAGACACAGCTAGACTATCTCCTCTTAGGCTTTAATGGAGGATTAAGATTGGCATGAAGTAACCAGTTAAACATGTTTTTTCCAACAGTGTCAACTTTCCTTGCTAGATAATAAAAGATATTAGCTACTATAGAAAAAACTTGATTGATATAAGTAATTTTGCCTACTTAATATTTAACTCTTTATGTAAGAAAATGATAAACTTTTTAAAATCTCTATAAAGAATTTTGGTCCATATTCCCAGAGGACTAAAGAATAGAGAAACTTCCAATGGAGGGGATGGGATACAGAACTCTGGTGGTGAGAATTGTATGGAATTTGACCCCTTATATCCTACAGTCTTGTCAGTCATCATTAAATCACTAATTAAAAATATATAACTAAGTGCTTCTGCACAAAAGCTGCAGAAGATAAGCAGATTTCCCATGGGTGATTGTAAAGGGCTTCTAGTATATTCTTATGTCTAAATTGGGATTAGAGAAAAGCTTTTCTTGTATCACTAATACTTTTAAGAAAGATGATGCAAGAAATCTCTAAACATGAGTCCTAATATAAGTGTGTACGTGTGTGTATTTATTGATTTCTGATGTAAGGGGCATGAAAGCTAATCTGATTCATTTGTTTTTAGGGGCTCTTGGCTTTGGGCCTCAGTGCAAGTCCATTGGAAAAGGCAGCTGCAACAATCTAGTGGTCACCAGCAGTCCCATGATGGTTCAGCGACTGGGACCCATTTCACCTCCAGCGAGCCAGGTCTCCACAGCATGCAACCAGATCAGTCCTAGCTTACAGAGGGCAATGAATGCAGCCAACCTGAATATACCTCCTTCAGATACCAGGTCTCAAGTTACTTTGTTTTCCCACTTCTTATGGTATAATCATACCTCCTGAGCGCTTTTCTTATTTCCTTTCTAAGCAAGCTCATACACACACACACACACACACACACACACACACACGCATACTCTTATTCGATTAAGCAACAATTTCAATTAAGGTTTATAGTGTTTACCATAATATCAATTGAACTGAGAAGAGTGATTTTGTAGCTGCTATCCTGTGGTATGTCAAATAATTGCCACGCTTAAGATTTTGGGGCCTCAGTGACTAAGGCTCAGTGCAGTAAAGCAAGGAATTTATCAAAGCACTGAAGGTGCTTGTGCTCCATGTAGATCTGTCTTCTTGATCACTTTTTAGTGTATGTGTTACAGTGTCTCCAGGCTGTTTTTATAATCTCTTTAGCCTGTATCATTGTCTACCCAAGACTTTACTTACTTGTCTTTAATATGATGTCATGGGGAATGAACCCAGGGCTTTGCACATGCACAACACAGCTGCACCTGCCTCAGTGGCACACTTTTTTATTCTCTATTTTGAGAGAGAGTGAGAATGATGGAGAGAGATCAAATCTCCGTGGTGTTCCCTTATGTTCCTGGGGATTGAACCTAGGACCATAGATATGATAAGGCATGCACTTTACCCATTATGATATTATTTGGGCCTGACCCAAGTATTTATCATTTACCTTCTGTCTGCATAATATAACAGTTGAATTTTAGGGAGGTAGAATAAAGATTTAAATTATGAATTTTTAGGACTGTATGATGTGGCTGGGAAGACAAGCTTCATATATAAGACTCATAACATTTGAACACAATGTATGATTAGGTGTCTGAATAAGAAGTTGTGCTATATGCTATATGCATATCTCCAGGGGACAGAATTGAAGAGAAAAAGGTCAACCCCTAAGACAGAATTTTAATTTCTCTCAAGGTTGATGTTACAGTGTGTGTAAAACCAAAATATTGTGAAAATTTTATGGTATTGTTACTATGTTTGAAGTCAATAATTTCAACTTTGAGAGGTTTATATTTTAGTCCTGGTTTTTCTATAATTGTGATTTTGCAAAGGTTTTTGACTCTGGAACTCAGCCTCCCCTTCCTAGGGGACTGAAATCTGCTGAAATACCTCACAGCTCTGCTTTGAGCTCCTATTTCTTCTCCTCCTACCCCTCACTGCCCCTCTTGTATCTTTGCACTGCCCTTCATTCTTCTATTTGAGATTCTGAAACCATAGTTCCAGCATTATTTTCATGCTATTTCTTTTTTTTATGAGATAGAAACTTGTTTTCCACCTGAGGGATTTTTTTTTTTTTTTATGAGGATCTGCTGCTGTCAATTTCCCATTGAAGATTATGCCTTGAGGGACTCCTCAGACTTGCTGAGTATTGCATGTAAAATTAACTGTACTCATGGGCTAGGTGTCATTGAGAAGCCTTCAGTTTCCTGTCTGAAGCACATCCAGCCCATGCCTTGAAGGCAGAATCATCATTAATGAAAAAAATTGATGGTATAGACAGGGCTTCTTGGGCCATGTGCTTCATGCAGTCTCTCTTCTGGTTGGCCAGAGAGGGGTCATTAGCACAGTGTTTTCTGTCATACTAGTAAAATTTCACAGTCTTAAAAGTCAGCATATTAAAGATGCATTGACATAGTTTTTGACTATGCATCCACCAAATCCTTCAACAGAAATACTTTTTTTTTTTTTTTCAGGATGAGCAAAGGAATAGGTGTTAGGAAGTGAATTGGTGCAGTGTGGAACTTAATTTTTGCAATTTGGAAAGGCTACATGTATTTGTGATCTTTAAATTGGTTTGTGTGTTCCATTAGAGGAGAGAAAGAATAGCAGACTATGGTCCAACTTGAAGTCAATTTGCTGTCTAGAGATAAAGATGTGATGGAGAGAATCAGCTTTTTGTTTTATCCACTGGGGGCATGCCAGAAGCGGATTGGCATGGGGAAGGGGCATGAACTGCTCTGTCTCTGTAATGGATGCCCTGTAGAAAGCTGTAAAGCATATTGCTTTCATCCTGCTTATCAATGTATTTTTTATTTATTGGAGAAAAATGTGTTAAGACACAAGGGAGTGATAGTCATCTTGAATTCTATTGCCCAGGTGCAACTAGCAGCAAAATTTTAATTTACACATTGATCTAGTTACATGAAAGCATATACAAACTGATGAAAAACAAATCCATTATCATTTCCTTTCAAAATCAATTAATACAAACATTGTGTACTTGCAAAAAATCATCAATGTAATAATGGCCTCTTTCTGCCCAATATTTCATTATCTCATTTTATTTTAAATGTTTTCTAAAAGATCTCTATTTTTATTCATATGGCAGTGTCAGAGATAGAGCTTGGACTCTCAGGTATGCCCTTTCTGTGCTCTAAGACAGTAAGCTGGCTTCACACATCCTACCCATTTTATCTTAAAAGGACAAAAATAAAACTTACTGTATGTTTATCAATTTTTGTTAATGTTTTATTTACCTTTCATTATTATAAATAAAACTTTACTGGAACACTTTATAAATCATTTGTTGCACATTTCTGGCTATTGGAGTGACCAGAAACATTAAATGTAAAGTTTACTTCTAAAGAACATGTACAGTTTGGAGACTTTTTTATATATGTGGATTTTCAGACTGCACTACAGAGAAGATCTACCTCTGTATTATATAAATTCATCAATAGTCTCAGAGTTTCTATACCTTGTTAAAGACTACATATTATTTCATACCTCTTTCAAATTTGATGTATAAAATGTTATTTTATCTTAACTTGCATTTATTAATAATAATATTGAATAGCTTACTAAGCACTCTTTGTAAGCTTTGTTGGATTCTGTTTAACTCAGTGGTGAGAATCATACTAGAATATTGAATAATAGGCAGTCAGGCAGGTAGCACAGTGGGTTAAGCACAGATGGTGCAAAGTGCTAGGACCGGCCTAAGTATTCTGGTTCGAGCCCCTGGCTCCCCATCTGAAGGGGAGTCGCTTGAAGCATTGAAGCAGGTCTGCAGGTGTCTATATTTCTCTCCCCCTCTGTGTCTTCCCCTCCTTTCTCTATTTCTGTCCTATCCAACAACGACATCAATAACAACAACAATAATAACCACAACAATAAGAAAAAACAAAAAAAGAATATTGAATAATTAGCCTTTCATAATTTCCCAACCACTGTTGATTAGTCCAGTTAAATGATACATGCAGACAATTACCATCCATTCTTGAAGATCCAGGAACTAATTTTGATTTAGACATTGCCAAAACTTTGTTATACAGAGACTCTTGTAGCTTTCTCTTAAAACAACTAGGCTGAAGTGCTAATATGATACATTTACAGTCACTTCACATGTCAATCTAGCAAGAGCTGGGTATTAGAAGAGATTGTAGTTTATTTGTATGAGTTTTGCTTAGCTCTTCTAATGCTCTCATATATACTGTGATTCTACGTTTTGTGACTGAATATTCATGAGCCACCCCAAGTCTTCTCCCTGTTTTATATCAACTGATAATGGGCCCAAGACACACAAAGTCTAAATGATTTGCCAAATTTCACTTCGTTTTTCAGTTACAAGATTCAGCCATCGATCCAATAATGACGTTTGAGGTTTAAAAAGGCACCACATTTTTATCTCTTAATCCAGAAGTTCTTGGAATTGATATCTGAGGATGGTATTTCCTAGGATATCTTTTTGGTTAGGATTGTGTCCAGAAAATTCAAGGGGACTGAGAATGGGCTTTGGGTTAAATTCTAACTTTTGACAAAAGCACCCTGTCTTCAGATGTAGTTCTAATTCTTCTGGCTCCTTTGGCCTGGTATATGGACAAGAAATTCCAGATAGACTGGATATTTTTCTCTCAAAACATACATTTTCTTGAGTATCAGTTTGATAAATTCCATGTTTTTTCTTTTCTTTTAAGTGTAGCACTGAAGCAAGTAATTTAGCTTGATCACCAAGTCTCTTAAGTCTCTTGACACATGAGGACATAATTTTCACCTATTCACCAGTCCTTTTAACCTGTTTCACTGATGATTTCTGAATCATCTTATGTTATTTTTACTTTGTCTGAGCTGTATCCCTCCCCTTTAATATATATCACAGAATTAACCACTTATCAGAGACACTATCCTTAGGGTGAGATGAACATATGAAAATGAAGACTTCTCTTGGTATGGTGACAAAATCACAGTTGCCTGTCCTTCTTTTCCCTGTGGGTTGGTATGTGTAGCAGCAGGGACTGGGAGTTCCTAGGCTAATACATCAGACATTTAATATGCTGTTGTAGAAAGGAAGCAGAAAATGTGGATTGCAGTCATAGCTTGTCTGACTTGAAGCCAGTTATACCATGTCTTTTCATCAAGCAGAACATTGTGGGCTACATATGGGATTTAATGTAGGGAAATTAATAGAGGATGTGTGTGTAATCATACTAGATAACTGTTTGTCAGATGTTGCTTTGTAAATCTTTAAAGCATTGGACCTTTTCCTTTTTGGTACCACTGGGATAAATTTAACAGAACCTGTTTTATTCTTTGTTAAATATGAGTTATATTAAAAATCCAGTTTTCTTCAATCTCTATCAAGTGAGATATATAAGTAAGATGCGTTTTCAATTTTTAAAATTATTCTATGACTTTTTTTTTTTTTTGGTGATTCACTTTGAATCAGTAATTCTTAGAAGAGACCTACATCGCTATCTCTCTGATGAGTACTGGGGGAGATGAATGATCCCTTCTATTGAAGGGTTTCAGATTTACTGAGGGAGCTTATGTCCTCAGATACCTGGAGCTAGCTATGCTTAAGATGCTGAACCAACAGTATATAACTTCTTTAGATAAAAGGACACTTACTTTGAGCTAGTTTACTTGGGAGAATTTTCATAAATTATAAGTTTAATTAAGATTGAAATATTTTTACCTCCCCTGCCACCACATTGAAGGAAGTTTCTGTGCGTGTCTCTGTCTGTCTCTTTGTCTCTGTGTCTAAAAAAAGTCATCCTGGAGTGGTGAAGCTGCAGTGATGACAAAAAATAATTATTGAAAGATTTTAATGGTGGAATACTATACAAAGAGAGACAGTGTGTTGGGGGTTTTGTTCTTACTAGTTACAGGAGGTTGAAGCCAGAGTTCTATACTCATGGAATATATGAGTATATACCCATTCAATGGAATATATAATTTGCTTTCTGAAAAGTTTGTAGCTGTCTTAGAATGCTTAGTCAGTGTGCTTAATTTTAAATCAAACTGTAGTTAAGTATTACCTGAAGAAAATAATAAACATTTCTTAACAATGGATCAAATGAATAAGTCTCCTAAAAACTGCCCTCAAATCATGTAATTTCATGGGCAAATTAAATATAGGTAGATAAATGCTGTAATTTAAAAATTCTTTTAAAATATTTATTAATTGGACAGAGGCAACCAGAATTTGATAGGGAAAGGTGAGACAGAGAGGGAGAGAGACAGAGAAACACCTACAACACTGCTTCACCACTTACGCTTTTCCCTGCAGGTAGGGACTGGTTCCTTGCACACTGTAACATGTATGCTCAACCAGTGTACCAGTGTGACCAGGTAAATGTTCCACTTGAAACAGTTCTAGAAATCCTCTCATTATTAGAATGTAAAGCAACGTCAGTTTCTTATCGTATATATGACATGACTGTAGATTTATCCTTTGCCAGAAAGTAGATCTCGAAGCTTCCAGAGGAATTGTCCAAAAGTCCCTTGACATCCAATCATTAGGAGTCTTCAGTTGAGCTCTACAGGATAGCTGCATGCTTTGGATATGTTAGGAAAATAATAGAAAATATCCTCAGAGAATTAAAGAACAGATGGTTTAAACTCCACTTTTCAGTTTACAAAAGTACTTCAACCTGAATATAAGGATGTGGACTGAAAACAACAAGCAAAAACCCACCAATCTGTTAGGGACAACTGAATATAAACTCATGCTGTGTTTTTCAGTGGTAAACATTACTCCACTCATTGGAAATATCATACTGATAAGGGTGTTTATCTGTCACTTTATACTACACATTTCAGAGTCCAGGTGTTTCCTTGTTAATACCTCTTGCTTGTAGGAAACTTTGTTCTTGGCTTCCATTTTGTAAAAAAAAAGGAGTAGGATGTAAAGATCATATGAAAAATGCTTCTTTTTCCCTAAGTCTTTTGCAACTGGTTGTTATTTAGCAGCTGGAAGTAGTTAAATGGTTTGTTCTGGGGAGTCAGACATTCTGTTTTTGGTTCTGATAAACTTCCTCAGGAAAAAAAAAAACTGTATAAAGTCAGTACAGGTATGTATTAATAAACTAGTTTCTTCCCCCCCCCCCGATATATCTTATATCTGAGGTGGGAAATACAGTGATATAAGTCTAGTCTCTTTATGACACATTTTCTATCTGAGATTTTCTCTTCAATGTTTTTTTTAAAGATAATGATGCTATAGTAAAGCAAAATGAATTTTAAGGTGTTCAAACTATATTACAAACCATTTTGAAATGCAGGTTATTATTATGGCACGTGAGGCATGTTTTGTAAAGGATCAGAACAGGGATGGTATTGTCACGAGAGAGAACTATTGAAGATGAATGATCTGCTCTTGGTTCAAGGCTGCTCTAATTTAAGGACAGAAGCCTGTCCCAAACCCCACACTAGCAAAAGCTGATGATTTGATATTGTGACTGAACAATGTGATAGTGTGAATTAATATCTTAAAAAGATCATGTGTGCTTGCTCCAGCAGCACACATACTCAAATTCTTAACTACCTAAGTACCTACCTAAAGGCATTGATACCATTTCACCTTTTATGGACAATTAAAAAAAAAAGACATAGGTATCAGTGAAATGGCCCCTTTGTGAGAATGTTCAGTGTTTGAACTGTGGAGGTGGCTTAGCAATAGAGTGTGTGCCTTGAATGCATGTTGCCTTGGGTTCGATTCTAACACATGATTGAGCAGTGCTCTGATGTTTCTCTTTCTTTTGTAAGAATAAAAAAATTAAAAAATATCTTGGGCCAGCAAAATTGTTCACTTGGATAGTATGCAGCTTTGCTGGGTGCATGACCCAGGTTTGATCGCCATAGTATGGAAAGAACCTTCAGTGCTATGTGTGTGTGCTCGCTTTCTTCCCCTGCCCCCACCTCACACCTCTCTCTTTCTTTGTCTGTCTTAATCTAAAAAGTTAAAAATATCTTTAAAATTCCACAGTGTCAATGAAAGGAAATTGTGAAGTTATTATTATATCCCTGGAATGACCCTTTGAGGATTTACT
This sequence comes from Erinaceus europaeus, assembly GCF_950295315.1. Classification (NCBI taxonomy): domain Eukaryota; kingdom Metazoa; phylum Chordata; class Mammalia; order Eulipotyphla; family Erinaceidae; genus Erinaceus; species Erinaceus europaeus. The sequence continues at coordinate 77,010,068 of NC_080171.1, read as the reverse complement.
GTTTCTCAAATCAAGGAAGAGTTTGTTTTACTTCATTCAGTAGGCTTTACTCAAAGTCTAGGATTATTTCTACCTGTATTTCCTACAAGGCCTGAGAAAAACTATTGTTGTTTATATGTTTTGTATGTAGTATACTGTATATAGTAGGTGCTTAACACTTTCTTAGTTGGTTTGCTTTGATAAGCATCAATAATTATTCCCAGGTCTCTAATTTTTTCCCCTACCTTAAGAAAGATATTTGAAAATAAGGCAGGGACTATTTATTATCATTAAAGCATTAAGATTATTTAAAACAAAAGATCCTTTGTTTCATTATTACAGTGAGCATTGGCCTTTATTGTTCTTCTTGGTAAAATGTTATTTACCTGGAACTAAAAGCCTTGGGTTTTATCTTAGCCAAAGAATGTGTGTTTAGCCGAGAATGTAATTAGGGGAAATACTTAAGGGATTGTCAATGCAATGTTCTTTCAGCTCTTAAGCAATCCATATCCTGCTAAAATGTTTGTCTTTTTTCCTCCCCCTTTCTGGCTGCTGTTCCAGGTCCCTTATTTCTCGTGAGTCTTTGGCTTCTACGACTTTGAGCCTAACAGAGAGCCAGTCGGCCTTGAGCGTGAAACAAGAGTGGTCTCAGGGCTACCGCACCCTCCCTTCGCTGGCCTCCAGCCAGAGCTCCCAGAATGGCCTGGACCTAGGGGACTTGCTCGGCCTTCCTCCTGGGACCGCCATGTCCAGCAACAGTGTCTCCAATTCATTGCCACCCTACCTTTTTGGAATGGAAAGCACCCCTTCTCCATACCCCAGCCCCAAGCACTCTTCAGTCAGGTCACACTCAGCCCGCTCCAAGAAGAGGACTCTGTCCCTGTCCCCACTGTCGGATGGCATCGGTATAGACTTCAACACCATCATCCGCACCTCGCCCACATCCCTGGTGGCCTACATCAATGGCTCCAGGGCTTCCCCAGCCAACCTGTCCCCACAGCCGGAGGTCTACGGGCACTTTCTGGGTGTCCGTGGCAGCTGCATCCCCCAGCCATGCTCAGTGCCCAGCAGCCAGAAGGGGGTGCGGGTGGGCAGTGGCAGCCTGGTGCCCCAGGCCTACAGCGAGGACAGCCCTCTGGAGTATGGACGTATGCAGCAGCTGGAGCACGGTGGCCTGCAGCCTGGCCTGATCAACAACATGGTGGTGCAGCATGGCCTGCCTGGCTCCACTGGCCTGCTGAAAACGGAGCGCCTGGATGACTTCCCTGGCAGCTCCCTGGACCTGTCTCCAGCGCCCCCTCTCCCTCAGCTGCTGCCCCCACCTCAAGGCCCTCCACCCCCCTACCACGCCCACCCGCACCTCCATCCCCAGGACCTCAACCACCAAGGGCAGCCCCTGTCCCTGCCCCAGTCTTCTCTGGAGGAGGATGGGGAGATGATGGATGAACTTGGGGGCAAACACTGCTGTCGCTGGATCGACTGCAGTGCCCTGTATGACCACCAGGAGGAGCTGGTGCGGCACATCGAGAAGGTGCACATAGACCAGCGCAAAGGGGAAGACTTCACTTGCTTCTGGGCGGGTTGTCCTCGAAGGTACAAGCCATTCAACGCCCGCTATAAGCTGCTGATCCACATGAGAGTCCACTCCGGAGAGAAGCCCAACAAGTGCACAGTGAGTTTCTTAACCCCCCACAGGAGTGCACTGGGAGTGAAGGTGTTTGTCCAAACTCTGAGATGTGGGGGGATGGTTTCTTCTCTCATGGAGTTAGTTGCATGGGAGTTTAGGTTTCTATGAGATAAGATTCTTCTTTAGCCTTAATAAGTAGAAAGTTTATTCAATGTTGATACTTGGGATATCTCTTCACTCCTGGATTCTATACTGCAAATGACCATGAGCCATCACATCCGGGGAGGATGAGTTTCCACATTATCCAACATGTTGGAAAAATAGATGCCCTCCAGCCCTCTCCAGTGCACACCACCAGCAAGTGTTGCTCTTCTCCAAAGCAAACCTGCAGCGATTCCCCCCCACCACCAATAACTGGGCAAGTGTTGGGGTTGGGGTGGCAGAGTGGTTCTGATATTCAAAGAACTCACACTTGGCAGCTCAGCTAGTAAAAAAGTGTTGTTGCCTACACCCACACACTTGTACACCACACACTCTGGAGTTGTAGGACTAGTTAATGATTCACAATCAGCCTGAAAACACCCAGGGGATAGATACCTGGGGAGCAGAAACTCACAGGACCATTTTGAATTTTAAGGAAAGGGCACTTACTAGGAAGGTCTAAATAGAAAGGATAGAGATGGAAACATGCCTTTGACACACACACACACACACACACACACACACACACAAAGTAGGCCTGCTATCTCTTCTCTGCCTCCCCCCTCACAGCACTGATCCTGGCAAAAATTCACTACTTTTGGATAATATGACTCTTAAATGATTTTACAGCTAACAGAAACCCTCAGGACATCACCCTTGGGATCACAGAGTAGCTTTGTAGAATCATAGACAGCTCACTTAACTCCTGGAGCAAAGCAAGCATGTGTTTGATATTAGCTAAGATACACAGTGACTTTTCTTGTACTTAAAAGATGAAAATTGCAGGTGTTCCCTGGATACTGAACATACTACAGATCACTTAAAGGTGTGAAATATATAATTCATTAACATATTTAGATGGTGGTCTTCCAGCCACAGTTCATTCTCTCTACTGTGTCTTGATGACAAAAATTCTGGACCATGTTTGTGTTTGTAGATTGGCCAAGTTGACTGGTTCATATAAAAGCAAGACAAAAAGGGATGCGAGTATTAGGAACACTTTTTTTTTTCCCTCTCACAGTCCAGTAGGTACTTTTGAAAGAGTTTTAAGAATTTCTGGCAGGATGAAATTTCATTTCTTGTCACTACCTTGTGCCATGTTGCAAGTTTTTCTTAAGGGAAACCTGAAGTGATGCACTGTGAAAATGCTAGGTTAGATAAATGAAAAGAATAATTACATTCCAGGTGGCAAAACCTTACTCTGTCAGTAAGGTTCTACATTAAAAATGCCAGGAAGAGATAGGCAATTGAAGGCAATTCTACTTACTCTGAAACACACTGTTCTGTTACAGGCAGGAAAGACATTCAGTTTCTGAAGGAAAACAGTTCAACATTTTAGTTCTGACTAATCCTGGCTGAAACTAATTTGTTGTATTTGGCTTTGCTGAAATAAACAGAAAGGTTTGACTTAACCATTTTTGCATTGCAAAATTAATTTTTATGCAATAGGATTTCCCTTTTACACTGCTCCCAGACTTTCCAAAGGTATACGACTTTATAAAGTTGACATTTGCTAAAGTGCATGGTGATTCTTAGAAAAAGAAAATACTCCTGTGAAATAATAGCTGAGAGGTGAGTATTTGCAGGCTTCTGCACAACATTTTATTGTATTGGTAAGGATGGTCAGGGGAGGTGACTTTCTCTCCTCTAGTCTTCCCACACTTCACTTTTAGGTGCAATTTTTGCAAAGGTTATATTACCAAATTTAATAGAATATCAAATCTAGCACTACAGAGTATGTCCTTATATATGTTAAGTGCAAATGTATTTATATAAAACAAGATTTCTTGGGTTCTAACAAATGCTGCAGTCCTAATGTTGGGCCTATGTATTTTTAGCAGGAATGCATCCATTTTTGTCTAAAACATATATAATGTGTGCACTTTGTCTTCATGAATCTTATGTTACTAGTGTCATCTGCTTGATTTGTAGAGCTGTAGTTAACTGGAAGCAAATCATCTTACTATAGAAGCTTAGCAATCTTCTCAAATTGTGGTCTGTAGACAGAAGATATTATATTTAATGGGGATGCACATTTGAAATTGATGTGTCTTTCTGCTTTGTAAAATCCAGTCATTAACACTTGGAATCCAGACACAAAGAAATGTTAAAAAATTGATTTGTTTCATCTCCCATTGCTTTGAAAGCTAATGGTAGTGGGTTCCATGGTTAAGATCTTTGCCAAGTAGAATGACTGCATTCTTCATTTGGAGACCATAAGTGGTGTCTGTGTTTTTTGGTGATTGTGTAATACGCTGCAGAGACTAGGAGCCCTTTAAGTTAGAAGGCCCAGTTTACTTTTGCTTTATATATGTTGAATGCCTAATCATTTTCCATGGACCATCATTAGAGTTAGTCATTATTTTCATTTAGCTTATTGACCCAAAAAGATGTGATGACCCAGTTATGTTTGGTGACCATGACTACATGCGACACAATAAGCTTCTGGATGTGAAAAGAAGAGGGGTGGGGCGTGTGAAAGGGCTACTCTGAGATGGTCAGCTCACAGTCAATGACTGGTGTTCTCCCGCAATGCCAAATTCCATTTCATGCATGGAGGGATGTATTTGCAAAGCTTGACTGCAGTGTCTCAGGACTCTGGGATTCAGATCACTCAGGACCCTAGGTAGCAGAACTTGAGGATTGTTAGTTTATTATTCAGCTAGCTTACTGGAAGAATGGTTTCTTTTCTCTTTCCCACCCTAATAGCTCCACCCTTCTGTGTATCTCATTGTCACTGCTTCTCTGGAAAGAAAGCCAAAGCAGCTGCTCTCTTTCTATGCTTGGCCTGTTATAGAGATAGTCTTTGCCAGAGGCAGATGTCTTAAGAAGTACTGGCAGATAGACTTCTGTTACCTCAGAAAGTAGAAAATGACAATATTATATCAGGAATACCTGACTCCATTCACTGCTGACTACTCACTATAACAATTTCCAGGTGTCAAACCATTCTAGTTAGTTGGGCAAGACCAGCCTCAACATTGATGAATCATTAAAATGTTGAATTAGAACAAGTCAGAGAGTCTCTGAGTGTGTTTCTTCTCCCACCCCCTTTCAGGTTTCATGCTCCTGAAAGGACAACATAAAGTGTAATACAAAACTCTAGATGTCTACAAACCATTCCTAATAGTACCCATAGTGATGGTTCCAACAGAATGCGCACCAAGAATGTCTTAAATCTTTGTCATTAAGTTGAACCATGTGCAGTGCCTGGGTAGAGTTCCCAGTAAGGTGTGTTCTAAATGAGATCAGGCTGGATCTGTCTGCCAGGACCTCTCACAAGAAAGCCTATCTGACGGGAGTAAAGCAAGCAGAGGGAAGAGCTCTGTTGCCAGGGTTAGAGGCACTAATGCCTTGCCTTCCTGCACAATAGAAAGTGCTTGTGTTGGATACTTAGGGAGTGTTAATAAGAGAATTAGGGGGGATGTGGGTTGCCACTTAAATTCTGCTTATTTTTCCTGGACAAATTTTACCCAATAGCAAAAAAGAATTTTTGTAAAACTCTATCCACCCATGGATTTTCATGAAAATGTCACTGACCAAAGACAGCTTTGAATTTTGTATGAATTGACTCATTTCTCCACAGGCATTTTGCCTGGCAAAATCCACAGTGTTTGCTTTGGCTTGAAAATTGGGCAGTTTGCTTTTTAAGTAACATTGGATTATGAATACAAGAAAATAAATAGGGTTGGAGCAGTGTCCCCATTTCTCTTTCATGGCCCAACTCATAGATCCATGGGCCAGCTTTAGCTAAGTAAAACATTTCTTGAGGAAAAGTAAATTTATTGTAAACTGTGGGAGAAGGTGTTTTTTTTTTCCCTTTATTTTTGTTATTTTGATAAGAATTGGCGTTAATGTGGTGACCACAATTACATAACCAGAAGGGACCTTAGGAAAATATTGTCTAAGCATAACTATTAATTACCTCTCCACAACCCTTATAGTGAGAACAATTACTAGATTTTTATAATGTCAAGTATTAATGAGAGTACGGGGACCAGGGAATGCTTTGACATCATTGGAAAAGCTAAACTGATATAACCTCTTTGAAGAACAAAATGGAAATATGTAGTGAAGATAAAGATACACAACAAAAACATTCAGTGTCTTCCATAGATAAACCCTTAAATATGATGGAAGGGAGACAAGTAAAGGTTTGTTGATTGCGTATTCATACACACACACACATACAAAACATACTGATCTATATATAAGTAAAACTAATAAACTGTAGTAAGATAATATAAAGGAGATTTATTCTATTGGACTAAACACAAATGTGTCTTATCTATATGAAGATAGGTCAACATAGATAAATATTAAATTCGTTGACTGGAGAATTTAACGCAGTCCAGTGCAATTTGTGTACAATTAAATATAAACTAAAGAGCACTGTATAGTTGTAGGTGCATAGTAAAAACATGTGGGGAAGAGTAATCATTAGCCTTAGGGTAGTGGCTGCATCTAGGTAGGAAGGGAATGGGAAGAAATGAATTTTGCTTTATCTTTCTTCCAGACTTGAGAGATCTGAAACAAATATGTTAAAACATTAACTTAGTTTTAGCATGTTGGTACCTAGATGTCTTATAATATGGTCTGTGGTTTGCTATCTGCAGTGGTCTGTAACATCAGTACATATTATTACTTACAAGTAAAAAAAATAAAAGCATTAGTGTAATATTCCAGCTACCTTGTATGCACACTATTCCTTCAGGTTAAGAGAAAAAAACTTAGAGAAATTATGTGATTTTTCTAAGTCTATTAAGTTGTTTGGTTGTCACCTACTTAGAACCTTCAAAATATTGATTCTTAAGTTTGACTGACACTAGAATCAGCTGGGCAGTTTGCTTTATGAAGTTCTTATACCAGGGCCTGTGATACTTATTCCCATGTTGTCATTTTAGTTATGGTATAGGGAGGCAGTGCTTAGTAACAAGTACATCTTCTTTAGCATCATATATTCTGACACTAATTAATGGTGATTTTGTGTTGCCCTGGGATAAATTTTAGTGACAAGAGATAAGATATAATAGTGACTCTGAAAGTGGTAGGAAACTTTCCAGCTACTGTGCATTTTTTATGTAGAGTACTCTTTTTCTACAATAGTGAGGTGAAGGTTGGCCTGCAAGTCTAGTGAGCACTGTCCTTGCCTCAATGAATGGAAAGTGTAACTGAGAAAGATATCATATCACTCCCATAATTAAAGGTAAGAAAGAGAGTTCTCCCTTGAACACACAATATGGCCTTTCTGCTTTTAATATGAAATGATCTTCAAGACTTTTTTTTTTTGCTACTATGGATATTTTTGAAGAGTTGGTAAATTACAAAATATTGAATTTTCCCTTTTATCAAATCTGCCTGATGTGATTAAATAAATAAAATTAACATTAATATCCTCTTTGTCTCTTGAGGCTGAAACACCACCAGTGAAACATCTGGTAAAAATCAGAGGGAGTGTAGTTTCCAAATTGTATCCCACAAGGCATCAGTCTGTCAAATATTTAATGTAAACTCAGTGATTAAAATAATAAAGCTAAATCTCAAGATTTTTACCTAGAAATTCCACATAAGAGAGAAATACTGGCATATTTATCTGTGTATATACATGCTTAACCTACTGTAGACATACATATGTCACCATGAATTAAAATCCTTTGGTATAGGTAAAAGCAAAACTACAGACATTCTCATCAGATGGAACATTGATCACAGTCTAGAAGGCTTCTGTCAAATAGGATTTCACGTCCCAAGACACAGTTTAGAAACCTGACATTTGGTAGTGGTTTAATTTTATTTCCCTTTAGAAGACATTTAATTCACTTTACCTGGGGAACTGGCCTTTCATGAACTTTGTCTTGAAAATAAATTCATAGCAGATTTGTGAAAATATCTCAAAGCAAATCATAGTTTATGTTTCTTTGCCCTGCAATTCTAGGATTAATGAAAAAAATAAGAAAGAAAGATAGAGTACCCCTGTGAGGTTAAATATTTGAGGCTTTATCCTCATTAAGCAAAATCATTAACTACATGATGGTTAATGTTCCTTTTAGTTCATATTTGTTCTGTGGGTTTTTTTCTCTCATACCATGCCCAGAAATAATGTTTTTAAATTAGAAAGAATTATGTAAAGCTTTCCATAAATGATCTGATTAAGGGAATGGATTTTAAGCCTTTTGAGACTTACTCATATATAGATTTAAGATGTATTTTTCTTAGTTCATTCAGACTATACCAGTTGAAAAACTAGCTTGGCAATTTATTAGAAACATCTTTTGTGACCTTTGGTATATTTCTTGATTACCTTTTCTTTGAATGGTCATGTTGACATCTTTGAGTCCAGGTAGAATTTGTGTATGGAGAATAAAAGACCAGACACATTTACTTATTTTTTTTTAGTGCAGTAGTCTGGTTCTCTTTGATCTTTCAGAAGTGTTTTCTTCAAACTCTAGGTAGAATGATACAGAAAAGAGATTCATATTTTTGCAGGCAGATTTATTCATTTCAGCTATAATTACTGAGTCAGGGTTCCCTGACTACTAATAAGTCAGTATGCCATTAGCCCAGAGAGTGGCTGTGTGACTGACAAACACAGGACCTGAGTGGGCAGCTCAGTTTCCCCTCAGTTCCAACTCTGTGAAGTCTTAGCAACAGGGGTGGGGAGTGAGGTTGGTTTAATAGGTGCCATCATTTTTATAGGAGGTTAATATAGGGGGAATTTTGTTGAGAAAATGAATGAAACCCATGTGTTCCGTTTTGCAGTACAGAATTTATTTTTACTTTCTTTAGCCACATATACTGTTCTGAATAGGGGTGATGACTAATCCTTTTACAGGAGAATTTTAGAGAACATTTTAAAAACTGTTACTTTGAAGAGCTGTTAAACAACTAGAAAATAAAATGACCTTATTCTTGGTAGACAGGGGGCAATGTGTGCACAAGTAATTATACATAAGGTGCCCATGTCATTTATTATTCAATTTGAGAGATTTTTGGGAATACATGGGCAGTCTCTCTCACTGGAATATCAGTGTTAACTAGACTTGTCTATCCTTGAAAAACTAAAGTATATATCGTTCATTGTCTTATCCAAACTATAATTGTATTGATGTGCCCACCTACTCAAGCATGTTCATTCATATATCGGATCACTGATTATAAGTCATGTGTCATATTCTGTCATGAGAGTTCTGAGATTCAGCAGTAAAAGAAGATATTCCCACTGAAGAGCTCACAGTCTTTTGGGGATTGCAGCTGTATAAGTAGCTGTTTACACAGAACAGGTTATTGCCTAAGTCTGTACAATGCAAAGTATTTTAACAGAAATACCAGAGCAGAAATGTTCAACCATCTGTAGAGATTGGGGAGAGTTCCTAGAAGAGTTGGCTACACCTTGAAAGAACAGAGTAATTTTTCAGAGAATTAATTCAAGTGAAGGTCACACAATATGTAATAACACAAAAATGTGATAAACTTCTGGGAAAGAAGTAATTCTTAAGCAGTTTCATGGTCCCAGAATAGGTGTCTGGAAGTATAAAATGAAGCTAGAGATATACCTTGGGCCAAAGAGTATCTTTACTATCCATTAGGCATCTTACAAAAGTTACCTGAGTAATACATATGCAAATTCAGTTAATTAAGGAAAACTTTTAAGAGGTAGTATTATTGAGGTAGAAAGCCTTATATTTTAATATATCTGAAATGAAGGCTTGGTTTCCTCAAAAAAATCTCCATCGCTATTTAAAGTTTATGTTTTGTTCTTTGTTGAAACATATGTCTTGGTAGCTATCACATGAAATGAAATTTCTTCTTATGCCATGTGATCAACCAGGGAAATTGAGACAAGTTCAAAAGTATTTCATGTTGTTTACTTTAAATAAAAAATAATAAGCCTTTAGAACACTAGAGTCCAGAGCTATTTGATCAGTCCAGTAGAATGATTAAGATGTGGACAGAGGCTGTATATATTATCCTGTGTATGTGTAGCTTTCCATTAGTTAAATATTTCCTTTTATAATCTGTACAAAGAGTGAAGTACTGTTAAACAAAGGTTTGAACTAGTCCTCATTATACTGGGCATGTCAGCCATTTCAAAACTTTTCCCCCTACTGCTAAAATTCTGCTCAGGCTGGATTAAGACAACATAAATAGATGTTTGAGGTACTTAGCAAAGTGTAAATTAAATCACTTCATGGAAATAGTGCTCCAGTGATAGTGTGGGAATACCAGAGGGCCTCAGGCCCCTTTAGCCTAAGGAAGGCAAAGTGAAGGGACAGCTTCCTTCTCTAGAAGCACTCATGTACCTCGGGTTTGAGCTTCATTGATGTGGCCACTAACCTTTATGACCAGAGAACACCACTCTGAGGCAGCATCAGAGGAGTTGGATGCTCATCCTGTTTCTCATGTTGCATCCCTTTACTCTTGCTCTTAAAAGGTTTGGAGCAGGGTCTCAGGCTTACTCTCCAGAGCACTTTTTTTTTTCTTCTGTTATTGAATGCGTATTTTTAAGTTGTGTGGTTTTAAATGAGTTACATAAATTGGGCCTGTTAATTCCATCTTTTGATGAGAAATGTTGCTATTAATAAAATCTCCTCCTTCCCCCAGCTACCAGTCACAGTTTCTTTTCTCTTTTTTCTTTTCTTTCCTCCTCCTCCTTCTTCTCCTTCTTCTTCTTTTTAAATTGCTGCCAGGATTATCACTGGGACTTGATGCCAGCACTGCTAATCCACTACTGTTGGCAGCCATTGCTTCTCTTTTACTCTCTTTCGCTCTGTCTTTCTTTTTTTAAAAAAATTTTATTTGATAGAACAAATTGTGGTTGTAGGGGTGGAGATAGAGAAGGAGAAACAGACACCTGGAGACCTGTTTCACTTCTTGTAAAGTGGGGTCTTGAGACTGGGTCCTCGTACATGGTTATGTGTTCTCAGCCAGGTTCACCAACCAGATATCTTCTCCCTGCCCCTGTTCCAATTTCTAATGTAAAAAAGTGCTATGTTAGCCAAAACAATGGATTTGGGGGATGAAGAAGCAGTTGAAGGGAACATTGAGGCACTTCCTTAAACAAAACTGTGAAACAGAAGTTTGTCTTCCATTGGATTTGTTAATCTTACTGTCTTCGTCGCTTGAATGCTATATCAGTGCATCTGGGAGGGTCCTTTACTTTATCTTAATTTCCTTTCCACTTATTCAGGCCTTGCTTTTGGGAAATAATTTCAGCAAGATAGAATTCATAAATATGAGTTGTGAGTGACTGAGCAAAGATTCAGTGCACTAGCTCTTCTGGGACTAGCTACATTGTTTGCTAAGAAGGAAGTACTAAACCTCTTTTTTGTTATTTATTTATTTATTTGTTTGTTTATTTATTTATTTTAATGACATAGGTACAGGGAGAGAGACCATAGCACTGCTAGCTCTAGCTTAAGGTGGTGCTGGGGATTGAACCTGAGATCTCAGTGCCTCCGACTTGAGAGTCTTTGCATAAATATTATGCTCCCTCCCCAACCCTAAACCTCTTCCTTAGACTAGAAAATTCCTTCAGGGAAATTGGAGGGCAGAGAAAATCTGTGTTGTAGATGCTTAGCTACTAGATATCTTCAATAGCATCCTCAGAACAAAACAATTTATATAGTTTAAAATTCATACTCAATTCTTTCTCATCGACATTCATCTTTGGGACATAAGGCACCAGAGATTTCAGGTTCAATTTCCAGGACCACTACAAGCCACAGCTGATTAGTGTTCTGATAAAAAAATGGCATTTGTCCCTTGCTTTTTTTTTGTTTAGTATTTTTATTTATTTTATTTTTGAGAGATAGCAGAGAGAGACAGAAACACCAGAGCACTGCTCAGCTCTGGCTTATGGTGGTGCAGGGGCTTGAACCTGAGACTAAGGAGCCTCAGGCATGAGAGTCTGTTTGCATAACCATTATGCTATTTTCCCAGCTCAAAAATGGCATTTGTCTTTGAATCTTCTTGACTCAATAATCAGTTAAAAATACAGTATACCTCAAATATGTACATACATACATATACATCTGTATCTATCCATCCATTCATCTATGTAATGTATACATGTATATATATATATATATATATATATATATATATGTATTTGTCTCCAGGAAATGTTCTAGAGAGAAAAGCCTGAGATTGTGCTTTGCCAATTTTAATACATATATTAAATGTATTTTAATACATATATTAAATGTATATATGCTGTTGGAAAGCCATGAAGTCTTTATGCAAAAATGCATCATAACTTTTATGACAACTTTACATTCTTGGTATCAGGTGATGGATACATGGAGGCTCATTGTTATGTTGTTTCTAATATGTGAAGCTTTGAAATTTTTCATAATAAAAAGACAAAAGAACAGATATTTAAAAATTGAGTTAACTTGAAGATGTGGAAAATAGTTTAGTTCCTCTGACACTTCAGAAAAAATGGCACCAGCCATTTTTTCCCTGGAGGTTGTGTTCTGCTGCTCTGAAAGTAAATTATTTCCGTTGTTTTTGAATGTCACTGAAATCACTGCATTCAAATGAGATGAGATATTCTTAGGTAAAGCATACTATATGAAAAAGATAGACTATAGCAAGTAAGGGTTTTGGGAACATACTGTCATCACCTAATGTCTGTAAAAGATAGGCACCATCTCAGTAGTTTGCTAAGATAAAGATTTCTTTCTTATTCATTTCAAATATAAGTTGCTTTCTATAACCGTATGGATCAGAATCCTAATGCCTTCACAGTCCGAGTAAGTGTGGAAGAGTTCTGATACCAAGAACTGTGTAGATAGCTTTAAAGCTGGGTCTAAACACTTCACTTCTGGCATTCTGTTGGCCAGAACTCAATGATAATACTTCAAGACACACAGACCAGTGTAGACTCCATGCATCTGCAGAAGGAAATTAAATACACAGTATATTGTTTCTGCCCAAAGGAGGTAGATGTGTCCCTCACTCTTTATTCTGATTTATACTGCTTCCTGTATTGCCCCTGAAAAGAAGCATTTCAGTCATAATCTGGAGCTTTCTGTGGGTTGTGACACTGTCTCATCAAAGCAGTTTTGTTAGAGACCATTTCTTCTTTCTTATCGGTACTGGCTCCTATAACTTGTTTTTCAACTTACTAAACCTTTCCCAGCCCAACCTTTTTTTTTTCTTTTCTCCTACTCTCCAAGGATTCCATTGTCATACAGTCACCACTGCTGGGAAAACTCTTGTTATCTCAAGTGAATTACTCAGTTTTCCCCCACCTTGTCCAAATTACATGTTTTTGGTATACAATCTCCACCGCTCATCATCTTTCTAAGTCATAGGGATGGGTGATATCTTCATGACCCACAGGCACTTACCCTTGAGGGAGATCTGCTCATTATCAAGGGCAAGGACATAAATGAATCACAGAGCGATTCACCATTGTGAGGAAAAAATAGGTGTGAAGGAGTATTTTGCTATGAACATGAAACACAATATTCTCTATTCATAAAGTGGCTTATTTGATATACACGGTGTGGTCATAAATGCTCTTCTATTCTCTGAATACTTGCTCTTGGTCATGAACTGGCACTCACTCAAGGAAAAAATGACAATGCCTCTATAGACATTTTTGGTCCATTTCCATAAATAAATTCAAACAAAATAAGATTGCCTGCCTTTTTATAATATGTTCTTTAGTGTGTGTAAGCTTGTAAAATTACCTCCCAAGGGTGACAAATTGTCAACATCACGCAATACTGCAGCCCTAGTTCAAGGCCTATCTTAGCGTTCTGCCGACATTCTCCCTTCCTAGAAACATATAAAGTGTTTTAGGAAAATGAAGCTAAGCAAACAAACTTATCTGGAGTAAAAAAAAAAATCATTGATTCTAATTAGGAGGCGTCACATACACAGAAACAATGCTCCCTTTGTGTAGTGGAAAGTCTACCTGTTCTCTGAAATACATGAAGTTCTTTCCAGTAGTTTTAGATACTCAGTCTGACAAAGTTTCAGGACCCTGACCTTTTGGCCCATCTCAGGTGATTCAGCAGCCTTGTCGAAACTTGCCTAAGGTGTTGATGGAGGGTGTGCTGGGATTCAAGTTGTTATAAAGGTGTGACGACAAGGCAGACTTAGTTTTTTTCTTTTTTCTAAAAACCTCAAACTACATCATAAATTGAGCTGGAGAGTATTCAAGTTCTTGAAGCAAGAATTGACTTTATTGTAATTATCTCTAGCAGTGGCTGTGCAAGTGTTTTCCTCAACAGCCCAGTGAAGTGATTGCCCCACCGCTAGTGCTGGTGTGGACTCCGGCAGCTTAGGCCATCTAGGTCACTCTGATCTTGCTCCATTGTATATCTGGGGAAGGTCAGCTCTGGCCATCACCCAGGTTTTATGCAATGCCTGTGGAATGGTGGCTTTCTGATGGAACGAGTAAAGGAAGGAGCTGTATAATCTGAACAAATAATGGAGGAATCACTCTTTAGTGCTTACTCCATTGAGATAGTAAATAAAAATCAACAGTTGTGTCACTGTCACTTTGCTTGAATTTGAACTTCAGAGAAAATGAATTGCACTAGAGCACAATGTCAGAATCACAGATCCTGGCAAATCAATGAGTAATTTAGCTCAAAATTAAGAGTACATATTGACCATTTGTGGTGTGATTTATTTCCAAGGAGGAGTTTCATAACAGGCACTTTCAGTTGTCTGATTTCCTCCAAAGATTCACTTGCTAATTACCATCACTGAGTAATAGGGTGGCGGGGGTGTGTGTTGGGGGGGCATTGTGTTCTAAAAGAATGATGCTGCCAAATGTCTTGACAGGCTCCTGCTACACTTGTCAGACAGATGTTCTTGGGAGTGAAATTTTGAAGTTGGATTCTCACTTAGGCGCAATGAGAATAGGCTTAATTGAAGGTGTCTGAAATGGAGACAATTTAAAATTCTTAAGTAAAGCATTTGTGCATTTCTGAAAACATTATACTAGCCACCTCTAAATCTCCTGGATTTTCTACCTCTGTTTTTTTCTTAAATAGTTGTTACGTAAGATTCAAAAGAATAAAAGAATTGTCTTAATGTGGAAAAATTATAAAGTTACTTATGTAGTTGCTTTATGTAAAAGTCACTTAGGAGGCTGATGGTAGCACACCCAGTTAAGCACAGACATTAATGGTGCACAAAGACACAGGGTTGAGCCACCAGTGTCCACCTGTAGAGGGGATGCTTCATGAGTGGTGAATCAGGGCTGCAGGTGACTCTCTGTCTCCTTTGCCCAACCCCCTTTTGTTTTTTTCTCTGTCATATCAAGTAAAAAAACTTATTTAGATATTTAACATGTGGTTTATATTCATGTTTTATGCAGATTCAGATATCTACCAAAGACATGTGTCATATTCTGAAGTGATCCTCAACTACAAAGCAGAAATGATGGTTTTAGATGACAATTTCTGTTTCACTCATTCAGAAATCTATTGAGAAGTTATTTTGTGCCAGTCATTCTTCTAGGCTTTGAGGATATAGCACAAAACAGATGAGATCCCAAACTCCTTTCATTTTCGAGGATGACATAATCAGTATTGTTGATGTCTAATGGAACAGAGTCTTAGACTCTCTAGAACAGTAAGAGCAAAAGCCTTGTACTATAGGAATATTGGCATGGTATGTTTTAGAATCATCAAAGAGTCCTTACTTCTATGGTTTTTTAAATTTTATTTTTCATAAATTAATCTGTCAGTGAATTTGATGATATCTTGTTCTCCAGAATATATCTTCTCATATGTCTGGTTGACTTCCACTTGGACAGTCTTTTCTAGGAGGGTCTCATGTAGTGTTTATAAGAAGCAATTTAAAAAAAAAATTAATTTATAAAAAGAAAATACTGCCAAAGACCATGGAGGGGCACAACTCCACACAATTCCCACCATCAGAACTCCATATCCCATCCCCTCCCCATCCCACAATCATGTACACACACACACACACACACACACACACACACACACACACACACACACACACACTTTAATCACATTATCTTCATTTTCTCTTTTCAGTAGCCAGTAATTCTCAACAACTTTTCACAGAAAGAAAAAATAAAGGACTAGAAAGACTGTGGGTTTGGGGTTGGGGGATGGTGTGATAGGAGGTAACAATAAGTGTAAAGAGAAAAACGTCCCTATTCCTTCTCTGGATATAGACATGGCATAACAAACAAAAGAGGCATCCCTCTGGAACAAGAAAGTTTTACTGCCATAGACATGAACATCATAAAATTTTCGAAAAGCTAAAATGTAAGCTTTTGTTCCCTAGCTAATGTTATCCACAGTAAACAAACCCAAAACAAAGAATACAAAGGACGTCTTAGCAAGCTGTTTCTAGAGTAAGAAGAAATATTTAATTATGACTCTAAAATTATTCCACACACTCACTAAATTCAGATGGCCAAGTATTGAGCCCTTCAGTTTTGCACGTAACTTGCGCCCTTAGAACATGAGCCTGAGTACCATACCTAAGAGTCTCCACTCAGTAGTCACTAATTAAAATTGCTTCTTATTCAACAATATTTATACCCCTTTCCCATATTTGGGAGCTACTCTCTTCCCTGATTTAGCTTTCTGGTCATTTTTACCATCCATGACATCATCTTCCCAGACAATAACTTAGATCCACCTGCATATCAGATGTCAGCCTCAGGGAAAAAAATAAAAAAACAAAAACAAAATAAAAACTAGTATAGTCATGGGCTCTTTGGAGTATAACTAAAATAGAACTACTAACTATCTACAAAACGGAGACCCCCCCAACTCTTTATCTGAACTATTCCAACCTTTAGATTCATGATTAGTCAACAATTTGTTAGGCTCTGTATGTTATCTCTTTTTTCAGCCTCCAGGTTCCAGATGCCAACATGATGCCAACCAGACTGCCCTGGGCAGATAACCCACCAATGTGTCCTGGAGCTCTGCTTCCCCAGAGCTCTGCCCCACTAGGGAAAGAGAGAGACAGGCTGGGAGTATGGATCGATCTGCCAATGCCCATGTTCATCTGGGAAAGCAGAAGCTAGATTTTCCACCTTCTGCACCCCATAATGATCCTGGGTCCATACTCCCAAAGGGATAAAGACTAGCAAAAGTATCAAGGGAAGGGTATGGGATATGGAGTTCTGGTGGTGGGAACTGTGTGGAAATGTACCCCTCTTATCCTATAGTCTTGCCAATATTTCCATTTTATAAACAAAAAAAATTAAAAAATGACATTTAATATTGGTCTATGTTTTGTAGAATTTGTATCTATTTTGAGGGCTGTTATGTCCTCTAGTAAGATATAGGATTTTACAAGTCATGGCAGGGAAGCACAATATCACAATGTTGGCATGTTGGAATGGATAGTAGTTTGTTGATGAGAGTATCTCTTGGACATTGTAGGATAGTTAGCTGCATCCTAGTCTTTACCCACTAGATGCCAGTAGCACCTCCTCTAGCCCCAGGAGGGGCAAAAATATCGCCAGATATCACAGAATGTCTTAGAATTGCTCCTGATTGGGAGTTACTGACTTGAGGGAACCTGAGTTTATCAGACATAGGCATATGAAGACAGAACAATTATTTTGAGATTACAGCCCATGCCTGAAACATGGGTATTTGGCAAACGAAGCCACTTCATTTGGCATTGCTAAGGGAAAACTTGAGAAAGGCTTCCTTTCTTCTCTGACTTCACCAAGGATTTTGGCCATGACCTCTGCACCTTCTGACAGCTGTCTGGTGAGGAAGTAATTCTTTAGACATTGAGTTTACAGTAGGAAGGGATATAAATTCATTCAAGTGCCTATCTGACAGTATACTTTCCTTTTCTTACAGAATTACTGGCATAGATATTTGGTTCCTGGTGATGGTATGGTTCTATCTAGGGCCTTTCCTCTTCTGATAAGGAAGCACTAGAATGAAAATAGAGTGATTTTTCTAAGTCAGAATTTTAATC
The DNA here is from genome assembly GCF_950295315.1 of Erinaceus europaeus. Taxonomy (NCBI): domain Eukaryota; kingdom Metazoa; phylum Chordata; class Mammalia; order Eulipotyphla; family Erinaceidae; genus Erinaceus; species Erinaceus europaeus. The sequence continues at coordinate 76,992,304 of NC_080171.1, read as the reverse complement.
TTATTAATATTTAATTTCTCACCCATTTTAGTACTTATAGTGAAACTAAAACATTATCAAAATATACAGAAATTTAGAAACCCATATTTTCAGTTTTGCTTTGTCATTCCTTACCTCTTGAATTTAGAAGTGAAGTTCATTCACTCTTCCATTTAAAATAAGTCATTATACTTTTGATGCCTAAGGTGGCACTAGATATAATGATTGATTAATAGGAAAGAGAGTCCTGTTTTTCATAGTGACCCAACTTTGTTAAGAAAAGTCAACAGAAGTTTGAGATCTATACCTAGTCAATATAGAATTTCTTATGAAAGTTAACATTTTTGTGAGATAAGCTCATTAGAAACAGTTTTCTTCATCAGGAAAATAGAGATATTTTTAGATATTATGTATTAGATCTAGAAGAATAATTTCCACAATATATGAGCTGTTTTACCAACCTAAGGTAATACGACATTTTTTTTTTACATTAAAACTGAGCTTGAGGATATTTTTGTACCAAAAGACTAGTGACAATAATAATAGATGTTAGATAGTTAAAGCAGTTTGAGTTTGTACAGAATATATATATATTTAAAGTACTGTGCTTAAGACAGAAGGCAGTTAAGTAGGAGCAACTGTATTTGCACATCTGCTTTTTGACTCCAAGAGTTAGTTTTTATGACAAGAGATAGACTGTAGGAAAGCTGAAATCAACCCAAGATAACAGAATCATTTATTTGTTAAGCTCGTAAAATATCATCCTATGCTCAGTCTCACTGGATTCTTGTGATCTTTTGAGGTATAATACATGGTTGCAGTTTTCATTTCCATTTTTAAAATGAAGAAACTTCTCACATGGTCATATAGCCAGTAGGGACTGGATTGTAAGCCAGGACCCAGGTATAGATTGGACCAGGACTTTTTTTTTTTTTTTTTTTCCTATTTTATGACTTCCTTGTTTGAAGATATTGTGGATTATGTGCCCTACTGTTCCTTACTAAGCTACATTCCAAAACATCTAACCTTAGTTCTTTCCTCTGGCCTTGTTGGGACATTGCAGGGCCACCATTCATTTTATTTGTTCACTGGGACTGTATAACTAGAGTGTTTGGTAGAAGCACCATGCATACTGAGCACATGAAATTCCATCCACATGACAATTTTTTTTTCCTCCAGCATTAACCTTATAACTGCAGTACCACTTAAAATTGCCTACTTGAGTTTCTCTAACTAAAATGGAAAAGACACTACTGGCTTATCAATTAAAATATATTTATTTTTATGAGTCAAAGAGGCCAGTGCCCTGCTCCCATTTGGCACATGCAGTGCCTGGAGTCCCTAGCTTGCAAGTCTCATACTCTGTGTTACAGAATCACCTCCTTGAGCAGGCTTATTCTTTTGGTTAAAGAGAGACCTTTTTTTTTATACCCGACAGATAGAAAAATATAGAATCATATGTTGTAGTGTGATTTTGTTGTTTAGAACTTTATTATTTTGAAAAAAGGGACACTTTGACTTAATACAAATCTCTATATAAGACCTTTCTTTTTAAATTATCTTTATTTATTGGATAGAGACAACCAGATATTGAGAGGGTAGATGAAGAGAAAAAGAGAGACATCTGCAGCACTGCTTCAGTGCTCGTAAAGCTTTCCCCCTGCAGGTGGGAATCAGGGGCTCGAACCCAGGTCTTTGCGCACTATAACATGTTTGCTTAATCAGGTGAGCCATCACTGGCTCTGACCTTTCTTTTTTTTTAATGTAATATTAGGGGATGAACTTGATGAACGTGGGACTTCACACATGCATAGAATTACTTTAGTATTGGGCCTCTCCTGGTTTTTTTTTTCTAACTCATTCTTTCTCTTTCCTCTTCTCTCTTTCTTTCTACACCAAAGCACTACTCTATTATCCGTGGAATTCTATCTTTAACAGGTCATCCCTGGTCAATTAAGATGTAAGGGAAATGATTTGCCAGTGTAAACCTCACCAGCAAAGGTTTATACTATCTTGTATGTTCTGAATTCAGACTTCTATTATAAGTAGATAGTAGAAGAAAAATAAAGAATAAGAAACACCACCCTTCCTTTTTATACCATTGAATATTAAAAAAATTCTTATAGTTTGTGCTGCAAAATCCAAAATAGAAGACTGAATGAGAAATATTTTATTAGTACATGGTATATGTAAGATTTAATTTATCTTATGACAGGATCTTTTTGTATTATGCTATAGACCTTACCCTTTCCAGACAAAATAATGTTAGGTATTTGAAGGTGGAAACATATTTTAAATGGTTTAAAGTTTTTTTGTGGAATGAAGTGAGATATATAAGTACAGTATGAACAAATGAGCATTTATGCCTTTTTATAAATTTGTATCTAATCCCCCTTTCCTAATTTTTATGAGAAATTTTTTTCCCATATACAGTATCACTTCATGGAGAGGATATTAATTTGTAGGATTGTTGTTGCCATGAGGGTATAGTCCCACATTTCTCTGACATAGGTATTGGTACACTTCACCCTCCACCCACACCGGCTCTACTATAGAGTCTTAGGTTTCCACCTCCCTTTCGGGCTCCACCCATTCCCAGCTAGCAGATCTACTGAGAAATAAGACAGACTAATGAAATGTAAGGATACCATTTGTACAAAATTAGAACCCACCCTAATGACTTTTTAAAAACTTCTACGAAGATCCAATCAGCAAATAAGGTCACATAATAATTTCAGAGTATTTGGGGAGAGGGGTTGATGCAATTCAACATAGTCCTTCTTTAAAATGAGGTTTGACTGTAAGCCCTTTCAAAATCTAATTTCTTTTAGCTTCTGCTATGGCAATAAGTAACATTTTAAATGTGACTTCATGTTTTTTTTTAAATTTTTATGAGTGATTTAATAATGATTAACTAGATTTTAAGATAACAGGGGTACAATTCCACACAATTTCCACCACCAGAGTTCAGTGTCCCATCCCCTCCCATTGGAAGCTCCCTATTGTTTATCCCTCTGGGAGTATGGACCAAAATTCTTTCTGGGGTGCAGAAAGTGGAAGGTCTGGCTTCTGTAATTGCTTCTCCGATGGACATGGGTGTTGACAGGTTGATCCATACTCCCAACCTGTTCTGTCTTTTCCCAGGTAGGTTAGGGCTCTGGAGGTTATGTTTTAAATGATCCCTTTGATTGCAGACTGGAGAAGGAACTTGAGAAGCATGGTATTGAGCAAGACCATGAACCAATAAGGAGAGTTTTCTTCCTGTCCACCTGAGGGATGATGAGGGGATGACACACTGAAATAATCATCCATGCCTTCAGTTTCTAGAATGTTAATTAGTATAGCCTTACCCAGTCTCTGAATGCAATGTCTCTTGGAAACAATTCTGATCTGCTATGGATCATGATTCCTAATATACCTGTAGTGTATGTTTTTTGAAGTCCAGCTCAAGTGAGTTGGGGAATTGTGTTGGGGACACAGATAACTCCTCCTCTGAGCTTTACATGTTTTATATCCAGTAACTTCCTGCCAGTAGATGAGAACTAACTTGGGGAGATGAATGAGTAAGCTTCCAGAGAAAATAAAGTCAATAGTTTATTTCTATTTGCATAATATCCTTGGAGTTTCATTGTCTCAATTTTGAATATGTTTTTTTAGAAAAAAATATAGAAAAGGAATTGAAGGGATGGAAAAGTTGCTGTTGCAGCATAAGCTAGGTACAGAGATTTTTAACAAATTAGAATTTGGATTAAATTTACAGCTATCCTAATAGCTTTGAAGCACATTTGTGCTATATGCAGTTGGAATAAAGAAATGCTGCAGAGGCCTTAGTTCACATCCAATTAATCTCTCAGGGTAATTTGTTTACTAGACTCTGCTGCCAAACCCATGAGTTGCTTTCTACGGGGTGAGGGTTAGTTGATGAAGCGATTTATTATGTTTCTGTTACACAGCATATCGATCTTGGTCATGGAAAATGTTAACGGTGCCCCCTATACATCATCCATCTTCCACTGCCCCCATTTATTATTCCCATCCCCCTTAGTAATTCTTGCATCACAGAGGGACATCTCATTAGGGACAGACCAAGGTCGGTGGATGCCAGTGCTCTAAATATTGCTGCAGGATTTCTTAAAGACATTAATTTCTCAAAATTACAAGGGGGGGCTGTTAGCAGTTGAGGAGAAAGTGTTACAAGTCTTCAAAGTGGAAGCTTCTTTAGTTTCAGTGAGGAATCAAATTTTAAGAAATAAATTTGGCTTTATTTTCAGCTTTCAGCTGCATCAAATCTTCCTTTAATCCATCAGTGTCGTGATGTGTAAAGGAATCAATGGACTTTTCAATGTGATTCTAAGACCATGTTTTCAAAATTCATGATGTATTTCTGACACTTAAAGCTATGAATGTAATAACTGTGAATACTCAAATAGACCAATGGGAAATGGTAGGTCCAGAAATGACCCATAAGTAAGTTGACTTGTAAAATGTGGGAGTTCTGAGGTTTGCTTTTGTTCTTTTATTTTAACTCAGGTGTAGATCTTGCAGCTCCCTGTGGGGGGGTGGGGGAGGTGAAGCAAACCCAATAGTATTGGGTTCTTGGGATGTGGTTCCCAGTGTCCTCCCCATATCGATGACAGTCAAGATGTAATGAGGATGATGCTTTTGCTCATATATGGAATAGAGAACATTGAAGCACAAGAACTTGCCAAAAAAAAAAAAAAGTAGCCAAACTTTAAACTGTCCCAAGACTTCATGAAACTGTAGTGATTATCAATCACAGTGTGTGGAAGTGAGGTGGGATGTGGGTGGAGACACAAAACTTTGATGGTAAGTGAACCCTATGGGTCTATAATCCTGTAAACTTATATTAAACGACTAATAAAGCTTTAAAAACATTATGAAGAATCTGTTTTAACATCTTATTGATTTATTTGGGGGGGACCAAAAATACAACAGACACTCAGCTATGAAATATGCAATGCCAAGGGTCAAACCTGGACCTCAGATATGGTGTGCAAGTCCTGTGCTCCACCATCACCAAGCTGTCTCCCTGACCTGTGAGGAAATATTTTTGACATTAAGCAAAGTGATGCATTTTCTTTTTTTAAAAATTTATTTCTTTATTGGGGAATTAATGTTTTACATTCAACAGTAAATACAATAGTTTGTACGTGCATAACATTCCCCAGTTTCCCATTTAACAATACAACCCCATACTATGTCATTTATCGTCCTTCATGGACCTGTATTCTCCCCACCCACCCACCCTAGAGTCTTTTACTTGGGTGCAATATGCCAATTCCATTTCAGGTTCTACTTGTGTTTTCTTTTCTGATCTTGTTTTTCAACTTCTGCCTGAGAGTGAGATCATCCCATATTCATCCTTCTGTTTCTGACGTATTTCACTCAACATGATTTTTTCAAGGTCCATCCAAGCATTTTCTATAATAGCTGTACATACACATGGCTTTTTTTATTCTGAAATATTTTATCTTGACTAAGTGGTTTGGTTAGTGTCTATGATGACTGTCTCTGACAATTTATTGAATTACTTGATAATTTCTCATATTTTTAAGCAAAAGCCTCAGATAAGGGCTGAGAGATTATTCACCTGGTAGAGCACACATTTCACTATGCACAAGACCTTGGGTTTGAACCAGGAAGTAGCCATAGGAGATGTCACCTTCCTTCATCTGCCAGTAACTGTAAGAGGATGGGACAGAGGCATCAGTGAACCCACTCTTTGGACCCCAGATAAGCCCCAGGCCCAGGGTTACATTTTGCTGTTGGGCTAGGTTTCTTTCTTTCCTTCTTACGGAGGAGACATCCTGAGTAGACACAGGTCTTCACCCCCACAGACACACTCTTAAACCTTTCACTCTCAACCAGGGGTGGAAACTTTCCTTTTGTCTCCTAATGTATGGTAGGTTGGTTCCACGTTGCTTTAGATAGAACATTTTAAAAAATTACAAAAGTGCAATTTAAGTAACATTGCTTTATGACATTACGTGGTGTGCATGATTATAAACCACTGTCTGTGTGAATCACATTAAAGTCAGCGACAACTATCCAATTCTGCTTGTCACCTGGCAGGTGATCCCCATTTACTTGATTTACCCACATCCCTCTCTTCCTCTTCCTTTTCTTCTGGTAACCACAAATTTGATTTTGTAGTCTAAAAGTTTGGTTTTTGTTTTATATATCCCATTTGTTGTTGTTTTATGGCTCATGAATGGATAAAATCTTGTGATGCTTGCCTTTTTATCTGACTTACTCCACTAAGCAGAATGCCATCTACTTTGTTGACAATTCTAAAGAGGCTTCTCCTCCCCCAACAGATTGCAGAAGTGCTGCTCTCCAGACCAGCAGAGTCCTCTTAGGGGAGCCATTTCTGCAAATAGAACCCTCCCCACCTAATCCAGTGACTTCTGGTTTATTCTACCCTTTGTTGCCTTTCCTCCATTAGTTTACAAGCTGCCTTCCTCCCTGAATTGCCTCTCCTCACTCCTTCCTCTTCAGAGTTGTTTAGAAGATGGATCACAGCTCAGAGAATTTATAAACTCAGAGAAGTAGCCTTCACTACAAAATAATGTAGAATAGCCTACATTCAGATTAAAGATGTTCCCCTATAGGTTTTTTTTTTTTTTCAATTTTGGGGCCTCACTTTTGGCCAGGTTTAAAATTTTCTTTTTCAGAGAGAGAGAGAGAGATAGACAAAGAGAAATGTCACAGCACAGTACCCTATGTGGAGCTTCCTTCATATTGTGGAACTCCCAGGTGATGCTGGAGTTTTGAACCCAGGTCTTACACATGGTAAGATGTGCACTCTGCCAGATGAGGTATCTCCCAGTCCACTCACTGTAATTTTTAGTTTATCTCTTCCACCACTAGATGAATTTAAATAAATTAAACAAGTTGCTCACTCATCCCTAACCCTACTTAAAAAAATTGGTCAGTGATTGCCAATTTTCTTTTAAAGGGCCATTAAGAACCCAGAATTCTGGAGTCATTCATAAGATGAATGTGTTACTTGTGTTTTTGGTATGAGTTAACAATGCAAACGACCTTCCAGTTGAAACTATTCCTGGACTAGGTGTAGGAGTAAACTAGTCTATGTCTTTATAACACAACTGGTAGGAAAAGGAAGAAAAAACAGCTGAACACGCATGCTTACCTTGGTCTAAATAAAGCCCAACCTGTGTATTTTAATAGTATGTAAAAACATTGATTTTTTAAATCACTTTTGGTGATTTAGAGGGTTTTTTTAAATTATACACTTAATGTTTTGGTGAACAAACTTATCTTTGATTTGATCTTTTTTTTCATTTTTCTTAAAATGTATCTGTCTTGCATTGCATTTAGATGGTTTTCCTGTTATCACAAAAATCTGTGATAGTCAAACCATTTTCCTTTAAGTCCATGCTACTTGGTGTAAAAATATAAATACAACTTACATTTTTTTTCTGGCTTAATTATTTGCAGACAGAGGATGAGAGAGGTGAGTGGGTTAGGTAGGTAGGTAGGTTGGTGGGTACTTAGGTAGGTAGAGAGCATAACACTAGAGTACCACTCAGCTCTGGCATAATGTTGCAGTGCTGGGAACTAGACTTGTGGTTATATTGCTCCATGGTTGTTTGCTAGCTCTGGTATCCTAAAAACTGTTTAAATCCCCTGACCTTCTGTTTCCTATCCTACAAAAGACAGGCAATACTACTTCCTGAAGCTCCTTTCTCTCTCTCTCTCTCTCTCTTTCTTTCTTTCTTTCTTTCTTTCTTTCTTTCTTTCTTTCTTTCTTTCTATCTCCACCAGGTTTATTGCTAGGGCTCCATTGCTCCTGGCAGCCTTTTTTTTTTGCCCTTCCCTTCCCTTCCCTTCCCTTCCCTTCCCTTCCCTTCCCTTCCCTTCCCTTCCCTTCCTTCCCCTTCCCTCATTATTTCCTTTCCTTTCTTCCTTCCTTTCCTTCTTTCTTTTTATTTTCTATTTTTTCATTCTTTTTTTGGTAGAGCAAGAAAGAGAGAAATGAGGGGGAAAGGAGCGGTAGAGCATGAGAGAAAAAGATGAGAGATTGATTAAGTTCATAACAGGTATAAGAGATAAATAGATAAGCCTGAAAAAAAAGTGAGTTCCTACTCAGTGTTTGGCATTTTAGTCTGTCATCCATTTTATCTCTCACCTCTGGCATAGTATTACAGTGCTGGGACATTGAACCTGACTCAGGGCTCTGGGCCTCCTAGACATGCAAGTCCTATTCTCTAAGACTGAGATATCTCTTTTTTGAGAGATGCAGAGAGAGAGTCTTCAAGACCACAGCACCTAAGCTTCTTTCATCAGTGCAGTGAGGCCAGGGATTGAACTGGGTCATGCGCATGACAAAGCAATGCACTATCCGAGTGAGCTATTTTACTGACCCTAGACTCACCACCACCACCACCACCACCACCACCACCACCACCACCACCACCACCACCACCACCACCACCACCACTACCACCACCACCACCACCACCACTACTTCTTCTCCTTCTCCTTCTTCTTCTTCTCCTCCTTCTTCTTCTCCTTCTCCTTCTCCTTCTCCTTCTCTTCCTTCTCCTCCTCCTCCACCTTCTTCCTCTTCCTCTTCCCCTTCTCCCTCTTCCTCTTCCCTTTCCCCTTCTCCTTCTCCCTCTCCTTCTCCTTCTCATCCTCCTCCTTTTTCCCCTAATTCCCTCTTTTAATTTTTATTTTTCTATTGATTTAATTATAATCAACAAGACCATAAGATAAGAGGGGTATAGTTCCACAAACTTTTCACCACCAGAGTTCTGTATCCCATCTCCTCAATTGGAAGCTTTTCTATTCGTTGTCTCTCTAGGAGCATGGACCTAGGATCATTATGGGGTACAGAAGGTGGAAGTTCTGGCTTCTGTAATTGTTTCTAAAGCTAGTAGGTCTATTTTGGATATATTTCAAGGGGCCCATGACTTTACTAATTTTTGCCTGAGCCTAACAGCTAACATGCAAGTGGGCCAAAGGTATTATCTGGGGAGATGGTGTCAGAGTTGGATATAGGACTAGAAAGCTGGATCAGGGAAGAGAGTAACCCCCAAATATTATCTCACTTCTTAACTGATAGTTCCTTTTTCCTTTGTACCAGCAGACTGAGGTCCAGCTTAGTCTTGCTGTAGTATATCATTAAAAGTGAAACAAATTTATAGTTTGTTCAGCTTTATCATTCACATATCTAGGAAATCAGAGGAGTAAGGTGTCTTACTCAAGAGGAAAGACAGAGGAGAGACTATAACTTCCATGTTCCCTTTATTCCAAATGCCTTCTTTCTGCCTTGAATTCTATAAAACATAGCAGTTACCTAAACAAGTATCCTAACTTAGTCACTAAAGTGTAGGGTACACATGATTTTTATTTACTTTCATTGCTTATCTAGTTTAAGTTTCCAAGTATGATAGTGTTATACTATATATATATATATATATGTATAACCTGCAGTTATCATGAAAATTTTACATTCAAAACTCTTCTGAAATGTATATATACTCAGTATTTTGTATGTTTTCTTTGTGTAGGGTAAGATGACACTCAGTTATCAGCTTTATGTTTAATTAATGGCTTATTTGGAGAGGGTATGCACTTAAATGTAGATAATGGTTGTCAGATTTCACCTCTGTAGAAGATTGTACTGATTTGCGTCCTCATTAGTTATATAAATGAGAGTATCATATTTTTCCTCATATCTTACCAACATTGTAAATCAGCAAATACCTTGATATTTATCTGGTTGATGAAAATATTCTTCTTTTTAAAATGCAGTAACCTGTTTTTATGTTCTCCTTTTCCCTTCAGCCCCTCATTTCTTCCTACCTTGTTCCTTGCCCTTGTTTTTCTGTTTATCATTTGGTGATTTTGGTTGAGTTTTTTTGATTGTTTAAAGTCTTTTATTGGAAGGTATCTACTGAAAAGGTGATGAAAGGGTCCAAAGTTGAGACAGTTTAATTAAACTGAATTCAAAGTGGGATGGGTATAAAAAAGTAATGAAATAACTTCCTCAAATTATTCAGTCACAAACTATTGACTCAGTGTGTACTTGACCTAAAATTCCTAGGGTTTGGAAGATGTGATGACACAAGGTTTCACAGATACTGAAAGACTGATACAACCTTCTGGTCAACTTATCCTGTTGTAGAAAGGGAATAGGTCTTTGTCCTCAAGTGGTCTGAACTTTAAATAGAAAGTATTAGGTAATATTAAGCCCAGAATATCCTTTGCACTCTCTATAAATCAACCTCATACTGTGTTAGGAGAGTTCCTGAAGACACTGGGGCTCCCATAAGTTTTTTGTTTTTTTTTAATTTAAGAAAGGATTAATTAACAAAACCATAAGGTAGGAGGGGTACAACTCCACACAATTCCCACCACCAAATCTCCATAACCCACCCCCTCCCCTGATAGCTTTGCCATTCTCTATCCCTCTGGGAGCATGGACCCAGGGTCATTGAGGGTTGCAGAAGGTGGAAGGTCTGGCTTCTGTAATTGCTTCCCTGCTGAACATGGGCGTTGACTGGTCAGTCCATACTCCCAGTCTGCCTCTCTCTTTCCCTAGTAAGGTGTGTCTCTGGGGAAGCTGAGCTCCAGGACACATTGGTGGGGTCTTCAATCCAGGGAAGCCTGGCCAGCATCCTGGTGGCATCTGGAACCTGGTGATTGAAAAGAGAGTTAACATACGAGGCCAAACAAATTGTTGAGCAATCATGGACCCAAAGCTTGGAATAGTGGAGAGGAAGTGTTAGGGAGGTACTCACTGCAAACTCTAGTGTACTTCTGCTTTCTGGTATATATTTTTGCAGTAAGTTTTCTTAATTCAGTCATCTGACTATACTCCCTCATGTGGTATTCTATATAAGGCTATGCCTTTAATAATAGTTTTCTCCCTGTCAACTTAAAATTTGCAAAAAACTTACTGATTTTGGATTCAGGGCTAAAATTCTGACTTCCTTTTATTGTCTTTGGGCCATTTCATTCTCATGTTTCAACTCTGGCTGGAAAGTCCCAGCCAGGCCCCCATAATAAACACTGAACTAGTCCTCTTCTGCTCACCACATGCTTTTCTTCTCTTTATGCATACTTTGAAAGAGCTACCCATATGCATGGAAAATATTCCGGTCAAAGTGATTGACTTTCTTCAGTATTTTTCCAGCAAGAACATTCATTCACTGTTTTAACTTTCTTTCCCCCCTTCAGGAAGCATAGTGCAGTGACTGTGAGCACCAACTCTGGAGCTAGGCTGCCTGGGTTTAAGTGATGACTCTGCTATTCACCATGTCCTTACACACTCATACCTTAGTTTTCTTTTCTGTAAATAAGAAGAATTAAAATGTTTATATGTGTATGTGTATAGCTTAACAAAGCACCTATCTGATAGTGATGCATATGTTTGATGGCATTTTATTTTTCTCTGTCTCTGTAAGGACAAATGGAAAAAAAGTTTACTATGTAACTCTTGTCCAAGGCACAGAGAGATTAAATAAGTTTTTCAAGGAATTTACCGGAGCCAGAAAAAGGCCAAGATGGAATTTGAAACCAGACTCTAGAACCTGCAATTTTAATCCCTATGCATTGCATGAAGCTTTTATTCATAGAATGTGTAATTCAGTGACTCTGGTGTGCTGGCAGTAGTTAAAAGTGCAGCTCTAGCAATAGCAGCAGTAGTAATAAAACTGTATTTGTTTATTTACTTTTCCTTGGCATCATAAGTAATATATATATATATATATATATATACACACACACATATATATATAGACATAGGCATATACAGATATATATTAATGTGTCATACACACAGTGGGTGACATACAAAAATAAGTATGTGATAATATATTTTAAAGTATTTATTTATTTTTATGAGATTCAGTTAGAAAGTAACACAAAAAGAGAGAGGAGAGTACGGCTTAGCTCTGGCTTTTGGTAGTTCTGGGGATCGAACCAGGGTCCTCGGAGCTTCAGACATGAGAGCCTTTTTGCATAACCACTGGGCTCTACCAGCCCTATAATACAATTTATTGAGGACCTGGGGCTAGATCAAATAGTAGAATGTACATTCTGTACCACAAGTGAGATATAAATTCTTTTAAATTTATTGTAGTTCCATTATGTTTATTTTTGTGTATGTTCCCCTGGCTGTTAGAGTTGAGTCTCCAGATATATTTCTGATATCAAATCCCATGACTGTATCACCTACGTTTTTATCTATGTATATTGTGACTTTAGGTCTGATATCCAAGTCTTAAATCCATGTTGAACTCTGTGTGTGTGTGTGTGTGTGTGATGTTAGTGATCTAGTTTTCCTTCCTTAACTTTCATCCTCTTTCTCTCCCAATTCCTTCCTTCTTTTCTTTATTCCTCTCCCCTTTACTCATTTTCCCCCCTCCCTTTTCCCTTCTATCTTTCCTTGCCTTTGGGTATTCAGTTTCATCAATACTGTTTATTAAAGAGGTTTATTTCTATTTTTTCTGTTCTGTTCCCTATTTATTGCTACTAGAGCATACCTTTTCTGAGTCCATAGCTCCTGGGGACTCTTGCCCTTCCTTTCAGTATTAGAGAGGGGTAGGACATAGCAGGGGGCTTTCAGTTTCCTAGGCTTTAAAGGGTTTAGTTAGAGTATTTTCACCAGAGGAGTTAGGTTCTAGATCTATGTGGAAACTGTGATTGTTTTCCTATCTTGTTTATATAGATATCATTTCAGAATCCATTTTCCTCTTACTGTATCATCTGAGTACTTTTTGTCATCTTCACTCAGTAGTGGTTCTCTTCAGTTTTAAACAGTTTTGGCTACCCATATATTTAAGCCTCTCACTTGAAAGTAAAATGAATATTTTCCCAATGTGAATAGAGAGTGAATAATACATATATTTATTCACAACCTAAACTAAGGGGTGAAAGAACATTTGACATGTTTTTACAGATGTTATCCCTGTGCACTCACTCTGACTAGAGTAGATCTAATATCTATTGCTATTATCCATTAGCAACATTTAAGGTTCTGTCTTCCCATCCTCCATTCAATATAGCTCACTACCTGAAAGCAGAGATAATCATTGCTTTATTTTATTTGAAACTTCACCAATTTTCAGGGCCCACCCAATTAAATTCGAACATTCAGAGGTGACTGCCAAGAATATAGAGAGCACAATGCAGGGAGCTTGTGGTAGCCATGAGGGTGAGGAATTGAGAGCTCCTGCTTTCTAGGGACTCAGAGTTCAGCATAGGGGACCCATCAGTAAATCATTTCTAGTGTCCATTAGTCTGTAAAGAGTAGCATGACTCTTTGGGAGGTGAAGGGGATGGGAAGAATGGTCTATAAAAAGTGCATCAATTTCTTTAGTTAGTGAAGTTGCCCCATAACTCCACAAATCCCCATGACACATAATACCAAACACATACTGTAGTGTCTCCTCAGGCCATGGTAAAAAATAGTACTCATATGTGGTAAAAAAAAATGTTATTAAAGGATATAAACTGTAAAGTAAGTCTATGACAACACATTCCAGCATCTTTATTCTCTAAAGACAATTTTTATTCAATTTCTTGCATATGAGTAATATTAGAAATATTTCTGAAAATTTCCCTAAAATTATCCATTGTGTTCAGTACTACCCAATAAGCATTTCATAAATACATCAAGTTCTGTGTTAGGTGTGAAGGGCACTAAAGGTAACATCCTGATCTCTGAGCATTCATAGTTGGACACACTTAACTATATAACTTGCAATATCACATTGTCAGTAATTTGAGAGTGATCTGGATAGGTGGTGTGATAATTCAGAGGAGGTAATGGATGGATGACTTCCTACTTTCAGGAGGGACTGAAGAGGCCTTACCCTAAGAAAAGACTAAGTAGTTTTATAGCTGGAACATGAATATGTGGATTTCCACTGTCTGAAGTGTGGTGAAGTAAACCCTTATACAAAGACACTAAAAACAAACAAACAAAACCAACAACAAACCTGAAACTAATATAGTTTGAGAATAGAAGACTGGTGTTAAGCATATTTGATAAGGATGATAAGGATAAAGTGTAGGATAAATCTAGTGGTAAATATGTCTAGGGGTTGAAGTCAGTTGTTAGGACCATGAATTTCATCCTGTCAAGTTTGTACAACATCTCAGATAAGGATGAAGGGAATTAGTCAAAGGAATGTAAACAAGGAAAATATATGAGGTATGTCTGCCTTGTACAAGGATAAATTTTGTAGTTCTTTGAAGGGACTCTGTTTATAAGAATAGCCAGGATTACCACTCTGGCTATCACCTGGACAGGAGGATTTGAGAAGGTTCTGGTACAAATAAGAGAAAAGCAATTTGGGAGAGTTTTGTAAAAGGAGAATTGATAGGAATTAACAAGAATGCATAGGCATGCTTTATTCTTAAGATTTGCACAACTGTTCAGAAATATACATGGATTTTTATCTTGAAATAACCAATGGATACAGAGTAAGAAATAGCAAGAAGAGGACAACTGAGACCACATCAGCATTTATACAATGATAAGAGCAGAATGTGAAACACTGGTATAGCAGTGGTAGGAGTGTGACTGGAGAGAAAATGTTCCTTCCTGTTTGGCTATTACTACAGAGATATCAAATCGAGAGAAGAATGAAGGTGGAGGAGATAGCAAAGAGACTCACATTCCTGAGGTCCAAAGACCCAGGTTCAAATCCCCCACCACCACCACCATGAGTCAGAGATGAGTAATACTCTTGCAGGAGAGAGAGAGAGAGAGAGATTAGAGAGAACTTTAGCAGTTACAGAGACAGTGTTAACTACTGAAGGAGGTTATATGATGTTTTTGGCAGGGAATAGAAAGGTCATAGGGGAGGGCCTTAGTAGGAGAGAAGAAGTGAGTCCATTGTCTATGAAGTGGACATCATAGGAAATACCATCTCTATGTGCAGTGGATTTTGTCCAGGATGGTTGATAAATTTGAGGTCAGCTGGTTGCTTAGTCCGTGGAAGATGATGGTGGGAAAGATGGTGATTGAGGTAGGGCGTGGGCGAAATCTTGGCAAAGCCACCACAGGAGGTCTATTGCTGGCACTATGCCTAAGCCACCTCTCTCCATTGCCTTCCCTCACAAGCTGTTTTGTTGTTTCTAGTGAGTGTCTAATTTTATTTATAAGCCCAAATGAGATCATTTCCTCTGATTTTATTTTAAAAAGCCTTTAAAAATTCACATCTCTTTGCTTGGATAGCTTAGGGTCAGCTTTCATCCAAGATGAGACCAAGCTCATGCCTGTCTTTCTGATATGCATTTAATGTGACCAAAAAGTCTTCTTTGAGAAGATCACACTGCCAGGTATGGTAGAGTGTTCAGATCTGTGCACCTCAAAGTGCAAACTAATGGCCAGGGTTCTGCCATGGGGTTCTGGAAGAAGCTTTAGTCTACTGTCGGTGAAGTCAGGGAGTTTGTTAGGTCACCAGAGCCTGGAACTTGAAGTGCAGCTTAGTGTATGGCATGCTTCTGTTGTTTATAACTCTCAGTAATGTGTGATAACAAAGAGCAGTGTGTGGTAACAAAGAACACTCTGTTACCACGAGTTATTTTAACCACCAGCCTTCGCTGCTCAGCCTTTTTTCCCCCTTCCTCACAACTCTGTTTCTGGCTCCATGTCTCCATCACCCACTTCCACCTCCTCCCCAGCTGCTCCTTCTTGTCTCCTTGTGGGAAGCCTTTCCTCGGTGGCTGTTTCTGCAGCACCACAAACCTGTTAAAGGTTTTTGGCTTGATAGCATTCACAGTTTGGTATTACCCTCCCCCTTCTCTTGCATATAACATTTCTACCAAGGGTTCTTCAGACTTAGAGTACCCCAAGGATAATCCATAAGCCTCTCCAAGTTTAAGGAAAATTTAGAAATTCAATGTGTGTTTGTGTCCGTGTGTGTGTGTGTGTGTGTGTGAGAGAGAGAGAGAGAGAGAGAGAGAGAGAGAGAGATGTGAGAAGGGTGCCGGAATGCACCTCTGGAATTAAATCTCTTAGCAATCTGTGCTGGGAAGAGAAGCCATGGGCTCTGAGGGCTTCCCTTTCTTTCTTCTCAGAGGCCCCCTTGTTATCACTTTCATGCTACAAAGGCAAAAATCAGAAAATTAGATTTATAGAAACAGGTCTGTAAAACTTGCTATTCTGCTCTTAAATACCTAGTCTTAGATTCTGAATGGGATTGCAACCACTTGTCCGTATGGAGAGAGGTGAAAAGTCAGATGGCATTAATGATTATAATGGTTATAGGTATGTTTGTTTGTTTTCTCTGCAGAGATAATTTCTACATGGTTTGTACTTTATTCTGGAATGAAGTAGCAAGTAAAATAAGAATTGGTGATGTAAGCAGATTACATGGGGCAGGAGTATGGTAAAATTTAGAAAGCATTTTGCACAAGTATCAAGGTAGGGGCTTTTTGTAACTCTCTTTGGGCACTTACTGCAATGAATGTTTTTTGGACACTTGATTTATAGAACACAATTTTTTTTACCCTCAACCCTCTGAACTTTTAAACCTTATTATGCATGTTTGACTGATATAAGTCATACTAAAAAAGAATTTTTTTATTTCTTTATTAGGGAATCAATGATTTACAATCAACAGTAAAATAAAATACAGTAGTTTATACATGTGTAACATTTCTCAGTTTACTACATAATAGTTCAGACCCCACTTTGTCCCCCTTTGTCTTCTGGGACCTGAACCCTCCTCCCAACCTCAGAGTCTTTTACTTTGGTGTAATACACCAACTCCAGTCCAAGTTCTGCTTTTGGTTTTCTCCTTCTGTTAATCTTTTTCAACTTCTTTCCATGAGTGAGATCACCTGATATCCATCCTTCTCTTTCTGGCTGATCTCACTTAACATGATTCCTTCAAGCTTCATCTAAGATGAGATAAAGTGAATTCACCATTTTTAATAGCTAAGTAGTATTCCATTGTGTATATATATTGCAACTTACTCAGCCACTCATCTGTTGTTGAACACCTAGGTTGCTTCCAGGTTTTGGCTATTACAAATGCTGCTGCTATGAACATAAGTATACACAAATCTTTTGGGATGGTTGTGTTTGATTCTTTGGGATATAATAAAAAAGAATATTTTAAAAATTCTGAAGATTCCAATTTAAAATGTTTATAGCTTAACTGTTAATTTTATCTTCATTTCTCAACTTCTTTGCCTATAAATGCCAGAGAGTTGACCCATAAATTCTAGTTTCTTGTACATTTGAAGCGTTTAGTAATAGGATGAATTCAGGTATGGAAATAATTTCTTTAATGTTACAGTTGCAGGTTAAGTACTTGCAGAGTTCGGGTAAAGACTGTAGACTTAGAATCAATTGGAAATAGTGGGTTATTGATTGGCAATATTTGCCTTGAATTCAGTAATGAGGCTTGATGTCCTGTGTGTGGTGTGTGTGTGTGTGTGTGTGTGTGTGTGTGTTTTAGATAGAAACAGAGAGGTGGAAAGGCAGAGACAGTGAGAGAGACCACAGCACCAAAGAAGTTTCCTTCAATGCAGTGCACGGATGGACTCAAACCCGGGAAAAGGAGTGAGCTATCCAAGTGAGCTATTTCACCAGCCATGTGCTATGTTTTTATCATTCCTACTCTAACCCTACAAGAACAAACAACAGAACAATGTGTTCTCATTACGTACACATGTATGAACACACACCACCCTACTTGAGCTAAACCACAGGTATGAATTCTATTTCTCACATGACTTAACTTAGGTTAAATAAAATTTCTCTTGCATGATTCGTAAATCTTAAAACCAAGGGGGAGGCCCAGAGAGTTTACTCATTGGATAGGACACATACCTTGCCATGAACACTATTTAGATTCAAACTCAGGCACCATATGTGAGATACTAGGACAGTGGAGGAAGCTCTAGTGCTATGGCCTCATTCCCTCTCTCTGTCTCCCTCTGTCTGAATGAAAAAAAAAATAGATCAGTAGAACAGTAAAATTGTGTGTGTGAAGTGTCCCAGCTCCAGCAGAGGGTGGGGCAAAGGGAAGAACAGAGGAAAGGGAATGTGATTTAGTTACCACATCTTCATTTAAAAACACATATCCAGATCTTGTAAAACTGTGATCATTTGCAGACAAGACACTAAATTACAGCTGATTAATTATCCAACATATAGCATACTGTCAGAACCTAAAACTTGACCTTGTTTTTGGATACTGACAGAGAGAAATAGAGAGAGGGAGGAAAGCATCACTGCTTTACACTTCATGAAGCTTCTCTCTAGCAGATGAGGACCAGAACCATGAACTTGGGTCTTTGCATATGATAACATACATGTTCAACTGGGTGTACCTGGCCCCTAAACATGATATTTTATAACCATAGAAAAAAAAGATATGGATAAACATGCATTGCACAAACTGAATCTTATGCCTGTTTCAAAACTAAATGCTAATATTTCTTTCAATTGCTCAAGGATGTTTGACAGAACTGTGTTTTCAAAATATCCGAATGAAGAGCTGAGAGCTACACAACAGTCCTTTTTATAACATGAGATGTGGATGGGTGATGTTAATCAGATTTCAAGGTTCATCCTGACCTGCTGCCTTTCAGGGACACTGATCAAAGTTTGGTGAATTCCTCTGATGCGGAGTTATTCATTAGAGTTCTCAGCACATAATTATGGACTGTCAGAAGATTTTGGTTTTGTATAATAAATGAGTAGCCTGCCTGCAGCTTGCTGAGGTGTTAGCTTAGTAACCTCATAAGATAGACTGTTTTCCTTCTTCCTCTAGACCTGAGCAAAGTGATTTATACCTTGGCTACACCATCTCAAATGAAGATGACAAGCTGAGAACTTAGATTTCTCCAAGACTTTGTTTCCAAGAGGAAAGAAAGCAGCTTTTCATGTTAGTTCATTTTCCTTTGTTCTCTCTTCGTTTGACTTGGAGCATAGTGGATTTTGTTTTTATGCCTGAATTTTTCTAAGGATGTTTAAGTTTTTCTCCTGTTCTGTGTGGTTACATACAGTAAGATGTTAGTAAATCAGCATTGATAAGCAGTGCCATGTTTAAATTGCTGCCTACATGATACTGTTACTCGGGGATACAATTATTTCCCTTGGTTTTGACAAGATGTCAGCTGTGATATGCACAGAGCACAAACACATCCTAAGACATGCTGGTGCACTGGAAATCTTAGGAAAGCTCATGTAGCTATCTGTGTGGGGTTTCCATTCTGACTCTGTCCTCTGTCTTCAGATATTTGCTTATATTATGCGCTTACTGGTTATACACATAAAGTGCCATTCAAGAAGCATGAATCATCTAGTTAATAATCATAATTAACGAGGCTTTAGGATTATTTTACTTTCATATATTTCAAGTTTGAGAGTATGAGGAGATGGAGAGGGACCAGGGAGATGGCCAGACATTAAAGTGCATGTCTTTGTGTGTGAATCCTGGGACTTCATTTTGGAATTTCTTTCTCAAAAAAACAGAAATTGAGAGCAATTTGTTATGAGTCATTGTTAGTAATTTTGCAGAAAGTGCTTGTTTACAATGGCTTCAAGAGGGAAATGGAGTTGACTAATTTACTATGGAATTGTGTTGGTATTCTTCGTGTTGGTTTGGCCCCCTTCCCCCTACCTCTGAGAGAAATGGTTTGGTCCTTGCTAGTTTAGTGCCCCTTTTTCTCCCAGTCCCATATGCTAAGGACGTCCAGAGTCCCAGCAGCAGGGGTGGAAGGAAAAACATGGGGAAGCACATGGTGTGGTGATTTGCCCGCTCGTAAATAAAGATTAAAACTGCAGCTTCTCAGCCCAGCCGTGTGTCCCGGAGTCTCTCTGTCTGCCGCCGTGAAGCTAGCCCGGCCTGCTGGAGCCCCCGAACTTTAACAACAGAATTGGATTGCTCACTACTGTGTGCAGTTCGTTTTTGCTAATAAAGAGATGTATTAGATACAGAACCTGAGTTGATAAACTAGTTGGGAAAGTTTAAAATAGGCTATAATTAGAATAGTCTCGTTGTTATACCAGATCCCCAAATTTCAGTGGCTTAATACAACAAGCTCGTTATTCTAATCAGTTTATTTCCAACTACTTGGCAACTTTCCATGTGTTCACTCAGATACTCAGGCTCTAACCACCTTTCACTCCTTCAGTCTAAAGATCCACAGTATCTTACCTTCATAGCCAGATGAGGAGCAATGGAGATTATGTATGGGAAGTCTGGAAATGGGTAAGCCACTCTGATCACAGCCCATAGGCTTGTGCACAGGTACATGAGCAAATGTTGATACATGGGAATCTGAAAAATATCTGTTTACCAAGAAGCTGGTAGCCTTCACTACCAAAGATAAATATGTATAAAATGGTCTAATGTGCAAAGCACAGGGTGAGAGACCTGGGATAGAGGAACTAGATTACGGATATTTTGGAAAGGAATTCAGGTGCATCATTTTTGGATCAGTTTTATTTGCTAGTTATGTTCTCACACTGCATAGTGATGTGTTGGGATTTGTATGTTTAGCCTGCCTTAAATACAAAGCCCTTTGTTTATCCCAAGAATGTTTGAGGAATCCACTGTGGCTAGTTAGTTCTGCAGCTGACTGCATCATCATGACTGAAGGTCAGTTTGGCAAGTTTAGAAAATGCCCCAGGAGTAGAAGCCCTGCTGATGGGATCATTTGAATTGAATCAACAGAGACATCCCAGTCAATATCAAAGAGTGTTTTGCATATATTTTCTTCAATGTCTTTTATAATTAGGGTTGCAAAATTCAATCTTTCAGTCTAACTTTTATATCTGGAATGATATTTATGTTATTTATTTTCATTCTTTTGCTTGTATCTATCCATGGTTCCTAACACTGTTTATTAAAGAAAAAAACTTATTTTCTGCAATATATATATTATTGGCTCCTTTTTCATAAGCTAACTAATAATATATATGAGTATTTGTTCCTGCCTATGGCTCGATCTGTCAAAACTCATGTCCAGTGGAGAAGCAATTACAGAAGCCAGATTTTCCACCTTCTGCACCGCATAATGATCCTAGTGGGGCAGGGGCATGAGGAGGTGGGGTTCTAGGACACATTGGTGGTGTTGTCTGCCCAGGGAAAGAAGACAGGTTGTCCTTACTGTTTCTTTTTGTCTTTTGTTTCTTTTAGCACTAGTATACAGTTTTTGGTGTTCAAATATTTTGTCTCCTTCATTAAATTTATTCCTAGATTCTTCATCTTTTTTTGATGTGATTGCAAGTATAATTGTTTTCTTGATCTTCTAGTTTGTAATTTTCATGTAGAATTGCCACAGGGTTTGGGAAGACAGCATCATGAGTAGCACACCAAACTGTCATACTTAAGGCATCTGAGGGCCCAGGTTCAATTCCCAGAATCACTATAAGCCAGACCTGAGCACTGATCTACTTAAAAAAAAAAAGACAGCCGAAGAAACCATCACACAAAGAGACCTATCACAGAATGGGAGAAGATCTTCACATGCTGTACATTAGACAAGAGATTAATAACCAAAATATACAAAGAGCTCAGCAAACTTAGCACCAAAAAAGCAAATGACTCCATCTAAAAATGGGCAGAGGATATGAACAAAACATTCACTACAGAAGATATCCAAAAGGCTAAAAAACACATGAAAAATTGCTCTAGGTCACTGATTGTCAGAGAAATGCAAATAAAGACAACATTGAGATACCACCTCACCCCTGTGAGAATGGCATACATCAGAAAGGACAGCAGCAACAAATGCTGGATAGGCTGTGGGGACAAAGGAACCCTTCTGCACTGTTGGTGGGAATATAAACTGGTCTAAGCTCCGTGGAGAGCAGTCTGGAGAACTTTCACAAGCCTAGACATGGACCTTCCATATGAACCAGTAATTTCCCTCCTAGGGTTATACCCCAAGGACTCCATAATTCCCAATCAAAAAGATATGTGTGCACCTATGTTCATAGCAGCACAATTACCATTATTATGTATTATTATGTAATAGCTAAAACCTGGAAGCAACTCATGTGCCCAATAATAGATGAATGGCTGAGAAAGCTGTGGTATATTATATGTAGCTATGAAGAAAAATGAACCCACCTTCTCTGGCAGATCTTGGATGGAGCTAGAAGGAATTATGTTAAGTGAGCTAAGTCAGAAAGACAAAGATGAGTATGGGATGACCCCACTCATAAACAGAAGTTGAGAAAGAAGAACAGAAAGGTAAACTCAAAGCAGGTTTTGACTGAATTTGGAATATGGCACCAAAGTAAAAAATATCTCAGTTGAAGACTAGGGTGGAAGTTCAGCTTCACTGGGGGGAAGGAGGGAGATGTTTGGGATGGGACACAGTCTTTTGGTGGTGGGAATGGTGTTTATGTATGCTCCCATTGATTTGTAGTCATATAAATCACTATTTAATTAATATGAGAGGGGAAAATTGATTGAATGTCTCAAACATTTTAATGCACAGACCACAGGTTGAGTCTTTGATATGTTGACTTTCTTAAAAGCTTAGACCAGGGAGAACAGAAGCAACTGGTGGCATAGCTATATACAAATAATATCAAAGGGCATAAATTATGGTGATGTTGTATATGATACAGTAAATCCTAACAAAGGGATTTTTCAAAGTGAACCTAATTGCCAAATAATATGATCATAGCAATAAGTATCTATTGCCTTCTTAAACCCTAAGACAGCAGAGCCTATATTTCCCCCAGTCCTGGAACTTAGGGTGGGGCTCACTTCCTGCATTCTTCTCTCTAGTCATACCAAATGATATTTCATCCGCTGATCCCAAACTAATCAGTGTAAGCATGCTTCACTTCAGACTGTGTCCAGAGACATCAGGCATGGAAGGTCAACCCTTCAGTCTCATTACTTGGGTGAGACCTTTCCTTTCATAGGATTATCTAATTCCATTTCAGGTGGTTCACTCCTAACAAAGTCCCAAAACCTAGATATAGACCAGGTCCCATGAGATAGGGCATATATTTACATGTACCCATAAGTTAGGGCAAAATATATACCTGAAAGCAAAAGTACACAATAGTCTGCAGTGAGTCAGTATAACGTTTATAATGAAATAGTGCCTACTTAGACTTAGATACCCTCTTCACCTACTTCTTATTACACTTCCCTCACACACTCCAAAGCTAACCTTATCAAAGCAAGGAAGGCAAAGGCTGAATAAGAGCAAGAGACTGGCATACTTTAATGATGATTCTTTGGTCATTATCAGGCCACTACATTAGTTGGGGCCCTATTCAGGGAGTCCTGAGATTCCCAAACAGACATGATGGGTCTAGACCTCGAATTAATCCCTCTCCCTCATATTACTAGTCATCTCTATCAAGAACAACTGAATAGACCTCTTTGTGG
This sequence comes from Erinaceus europaeus, assembly GCF_950295315.1. Classification (NCBI taxonomy): domain Eukaryota; kingdom Metazoa; phylum Chordata; class Mammalia; order Eulipotyphla; family Erinaceidae; genus Erinaceus; species Erinaceus europaeus. Next base: position 76,968,938 of record NC_080171.1, on the reverse strand, counting down.
ACCCCCATAGGCCCTTGCCCTCAACTTGGATCAACAACAGTAGAGAATGTTCTATCCTCTGAAGGGAGGATGGACACATACTCTATGCTCCACCCAAGGAAGATGGGTCCTGAAATTGTGGCAGCTTGGAACGTTCCTACTCATGACCATAGAATGTGAGCTCAGAACTATAGGGATGCAGAGGTCACATAGGCTCTTATGCTGAATATGGGCCCCAGATCAGATCAAATCAATGAGGTTTACAGTAAAAAATATTTATACACTTTTCCCATATTAGGGAGCTACTCTATTCTCTGATCCAGCTTTCTGGTCTCTTTTCCAGCCATGACATCATCTCCCACACAATAACTTGCATCCACCTGCATATCAGACTTCAGACTCAGGAAAAAAAAAACTAGTATAGTCACAGTATTTAGTATTTTCTTCAATATATATCTACTAAATACTTGATTTGTTTTCTGTTTTATTAAGCAAGTGTTTATATTTCTCTTGTACATTGGATGCCTCTAATGACAATAACCTTTTATGGTAGTGAATGATTTTTATTTTTGCTTTAACCATCCTTTAAAGATGGAAATGGAAGCTGATTTGGCTTTGAGTGATAAAGCAAGGATTTCTGTCCCGGTTTCTCAGGTTTCATATTCCATATCCTTCATGACACTGAGGATGTGACTGGTAATTAAGAAATTTCTGTGGTTGTAATTTGAACTGTTCCCCAAAGTCAGAGGAACAGGCTGAAGACTTTGAAACTGCCTAGGCACCACTGCTCGGAGGAACTTTGCTGGAGAGGTACTTGATAAAAGCTTGGCAGTGGAACAAATTGCTTCATTTGCCCCAGAAACTTCCAACTGGATGACACATCTCTCTCTCAAATTATTTTATTTTATTTTATTTTCCCTTTTGTTGCCTTGTTTTTCATTGTTGTAGTTATTGTTGTTGTTATTGATGTCATTGTTGTTGGATAGTACAGAGAGAAATGGAGAGAAGGGGGTAAGACAGAGAAGGGAAGAGAAAGATAGACACCTGCAGACCTGCTTCACTCCCTGTGAAGTGACTCCCTAGCAGGTGGGGAGCCAGGGGCTTGTCCTTGCACTTTGTGCCATGTGTACTTAACCCACTGTGCTACTGTCTGTGCATCCCTCTCTCTCTTGAATTCTTTACTGTGGTTTATACCTACAGCGGGGGTTGAGGGAAGCATCATAACTTTCAGAACAAACCTAGGGCAGGGATCTGGACTATCTTTTAATAATATTTATTTATTTATTTATTGGATAAAGACAGAGAAATCGAGAGAGAATGGGAAACAGAGCAGGAGAGAGACAGACACCTGCAGCACTGCTTCACCATCTGTGAAGCTTTCCCCTGCAGGTAGTGACCAGAGGCTTTGACCCAGGTCCCTGAGCACTATAACATTTGTGCTCCACAAGGTGTGACACTACTTGGCTCCAGACAGTCTTTTTCTTAGTTTAACGTTGACCAGGGTTTTAAGTATGGCTTCAGTCTTTTTTTTTTGTTTAAAGGGAATAATCCTAATACCTGTCAAAGTTGACAGTTATTGCAAAGATAGCGAAAAGGACTTTCAAGTTAACAAATGACCCTACTTGGCGGGTGGAATGAGGTATAAAAGGGTAAAATCACAAACTGAAATCAAACAGTAGTGAAACATGGATGTAAGAAAATCATCTTTATATGATATATCTTGTTTGCATTAAACTACTTTCCTTTAATATGTTTTCAGTATCACAAAGACTTGGTTCAATTTAACAATTTCCTAAAGAAGGAAGGCCAAGTTTTCAGCCAATGGCTTGGAAAAATATTTTAAGAAAGGAAGCTTGTTTTCTGATGAGGGAAATGGAGGCATCTCGAAGCACAGATTTCTCTTATTCAGGACTTTGAATGCCCTCTCTGAGCTCTAAAGTCGCTAATCACATTTTTTAGTGGCTTCACTGAAAGAAAGTACAGCCTGGAGCCAAGGATTTTCTTGCCAAACTTGAAACTAGAGCATATTTTTAAAGTCATGTTAGAAACCGCTGATAGAAGGGGGATTGTAGTTAACTGTGTTGACCTGCCCTCAACAGCAGAAATGGCAGCACTGCAGTAACAATGGTTTCCCCACTGCATTACCCTAGCTAGGCTGAAGAAGTTTGCTTTGGTCTTTTGTGGTGTAAAACAAACAAACAAACAAAACATGAGGCTGTAAATAAGACAACTTGGTGTTTACCAGGCACCCTGTGACCTGGGTCATCTCTTCTATTTTATCTATTCCTAGGACCACAAAGATTCTCAGAGAGTCCTGGGGTCAAGCAAGAAAAACTACATCGTTATATAATAATAAAACTTGGAAGAGAATTCAAGTGACCTGACTGAGTGCTATTGATCCTATGAATTCCACAGAAAGATGCAGCACTTAGGTGGTAGTTAGGCTCAGTGGAAGCTACTGGTAGAGTAAGCCATGAATATAGAGGCAGTGTTCTCTGCAACTCATTTTAGTCAAAGTAACTCTATTTTTACCAGGCATTGAGTATTGTGTTTGATATGAGATTATCTTTTTACAGAGGATTGCATTGGTTGAAAAAAATTTTTTAATACTACTCATCTGTTATAACTGCTCATTGAGTTCAGAGATTTTCTTTACAATGTTGTAGGTCAGAGGTAATTTCTTTTCAGTTTATTAACTGCAGTAAGGAGGAACTGTATTAATTAGGGCCCTCTGGAGAGAACAGAAATACACAGTTTATTTTAAGAGGGAATTCGATATAAAGAGTTGTTAGCCAGGCATTAGAAAGAATGAAATGACTATGAAGGAAAGAACTGTAAGAAGCAAGCTGCCACCACCCTTTTGAGACAGGAGCAGAAGGAAGAAGCCAGAATTATTTTATTTTAAAGTGTCACTGGGGGATGAATCTAGCCTTCTTGTATATGCAATGCCACTAATGAACTTTGGGCCAATTTTGTCATTTTTTGTAAAGAACAGGAGAGGGTGAAGAAACAAAAAGAACAGGAGAGGGAGAGATAGAGTGAGTGGAGACTAAAACATGGCCTCACTACCCATAGGACTTCCACAGTGCCATCTACGGTGCTCCCATGTGGTGCCAGGGCTGGAACCCTGGTCTTCATGCCTTGTAGTGCATGCATTTTACCAGATGAACTATCACTATCGGTCTATAAAAAATCATGATGATTAAGGCCTGGAATCTTGGAGAAAGGGTCCTGTGGGAATAAAAGCTAGATTTCTGAGGAGAAAACTATACTGATGAGGTGGGTTGGATAGTTCCTAGCAGGAACCAATTGCTGATATTGAGATGGACACTTCCTGGAATGATGCTTATCAGATCAAAGGAGCATGGAAGGAGGCAGTTCTTTCTTCACTTCCATTTTTCTCTAGTCATTTCTACTGCTAAAGGCTAACTGCTGGATCCATCTGGCCAAGAAGCAGTGTGTTTGCACATTCCCAGCCCTACCAGGTTGCAGAATCCCCACTAGGGTGGTTTTGAAGCTGAGATGAATAACTTAATAACCAACATATACACTCATGCTTCCCCAGGATATATTTTCAACTCCTCTTTAACTGAGAAAAAAATCAAAGAAGCAGACAAGAAAACAGAAGCTTCCCCCCACCTTTTGGGGGGAATTCTCTTTCTTTGTAAGTTCTTTTTTTACTTCAGGCCAAATGTACCATATTCCTATAGTCAGCCTCAGGACCTGTTATATACAGACATGTTGGCTGTTATTCCTTGGTTCCCTTTCAGTTTGTCAGTATCTGTTTAATTACATAGATTCCCCAGCTTTTCAGTACCTATGGAAAGCTTTAAGGATGGTATTCTTTTTATCTTATTACTTTTGCTTCTAGGAATATATATCATGCATTTTTCATGGTCTGCATAAAATTTAGCTACACAAGTATTAATATCAGAGCTGCTCATATTGTTTTAAACTTGGAAAGAGTATGAATATTTGAGATTAGGGAATATTATACTGAAAAGTTTTAATGCTCAACAGGTAAATGATAATGAAGAAGAAAATTTATAATGAGAGAAGAAAGACATTTTTCTATTCTTTTAAAATTTATTTTAGTTTTTTATAATTTTTATTAGTATTTAATAATGATTGACAAGACTGTGGTATAAGGAGTATGGTTCCATACAATTCCCACCACCACTCCCCTCCACTGAATGTTTCCCTATTATTTATCCCTCTGGTAATATGAACCAAAAATCTTTATGGGGAGCAGAAGGTGGGAGGTCTGGCTTCTGTAATTGCTTCTTCTCTGGACATGGGCTTTGACAGGTCGATCTATGATCTATATCCCCAGCCTGTTTTTATCTGTCCCTAGTGGGGCAGGGCTCTGGAGAGGTGGGGTTCCAGGACATATTGGTGAGGTCATCTGCCCAAGAAAGTCAGTTTGGTGGAAAGACACATTTTTAAGTAAAAGGGACAAAAGTATAAATTAGCATATTATAGCATCATTACATTTCAATATAAACATCTCTACATTTTTAAACAAGATTGGGGTGGCATATGTCCAAATGATTGTTATTTTGAGGTAGAAATATATGAGAATCTTAATTTCTTAATTTAAGATTTTTAAAATCTTAATTTTCTTCTGTATGCTTACTTGCATTTCAAATAATTATATTTACCCTTATAATAAGGCAGGAGTTAATTTTGTACTCAGAATGGAGCTGAACATTATAGTTATATTTTAATCAAACCATAGTATAATTAAATTATAATTTCCTTTGATCTGAAAAATATAGTACAATTATGATATCTTAAAATCACATTCTTTTTCTTTCTATTCTTTATGTTTTTGCAATTATGCTTTATTACTGATCCTTAGTAAGCTTTTAACCCTTTAAATTCCATTGTTTGGGCCAGCAAAACAGCTCATGGATTGTGTGCTGCTTTGGCCTGTGTGTGACCCAGAGTTGAACCCAGCCCCCACTACATTGAAGGATGTTTCTGTGCTATGGTATTTTTCACTCTTTCTACCTTTGTTTTATCTAACTAACTAAATAAATAAATAAATAAATGTTTTATAGGAATCATGTTACTAATGGGATAATAGGTAAAAGTATTAAGTTTTCCCTATATTCCACCTATATGTCTTTTAAAAATTAACTTTGGGGAGTCGGGCTGTAGCGCAGCGGGTTAAGCGCAGGTGGCGCAAAGCACAAGGACCGGCATAAGGATCCTGGTTCGAACCCCAGCTCCCCACCTGCAGGGGAGTCACTTCACAGGCGGTGAAGCAGGTCTGCAGGTGTCTATCTTTCTCTCCTCCTCTCTGTCTTCCCCTCCTCTCTCCATTTCTCTCTGTCCTATCCAACAACGACAACAACAATAATAACTACAACAATAAAAAATAACAAGGGCAACAAAAGGGAATAAAAAAAATTAACTTTGTTGGATTTTAATTTACACTGAGAAGGTACTCATTTTAAAGCTATAGTTACATGAGATCTGACTAATACAGACACTTGTGAAGCACTCTAGTCAACAGAGAATATTTTCCTCACCCCACAGTGTCCTTGTGTCACTGTATAGTTAGTCCCTCTGCCAACTCAGGCTGAGCGAGAATTTCTTTGTTTTCCGTTACTAGAACTAGATTTGCCTCTTTTTTTTTTAATTTGGCATAAATGGTATCATTCGCTGGATATTCTTTTCTTCTTACCTTCTTTTGTATAGTATAGTATTTTTGAGATTCGTTTATTTTGCATATTCAAATAGTACAGTTTTACTGCTGAATAGTATTCCATTTGTATGACTATATCACCATTTGTTTATCTACTCACTTCTTGATGAGTGTTTAAGTTGTTTTTCACATGAAACTATCATGAACAAAAAACTGTGAGAATCCTAAAAATCTGTTTATAAAATAGATATATATATGAAGAACCTTATGTTAATCCCAAATAAATATATTTTAGTCAGTTCATTTTTATCATGTCAGCTCATCTCAGTCATTTAAAAGTTCATTTCTATCATTTCATTTGTTTTACTTAACATGACTCTTTCAAGTTCTGTCCAAGATGCGGCGAAGAAGGTGACTTCATTATTGTTAGTAGCTGAGTACTGAGTAGTATTCCATTGTGTATATAGATGATCTTACTAATTCCCAAGATGACTTTGATTATGAACTGAGATTTGAGAACTACTGTTTTGTTGTTGTTGTTTGGGGGGCATTCTAAATAGTCAATAAGTCAATTAATTACATCTCAGACATTTTTGAACTGCATAAACTTATGCTGGCCCCAATAGTCTAATTATAATATATAATACAGACATTCTTTATATGTCATATAGCCTAGATGTGCAGTAAGTGAGGGTATCTATGGGTTTGTATAATTATATTCACTGATCCATGCACAATGACAAAGTCACCTTACCATCTCATTTATCAGAATAAATTTCTATTGCCAAGATATATTTGACTGTATTTAGATGAATGGTGCCCATCACTGCTATTATTGCAAGCCCAACCATAGCGTGGATTCTTGCAAATCTTTGCAGACAAACATATCGTCTCCACTGCATAGTAGAAACCAGGTGGTGGGCATTAGAGGAACAGGTATGCAATCTGTAGTGGTTGGAAAGTTGTGTAGCTGGTTTCTAATTTGATATTGGCAGCTATTTGAAAATAAATACATAAAGATACTAACTTAGGGGACCAATATTTAAAAAACAGCAATACACATAAGCAGAGACGGATCATAAATCTATTCATGCTACTCCTTAACCGGAGCATACCTTATTTCTTGGATTATTTACTGAAGTTTGGACTCTCAGTTGTGTTTGAGGCCGTGTGTGAACTATAAAATGACTTGGTAAAGTTACTCATGTATATCAAAAATTCTCTTTATGACACTTTTTTTCTTTTTTTTTGAATATTTATTTTATTTATTCCCTTTTGTTGCCCTTGTTGTTTTATTGTTGTAGTTATTATTGTTGTTGTCGTTGTTGGATAGGACAGAGAGAAAATGAAGAGAGGAGGGGAAGACAGAGAGGAGGAGAGAGAGATAGACACCTGCAGACCTGCTTCACCGCCTGTGAAGCGACTCCCCTGCAGGTGGGAAGCCGGGATCCTTATGCCGGTCCTTGTGCTTTGCGCCACCTGCGCTTAACCCGCTGCGCTACAGCCCGACTCCCTTTATGTCACTTTTAAAGAATAAAGAATAGCATAATAATGTAACAACAAAAAGCACAATACTGTCTAGAAAGTCTGTTCTCTGTAATGTTCAGAAATCTCTGTACAAATCAGGACATTATAAAAAATAAGGTTCATGTTTGGTTTGACTTTTTTGTACATTAAAAAATGAAAAGTGGCCTTGTTGTATTTACAGTGAATACACTTCACATATAGCAACTAAATCTTAATAGCTGAATAGTGACTATTTCAATGTTTCTGGAAGTTTTATAAAATGCTTTCTCCTTATCTCCTGAAAATTAACCATGATTTCCTAGATGTTATTAATGAGATGAAGATGCTCTGACTTCATTTCCATGAAAGAGTAGGCCCATTATAAACCTACCCACTCACAACATAGGACCATGGTTGTCCTTGTTCTATGGGATTTTATGGTTTGGCCCCCCCTTTTTTTAACAGGTCAAATGTTACAGTAGTTGTGAATATTACAAAGGGTCAGTCTTTGAGGGATTTGAATTGATTGAGCTCAATTTAAGAAACTGATCAAGGCTAAATATTACTATAATGATGAATTCTAAGAGAGAAGGATAACTTGCAAACAACTCAAGGAGGAATGAAACACTGATAGGTTCAGAACTGGGGATAAAGGATGGGGAAAAGACAACCCTGGTCACAACTGTCAAATTTTCTCTAGCATTTGAGATAGTAGGATAATTTAGCAACAAGGACAAATTGGATATATATATATATATATATATATATATATATATATATATATAATTTTTATGATCATTCTTTTTTATCAATATTTATTGAATAGAGATAGCCAGAATTTGAGAGGGAAGGGGATGGAAGACAGGGTAAGACACAGAGAGGCACCTGCAGCACTGTTTCACCACTTGCAAAGCTTTCCCTCTGCAGATGGGGACCTGGCGCTTGAACCTGGGTCCTTGAGAATTTTAAAGTGCACTCACCAGATGCACCACCACCCAGCCTGAGCTTCACTCTTTATACTACATAGAACCACTGACTTTATTCTTTGGTTAAAGAGATATCACGAAGACAAGTAAATGCTACCTACTACTTTCCTTCTTTGAGTGCATTTCATATCTATCTGTTGTTTTGTGATAGATAAAGTCTTGTGATTTTTATATAATTCTTAGAGTGACTTTTAAAAATATGTAGCAGTAAAGTAGGTGGCACAGTGGCTATGCTGGACTTATAAGCATGAAGTTCTGAGTGTGATCCCTCGCTATCTCATGTACCAGAGTGATGCTCTGGTGTCACCTCTCTCTCTTCCTCTCTCTCTCTCTTTCTGTCTCTCTCCCTCCTGTCTTCCCCTCCTCTCTCCTCTCTCTTTCTCCCTCCACTTCCCCTCCCTCTCACTCCTTCTTCCTCTTTCTCCTTTTCTCTCTTTTCCTCTTTTTTAATCACTTATAAATAGTTTTCAAAAGAAAGTGACTTACAATTATTAGAACACTCTAGTAATTTCTTTGCAAATTGATAAAACTATAAAAATAAAAATTTAGGGGGTCAGGCGGTAGTGCAGTGGGCTAAGTGCACATGATGCAAAGCGTAAGGACCAGCAGAAGGATCCCGGTTTGAGCCCCCAGCTCCCCACCTGCAGGGGAGTTGCTTCACAGGCCAGTCGGTGAAGCAGGTCTGCAGGTGTCTATCTTTCTCTCCCTGTCTCTGTCTTCTCCTCCTCTCTCAATTTCTCTCTGTCCTGTCCAACAACAACGACAATAATAGTAACAACACTGATAAACAATAAGGGCAACAAAAAGGGAAAAAATGGCCTCCAGGAGTAGTGGATTCATAGTTCAGGCACTGAGCCCAGCAACAACTGTGGAGGCAAAAAAAAAAAAAGTTCCACAGAGCAGGACAGCTGTATTCTTTTCCCTCTGGTTGCAGTAGTCCAGGGACAGACATAATAGTAGAAATTCCTAAAAGGTGACAATATTAGCAGCTGTCATTTAAGATTTTATACAGGACTCTGTTCCTTCACACTTTGCAGATATCCATATGCTCCTTTCAAAGTCAGAATCTGAAATTCAGGGTAGAAAAATCAGGCATTGATGGAGACTCCAAGGCTGTGAATGAATTATGAATAGCTCATTAAAATCTGTATTATTCTATTCCAACCTGAGCACACTCTATTTGGAAAGCTAATATGAAGTTTGACTTAGGCACAACTAACTGGTATGACTTTGCATTTCCTTAGGATCACTTCTGGATTGTTTAAGAGGTTCCTCTATACTTAAGAAGTACAACAACAACAACAAAAGGATTTTGATTAGGGACATTTACTTGTGGCTTTATTTCTTTATTCACATGGTCCCTGTGGTTATATAACAGATACCTGCTTTGAATACTTCCTATCTCATTGTACCTTTGAAACATATCTATAGTTATTTGAAACTCTTGGCTTATGCATTGTCTCCTTATTTAAATTCTAGAAGTGCTTTGTGACAATTGCTAATCCTGAGTGGGAGCTTTTGGTGTATTAGTATGCTTTAAAATTGAAAGGCCTTACAGATCTCTTTGCATAATATTGGTCAAAGCATACTAAGTCAGTTTTAAAGGAAGAAAAAAGATCCCAGCAGTGGAAGGAAAAAATAATGTCAAAAAAAAGCTGTTTCCTCTGAGTGTACACGTGCATATCTGTGAGTGCTGAAGTACAGATCCATAAAGCAGTATGTGTGTGGGGGGGGGGGAGGGGGGACTGCTAACCTTATCATTATTTTGTGAAACTCTTTTCTATCTTAGTGGTGCTTCTCTGACTGATTCATAAAATAGCTGTAAAAAGTTCCCTTGTAAATAACTGGAGACTCACTAGTATCAGCATAATTAATTTGTTGATTACCTAATAATGTGAATATTTGAGTGCATATTTCTTGCTGATACTTTGGAGTATATGAGTTTTGAATATTTGGGACAGAGTAATTAAAAAATTAAAAGCAAAATTAAAATATAGAGAATCCTATCATCTAAGTTGCTTTTTCTAGTATAAATTTCTAATAGCCAGTGTTGATTGCTTCAATCAACTTTCATCTATTAAAAATTTTTCAGTATTTGGGACAGAGTAATAACTTTGTTCATACTCTTCACCTGGGTATATGTGTGTGTGAAAACTATATATATATGTCTTGCACGTATGTGTATGGAAAGACACACACAATTATAGCGTCTTCTCCTCCAATTGGGATGTTTTTGATATCACAGTATTAGACAGATTACCTGTATCTGGAGAAATGCTCTTAGATAACTGAGACCTTTTTATTTCATGAACAAAACTTTCTACAGTAAATAGATCTTAGTTGGCAGTTTACTCTTAATTATTTCCTAGTACAAATCTGAATTTATGCTAGGTTATTATCCATTACACTGTTATCCCCAAAAAAGGAACTTGGCACAGAATAGATCTTTATAGTGCCTTCTTATGAATGAGGTTAATGAATCAAAGACTCAACTACACAGTTCTTTAAAACTGTCTTAACAGAGGCTGGGTGGTGTCTCACCTGGTAGAGTGTACATGTTTCTGTGTGCAAGGACCTCAGGTTCAAATCTCTAGTCCCCACTTGAGTGTATATGTGTGTGTGTGGGGACCTTCAAGAGCAGGGCTGCTTGTGTCTTTCTTTCTCTTCATATCTCTTCATTGCCCCCCCCCCCTTCTACCAAACAAAGAAAAACAAAAAGGCCAATGGGAATAGTAGAGTCTTGCAGGTACCAAACCCCAGCAATAGGCATGGTTGTGGGGGTGGGGTGGGGTGGGGTGGGGGTAGGGCATGGGGGATGCAGGAAGTTGTCTTTACTATAATATTTCAACTTCAATAATATATGTATCCATCTGGGACAAAGGCTGAACAAGCTTGCTTCTCTCTTCTATATAATTAGAGTGTCTGAGTTGAAAGTTCCTCAGTTGTGACATAGACCTACTATGTGCCTAGAATCTGCCTGGAATCTCCATTGGGCCTGGAGGTGGCACACCCAGTTAAGTGTACGTAACACCAAGCAGAAAGACCTGAGTTCAAATCCTCACTGTCCACCTGCAGAGGTCTGCTTATTCATTCATTATTTACTGCTAAAGAAATAGAGACCCAGACAAGAATCCCACTCTCTGCAGTGCCAAACATTGAACCCATGTGTCTCATGCATTGCAAAGCATCCATTTTACCCCAGAGAAACCTTTCGTGCTCATAAACCTAATGGTGGACATACTGGCAATAGAGATTGCTATACCTTTCTCCTTTTATTTATTTTATTTTTTAAAAATATTTATTCCCTTCTGTTGCCCTTGTTGTCTTATTGTTGTAGTTATTGTTGTTGTCATTGATGTTCTTGTGTTGGTTAGGACGGAGAGAAATGGAGAGAGGAGGGGAAGACAGAGAGGGTGAGAGGAAGAGAGACACCTGCAGACTTGCTTCACCTCCTATGAAGCAACCCCCCCACCCCCCGCAGGTGGGGAACCGGGGCTTGAACCGGGATCCTTACACCAATCCTTATGCTTTGCGCCACCTGCGCTTAACCCACTGCGCTGCCGCCAACTCCCTACCTTTCTCCTTTTAATCAAAAGACACTTTTGTCTTAAAAGACCTTCCTTATGTAATTTGCACTCAGTCGTTAATCAGTAAGGTGGGCCTATTCATGTATCTTCTTTACCTTTTAAACTTGCAGTTATTTTTTGCTCATTGCTACTTCCACTGCAACAAATAATACTGACTGATTTCAGAAGCACATGATCTTAATTATGATAAGTATAGAAAGATGAGTAAGCCATGCATATTTTACAGAGAAAAATAGGTTTCTATATAATAATTTTACATGTTTTTAAATGTTTAATATATTTTTAAATACTTATTTATTTCCTTTTTGTTGCCCTTGTTGTTTCCATTGTTGTTGTAGTTATTATTATTATTGATGTCATTGTTGTTGGATGGGATAGAGAGAAATGGAAAGAGGAGGGGAAGACAGAGAGGGGGAGAGAAAGATAGACACCTGCAGACCTGCTTCACCACTTGTGAAGCTACTCCCCTGCAGGTGGGAAGCTAGGGGCTCGAACTGGGATCCTTACACCAGTCCTTGCGCTTTGCGCTTTGCGCCATCTGCGTTTAATCCGCTGCGCTATTGCCCGACTCCCAATGTTTAATATTTTAAGACAGTTATATGTTCATATTATAAATTTATGTATGTATATATTATACAGGTATGTGGACAGGAACATATCCATATATATGTATACATGCATAGTTATTTATAAAAACATAGACATTGTAGTCACATATAATTAGTACAAATTAAAATAAAAACTTCAAATGCCAAAGAGTACAGTGTTTTACTAGATTTCAACACTTTGGTATTTTCAAGTATGGAAACATTTTCAACTTAGTATAACTTTGTAATTACTATTCATTTATTTATAGAAAAGATGCCTCTCCATTGTTTGTTTCTTGTTTCCTATATAATGTTTTTTGATTTACATTATTTTTATATGCTATCTTTCCATACCATTAGAAAAATTTTCCAGTCTTCCTATATTTTACAAATCCTATCCAAAATTTTAAGGTAAGTTTGAAGTTACTTTCAATTACTGACCTATTTCAAGCATCCTGCATTTCTTAGGTGGTCAGGCATCCCTTTGCATGCATCTGTCTTTGTATACACACCGGGTTGAATATCTTAATACTGATATTTCTTTTTCATTTCTAATAGACAAATAACATATGTATACATAAAATTTTAGTACAGTATAAGCCACCGTCATGTACTTCCCACTAATCGTGACACATTTCTAATCAGTAGCACTCATAAGAAAAAACTATAACAACTTGTTTATTTATATGAGACATAGAAAGTAAAAGATGTATTTGTATAGTTTCAAAATAGTAAGCAAGAAATAATTGACTTGTAATAGTCATAAGTAGGAGGAAGGCAGGCATTTGATTATTTATTTATTTATTTATTTATTTATTTGCTTCCAGGCTAATTGCTGGGGTTCGGTGCCTGCACCATGAATCCACTGCTCCTGGAGGCTATTTTTTCCCTTTTGTTGCCCTTGTTGTTTAATGTTGTGGTGGTTATTATTATTGTTGTTGATATTGATGTTGCTATTATTGGATAGGACAGAGAGAAATGGAGAGAGGAGGGGAAGACAGAGAGGAAAGAAAGATAGACACCTGCAGACCTGCTTCACCACTTGTGAAGTGACCCCCTGCAGCTGGGGAGCCGGGGGCTTGAACTGGGATCCTTCTGCCGGTCCTTGCGCTTGGTACCATGTACACTGAACCCATTGCACTACTGCCTGACCTGTATTTGATTATTTTGTACTTATGAATTTTCACACAGCTCTTCTGCTCAATATCATGTTATGTTATTTAGTAAAGTATGACACATAGTTACTGCTCAAGAATAATCATCATTTTCATGTGTCTTGAAAAAATTTTCAACCTCAGTAGAGATACTGTGTATATAGTATGTGTATATTTATATATTGTTGGGGCACACAGGGAAATCCCTGTGCTTCTGAGGTCTTCTGAGAATAGACAAATGCACATACTCATTCCAGAAAGATTAACAAGAGGAAAAAAAACATTTAAGGACATACACAGTGAGAATAAATATTGTTTAAAATTCTTAAGTGAAATTTGGCAGACCAAAGGATGCCTCGCCTGTACTAAGAGAGTTGGGGCATCAAGGATAGAGGAGAGTATGATACTTTTTTTCAGACAGAGAAGGCATGTTCACTGATAAACCTATACCCTCAAATGGACATTTGTCTAGATCCTTAGAGCAAATAGCAATCACTTCTTCAATTAGTGGCCAAGCAAAGGCTTAAAAGAAGGACAAGAGTTTCCCCTGAGCCTCCAGGCCCTTCACTGTTCTTAATTCAAAATAATCTGCATCCTTTACTTAATAGAAACAATTTTTCTCAAAGTCCACAGGCTTTCTGATGACCTGATTTTTGCATGTCAAGGTGACATGTACTGGAAAAGGCCTATCTTGGGGGTATTGACCCCTCTTAAGGAGAACAACATCCACAGTGCACACATTTGCATCTGAACATTTGAATTAGGCAGGATCACTATCATATACTGATTACATACACACCAAGGTGGAGCAATAGGACTATAGCTGCAGTGTTTGCCATGCCTGCCTTGTGAACCACGTTGTCTAGGCCTCAGCCTGGCCCTGGTGTAGTGTCACCGAGGGCTATGTGCACCTATTGCTTTCCATTGGGTCAAGCACAGAGTTTCCCTCCTAGACATAAATTTCCAGCTATACATCACGCTGAAGAAGGCAGTGTCCACAGGGGATGGTTGTTCATTATGATCCACTATGGTGTTTCAGAATGATTCCTGAATCCCTCATGAAAGAATTTTGGCAAAATAGCAAAACAGCTGAGAAGGCTCTTGACTAAATTTAATAGCTTAATTTCCCTCTAAGTGTGCACTGCAAACCAAAAAGCATTCTTCCACACACACTTGTATCTCAGTATACTTTATGCTTCAATCTGGAAGAAGGCATGTGGTATTAAAAAAAAAATCCTTTTGATGCCCCTAAGAAAAATAGCCTTAGAAGTTGGCAAATAAAACAAGAACAAACTATGTTTCTTTCTATATCACAACTATTTGTGAAAAATGTTTGTGGGCTGTTGCAGACTCAGAAACTCAAACTTTGGTATGCTCTAGGTTCATGTACACTTAAATCTACTAATGATTTTTATAGGGATTGTGTCTGTAATCCTACTCCCTGCTGGGGAATAGCACTGGGTCATTTATGAACCTGGGATTCAGTTCTCCTAAGAATCTGTGGAGCCCAGTACAGAAATCTTAGCTACCAGTTGGAAAGCCTCTCCAGTGGTTCTAAAACCAGAGACTGAATGATACCCAAAGGAACAACCTACAAGTTTTAAAATCTGCAAGATAAGGTAGCCAATTAGTTCTCCAATCATAAAATTTTAGAGTTGGCTGATACCATGGAAATATACTCCACTCAGCAAATTCCTACATGTACAACAGGGTGTTTTTATGGAGTCCTATTCAAAGCCCTCAAGGCTTTATAAATTACATTTTATAGTATCTCTGCTAATCCCATACATTTATTGGAACTCTGTCGAATGGACATGAACAAGTTTGCTTATTCTTCTGGGCCTTTTCTTCTAAAGTAAGACGAGGGTAAACACAAATGATTTATAACACCCTCATTTTATTCTCTAATCAATGACAAGAGCTGGATTTATTAATCAAATCTGCACTGAGGAGAGGAATTGAATGGAAATATTAAAGGCATAGACACCCCCCCCACACACCCCCACAACCCTCTTCATTTTTGAGCTCTTTCTTTAGGCTGTTTCCATTATTTTTAAAAATTTCTTTATTGAGTGATTAATAGTTCACATTCAACAGTAAAATACAATAGTTTGTACATGTGTAACTTTTCTGTTTTCCACATAATAATTCATCTCCCACTAGGTCTTCCTTTGCTATCATGTTCTAAGACCTGAACTCTCCACCCACACCCCAGAGTCTGTTACTTTCTTCTTTATGACTATCAACTCTAGGTTCATACACAAGTTCTTCATTTGAATATTGTTGAAAAGACAAATTGGAAATTCTCAAGTTCTTGAAATAAAAGTATTTCATAGGAGCACTTCATTTTGACCCTTCCTGGCTATTTCCTTATATTGACAGCATCTTTTTTTTTTTTTTACAGCATAGTTTCTTCATGATCTCTTCCTTTTTGTTCACTCCCTTAAAATGGCTTCTCTGCTTATGCAAAACAAAGCATTGAAACAGCACATCAGGCTGGAAATAATTTAATGCAAAGTATTATTAACCAGTCAGAAGTGTTCAGTGCTAAAAAATTAAAAGAGAATTTTGAGGAATACATGAATACAAGTACAAGGAGCATTGGGGCTGATGGGGACATTGCAAGGAATTACAAAGATTTTGGAAGGGGTGAGATGGGCGGTGGCTACCTGGTACAAAGTGCAAGGACCAGTGCAAGGATCCTGGTCAAGCCTGAAGGGAGGTCGCTTCACAAGTGGTGAAGCAGGTCAACAGGTGTCTTTCTCTCCCCTCCTCTATCTTCCCCTCCCCTCTCAATTTCTCTCTGTCCTATCAAAAAAAAAAAAATGAACCCAGGTAAGTGCACATAGTACTAAGTGCAAGGACCTGCACAAGAATTGAGGTTGAAGCCCCTGCTCTCCACCTGCAGGGAGGACACTTCACAAACAGTGAAGCAAGTCTGCAGATGTCTATTTATCTCTCTCCCTCTCTATCTCCCCCTCCTCTCTCTGTTTTATCCAATAAAAGTTGAAAAATTGGCCACCAGGAGCAGTGGATTCATAGTGCAGGCAACAATAACCCTGGGGGCAAAAACAAATTAAAAGAATTTGGAAGAGGGAAGAGGAATCCTCTTACCCACTTGAGGTTGACAATGACAACTCATTGTAAAGAGTGTTTATAGCTAATTATGTTAGACCAGTTAATTCACCATTAGGACCATCTGGAATTATGGCTCAGCAGAGGAAGGCCCCACCAAAGTATGAGCTGACAACAACTGTTTAACTGGAAGTTGCTCATTCTGGTTGCTAGAAGTGGTCTACAGAAAAATGCTTACTGGGGTAGTAGAAGAACTCAGTGGAAAGTAACAGCTTCCTCTGTTGACAGAGTTTAATACCACGCCAACCAGTAAAGGACCTTGCCCTCAACTTGGATCAACAACAGCAGAGAATATTCCAAAAGAGTCTCATTAAAGTATACCAGTCTCTTGCCCTTATTCAGCTTTTGCAGTCCTTGCTTTGATAAGGGTAGCTTTGAGGTGAGTAAGAGAACTGTAATAGTAAGTAGGTGAGGAGGGTATCTGAGTCTAATTAGATATTATTTCACTAGGAACTTTATACTGACTCACTGCAGACTATTGTGTACTTTTGCTTTCAGGTATATTTTTTGCTCTAATTTATGGATACATGTGAACTTTTAAAAAGTAAAGTCTTGAGGGGGCTGGGTAGCACAGCAGGTTAAGCACACATGGCCTAAAGTGCAGGGACAGGCTTAAGAATCTTGGTTCTGGGGGTGGGGCGGTGGCGCAGTGGGTTAGGCGCACGTGGCGCAAAGCGCAGGGACCGGCGTAAGGATCCCGGTTCGAGCCCCCGGCTCCCCACCTGCAGGGGAGTCGCTTCACAGGCGGTGAAGCAGGTCTGCAGGTGTCTACCTTTCTCTCCCCTTCTCTCTCTGTCTTCCCCTCCTCTCTCCATTTCTCTCTGTCCTATCCAACAACAAAAGCAACGTCAACAATGGCAATAATAACCACAACGAGGCTGCAACAACAAGGGCAACAAAAAGGGGGAAAAATGGCCTTCAGGAGCGGTGGATTCATGGTGCAGGCACCGAGCCCAGCAATAACCCTGGAGGAGAAAAAAAAAAGAATCTTGGTTCAAGCCCCTAGCTCTCCACCTGCAGAGGGGTCGTTTCGCAGGTGGTGAAGCAGATCTTCTGTCTTTCTCTCCTCCTCTCTGTCTTCCCTTCCTCTCTCGACTTCTTTCTGTCCTATATAACAACTACAACAAGGGCAGCAAAATAGGAAAAATGGCCTCCAGGAGCAGTGGATTCATAATGCAGTCACTGAGCCCCAGGGGGAACCCTGAGGCAAAAATTAAAAAAAGTAAAGTCCTGAAATAATGTATAATTGTAATTTAAATAATGTATCTGTGTTTTTTTGTTTTAAAGCTTTGAATTTTTGAGAGCCATATCTTTAATCACTTTTGTAATGTTTATTTAAATTATTATTATTAATTAAGAGGGCCTTGTGAACACTGGAGTGGATGCTTGAAGCTCTGGGTTCAATCCCCAGCACCTGGATGGACCTACAGTAGCACTGACTAAAAATAATTTTTTCTGTGTGTGTTTTGTATCAATAGAACTCAGTTTACCAATCATCAGCATATTAATCTAGTGAGATAAGAATCTGAGGGATGTAATGAGTTTGTTCCAGATGCTTAGTTAATGACGATAGGAATTTAAATATATCATTCTCATATACACACTCTACATTGATCTTTACAGTCATGATAGGGAAAGGTGGATAGGTTATCATCACCCCATTTCACATATATAAACCAGGTCCAGAGGTGTTACATATGGTTGAATCAAGATGATTAAGATTTCAAAAATAAGTAGATAGTGTGGACTTGTGGACACCAAGTCTTCTTAATTCTAAACCATAGTTTACTCCATGCTTACCTGGATTTTTCTAAGGGTGATGAAAATTGGACCCTCTCAGTGACAGAAATTGCCACAGAAGTCTAGTTTTTACCCTCTGCCTCTCTGCGAGTCTTTCTTTTCTTTTCTTTTTTAATGTTTTATTTATAAAAAGGAAACATTGACAAAACCATAGGATAAGAGGGGTACAACTTAGCACAATTCCCACTACCAGACCTCCATATCCCATCCCCTCCCCTGATATCTTTCCTATTTTTTAGCCCTCTGCAAGTATGGACTCAAGATTATTGTGGGATGCAGAAGGTTGAAGGTCTGGCTTCTGTAATTTCTAGTAATTTCAGTATGAGATTACCAAGCAATCTTCAAGGAATATCTGAAAGAAATATCTTCATTTTGTTTTATATTTTCATTCTCTTCCTAATTAAGGTAGTTTCAAAGTCATAGGGGCATTCTCATTTTTAATATGATTCTGCATTTATTCAGTTCTTTTGGGGTAAATAACCACACAGTCATTTCAGGCAATAATTTTCATAACGTGGCTACTGAGTTCCCCATTGTGGTGATGAAGGCATATCAGAGAGAGGTGCTTTGATAGCTTGAAGCCTTGGGGAAATAAAGTAAGGTAGGTCTGGGAAACCCAGAATTTCTGCAGCCTCTCTTCTTTTTGACTACCTGAATTTAAGGAATTGAACTCTATCCCAGTCAGAGGAGACTGGTTCAATATATTCCAGCTGTTGTTAAAACAAAGAGTAGAATAATTTTTTTTCCTGAGCCTGACATCTGGTAAGCAGGTGGACCCAAGTTATTGTCTGGGGAGATGATGCCATGGCTGGAAAAAGGACCAGAAAGCTGCATCAGGGAAGAGAGTAGCTCCCAAATATGGGAAAGGGGTATAAATATTGTTGCCTGTAAATCCCATCAATTTGATGTGATCTGGGGCCCATATTCAGCTTAGAAGCCTATGTAACCTCTGCATACAGAGAGAGACAAGCTGGGGGTATGGATTGACCTGTCAATGCCCAAGTTCAGCGAGGAAGCAATTACAAAAGCCAGACCTCCCACCTTCTGCACCCCATAGTGACCCATCAGTTTTATTCCAGAGGGATAAACACTAGAAAAGTTATCAGGGGAAGGGATGGGACATGGAGTCCTGGTGGTGGGAATTGTGTGGAGTACCCCTCTCATCCTGTGTTTTTTTTGTCAGTGTTTCCTTTTTATAAATAAAAATTTTAAAAAAGGGGGTGGAATAAAATTTATAGCAGAAGCCCACCTTTCTCAGTTGTAGGCATTCTAATGTACTTTACTCAGACTTTGCATACAGGCATATGGAATGAACTGCTTTTTCTCTCTAGAAATATTTGAGTATATAATGCTTTTTACCCTTCATGATATGTTTGATAACTTATTTTATTAGTATGTGAATGTGAGACTTTAAAAAGAATTGTTGATGCCTCATTTTCACAGTAACTCATACTAGTATATCCTATGTATAGGTAAGTTTTTTCAAGTTTCCAACTAAACCATGTGAAGTCCCAGTCTAGAATGAAAAGTTCTTTTTAAAATATTTATTTACGAGGCAGAAAGAGGGGGAGAGAAGAAGAAGGAGGGGAGGAGGAAGAAAGAGGAGAAGAGAGTAGAAGGAGAGAGAGATTGAAATATTGACCTGGCAAAGAGAAAGAGAGAAAAGTTAGAATATTGATCTGGCAGTATGACACTTGAGATTGAGCTAAAGACCTCATGCTTTAAAGTGCTACCTTCCAGGCCATTGAAAAGTCCTTTTTCCTCTTCTTCACTTACGCTGCAATATAATATTTATAATTGAATAGTAAGAAAGTGGAATCTAACAAGAAGATGCAATGAGACCATAAATGTGGTTGTGAAGATAAGGAGTGCTATCTTTGAATAGGACTGAGAGTTTTGATTTCAGGTAAGAGACTGGTTTACCTATGAACAAAGTGAATACTACCTATCTGTGAGTAGAATGGTAATATACCCAGGCAGAAGGGACCGAGAGTTAGGTTTAATTGAAAGAGACCTTCACCAGTGTTATAAGAAACAGATTGGCTGTAAGGAAATTCAGGAATTAAATTCATGGTTGAAAAGATAGTACTTGGGAGTTGGGTGGTAACGCAGCGGGTTAAGTGCATATGGCGCAAAGCGCAAGGACTGGCCTAAGGATCCTGGTTCGAGCCCCCGGCTCCCCACTTGCAGGGGAATTGTTTTACAGGCAGTGAAACAGGTCTGCAGGTGTCTATCTTTCTCTCCCCCTCTCTGTCTTCCCCTCCTCTCTCCATTTCACTCTGTCCTATCCAACAGTGATGACATCAATAACAACGATAATAACTACAACAATAAAACAAGGGCAACAAAAGGGAATAAGTAAATATTAAAAAAAGATAGTACTTGTTGAGTTGGAATCCTAAAGAAAAAATGAATAGGAATTCAAGATAGCTATTTTAGAAAATGACAACAAAATGAAAGTAGGTGAGAGCAGACTGGAATTTCCAAACTGGGAGTAGTGTGTCTGTCTTGTGGATAATGGTTATGAGATGAGCTCATCTAGGCTCATTCAGGCCTGACTGGACGGAAACCTTGGGTTCTAGAACAGTGATGTATCTGAAATTCAACATGACCTTAAAAGTAGGTGCAGATATCTGATGCAAATGTAGAAAATTTCAAGGGACCAGAGGCTGGACAGTGGCACACTTGGTTATGTGCACATATTACTATGTGCAAGGACCTAGCTTCTAGCCTCTACTTCCCATCTGTAGATGGATGCTTCACAAGTTGTGAAGCATGTGTGCAGGTGTCTCTCTATCTTCTTTTGTCTACCCCCTCAATTTCTCTCTGTCCTATCCAGTAAAATAGAATGAAAAATGAATAAATAAATAAAAGGAAAAAAATGGCCACCAGGAGTAGTGGATTCATAGTGCTGGCACTGAGCCCCAGCAATAACCCTGGTATCAATTAAAAAGAAAAAAAAAGAAAATTTCTTTGAAAAAAAGTTTAAGAAAAGAAAATTGCAAGGAACCTTCATATCTACCTTTAGCAATGAGGATAAGCAACAGAATCAGATGGTTTTAAATCAATGAAGGAACCAAAGACACAAATAAATACAAAAATTAAATTTCAGAGAGTAGTGTACTCTAACTCAGAGAGAAGATACCCAAAATTGCTTCTTTCCTGGAAGCATGGTCGAAAAGAAAGAATCTGTCACTGGCATGGTGTGAAGAAACTAGCCCAACCACTAACTAATGTGTTGGCCATCACAACTGTTATCCACCAAGGCAAACCTTTACCACTCTCTGTATTTCTTCTCTGAGTTTTTACAAAGGCACAGAGAGTAGTAGGCAAAACAAACAAACAAAAAACTGACAGAGTTTGCTCTGAAGTCATAAATGTCTTTATTATATATCTATGATTCATCATTGTTAATTATGGGAGGGGAAGGTAGTAGGGCTGGAGGCTATTTGGTAGGGTGGTGGAGCATTGCTGTAGTGAATCTCTCTTTTCCTCTACTGTCTTTTTGACAAGGGGGGTTATTAAATGGAGAAAGGAGGGTGAGAATTATTTTAATTTCTTTTTTAAAAAATTTTTATTATCTTAATTTATTGGATAGGGACAGCCAGAAATCAAGAGGGGAGGGGATGATAGAGAGGGAAAGAGAGACCTGCAGCCCTGCTTCACCACTCGCAAAGCTTTCCCCCTGCAGGTGGGGACCGGGGGCTCGAACCTGGGTCCGTGTGCATTGTATTACATGCACTCAACCAGGTGTGCCACCACCCAGCCCCAGGCGGGTGAGAATTTACTGCTTGTGGGAATGTTAGTTGATCCAACCTCTGTGGAGAGCAGTCTGGAGAACTGTCAGAAGACTAGAAATGGACCTCTGCTATGACCCTGCAATTCCTCTCCTGGGGTTATATCCTAAGGACTCAAACACACTCATCACACCTGTGTTCATAGCAGCACAATTTGTAATAGCCAAAACCTGGAAGCAACCCAGGTATCCAACAACAGATGTGTGGCTGAGCAAGTTGTGGCCTATATACACAATGGAATACTACTCAGCTATTAAAATTGGTGAATTTGTCTTCTTCACCTCATCTTGTATGGAGCTTGAAGGAATCATGTTATGTGATATAAACCAAAAAGAAAAAGATGAATATGGGATTATCTCACTCATAAGCAGACACTAAGAAATAAGAACAGAAGGGGAAACCCAAAGCAGAACTTGGACTGTGTTTGGTGTATTGCACCAAAGTAAAGGACTCTGAGGTGGGGGTTTAGGGGGTTCAGGTCCTAGTGTATGATGGTGAAGGAGGACCAAGGTTAGAGTATTGGAGAAAACTAAGGAATTTTACACATGTACCCATAACTGTATTTTACTGTTGACTATAAACCATTAATCTCCCGCCCCAATTGAAGAAGTGGAAGAAGAAGGAGAAGAAGTAGAAGAATGAGAAGAATGAGAAAATTAATCTGGGGATGGCCACTGAGTGGTGCATGTGAGGACCTTGCACTACATTAAAACAAACAAAAACTATAAAGAATAGAGAAAAATCAAAGCAGGGATTTCTCTCTGTCAAAAAACAAGGTTATGCAAAAAGTCTTTCATACCTGAGACACCAAAGATCCCAGGTCCATTCCCCAGCACCACCATTAATGTCAGAGCCGAGTAATGCTCTGCTAACCACAACGACAAAAACAAAACAAAAAATGGTGGAAGCAAAATAATAAATAAATAGAAGATAAATGAATGCAATGGCATACAGAAGTAATTGGTGCCTTGAGAAATTAGGCATATAATCCAGTCCTGTGAACTTCTCCTTGTCCTTGGACATAAGCTTCAGCTACATTTGTGAATCTGTGTGATCCATGCATCGGGTGATATCCTTTGTCTTTTTTTTTTTTCAGCTATTTTTTTGTAGAAATCATTCATTCAAAAGGGCAGATGCACCAGAAGAAAATATCTGAGTACTGAATCCCAGAATAGAGACAAATTCCACAGATATTTTTAGAATATTTCCTTTACAGTTAATTCTTTTTATATGCTGGAGATCAAGGTTCATAGCAAAAGGGACATATGCTTTTTGCATAAGCATACCATCAAGGTCTTTTTTTCTGAAGTCTTCCCAGTGAAGATCATTTTTTATGGCTTTAAAAGTATTGTTATATCTTTGCCAAGAAGAGTCAAAGGGTCTTTTGCTATCATTGAACATGTTGAGTAAACTACTTTTTTTCTTCAAACTGAATTCTTCTGTTCCCTAGGAAGTCAGTCTGACCTTTATTTCTTTATCAGTTTTCTTTCATTTAAAGAAGAGTGAATTGGTTTATATAAAATGTGACTTTACTTTGTATCTTTTAGTCAAGGACAAATACTGTGTCTGAAACAGGCTTCAGATGCTTGTTGAACTTGTTCCCCCCTCCCCTACACCCCGCCAGAGGCGGAAAAGTGCTTCTTTTTATTTACCTGTGATTATCTATTTAAAAATTGTCCTTTGTCATTTATTTCTGTGCTTTCCTACTCAGCTCTTTAGAATAAGGATGTTGTCCCTTTTACTTATGAAAGATCCATTTATTTTATGTGGCAGGGACCAAGGCTCCACTGTAGTCTATGTAGTGCCAGGAACCAGGTCCTGTTGTTTAGCTACCTTCCTGGTCTCATGTCAGATATTTTTCTTGGGGGTGACGAAGGAAAATCTGTTTTGTATATTTCAAATTTTGCAGGACCATGTATAAAATGAAATTATAGGATCTTTTAGTAAAATTAAGAATCATAGGATGGTAACAATAGATCTTTGAACCAAATGTGAAACTTTTTTTTTGGTGGGATTATATGTGAGCACACAGATGCAGTTTGCATGCCCTTGAGGAGTCTCAGAATTTTATCAGCTTTTGGTTCTGTAGGGCTCTTGATATTTCATGAATTTTCTCCCAAATGATAATTCTCTCCCTCCCCCTCTCTCTCATCACTAGATTTATGACTGGGGGTTCTTGGCTACATGACAAATTCACTCCTGGCAGGCCTCCTTCCTCCCTCCCTTTTCTTCTTTCCTTCCTTCCTTCCTTCCTTCCTTCCTTCCTTCCTTCCTTCCTTCTTTCCTTCCTTCCTGCTTCCCTCCCTCCCTCTTCCACCCAGCCACCCCTTCCTCTTTTACTTCCTTTGTGATAGAGACAGAAAAAATTAAGAGGGAAGGGGGAAGAGAGAGGGAGAGAGAAAGAGAGGCACCTGCAGCACTGCTTCGCTGCTCATGAAGCTTCCCTTTATAGGTGAGGACCAGGGAGTTGAACCTAGGTCTTTGTGCGTAATAACATATGCACTCTACTGGATACATCACCATCCAGCCCTGAAAACTTAGCCATATATGAGGTAACACTTAATGACCTGGTTGTTATGAGGATGCATGGTCAGGATGTTAGGATCTCTGTGTGTTGTGTACTGCATAATTTGAAAACAAACCATTCATGTTCTAGACAGAGATATGTAGATATGAATATATATGAACACACACACATACATGAATGAGAGAGATTCACATGAAACAGAAGGAGAGGGAAACCAGAGCAACAACATTGGTATGTACAGCACCAGAGATCAAGCCAGGAACCTCAAGCTTTCAAACTCAGTGCTCTGCCAATTGAGTCAGTACCCCAGCCATCATTGTGTAGGTCATAATTGTGGTACATCTAGTTATATACCACTGTATATTGGCATATAGTAAAAATATTTGGAGGGAAAAGATTTTCCAAACATATAAAGATACTATTTGGACAATAGGTTGCTTATGTTAACTCCCTTTCCCCTTATCCATTGTGTTTCTCTTTCCCTAATACATCTAAACCTCTTTAAAACTCTCACAGTTTGTGTATCTCAAGTCAGTTTCCTTGTTGCTTTTAGTCTTCTACCTCTCCTCTTAGATTTCTTCCTCCCCCCCCACCTCTCCCATTTCCCTATCCTTCTCCATTTACCCTTCCCCCCAACCTTTTCTTCTTCTCCTGAAGTTTGGCTTCATATAAGTCTCCTGAGAAACGTATATAAATCTGAGGTTGGTTTGCGTTCAGAGTTTGTCCCTTATTCTAGGGAGTATTCCATTATAAATACTAATTTTTAAGTAGAAGAGGAAGTTTACACAATTTAAAGGAAACTCTGTAAGCAGATGGTACCATCTCAACTACTTTTAAAAGTTGTATCTTAAAAAGGAGACCTATATATGAAGCTACCAGCACAAGGAATATATACTATGACGGTAACGTAAGAATTAAACTCCCAAGAAGACAGTCTGATTCACACGTACAAGTTCTCTGAATGAGGGGAAACCTTAGCTACTTAGAGAGTCTGTTAGTCCATTTTTTCAGGGCTCCTATGCTTTTAGAATTACTATTGCTGAATGCATTTCAATGCTGTAAGTTGTCCTATCAAGCCAGTCCAGAGAGTCGGGATCTGTATGGCTGGGATGGGCACAGCTGGCACAAGGAACTGAATGAACAGGACATAGCGTTTCACACATATAATCCTCCCATTAGACCTTTCCCAATCTCTACACCACCTAGACAGAGGGGAAGTGAGAATTTCTTTTTTTAAAATATTTATTTCTTTATTTCCTTTTGTTGCCCTTGTTGTTTTGTTGTTGTAGTTATTATTGATGCCGTCATTGTTGGATCGGACAGAGAGAAATGGAGAGAGGAGGGGAAGACAGAGAGGGAGAGAGAAAGATAGACACCTGCAGACCTGCTTCACCACCTGTGAAGCAACTCCCCTGCAGGTGGGGAGCCAGGGGCTCGAACCAGGATTCTCAAGAATTTTATATGTGTACTTACTTGCTCGTTTCAGAATGCAGATTTCTGTCCTACCATGGGTCTGTCCTCAATGTTCCCTTTTATGCTGATTTTACCAGTGAAATAAATTTTGTCTAGAAGGCCAGATACCCTATTATGTAAGCAAGTAGTCTGTAGGGCTTTAAACCCCTCACCTCCTACAAGGTTGCAAGCTGGTTTAGTACTTGAAAACATGCCAGATTATTGTTGTTGATGTATAAAATCTAAACAGCTGAATGCATTTGTTCTCGCATATGATCTCCAGGGCTTGGCCACAGACACTGCCTTCCCTTGTTGCTTTAAACTCTAGGTAAAATAGGCGGATCTCCTCTGGACGTGCCACTTAGTGACATGTTTCCTTAGAATGTAACATCAGAGAGAGTCCTTCAAACCTTCTTACAAGGTTTAACACCACACATTCTCTATTGTAAAATTTCTACATATCTCAGGATTCTTCCTTCCTAAGAGCAGCCGCTCTTTTTCCATCATATTGGAATCCCCATTGTCTGGCAATGATTTTGGCATTTGAGGGAGCTCAAGATGGTAGGTCGTTTTTTTTGTTGATGCTGGGAGACATACAAAAATAGGGTTAGGGATAGGGATGCACAGCAGGATGATTTAGTTTTACCTGGAGTTTAAAGCAATCTGAGGCCAGATTCTGCTTAGTCAAACTTGACATCTGTAGCTACATTTCTCAAAATAGCCCAGGAAAAAGAAAAAGAGGCTTTTGCCAAGTGTATTGATGTCAAGGATGACAACTCCATATGCTGTGAAGCAGGAGGCCCCAGTTGCACTGTTCATTCTTGATACAGAATGCAAAAGAGAGAGAAGAGAGCAAAATGAAGTGTCTCCAGCATCACCTTTTCCCTCACCAAAACGGGAAGAGAAGAAAATGGAATTGTGAGAATCCAGGTATCCTCATTATGATTTTTATTTTAGCTACTAATTTTAGGCCAATCCTTATCAAATTCCAGAAAGGTTAATTACTGGCACCTATGAAAAAAAGCTTTGGGAACCCTTTGTTGGAATCACTATCATAATTTTTAAAGATGAATCTTCTAAGCACTAGAACCAGTGGTAATCAAATATTTCAAGGAACAAGATGCTGAAAACTATTTTTTTCAGATGATTCAGTAAAGAAAATGCACACACACTCCCAAAATTGAATTTAAAAAAATCTTCTTACAAAATACCCATTTGGATAACCATGATGTGTAATTTTTTTTTTCTTTCTGCCAAGAAAAAGCAGAGATCTACAAAGGAAGTGACTAAGTGAGTAGAGATCTAGGAATAATGAGATTTAGGGGGCTGGACATAAATAGTGGTGATGGTTCCACAGTGCTGTGAATGTACTTAATAGCTATACATTTTAAAATCTGTAATATACTTTATAATCATAAAATATAATTTTATGCTTTTTATGTACATATGGAAAGTATCCTTACTTGTATCCAAGTTTACAGAGTGTCTCTTTACTTCAGGGACAAAAACTTTGACTTGGTATCTATTTAGGCCCATACCTTATGAAAGGGGGCTCAAAGAAACTTATCAAAATAAAATAAATGTGAATAAATGGGTGCAAATAAGCAAAATGTACTTCTTTCCATGAACCCGTTTGTTAAAGCCCTTAGCTATTTAGAAGTGAACTGGGTATGTATTTTTCCATGGGCTTTTGCTTGATGTGTTCATTCTCATCTGTTATCTCTATGTGAGGAACATTCTTTCCTCTGAGCTGGTTAAATGTCCGTAGAGTCTGAGTGTAAAGAGAAATCTCTGGGGACGAGGACTGGGTAGTAATCTTTATCAAGAGTACCTGATGGAAAGAGTTTGGACAGGACTCCTAAAATGGATTTGAAGATGCAACTATCGGTGGAGTCAGCACAGGGAAAAGGTCAGAGTGCTAAGCTAACATTTAGAGGTCTGGCTTTATTACATTTTGTCTCATGTTTGAATGTATTATCTATAAAATTATAACTACATCCAACTTTAGTACCTAAAGACAGAAATGGAGTAACTAAACACCTTTGATCACAATTGAAATTATTCACTGTAACCATAGTGGCACATTTCTCAGTTGAGTTTTGTGTGTGATGCTTAAAATGAGAAAAAATAGGAAAAAATTTCTAGTCAGAAAAATTATTGAGGACAGCTCAAGAGTTTTCAAGCCTCTAGTCAGGGGTCTGCTGTGTTCTTTTATATTTTTTATAAATTATCAAGTCATTATGGCGACTTTTTGAGTGGCTTGAAGAAAAATGCTTGCTAAGCTCTGTTTTCCTACCAATGACTCTAATCCATACAGCTGTTGGGAGGCAGAGGTATATTTAGGTAGATTTTTGAAGGTATATGTTGTGTGTTTTGCCTAGGCATTCTACCAAGGTGGCTTAGAAAATATTGGGAACACTATGGTGTCCAATGTCCAGAATATTTTATGTTGATTTTCTCTGCCTATTTGTCAGTGGCAGTCTCCACTCCCACCCACTGTGCCTCTCCACCTCTCACCCACAGGGAGTTTCCTTTCTTTTAATCTACTTTCCCTATTGACATTAGAAATAAGAAGTACTGTAGGGGGTTGGGCGGTGGTGCCCTTGGTTAAGCACATAGTGCAAAGCACAAGGACCCATGCAAAGATCCCAGGAACCTCTGGCTCCCCACCTGCAGAGGGGTCACTTCACAGGCGGTGAAGCAGATCTGCAGCTCTCTCTCTCTCTCTCTCTCTCTCTCTCTCCTTCCCTGTTTCCCCCTCTCCTTCCTCAATTTCTCTGTTCTATCCAATAAAATGAAAAAAAAAAAAGGCTGCCAGGAGCGGTAGATTTATAGTCATGTACTGAGCCCCAGCAATAACCCTGAAAGCAAAAAAAAAAAAAAAAAAAAAAAGAAAGAAAGAAAGAAAGAAAGAAAGAAAAAGAAGAAGTACTGTGTCTTATTTAAGCAATGTGTGAATTCCTTCATGAACACACAGGAAAGAAGAGAAGTGCAGCCTGTTCTGTTTACTTGAGGCCCATTGTCTGCTTTCATGTTGACCCAGTTTCTTTAGGGACTGGGTGGGAGGAGAGGGAAAATTGAGGCCTCCCAGGAGATTATCAATGGCTGCTTTCAGGCAGTTCCCTGAAACGTGTGCTTGAGTAGTAATTACTTGCCTAGCATCCCACATTTGCCAGAAGGAGTTTATTATTCTCCAACAGGAGGAAAAATAAATCTCCGTGTTTCAGTGTGAAATATTCAGCTTCCCTCATCTACAAGGACCCCGACAAAAAGTCTAGGGTTTCACCTGCAGGTGTAAAGGCTTATTCTCCTTATTCCTTCTTACAGTGAGGCTCATCTGTGATGGGGGTGGGTGAGAGCCTCACAGGGCTAGTGAAATGATGTCACCAACTTTCAGTGGATGCTCAGGTATTTAAAGATTAAAAAACTTTCACTAAAAGATTTTTTTAAATAAGGTCACTGATCAGCTTTGGTTTATGGTGGTGGTGAGATTGAACCTGGGATCTTGGAGGCTGAGGCATGAAAGTCTTTTGTATAATCACTGTGCTATCTCCCTGGTCAAAATCTCAGTTTATCTTAAAAAAAAAAGTTTATTTGTTTGCTTATTTGAAAGAGGAGTGGGGCAGCCAGAGAGAAGCAGAGCATTACTCTGGCACATGAAATTCCGCAATTGAACTCTGAACCTCATGCTTGAGATTCCAATATTTTATCTACTGCATCACATCCAGGACTTGCAAATATTTGAATCCTGCAAGAAAGCCGTAAAAGTGATAAGGATAGGAGCCGGGCGGTGGCGCAGCAGTTTAAGCACACATAGCGCAAAGCACAAAGACCAGTGTAAGGATCCCGGTTTGAGCCCCTGGCTCCCCACTTGCAGGGAAGTCATTTCACAAGCAGTGAAGCAGGTCTGCAGGTGTCTGTCTTTCTCTCCACCTCTCTGTCTTCCCCTCCTCTCTCCATTTCTCTCTGTCCTATCCAACAACAACGACATCAATAACTACAACAATGTTAAACAACAAGGGCAAAATAAATAAATATAAATTTTTTTTTAAAAAAAAGTGATAAGGACAACTAGCCTAGCACAGCTTCTTCTATAGAGATTTACACTCTGGATTATTTTCTTTCTTTTTTAAAATTTTTATTTATTTATTTATTTTCCCTTTTGTTGCCCTTGTTTTTTATTGTTGTTGTGATTGATGTCATCATTATTAGATAGGACAGAGAGAAATGGAGAGTGGAGGGGAAGACAGAGAGGGGGATAGAAAGATAGACACCTGCAGACCAGCTTTACCACTTGTGAAGCGATTCCCCTGCAGGTGGGGAGCCGGCGGCTCAAACTGGGATCCTTACATTGGTCCTTGTGCTTCAGCCACCTGCACTTTGCACCACCTGCACTTAACCTGCTGCACTGCCGCCACCCAACTCCCTCTGGATTATTTTCTTTCATCATTTTATGAGTGGAAATGATGATTTACAAAACAGTTGTCATGTGTGTACATTTTCTTATCGCCCCAGAATAGGTATCAACACACCACACCCTTCACTAACATGTCCTCTTCTACCAGAGGACACTGAGTCCTCAACTCAGTCTACCACCTCCTGCTAGAGTGCTTCACTGTATTTTTCCTTGCTTTGTTTCTTAAGTTCCACCTATGTACATTTTTCAGACTTTCCTTAATCTGTTTATCAGAGAACTGATTCCTGTGTGAACAAAATGTTCTAGAAGCACACTATCAGTAAGATAGATTTTACTGAGTGTGTAAGAGTAAAGGAAAGAATCACAATATGGATGGACTCAGCACAGAATACCTTTGCCAGCATCCTTGCCCTGTGTGTACTGGCGAACTAGTAGTCTTCAGCACTTGGCTTGCCTTGGTCAGTCTTGATGCCCCCTGTAATGCTAGAGCAGGGTCCTCAATGGCCCATTTTTGTGCCAGGCTTTTATCTTGTAGCATGATGTAGGGAAGGTTGTAAGAGGGGACTCATAGGTGGCCAGGCTAGTGGTAGGGGGAAATTCCTAGCCAGAATGGATGCACCTGAGTATTTCAACAGTCAGTACACATGTTGCAACGCTGAATTATTCTAATCCTAGACATCTACAGCATTTTCCATCAGGATGTGGCCCATCATTCTGGGTGAGCTTGTGGTCATGGTGGTTCAGTGTTTCCTGGCTAGTGTGCTCAGATGATATTTGTTTACATATTCTTGGAATCTATCTGCACTGCTACCTGGTTAGAATCCAGCAACTTGTGGTGAGTTATCTTCGTGCCCATGATACTCAGTTTGGAGAGAGGTCTGTTCCCATTGTCACAAATCCCAAACTTTGTTGAATCTTGGATGTCTTTCAGCTCATCTCACCACTTAACTGTTGAGTATTTCAAAGTGAAAAAATACAGTTAAGTCACTGGGGTCTCCGAGATGATTTTTAAGAAAGCCCACACTGCCTATTTCCAGAAAAAAGACCAGAATAATGGCAATAATGAAAACTATTATTCATTTGATGTACATGCCTAGGTCCTAATAGGAGTACAGGCCACCCTCTGGTTGTCTGATGTGTGATGAAGTGGAAGTGGAATTGAGAGGAAGTGGGATTGAGAACATTTGCACCTATGACATCTGATTGCCAGGAGAAGGTTTTGGAACTGGAAGAAACACTACCCAGTTTATTCTTGGTCCTAAAAACTGCTTCATGAAGAGCTGCTTCTCTTTTCATTAGGCCATTGTCTTTGGAATTATTTAATATAATTTAAAAATAAGCACTCCGTTGAATACCATAATGTGGTTAAGCAAGCTGTTTCTGACTGTGCAAACTAATTTTTTTTCTATTTATGAGAGTGGATTACATTATATTATGCACATACTGAGCCACGGTGTGACTATATGCTAGTACCATATTATATCAGCACTTAAGGTGGACTATTTAAATCGACCCACAGGGAAATACATTTTCAGCAGGATCCTTAACGGTACAGGAGCCACCTCACAGCTTGATTTGTGCATTCACATCTTCTACTAAATATGTTTTCTCTTCTTGCTCCTCACGAATACCAGTCTTAATTTTTAAAAATGCTGTTTGCTTCACATGGTTCAGTTTAAATCTTCATTCTGTTTAACTCTAACATGTTCTTCCTGTAGAATTTGCTGAAAAGTCTGAGTAAAGTTTGACACTCAGATGTTACAATTGATCCTGCTTCTTCAGGGTTTGGCAGCATTAACTATGAACACCCAAAACTTCAGTAAGCAGGAAAAAGTTCTGATTTTATTTTGAGTTTTCTGGTTATAGTTTAGATGGGAGAATATTTTGGGTGTAGTGCCTTACTTCAGTGCCTGAATTTAGATCTACCTGATAGCAGCACTTAAGGAGGGCATAATTAATTCCCTGGTCAACCAGGGTCAAAGTCTCTTCCATTAGGCCCTTTGCTCCTCTAATGACCAGCTAGGAAAAAGAGAAGACTCACATTGAAAACCTCTCTCCTAAAAAAGATCTTATATATATTAGTCACTTTTATAGCTCTTGTGTCTAGCATAATACCATATTATAGTAGCTATTCAATAAATATCTGTGAAAATAAAATAAAAGGAAAGGCAAGTCAATTCACAGAGATCTTTAAATGATAAGGTGAAGTGTATGCACTTAAGTCTTTGTATTCAGAAACAGCAGTGTTGGTATGCTTCTAAAGTCTGCTTCTAAAACCCCTTCTGTTTCATTGGTTTAATCCCCCCTGCTTAACACTGTATTATATTTACATAACCACTGTTAACTATGCACCACCCTGCCTCCAGGGCATTGGTTTAATCCTCATTGTTTTGCAGGCTTTTTCCTTCTCCCCACCTCCTATCCTATGTACATCCTCTTCAGACCTGACTCTTCCGCCTCAGGATATATAAGGTAAAGATTGTGATTAGACATAGCTAAGATTGTGCTGCGTTCCACACTAATAAAGACTGAACTGCGTACCACTCATCCATGAGTCCCTGGTCGTCTTTCTCCCCAGCCCGCAAAGCTAGCCCGACATAGCAGTAAGTTTTTTTGTGACCATTGAGATGATGTGATTGGAACTGGAATATAAAATTAAAAAGATAGGGGCCAGGCGGTGGTGCATCTGGTTTAGTGCACACATTACAGTGCACAAAGACCCAGGTTCAAGCCCCTGGTCTCCACCTGCAGGGGGAAAGATTCACAAGTGGTGAATCAGGGCTGCAGGTGTCTCTGTCTCTCTCACTCTCTATCTCCTTCTCTCCTCTCGATTTCTGTCTGTCTCTATCCAATAATAAATAAAAACAAAAAAAGAAATATAAAAAACAGCAAAAATAAAATTTAAAAGATAGTTTTCTTGGATGGTGTATCTGCTTTGTCATGCATATGACCTAGATTCTAGGCTGGCCCTCATTCCACCAGAAGAAACTTCAGTGCTGTAGTGTCTTTCCTTCTCTTCTTCTGTCTTTCTGCTCATTTCTATCTACCCAAAAATGTCATCCTGGAGCAGTGAGAGCTCTAGTGATGAATATATATATATATATATATATATGTATATATATATATATATATATTGCCCTTGAACAATGCAGGGCTGGACTGCACAAATTTTCTTATCCACGTTTTGGGTTTTTATTTTACAAATGTATTACAAAACTTTTAAAATATTTGTGATAATTCAAAAAAATATTAAAAAGTAAACTATCAACCGGACACAAATCTACCATAAAAAGTTACATTTACCAAAATTCATACATACACTCCTGTTTGATAGTCTTTTGCTGTTTTATATATTTAGTTATTTTCCCTTTTTGTTGCCCTTGTATTCATTGTTGTTGTTAGTGATATCTTCGTTGCTATATAGGACAGAAAGAAATGGAGAGAGGAGGGGAAGACAGAGAAGGGGAGAGAAAGATGACACCTGCAGAACTGCTTCACTGCCTGTGAACCAGTATTTTGCTTTTATCAAGAAATATTGCCACATACCCCCACTTGTACTTGCCAAATGAGCAGACACATTTTATCTAACCATTCATTAAATGATACAATTTAGAGTTTCTGCACCATTCTGATAGATACCTCTGAATATGTTCCACTGAATATGTGTTCTTGAAAAAATACATCAGTGGAACTGAAGGGTGTATTCCAGGTATGGTCTAGAGCAGAAAGCATTTATTACTGCTCTTGTTCCAGGAACCTTAAGCACATTCAATGCAACTTATGTTATTAGCTTATGGTTGACCTTGTGAAAACATTATTTCCCTATGCTGCTTATTATTCCAAGTATCTCTCAGCCACTGTTTATGAAGCAACTTACTTGGTCATATGTTGCAAATACTTGCTAGCTCTGACACATCTTTCATGCCTGCTAAAACTAAGGATTCAAACCATTCCATTTGGTGCATTCATTGCACTTCTCACTGTTGTGATGGCTAGAGATTTGAAGCAGAAACCTTTGTAATTTTTTCTCTTTTTTTAATTAATTAATTAATTTAAGAAAGGAGACATTAACAAAATCACAGGATGGGGGGGTACAACTCCACACAATTCCTGCCACCCAATCTCCATATCCCATCCTCTCCCCAATAGCTTTCCCATTCTCTATCACTCTAGGAGCATGGACCCAGGGTCGTTGTGGGTTGCAGAAGGTAGGAGGTCTGGCTTCTGTAATTGCTTCCCCTCTGAACATGGGTGTTGACTGGTCGATCCATACTCCCAGTAGGCCTCTCTCTTTCCCTAGAAGGGTGAGTCTCTGGGGAAGCGGAGCTCCGGGACTCATTGGTAGGGTCTTCAGTCCAGGGAAGCCTGGCTGGCATCCTGATGGCATCTGGAACCTGGTGGCTGAAAAGAGAGTTAACATACAAAGCCAAACAAATTGTTGAAGAATCATGGACCCAAAGGTTGGAATAGCGAAGATGAAGTGTTGGGGGCAGGGGGGGGGGGGATACTCACTGCAAACTGTAGTGTACTACTGCTTTCAGGGATATATTTGCCCCAGTTTGTGGGTCCCTGTGAACATATGCTCTATCTCCTGGAACCTGGTCTATATCTAGGTTTTGGGACTTTGTTAGGAAGTGAACCACCTGGAATGGAATTAGAGAATACTATGAAAGGAAAGGTTTCACCCGAGTGATGAAGCTGAAGGGTTGTCATTCCACACCTGAAGTCTCTGGACACAGTCTGAAGTGAAGCGTGCTTGGGTGGCACTTGTTCCATTGATTAGGTTGCAATCAGCGGATGCAATATTATTTGATAAGAATTGGGAGAAGCATATGGGAAAGTGGGCCCTACCCTAGGGTTCCAGGACTGGGGGAAGTTTAGGCTCTATACTGGAAATGTGAGGTTCCTGCTGTCTTAGGGTTCGAGAAGACAATGGATAGTTACTGTTATCATCACATTATTTGGTAATTGGGTTAGCTTTGAAAAGTCCCTTTGTTAGACGTACAATCAATTTTCTCCCTCTCATATTAATTAAATAGTCATTTATATTACTACAATTTAATAGGTGTGTACATAAAAACCATTCCATCACCAAAAGATTGTGTCCCATCCTACCTACCCGCCGCCCCCACCCTCACCCCCACCCTGCCGGCCCAGAAAGCCGCATGTCCACCCTCCTGCTCACCACAGGGTTTTTACTTTGATGCCCTACTTTCGATTTAGTCAGATCCTGCTTTTAGTTTCCCTTTCTGATCTTTCTCAACTTCTGTTGATGAGTGGGATCAACCCATACTCATCTTTATCTTTCTGACATAGCTCACTTAACATAATTCCTTCTAGCTCTGACCGAGATGAGTCAGAGAAGTTGAGTTCATTGTTCTTAGTAGCTGCATAGTATTCCATTGTGTATATATACCACAGCTTTCTCAGCCACTCATCTGTTGTTGGGCACCTGGGTTGCTTCCAGGTTTTAGCTATTATGAATTGTGCTGCTATGAACATAGGAGTACACACCTCTTTTTGGTTGGGTGTTATGGAGTCCTTGGGGTATATCCCCAGGAGAGGAATTACTGGGTCATATGGAAGGTCCATGTCTAGCCTTGTGAGAGTTCTCCAGACAGCTCTCCACAGAGGATGGACCAATTTACATTCCCACCAGCAGTGCAAAAGGCTTCCTGTGTCCCCCACAGCCTCTCTAGCATTTGTTGCTGCTGTTGTTTTTGATGCATGCCATTCTCACAGGGGTGAGGTGGTATCTCAGTGTTGTCCTAATTTGCATTTCTCTGACAATCAGTAACCTGGAGCAGTTTTTCATGTTTGTTAGCCTTTTGGATCTCCTCTGGAGTGAATGTTCTGTTCATTTCCTCTACCCATTTTTGGATGGGGTAATTTGCTTTTTTGGTGCTAAGTTTGCTGAGCTCTTTGTATATTTTGGTGATTAGTCTCTTGTCTGATGTTTGGCATGTAAAGATCTTCTCCCATTCTGTGAGGGGTCTCTTTGTTTGTGTGATCATTTCTTTGGCTGTGCAGAAGCTTTTCAATTTGATATAGTCCCATTTGTTTGTTTCTGCTTTAGTCTTCCTTGCAACTGGGTTTGTTTCATCACAGATGTCCTTGAGGTGGGAAAGTGTTTTACCAATGTTTTCCTCTAATTACTTGATTGTTTCTGGTCTAACATCCAGGTCTTTAATCCATTTGGAGTTGATGTTTGTTTATGGTGAGATTAAAGTGGTTCAGTTTCATTCTTCTGCATGTTTCAACCCAGTTTTCCCAGCACCATTTATTGAAGAGAGCCTCCTTCTTCCATTTAATACTTGGGCCCCCTTTATCAAAGATTAAATATCCATAGGTGTGGAGTTTAGTTCTGGGCTTTCTGTTCTGTTCCACTGGTCTGTGTGCCTATTTTTGTTCCAGTACCATGCTGTTTTGATGATGATGGCTTTATAATAAAGTTTGAGGTCTGGGAGTGTGATGCCTCCATTTCTTTTTCTTTTCCTCAAGATGGTTATGGCAATTCTAGGTGTTTTCTGGTTCCAGATAAATGATTGTTTTTTTTGTTGTTGTTCTATTCTCTTAAAGAAGTTTGGTGGAACTTTGACAGGATCACATTAAATTTGTATATTGCTCTGGAGAATATATTCATTTTGATGATGTTTATTCTTCCAATCCCTGAGCATGGGATGTCTTTCCATTTCTTGGTATCAGTTTCTATTTCCTTGAATAATGATTCATAGTTTTCAGTATACAAGTCTTTAACTTCTTTGGTGTTTTATTGATTTTGCTGCAACAGTGAATGGGAGTGATTTCTGGATGTCTTCTTCTTCAGATTTAGTGTTTGCATAAAGAAATGCCACTGATTTTTGTACATTGATTTTGTAGCCTGACACCTGGCTATACTATCTAATAACTTCCAGTAGTTTTCTACTGGATTCTTTAGTTTTTTTCTATGTATAGTATCATATCATCTGCAAATAGTGAGAGCTTGACTTCTTCCATCCCAATATGTATTCCTTTGATTCCTGTCTCTTGCATGATTGCTGTGGCAAGAACTTCCAACACTATGTTGAAGAGTAATGGTGACAGTGGATGTTGTTTTCGCCGGGCTAGGTTGTTTTCGCCGGGCTGGCTTCACGGGCGGGTAACAGACAACCGGGGACTCATGGTTGAGCTGTAGGCAGTATCTCTTTATTCATGCAGGATGCAGCACAATCTAAGCCGAGCTAAGCTAAACTCAAGTACCCTAAAACTCACAATGCTGTCTTTATATATACTTTCCAAGTAGGGTGGAAACAGGATGTGACATAGAGAGGGTGGAGAGAAAAGTGACTGGTGAAAATCAGAGTGTGACAAGGAGGGGGCAGAGCAGAGAATCCTATCACTGAACCACTAATGCCCTGGAGGGAGGGTGGTGCTTGTTAATAGTGGTTATGTAAATAGAATGCAGTGGTTATGTAAATAGAATAGTGTTAAGCAGGGGGGATTTAAACCAAATGAAACAGAAGGGGTCTCATGCATACCAACAAGTGGACAACCCTGTCTAGTCCCTGATCTGTGGGGGAATGCTTTCAGCTTCTGTCCATTGAGTATGATGTTGGCTGTAGGTTTGCTATATATGGATTCCACTATCTTGAGGAATTCCCCATCTATTCCCATTTTTTGTAGGGCTTTGATCATGAATGGGTGTTGGATTTTGTCAAAGGCTTTCTCTGTATCTATTGAGATAATCATGTGGTTTTTGCCTTTGCTTTTATTGATGTGGTGAATGACACTGATTGACTTACATATGTTGAACCAACCTTGCATTCCTGGGATAAATCCCACTTGGTTATGATGAACAATCTTTTTGATATGCTGCTGTATCCAGTTGGCTAAGATCTTGTTTAATATTTTGGCATCTGTGTTCATCAGAGATATTGGTCTGTAGTTTTCCTTTTTTGTTGTGTCACTATCTTTTTTTGGTATCAGGGTGATGTTGGCTTCAAAGAAGGTGGAAGGGAGTATTCCTATTTCTTATATCTTATTGAAAAGCTTTAAAAGTATGGGTACTAACTGTTTCCTGAAGGTTTTGTAGAATTCGTTTGTGAAGCCATCTGGTCCAGGACTTTTGTTGTTGGGGAGGTTCTTAATAATGGTTTTGATTTCTTTGTCTGTGATTTGTACATTTAGGTTTTGTAGTTCTTCTTGGTTCAGTTTTGGAAGGGCATATGCTTCTAGGAATTTGTCCATTTCTTCCAGATTCTCTAGCTTGGTGGTGTATCGTTCTTCATAGAAGTTTCACATGATTTTCTGGATTTCTGTGGTGTCAATTGTGATATCTACTCTATTGTTTACAATTCTGTGAATTTGAGTCTTCTCCCTTTTTTATTTAGTGAGTCTGGCTAGGGGGTTGTCAATTTTGTGTAATCTTTCAAAGAACCAATATTTGGCTTCATTGATTTTCTGCATGGTTCTCTTATTTTAGATGTTGTTTATTTCTGCTGTAATTTTAGTGATTTCTTTCCTTCTGGATGTTTTAGGGTTCCTTTGTTCCTCTACCTCTATGTCCTTGAGGTGTGCAGTAAGGTAGTTTATTTGAGCTTTTCCTTGTTGTTTAATATGTGATTGTATGGCTATGAGTTTCCCTCTCAATACTGCTTTAGCTGTGTCCCAAATATTTTGATAGGTTGTGTCTTCATTTTCATTTGTTTCCAGGAACATTTGAATTTCTTGCTTGAGTGACTCTCTGACCCAGTGGTTTTTAAGGAGTATGTTGTTTAGTTTCCAAATTCTGTGTCTTTTAATAATTTTCTGTTTGTTGTTAAATGTTAGTTTTACTCCACTGTGGTCTGAGAAGATACTTGGGATGATTTCAGTGTTCTTGAATTTATTGATGCTGTCTTTGTGGCCTAATATGTGGTCTATCCTTGAGTATGTGTTGTGTGGATTTGAGAAGAATGTGTATTCCAGTTTTTTGGGGTGAAGGGCTCTGAAGATGTCCAGGAGGCCTAGTATGACCATCTCTTCATTTAATTCTCTTGTTTCTTTGTTGATTCTCTGCTTTGTTGATCTGTCTAAGTGTGAGAGTGGGGTGTTAAAGTCTCCCACTATTATTGTATTACTATTGATGTATTTTTGAAGTTCTTTCAGTAGGTGCTTGATGTATTTCAGTGGTTCCTCATTGGGTGCAACCTTTGTAATTTTTATACAAGTTTATATGAAAACATTAACCAGGATAGACCAAGCATAAAGTTCTGTGGTAAGTGGCTAGAAATCTCTTTGTGGGGAATGCCCATTTTAGAATGGCTTAGGACATGCTTTACATGATGCCAGCACTCATGACATATGACAAGTGTATGTAAAATGTAGCATGAGGGGGTCTGGCGGTGGCACAGTGGGTTAAGCGCATGTGGTGCAAAGCGCAGGGACCGGCGTAAGGATCCCGGTTCGAGCCCCCGGCTCCCCAACTGCAGGGGAGTCGCTTCACAGGCGGTGAAGCAGGTCTGCAGGTGTCTATCTTTCTCTCCCCTTCTCTGTTTTCCCCTCCTCTCTCCATTTCTCTCTGTCCTATCCAACAACACATTGCATCAACAAGGGCAATAATAATAACCACAGCGAAGCTACAACAAGGGCAACAAAAGGGGGGAGAAATGGCCTCCAGGAGCGGTGGATTCATGGTGCAGGCACCGAGCCCAGCAATAACCCTGGAGGAGGAAAAAAAAAATGTAGCATGAAACTTCAACTAGTATTGTCTGTTACGTGACAATCAGAGGTTCTGAAGAAGGAGGCAGAAGGAAGTCCTGAGGTCATTGATATCCCAGAAAATGGGAGAGGAGGATTTAAGTTGGTGGTAGGAGTGGTGTGTAGACATCTATCACAGGGGGATAAGAAACTACTTGTGTGACAGCAACTGTCTTGTAAATCATTACTTTCCTCAATAAAGTGATTTGCGTTTGGGGTATAATGAAAGAGAAAAAATGAGCTCAGACAAATATGAACAATTATGCTGCCTCCTGGTGACTGAAATTTCTTCTGGCTTTTAATGAAAAGTCACTTTTCATTTCTGATTACCCCTCAAGATCTCCCAATGTGACCTCTGGATAATTTTAGAAGCTACCTTCCTCATCAGTTTGAAAGCATGAATGATATTTGCCAGTTCCCCAGATCTTGGCACGTCTTCCAGTTTCCATGATTACTCAAAGACCTGTGACAGGGATGGAGTGTTCAAGTCTGCAGAAGGGACTCATAATATCTAGGCTATGATTTAGAGATGATGCTTAATTTTTACTTTCTGTTGTCTGAGTGTTTCTAGGCCTTTACTGTTAGGGCAAGATCCTCCCCACCCCCACCCCCCAAGTTGTTAAAAAGGGGGAAATAAAAGGTTTTTTAACCACAAAGTCCATATAACTTCATCATCCTGTAGCCTCCTAGTTAAATTCATGAGACTTGGTGTTTGTGTTAGGGTCTATTATGGACCAGTGGACTATCTCAGGCACTTGGTTTTATTATGAGGAGACAGGTAGTAATTATGGCAGAGATGGCCCCTTGGAAACACAAAATTGACTTAAAAATTGACCAGGAAACTGGACCCAGAAAATATGAAGTGGGTCTGAGCAGTAGTGCACCCAGTTTAGCACACTTAGTACCAAGCACAAGGACCTGGGTTTGAGTTTCCACCCCTCTCCTGAAAGAGGAAGAGGGACACTTCATGAGAGGTGAAGCTGGTCTGAAGATATCTATCTCTCCATCTCTTTACTTCCCCTCCCTTCTCAATTTCTCTCTGTCCTATCCAATTAGAAAACAAATAGAAAAAAAAAATAGTCTGTAGCAAGTATTGGGATTGGCTACAGTAGCAGTAGTCCAGTGACTTCCCACCCTAACAATGTATCAATAACTTGTTTATTTCCTTTTTAAAAAGACCTGCCTCTAGAGTTTACCTCAGGTTATGTTTATGCACTTGTTTATTGACTTTGTTTCTCTACCTTGGAATTTATACTTACCTCATATTCTTGACTTGGTCAGAACTTTGCCTCCCCCAGTGGCACTTTGTGGTCTATTTATAACCCATTCTCCTGTCTAGGGGGACTTTTTTTTTTTTAATTTATTCATGATAAATAATAGGTTACAAAAGTGTAAGATTATAGTGTACAGGTCAACACCACACTGCCACCAAAGTTTTGTGTCCCCACCTTAACACCTCTCAAAGATGATAACTCCAAAGGGACTTCTAAGAGACTGAAATAATTTAGGAATGACTGTGCCCGAGGGCTTTAAGAAAGTAGTCTACATTTGTTCTAGTAGACAACTGCATGCTTGTTTTTGTTTTCAAATAAATGTTAGAAAACTTACTGATTCCTCTCTTTTCTGGCATTGTGAAAAGTCACTATATCAGTCATTCCCATAGCCTCCTTCTAAGGATAACTGCTCATTTCTGAATCAAATGCTGGCTCAAACATGGGTATCCATGATCCTGTCTGCAAAATAACTCTTTCCACATGTGAATGAGTCAGTTGGATTTCTAAAACTATTCCTCTTCTGTAGAATTTGTCACTGGGAAATGAGAGTGGGAGCTTGCTCTGGTAGTTCTAGTAGCTGTTGTAAAACAAAAACAAACAAAAAAAAAACTATGTTCTCCTCTTAAATAGGTTCCTCCCTTCCTCTTTTTTCAAGACACCCCCAGTAGGTCTTCTGGCTTCTCTCAGGCACAATAGAGAATCTTACTACTTCCTCACCCTTCTGTTATGACTGTGCTTGCTCTGTCTCTCTGCATTTACCTGTACTCTTGACTCACTGTACTGTCTCCCAGTCTGGAGGTCACCAGTCATCTGTTGGTCTTCTGGTGCTAGTTTCTATTGATCCTCTAAATGCTATATCAACTGCCCCTGTCTGAGTGAAATAGAGCCAGACACTAGTTAAAGTAGTGAAGAGAGATTTCATTCAGTAGTGATGGTAAACAAAGAAAAGAGACCTTCGTATAGAAGTGGGCTAAATTCTAAATGCAAGAACATGTGGGAACTTACAATCAAGGAACAGGATGAGAGGACTCAGTGGGTGAAAAATTACTAGGGGAAGATAAATGAGTTAGGATATCTTTGCTAGATTGACATATATATATATATATATGTGTGTGTGTGTATATATACATATATATATATATATATATATATATATAGCCAAAACTAGATTCAAACATAATAGCTTACTGTTAAAGAGAGCATTGAAGAGCCTGTTTAAATTTTGATGAAGGGGAAAGTCTTTGTCAACCCCAGCCCACAAAATTTGCACTGTTTCTAGGACCACAAATAAGTTGAAGCTGCACACTATTATTGACATAAATGTGATTCTTTTCCATTGCAATAGGTAGTAGTGAAAGCAGCCCAGATATGACTGGGGTATGGGGTGGCTGAAGTGGTGGGAAAGCTTGTGGCAGCAATGAAGTTGACATGAGCTAGAAAGCCCCAGCTGATGTGAAAGTCACTGTGGCTTTCACAGGCACTGACAATACCCCATCAGCATCCCCTGAGTGGACTTAGTGACTCACGAGGACTCCAGCCTGTGCACATTAGACACTCAACACTCACTTCACAAGCAAGGGGAAAGGAGGGCCTGTGGAGAAGAAAACTCAGAAAATCCAGAGAGTCTTTGATACAGAGCCTCACCCTCCTGGTATGCTGTGCTTCTGCTCCTTCAGGAGTATACTTTGACCTTTGTGCATCTATCTAGTAAGCCTCTGCCCAGTTCACTGAAGGAGTCTGCTTACTGGCAACTGAGATGGTGCACCTGGGAGTGCTCCTGCTCTGCCATGCTGGTGCCCAGGTTCTGGGCCTGGTAAATCTACTAGGTGGGAGTATCTTTCTTTAAAGAAAGATTCAGTGGTGTCTCCACGTTCTTTTCTACCTGAAAAAAAGCAGCCTGTAGTATAGAAGTCCCACAGATGACAAAAAGAAAAATTCATTTTTGTTCCATGAACAAGATCTGAGTGGGCTTTTGGGGGTCTGAGTCCTTGGCAACACTCCCTTTTGTGTTACAAAGTGGTACTCTCCTACACAACTTTTGTCTCACTTCCCAATAGCCCAAACATGGTGGGGAAAGGAGGTTATTGTCTTTATTTCTTTGAGTCTCAGTCACAAGCCCATGGCTAGTGAGACTTGGTGTGAGAAGATTTCTAGGGACCATTCTGCATAACAAGGAGTTGAAAGCTTATCTCTACCAGTCTTTCAGTCACTGGGGACCAAACTAGTGGGCCTAAATTGTCCTTTCCTGAGCTTCTCTTTCCTTGGGAATTATGAAAATGTTCCCCATTCCTTCCTGTAGACAACTTTGGATAGCCACAAGTCACATCTGAATCCAACCTAGAGCCCAGCCAAGCAGTCAGAACTGCTTCCTTCCAAATCCTCAACAGTTAACAAAGAAGAAAGTCCATCCAAAATATCTTGTCTGATCTCTGTCTCAGAACCAAGAAAATTACATTTTCTTTCTCAATTCTCTAGTTATTTTTAAATATATATTTATTTTTGTATAGAGACAGAAATAGAGAAGGTGGGGAATATACAAGAGAAAGAGACACCTGCAAGTGGAATTTTACTAGGAGTGATTGTCAAGAAAAACACAAACTGGAATTCAAAAGAGCCTGAACATGCAGGAGTTAAACTGGGACCTTTTAGTGAGGCTGTGGAGAAGTGGGAGCTCAGATGAGGGGCTGGACATGCATGGGAAGCTCTAAGTGCAAAGAGAACCATGGTTTAGATATCCAAAAACTGGGGAGGAGAGCCCTTTTGTGACTAT
Organism: Erinaceus europaeus; assembly: GCF_950295315.1. Classification (NCBI taxonomy): domain Eukaryota; kingdom Metazoa; phylum Chordata; class Mammalia; order Eulipotyphla; family Erinaceidae; genus Erinaceus; species Erinaceus europaeus. The sequence goes on along the minus strand of NC_080171.1, from coordinate 76,924,597 downwards.
TAATAGAATAACAGCTACTTCTTTAGATGTTTCTATAATTGCCACTTGGGGGCTGCACCACTTCTCCACTGTACCTTTTTCTTTTCGAGAAAGTGCTAATGATTTGGCATCTAAGCATATAGCTGCATTTTCCTTATAAATATGTGTACTTGCAATTCTTTGCTCAAACACAGTATCATTTATTTTAGAAAAGTGTTTTTCTTTTCTTTTTTTTTTTAGGTATTAATCTGTGAAAATTCTTGCTGCTTTTTTCTGTTGCTAAAAATCATAAATTGTTTTTCACAGAACACTGCTGCTGTTTGTATTTCTGTGCAAATTTTTGTTTGAGGGAGTTGTTCTAACCTAGTGGCAGCTGAAGTGCTTTTGAGTGTTTGCAGCATGATGTTAATTAACCAAATGTTTCAACCTGCAACTCTGAACACCTGGGCTACATGGAGTGCCATGAATAGACTAGAAATCCTTGCAGTGGTGAATGTTGACAATTTGGGTTAAAATAGACAGTGGATGATACGAGGTTGATGTTCTGCTTATTATTTTAGGCAAAGTAAATGCAGAGGAGTCTTTAGCGGAATTCACTCAGCAGCAGGCATGTCTTATGTTCCTTTATTTTTGTTGTTGTTGTCATTGGGGCTTCACTACTCCAGAATGACTTTCAGATAAGAGTTTGCGAGAGAAAGGCACTATAACAGCTAAGTTTCCTCCAGTGTAGTGGAGATGAGGCTTGAACCTGAGCTGCATGCATCCAAGAATACTGTCCAGGAGAGCTGTTCTGCTGCCCGCGTCTTAAGTTCTGACAGGTTGATGAGCAATACCACTCAGCTTCTGTGTGCCGACAGCTTCAGTTCGATCTTTATTTTGCTCATATTGTACCCTGTCATCTTGTATCTTCTATCTATGCCTATAATAGACTTAATCCTTTTTAAAACCTGGGTAAGCACAAAGGAAGAGTCTGGGCCGGCCATGGAAATTATTAGGGCATCAGGATAAGGTTTTGGTATCAGATCCTTCTCCTTTTATTCCCTCTGGGATCCCTCACCAACAAAGCCTATGCCAAAACAGAGCAAACCCCAGCGGCTTCAAATAGGAAATGAAGCACTACTGCAGGCACCTGAGACCTTCAGACACCTGTGCAAGTGGAGATGCTGCTGAAGTAAATCAAAGCAACTCAACCCACAGTTCAGTCAGTCTTCCCTTCTAGTCTCTAGTACAAGAGCTACAGTGCACTGAGAATAATAGTTAACACTTGTTTCTAGTAAGGTTTCTTAAAAAAACAGCATCAGGGGGTCGAGCGGTGGCGCAGTGGGTTAAGTGCATGTGGCACAAAGCGCAGGGACCAGCGTAAGGATCCCGGTTCGAGCCCCCAGCTCCTCACCTGCAGGGGAGTCGCTTCACAGGTGGTGAAGCAGGTCTGCAGGTGTCTGTCTGTCTCTCCCCCTCTCTGTCTTCCCCTCCTCTCTCCATTTCTCTCTGTCCTATCCAACAACGAACAACATCAACAATGGCAATAATAATAACCACAACGAGGCTACAACAACAAGGGCAACAAAAAAGGGGGGAAATGGCCTTCAGGAGTGGTGGATTCATGGTGCACCGAGCCCAGCAATAACCCTGGAGGAAAACAAACAAACAAACAAAAAAACATCATCAATGACACTTTGTGTCAGGTAACTCTTTTGGAGGCATTGATTTGTAGGTCATTTGAGATTTTCTCACTATATTTGCAGCATCAGATTCCCCTCCCCTTACACTTGCTTTGACAACCAAATTTGTCTCCAGATATTGCCAGACACACAGTGAGGAGAAGACAAAGTTGCCTTCAGTTGAGCATTACTGACTTATAGGAAAGAGTGAGTCTTCTAAGAGGTTTGGGTTTTCCAAGTGACATCCAGGATTATGAAGCACCACAAGGAGATGATCTAGAGTAAGAAAATATATTTGTTTTAAATGAGAGGCCAAGGAACTTATCCACTTTTGCATATTAAGTGCTAGAGATGGAAACCAGGTCCTCATTCATAGAAGTGCTGAACTAATGTGTGAATGGCCACATCCCTGTATCAATGAACCCAGCATCTCATAGTGAGGGAATGGAAACAAATGATCATATTTTTAGAAATTGTGTTAAAATATTCTTTTTTTTCCTTTATTGGGCATTAATGTTTTATATTTGACAGTGAATACAATAGTTTTTACATGCATAACATTTCTCAGTTTTCCACATAACAGTACAACTCCCACTAGGTCCTCTGTCATCCTTTTCCAGGACCTGTACTCTCCCCGCCACCAACCCACTCCAGAGTCTTTTACTTTGGTGCAGTACATCAACTTAAGCTCTGTTAGTGCAGGGACTGTACCTGGGGCCTCTGTAATACTGCTCCACTCTCTCCCTGCATCTCCATCATTATTTATTTTTTTTATTTTCTGGTGCTTCCCAGTCATTCCACTGTCAAATTCCAAAGCCAGTACTTTAAAGTACAGTCTCTAGTAAGACATGGCCAAGTTTTTTTAACTTGCAAATAACTTACAATGAACAGCTTCTAGTTAGAATAGACTGCCATAGTTAATTAAATGTTTAGCATGTATCAGAATCACCCAGATGGCTAGATGATAAGAAATCTTCCTAATTCATTAGTTCCAGGGTAAAAACTGATGTCTTGCATTTCTAAAACATTCCCAAGTGGTGCTAGACTGTGGCGTCAGGGACCACCTTTTGAGAACCACCACTTTAACTCTTCTCCCCAACAGAGTGGTCCAGTCACATCCAAGTTGGCAGCACCAGCCTAGTTCTCAGTGCTGCACATCCTTATTCCCTCATCTTGTTTTACCTTCTGTTTTGTCCTTCTCTGCATCTTTCATGACTCATTTAGTTCTATGGTGGGCATTCTGCTGTTATCATCTTTAATTATTATAATTCTTTCATGTGTTCAGAATTTCCATTCAGTAACTTCACCTGCCTTCTTTACTCATCAAATCTGTGTTTCCTCATTTGATAGAATTGAAGAGTTTAGGGAAGCCAAACCCTTAACTTAGGTTTATTATCTTAAGGTCCCTCTATTTTATGATCTACTATCAGTGAGAATGTCTTCTTGCTTTATTGAAATTACAACATCATATAATTCTTTGTTATTGAAGTGGATTTTGAGAGTTGACACTGAAATAGAGAAGCCATTTTAAAACAATGGTTGTATATGTGCTAACAAAAAGTCCTTATAATTAGGAGTCAATATATCTGTTGTAGCTGCATAAAAAAAAAAAAAAAAAAAAAAACTTCTGAGAAACTCCGCAGCTTAAACATATTTGAAATAGGGTTGCCTTGTATTAGAAATTTCAGACTACTTAACAATCAAGTACATGGATAAGACATTCCTCTTTTTATCTCCCTTTAAAATAACTATCTATCCAGAAATAAAGAGTGTGTTAAGTGGCAAATATTTGGTCTATTGAGTAGGGAGACTATGCAGGGGCTTTCCTGAAGGGTAAGCAGATGGTACCCTCTCACTGAACAGTAGGCCTCAGTGACCTAACTGGCTGCTGAGAATCCTTTGAATTTGTGTTGCCTGCTCTTGTCTCACATCTTGACATGCACATCTTCTCAAACAGTTTGAAACAGACTGTCCCTGTGCTTGGTATTTGCCTACTGGTTTTTAAAGTCAACTTCCCAGACATTTCTATGACCAAAGCAGAAAGAAGCTCTTTGGGCAGATTTTGAAAGAAAACAAATGTCTTAGGAAATACAGTGGGAAAGAACACTAAGGCCATAACTGAGCTCTCATCCGGTCTCTGTATTTAACTAGTGGTGTGTCCTTGGATGAGTTGCTTCATTTATTCTACCTCTGCCTCTTTCCAACCTGGAATATTCAGAGAGTTAAATGGGGCTGTTTGTAAGCTCCTTTCCATTACGGCTGTCCTGTGGTTCTGCAAAGTTGTGTAGGCTAGAGACCTTTGGGGACAGAGCTGCTTCAGTGAAGCATGTGCTTCTTTCTAGCTAGTAACTCAGGGTGAAGCATATTTGGAGGCAGAAAAGACAGGTGCTTGGATACCAAAGAGAATAGCTGGACACATCTCTGTTTTGCCCTTCAGCAGCTAAGTAGTATTTCATTGGGCAGCCTAAGTTTTTGTTTGTTTCTTTTTCATCAGGCCCTCAAATGTCGGTTCTCATAACCAAGTCTAGTATATGTAAAAGTGCTTAGTGAATATGCTCCCAAATACCCCAAAGATACCCCAGTGCTCCATTTACATTTCATAATTAGCAGGGAGAGCATGGAGTAAAAAATGGGGTCCTCATGATATACTATCTCTGAAAAAAATAAAATCCCCTAAAAGGCAGAATAAAAGTAAGACCAGCTACCCTACCTGCTATAGTGTTTTTAATCTTTTGCAAGTTTGTACGATATTGATTGTTTCTAACATTGTGACAAACTCACTGGCTTTACCCAGTGCTTTCTAGTGAGATATGACATGATTTATTAGGAAATTCTTAATTGTGAAAACTAAGCAGCCTTCTAGATAAGTGGGAGAGAAAGCAGATATAAGTATGAGGGAACCCAGTGTGCTGTCTTCCTGGTGGAATACTTGTACACATTGTCTTTGGTGTACAAAAAAGCTGAACCCATACCTTTAAGAAATTAGGGTTGAGGGAGCTGTACAAATATAAATGTTAAAGGAAAAGAATAAGCAAAAGTACTAGGGAGTTAAATACACATGGCCAAACTATATCAACAGTCAGTGTCACACAGAGTAGCACAGAATTGATTCTTTTGCCCTCTCACAGGATAAAACACTAAAGGAACAACAATAATAACTACTACAACAATAAGAAACAACAAGGGCAACAAAAGGGAAAATAAATAAACACTAAAGGAACATGCTCAGGAAATTGATTTTCTTTTCAATCAAGGTAAAACAGCCTATTAAGACCTGGGAATATGTATTAGATTTCAGTCTCCCCAGATGTCAGTCTTTTTACAAGTGGTCATTTCTCTGAAAGGTACAAGTTGGGAATGCCTTTGCATTGTGTTCCAGAATAGTCTTTATTTATCAAGATGACAATTTTTCCAACATAGTTAGCAGTTTATTCAATTATTAAACTACATTGACTCATGTAATTAGAGGTTTCTTCTGTGTCAACAGAAGGATTTGGGGAGCTTCAACAACTTTTCTGCTTCACTTCAAAAGAAAAATAGCCAATCATAGAATAATATTTTTAGAATGTCAGAACTAAAATATGGCTGCCTGCTAATCATTCTCTAGTATAACACTTGATTAATTACAAAATGAAATAAACAAAAATGACAGAATGCACTCAGGTGCCATTGAAGTATTATATCCCATCTTCTTCACACCAGGTGAACAAGAAGAGGGAAAATGTTAATTAATGTTCCACTTAAAATACAAACAAATAAGCTACTGAGCTAACAAGAGTGGATGGGAGCACTTTTCTAAGTTTCATGCAAGGAACCCCCCCCCCTTTCCTGTATTTTATGTTTTGTTTTATACTCAGAAAGCTGAAAGGTGTATATAAGATATTCCTGAACACCCAAGTGAAATTCCACCACAGCTGTCACAATAATAGTTCACTAAATGAATAACATTATTTTTTTTAATTACTCAAGCATTTCATGAACATAAATGATTTACAGTAATTCTTGGAGATATACAACAAACTAAATGACCAGAGAACAAGAATAAAACCAGTAATTTGAAATTCAGGAAAATTCCACCTATAAGTCTCTTATCAAGAGTATTGTTATTTTCTGCTCCTGAGAAGTTTATTGTCCATATTTGAGTGCTTGGGTAGTAGGTTAAGATGATGACCTGGGCTCTGGATGTTTCACCTGGAGTCAGTGGTGTGTGTGTGTGTGTGTGTGTGTGTGTGTCCCCTCTGCAGCAGTCATCTTAGTGGTAGGCTATGAGTTATTTGCAATCAGTCCAATTATGAAACATAAAATTTATGATAGGCAGGTGATATTATGTTAGGTAACTCATTGCATCCTGATGAGAATTCTGATAAGCTGTCTTAGATTTTACAAATGAGAAAACCAGAGGTTCAGAGAGGTTATAGTTTGCTCAAGGACACACTACTAGGAAGGGACAAGGAGAAATGAAATCCTGGGCCATTTGAGTCTTTGATTTTTTGCTCTTGTGCTGTGGTCCTCCTCTCAACAAATATTTTTTCTAATATATTTTAAGATTTATATTATGTTATATATATATATATATTTATTTACTTACCAGAGCACTGCTCAGCTCTGATTCTGTGGTGGTGTGAGGGGGTGGGTGTGGCTGGAAGAAACTGAACCTGAGACTTAAGAGCCTTAGACATTAGAATCTGTTTAAAGAACCATTATACTATCTCCCACACCCTCAGTAAATCTTTAAAATGAAATTAACAGTCTATGAAAAGTTTGAAAACACATTTTTTATGGCATATTTTTCACCCTCAAAGCACCCACTAAGGAAGGCATGGCCCATCCCCATTTCAGGATTCAGTCATCTAGCTGGAAAGTTGCATTATAGTCAGGTGGAACCCCCCGCCCCCATTAACTTTTGTGTAATTCCTCCTGAGACATCACATATAATTCTATTCAACCCCTGTCCCACAAACAGATAGCAATCACTGTGGTGAGAATAAATTTTGGAAGTCAAAATTAACTAAGATAAGGCTGCTTATAATCTGGACGTGAAGCTCAGGGCTCTGTTTTTTACAGTGGTTGCATTACAGAACCTTTTCCATTCTGGCATCATTTGAATCTCGGGAGCGAAACTTATTTCTTGATTCATGTGTCTACCATTTCCTTTTGGATACTGATAAAAACTGTAACATGCGGACTTAGTTCTCTACTTCTTACCCAATAATAATTTTTAATTCTTAGTTCAAGTTGTCAATCATTATCAAAAATCTGCTTTTTAAACACCTATTTATTTATAGTCCATCTTGTTCCACAGTACTTCTGACCAAGGTAAAGAAAATATAAATTAGTAAAATGCAACTGGAAAGTAGAAAATAAGGGACCTGGAAAAATAGCTCACCAGGTAGGACATCTGCCTTGCCATGTATATGACCTAGGTTCAAGCACAGAACCACATAGAGAGCACTGTAGTGGCCTTGAGGGGAAGCTCCAGTGCTGTGGTGTTTCTCCTTCTGACTTTTTCTTTATGTCAGTGAATAAGTCTGCAAATTTGCATTTGCTTGAAGACCTGGCAACAATGCTGAAAGAAGGAAGGCATAGTTGGTAGAAATTAGAGTAGGGTAAGTTCTGAGAGGAAAAAAAACAACAACAGTGTTAACTTCTTCATTAGGAGAAAAAACAAGCCAGCGAACAAACAAACAAAAGCAAAGTAAAACATCATTAGGGTAAATATATCAGATATGAGGAACCTAACAAAAGATCAGTAGGGCACGCATAGTATGCTCAGGGACCTTGGTTCAAACCCCCTAGTGGGGAAGCTTCATGAAGCAATGGTGCAAGTATTTTTCTCACTCCATCTCTCTCTACCCCTTCCCTCCCATTTTTCTCTATCCTTATCAAAAGGAAGAAGAGAGAGAGAGAGAGAGAGAGAGGAGAGGGGAGAGACAGGGAGGGAGGGAGGGAGGGAGGAAGAAATAAAGAGGAAAGGGAAAAGGAAAGGGAAAAGAAAAGGAAGATGAAAAGGAAAGGGAAGAGGCTGCCACCAGGAGTGGTAAATTTGTCATGCATGTCATTTCCATCAGAAATGAGCCTGTTCCCCAGAGACACACCCTACTAGGGAAAGAGAGAGGCAGACTGGGGGTATGGACCGACCAGTCAATGCCCATGTTCAGCGGGGAAGCAACTACAGAAGCCAGACCTTCTACCTTCTGCAACCCTCAACGACCCTGGGTCCATGCTCCCAGAGGGATAGAGAATGGGAAAGCTACCATGGGAGGGAGTGGGTTATGGGGATCAGGTGGTGGGAATTGTGTGGAGTTGTACCCCTCCTACCTTATGCTTTTGTTCACTAATCCTTTCTTAAATAAAAAATTTAAAAATAAAAAAAAATAAAAAAAAGAAATGAGCCTGATGGAAAAAAAAATCAGTTAGTACACTGTTGTTATAGTAGAAGAGAATGACTAGTCCCTAAGTCCAGACTTTCAGTGGAGATAAATAGTAGAGACTGGACAATCTGTGGGAACTCGAGTTTAAAAAAAAAAAAAGGCCAGATTTGAGGCATAGTAGAGAGCCAAATAGGAATCGGGACAGAATACAGGTAGCGGATACTATTCAAATTAGGGATCTGATCAGACTTTCTGGAGTTGCCTGTGGTTTTGCTACAGTATAATACATTAATCAACAACTTAGAATTTATTACTCAGTAGCTATATTATCTTCTGTAAGCAATCCAAATCTTCATTACTCCAAGATCCTAAATGGAGTAACATCTGCCATGATGAGGTGGGAGCCATAACTGATGGAGAATGCAGTTATTTAGAAAGACACTGGAAAACCGTGGCAAACATTTCCATGTGTACTATTTCTCTGCTACGGCCACTCTGTTTGGAGGAGGGCATAGCCCTGGGTCACTTTTTGTTTTTTGCAATTTAGAGACTGAGAGGAGAGGCACAACATAGCACTGGAATTTCCCCTAGTGCAATAGAATCTCTTGAATAATGCCTAGGCTAAAACCTGGCAGGAGGTGCAACCTACCCTGTGAGGTAGCATTTCACCATACCTGTCTGAAATGGTCTTTTCCCTTCTTCTCTTGTATTTTCACTTAATTATTTCATTTTAAAATCTGTCAGAAATAGTCAGTCTCGGTTGTTCTGGTTATTTTTGGACTCACTTAGCAGCAGTAGTGTACTCAATAGTTTGATGAAACTAAGAGACATTTGACTAGGACAGATGTCTCTGGAATCATGAGTTCCCATGCCATACCACATCACACCACACCTTATTCATGTTTTGGCTACCACTTACTGCTAGTTAAAGAAACCCAGCAAAATTCAGGTTCTAAAGATAAGGTTCTGTGCATTCAGGGATGAAAGGAACTGCACAACTGACCTGCATATCCAGGAAGGGCTGTGGTTTAAGTTAAGTGTCCCAAAGGACAGAAAAGCAGAAGCTATTGAACACAAAACCAGAGTACTGGTGATGCCATTTTCAGTGTCACTTGACTTCCCAGAGATTTTTTTGGAGACTTGTGAATTGCCAGTCTAAAAAAGTAACAGAAAGTGACAAGTGTTAGAAATTATGGCGTGGCTTTCTGTGAATCCTTGAAGGATCTCTAAAGGGTGAATGAATTGTTATAACATTCCTAATTATCAGGTGTTATGGGCTCAGCATCTTCTAGGGAAAATTTCCCCTAATTAACATATGCCTGTTTTGAATGTGCTCAGAGGTCTCTGCTAATTCAAGAAACAGTGGAAAAGCATACCAAGAATGCAGCTGTAATTGAAAATATAATAATTAGATTGTGGGTTCTTGCACATAATTATAGAGCTAGATTTCTCTGTGTCTTGTCTTACATTCTCGTGTTATGACCTGACAGAATTAATAAAGTTTTCAGGGAATTTGTTAACATTTTTTATTGTATTGTATTTCTTTAGATTCTGATTTTTATTGTTTAATTAGGAGATTCTGCTTTACAGGACATTATTGTTGTCACACTGGACATAGGTATAATCTCTTAATCTTCCTTGATAGATGTCTGTGCACTGATTCCCACCACCAACTTGGGCTCTGGTACACCATGGTGCTTTGGGTCCCTAGTGCCTGCTTAGCCCCCTCCACCTGCCCTCCTTTCACATTGCTGGCATTGCTTCAACAAACTACATCTAGTCCAAATCCAACTGCCTTTCACTATGTTTTAGCTTTTCTTCCTTGTTTCTTAGATTCCATTTATAGGTCAGATCATCTTATATTCACTTTTCTCCTTCTTGCTGAAGATACCTTGCTTGATTTCTTGATTCCAACTAAAATGAGGCAAATTATTTTATCTTTTTTTTTCTGCTTCATGGTTTATTGCTGGGACTCAGTGTCTGCAGTACGAATCCACTGCTCCTGGAGGCCATTTTCCCCCCATTTTTGTTGTCCTTGTTGTTATTGTTGTTGTTGTTGGGTAGGACAGAGAGAAATTGAGGGAGGAGGGGAAGACAGAGAGGGAGAGAGAAAGATAGACACCTGTAGATCTCCTTCACCACTTGTGAACCCCTGCAGGTGAGGAGCCAGGGGCTTGAACCAGGATCCTTACGCTGGTCTGTGTGTTTCGGGCCATGTTCGCTTAACCCACTGTGCTACCACCTGGCCCCCTATTTTATCATTTTTAATAGCTGAGTAGCGTATATGTACCACAACTTTCTTTATCATTCATCTGGCATTGGACATATGGGTGGCTTCTATGTTTGGACTATTACTAGTAGTGTTTCTGTGAACATAGGTGTACCTAGATCTCTTTGGGTAGGCGTTTTTGTTTTCTTTGGATAGATCTACAGGAGAGGGGCTGCTAGGTCATACATCTAGTTTTCTGAGGTATCTTCAGATCATCTTGTACAAGAATTGAGCTGATGTACATTCCCACCATCAGTATAGAAGTGTCCCTCTTTCCCTGCATCTTCATCAGCACTTGTTGCTTCTGTCCCTTATGAGATATGACATTCTCACAGGTGTGAAGTGGTATCTCAACATTGTCTTTATTTTTGCTTTTTCTGATAATCAGTGGCTGAGCATGTTTTCATGTCTGTTGACATGTAGATATCCACTTCAGTAAAGATTTTGTCCATGTCCTCTTCCCATTTTAATTGTATTAACACATAATAATAATAATAATAATAATAATAATAGCCTTCAGGCTTAGCCTGAGTCTCAGATATAAGTAGGACCTATATCATTCCATTTTTCTTGGATCCTTTGACTGAGTAGCTAGGGGTTAAGACCTTGTATGAAGAGATTGAATATTGCTTCCTTTGAAATAGCTGCTATTCATTTTTGATGTTGGCAAAATAGCATACACAATGGGATGATAGTCAAAGGACACAGCATCACTTTGGTTTGGACAGAAGTGGTTCCAGTGCTAATAACAAGACTTGAACTTTGAAGGTGTTCACTCTGACCCAAGAAATCACAGTTTCAAGAGACTATACTCCCACCCACAGCCTCTGCCACCTTCTTCTAGAACTTGATGTAGATACTTAGGGCCCTAGAAATTTCCCTGCCTAACTGCCTACTACTTCCTTCTACGATCTTCTCCAGACTTTCCTTGAGTTGATTTACCGGAAATGGGTGCACCCCAGTGGTTACTCTGAGGAGTAACTGAGAGGTGGATGTTGTGTGGTTAGTTAGTGTAGGCAGATCTCTTGGCCTTGCTCTGTTGTGGTATAAAACTTAGTTCAAGAATTCTATACTCAATCTGGCTTGCAAACCTCTGATTCCCTAAATAACATAAAGGAATGATCTTGGCAATAGGGTTCAGAGCATCTTGTGGGAAGACATCATCTTGAATTGACTGGGAGGGACAGAAACCTCATACTGTTTAACATGTAGGTGATAATTTTTATTCTTGTCACTGTCTTACAAGTAAAACTGTTAGGGTAGGTCTAGCTTGAAGATATTATTCCAAATAGAGTGACATTTTAATCTCTTAGTCATGTGTGTGTGTGTGTGTGTGTGTGTGTTCATTTATATATTTATTTTCTTTGTTGGGTTAATGGTTTACAATTGACATTAAAATACAGTAGTTGGTACATGTGTTACCTTTATCAGTTTTTCACTTAACAATCTAACCCCCACCCCAGGTCTTCCTCTGCCATAGTCATTTGACATTTTGAATATATTCAGTTTCCTTGATACACATTGTTCAAATTTGTTAGGCTTCTGTTTAGTATATAGGTCTTTTAGTTTGCTTTATGAACCATCCTGTCTTCTTTTAATACTTTTTATCAGTTGACAAGTTCTTTTAAAAACATCATAAAACATTAGAGCTGAGAGAGCACCAGCAATAGTACAGTGGGTTTCTATGCCTAAGTCTCTGTGGTCCCAGGTCTAATCTCTTGCACTACCATAGGCCAGAGCTGAGTAGTACTCTGGGGACTATAAAATAAAAATAAAAAGTTACAGAAGTTAAAATTGTAAATATCTTCCAAAGAGTACAATGTTTTTCCATTTTAAAATCGTATCAGATTTCAGAAGTTGACTCTTGTTGCTTATACTAGTCAAGGCCAGTGTCCCCAGCTGTGATAGAGACTCTAGGACACCGGGAGAAAAGAGTAAAGAAGGGTCTTGTGCTCAGCCTGGAAGAGTACCTCTTGTTCTGTTGTAAGTGTTCAAATGTGCCTTTGGAACCTCCTCCTTCCTTTATGCTGTGAGCTTCTGTGATTTAGTCCCTCACACTTAGCCCAGTAGGCAGTGTTAGCAAGATTGCAGGCACTTAGGACCAAATATTTAGAATGAGGTGTCCCTTGCTTTTATACACTGCCTCTGTCTGACTTGCTGGCCATCTCACAGTCCTGCCAAGGTTGAAGGATCTACTATATTCTTTTACTTTTCTATGTATTCTTAGTCAGGAAGAGTCTGGTAGTCTGGATCATATCTGAGATCTATGTTACCTATATGTTAACATGGAAAATAAGGGTTTAAAAAGAATGATTTCAGTTATTTCTTGTATCACAAAAAAAAGAAAAAAACGAGCAATTTTTTTAAAAAAATTATTTTTTATTCCCTTTTGTTGTCTTTGTTTTATTATTGTGGTTATTATTGTTGTTGTTATTGATGTCATTGTTGGATAGGAAAGAGAGAAATGGAGAGAGGAGAGGAAGACAGAGAGGGGGAGAGAAACAGACACTTGCAGACCTGCTTCACCGCCTGTGAAGTGACTCCCCTGCAGGTGGGGAGCTGGGGGCTCAAACTGGGATCCTTACGCCAGTCTTATGCTTTGTGCCACCTGCGCTTAACCCTGCTGCACTACCACCCAGCTCCCAACTGGGGCAATTTTTATATGCCCTCTCATTTGCATTGCTTGATTGTTGTCTTTATACCTCTGGGAGTGTTTCGTCCTTTGGCATCTTTTGTTTTCTCTCTGTTCCTTTTTACTTTTATTCTTTTTGTGGCACAAAAATTGATAAGAAATTCACATAGCTAATTAAATGATCAGTGGTCAGTGATTCATTGATGGTATTGTGCAGACATCACCTATATAAAGTTTCAAAACGTCACCCCTCAAAGAAAGCCCTGCCCTCAGTAAAGACAACACTCCCCCAACTTGGTCCCTGGAAATTGCTAATCTTCTTTCTCTATAGATTTGTTTATTGTGGATACTTAAACATAAATGTAACTATATGTAATCTTTTGTGTCTGGTTTCTTTCATTTAGCATGTTTGTGGAGGTTCATTTACATTTAGTATGCATTATTGTCATTGCCTTTTTATGACTGAATAATGAATACTTCACTGTATATAGGCCATATTTTACTTATTTACTCACTGATGTTCATGTGGGCTGAATATATACATGAACATGTATGAGTGTTTAAGTACATACACACTTACGTTTTGGGGAGAAATTACAAATATGCATTTTGAATGATGGCAGTTACTTTTAGACTGAGTCTTTTTGTATAAAATACACTTCCTCAACTTATAACAAGTCTGCTGTTCATTCTAGTACACAATAGAAAAACAGATAAAATGAGTCTTACCAGCTAAACTGTAAGATGTTCTTATGTTAAGTTTGTATGAATAATAAGAAAAAGAGAGCCCAACACAATCTTAGTAATAATATAAACATCCCATATATTGTGTTTGCTTTTTTAAATATTTATTTATTTATTATTTGATAGGACAGAGAGAAATTGAGAGGGAATAGGGATAAAGAGAAGACACAAAGAGAGACAGAGAAACACTTGCAGCCCTGCTTCACCATTCAAGAAGCTTTCTCCCTGCAGGTGGGGGCCTGGGGGTTTGAACCAGAATCCTTTGTATACTAACATTTGCCCTTAACCAGGTGTGCCACTACCTGGTCCCCATTCCATATTTCCATTTACCAATTGAATATGTTGGCATATTAGAGTGTTACATGATTCAAAATAAGGCAAAAGCAATCTCTAACACCGAGATTCTGGGAATAGGTTATTGTAGGGGAAAAAGTTATTGGAACTGAGCATGTGGGAACACATGTAGTACTAATACTTTTTCTAGATAAAGGTTTAGAGACAGAGAAAATGGGGAAAAGAGACAGGGGGGAGTACTACCATAGCACCACTCCACCATTCAAGAGACTACCCCTATACAGGTGCTCCTATATGGTGGTCAAGGGCTTGAACTTGGGTCCCCACTTATAGCAAAGTATGCGGTCTACCAGGAAAGATACCTCCCAACCTACTCCCTTTTTGATCTGGGTACAAAGATGTATCACCTTTGGAAAATCCAGTGAACTCTATCCTTATTATTTATATTCTTTTCTGCTGTGTTCTCTACTTTAGGAAACATTGATCTGGGAAATAATAAGTAAGTAAATAACCTTGTTTCTTTATTTTTTAAGTTTTTTTTTTCATTTGTTTGAATTTTAAAAATTTATTTATTTATTTTAAAAAGGAGACATTAACAAAACTGTAGGATAGGAGGGGTACAAATCCACACAATTCCCACCACCAGATCTCTATATCCCATCCCCTCCCCTGATAGCTTTCCCATTCTTTATCCCTCTGGGGTCATTGTGGGTTGCAGAAGGTGGAAGGCCTGGCTTCTGTAATTGCTTCCCCACTGAACATGGGCGTTGACTTGTCGATCCATACTCCCAGCCTGCCTTTCTCTTTCCCTAATAGGGTTGGTCTCTGGGAAAGTGGAGCTCCAGGACATATTGGTGGGGTCTGTCCAGGGAAGTCTGGTCGGCATCCTGCTGACATCTGGAACCTGGTGGCTGAAAAGTGTTTTTTTTTTTTTTTTTTTTTTTTTTTAATGAGAAAGAGAGAGAGAGTACCAGAGTATCACCCTGGCACATTTGAAGCCAGGGGTTAAACTTGGAATCTCATGCTTGATAGCTCAAGACTTGCTTTATCCTCTCTGCTGCCTGCTGGGCCCCACCATGCTTCTTTAATGTCCTATATGTTCTTGATTTTAATATAAAATCATTTGTGAAAATGAAACAATGAAATGCGTATGATCCTGATAAGAATAGAAGGAAGTGAAATGATGTGAGTTTTGTGTTCCCTATCATGGGGTCAAGCATGATGTTACATAATGCAGTATCATGTCTGTACACACAGCAATTCTATGAAGTTATATGTGCTTTTCCCATCCCACAGATGGAAAGATTGAGGCACAGAAAATGGAGGAACCTAGGGAGACTTCTATGGCTGTAAGAATTGGACTCAGGAATTGATTTTAGAACTAACTCCAGAATTCCCTATGGTACATGTTATCTTGTTAGTCATTAATGTTTGATTACTATTGATCCTTATTTAATGAATAGATGAGTTAATTAGGGGAAGGAAAGTGCTAGGCAGTGCACTGATAGATCTGGGTTGTTCTGATCTATAGCAGACAAGAATGCAGAGGACTTTCTGTAAATGGAATTGATAACACTCACTTCCTCTCTCTCTCTCTCTCTCTCTCTCTCTCTCTCTCTCTCTCTCTCCTCCTTTCAACGCTAAACTGGCCTTCAGTTAAGTAAGGCTGAAACACTTTAAGAACTTCCAATCGATTGATAGCCTATTAGCCAGGGTGTATCTCTCCTGCAAAGCTTCTGCCAAGGCTGTTCTCATTTACAGCTGCATGTCTTAAACATCTTGTCTGCCTGAAACTGGCAGGAATAATGGACTGATTGAGAAACTGGATTGAACAGGATTCTAGTGAGCTGTCAAATGTGATTGCTGAAGTGGCTTCAGTTTGAGCTTATCAGACAGTTTTGGAACAGAGAACAAGCACAGTGCATGTTATTTATGGCATTCACGCTCTTGCAGCTAAAAACAAAATATAGCATGTCCCAGACTTATATTTAAATTAGAATATTCCAGTGTGTACAGATTAACTGAATAGTAGATTTGAAAGACCAGAAAGAGTCTCAAGTCTGGGATAAGGGGAGAGAAAGAGAATATATCCAATTTTTAGTGGAATTCAAAAGTGTTTTGATCCTCAAATGAACTGGGTGTCCTTTATAAATATGGGGGAGGTGTTCTAGTGTATTCAGTTGCCAACTACTTTAGCAAAACTCTTGCTGTAAACTGTTGAATCACAGTTACTTTGTTTTGGTGTGTGTGTGTGTGTGTGTGTGTGTGTGTGTGTGTGTGTGTGCGTGCGCGTGTGTTGGAGACCTTTTGGATGGATCATTTAGAGTCTATCATTTTAGCAAAAAGGAGCTAAGAGCTATTCAGTTTAGTAGCAGATAGTGTGTAAAGACAGAGGTGATAAGGTAGGGTGGAGATCTGGAGGACAGTAACTGCTAACTGCCTGCCTATCTTACAAGTATAGACTGTGACACATTAACATGTGACCTCAAAACCTGGGGACCGATGGAATTTGGAGTCAAACAAATTACTTAGAATTTAGCCTCACATTTGTACTAGCTGTATGATATTGAGAATATATATTACAAGAGAACTCCTCAGTTCTGGCTTTTGACCGTGCCTGGGACTGAACCTGGGACCTCAGAGCTTCAGGCATTAAAGTCATTATGCTGTCTCCTTAGCCCCTCAGCTGTGTGATTTTCAATTGTTCTGTTTATCTATTCTTATCTATTAATGTGATAAGACCAATCTTGAAGTGATATTAGAAGAATCAAGTGAGATAATTTTCATAGAGACTAGTCAATACATTTTAATTTTAATTCTCCCCCCATTATTTGAATAGATGAAATAGTATTGGTAAAAGCTCCCTTAATTATCTAAGAAGTATGCTGAAAGAAAATAAATATCTTCCAGTTGGGAGGATCTTAAGTGTGGTGGTGATTCATTATAAAATGAAACATTGTATTATATGTATTTACATGTTTGTTGTCTGCTGCTTATGTATATACACACATAAATAACATACTTTTTGGAGCCATGACAAATGATGTTTGAAAAATATAGGACAATAAAGAAATTAATATTTGTGTACCTTACTTGAGCTTTCATACTTAAATGAATATTAATAAAACTAATCAGTTTCTTCCTGATAATAGAAAATCATTATTATTCAAATACACAATGATAAAGTAATTGTGTGTTTGCTGGAAAATTGATGAATCTTTGTTTATGTGCTTTGGTAATTGAGACTATTATATAGCAAATCTAATGACTTGTCTCTCAGTAAATACTAAGTAGATAAACCAATTCTCTGCTGCTGCAAATGTGTATGTCCTAGTTCTAGGGATGCTGAGGGCCTATTTGATGAAGTGCTAGTGTGTTTATAGTCTTGGTGTTGGAAGGAGATCTTTGTAGGTGTAGTTAGTTGAGCTACTATAACAAAGTTCCAGAGATGTGACAGCTAAATAAAGAATAGAAATTCAGGGCTGGGGAGACAGTATAATTAGTGGTTATGCAAAAGTCTCTCATGTCTGATGCTCCAAGGTCCTAGGTTCAATCCCCAGGACCACTATAAGCTAGAACTGAAAAGTGTTCTGATCTCTCTCTCTCATGTTAAAATAAAATAAATAAAATTTTGTAAAAGAAAGTTCATTTCTCTCAGATCTGAAGGATAGGGAGTCTAATATTAAGATCTGTTATCTGTTAAAGTTCCAGTTTTGGATTCATAGGACAAGAGAGTTCTCTGCAGACTTTTTTAATAAGGGCACCAATTTATTTTATAAACTTCATGGCATAATTGCTTTCAAAGGGCCCTACTTTGTTGTTGAAGTTGTTGCAAAGCTTACTGGCATTTCTCTTTAACCTTCCATTTTTTAATTTACATAATTTTTATTTATAAAATTTAAATGTTAGCAAGACCATAGAATAAGAGGGATACAACTCCACACAATCCCCACCCCCAGAATTCCATATCCCATCCCCTTCCCTGATAGCTTCCCTATTCTTTACCCCTCTGGGAGTGTGGACCCAGGGTCATTATGGTGTGCAGAAGGTGGAAGGTCTGGCTTCTGTAACTGCTTCCACACTGAACATGGACATTGGCAAGTCGATCCATACTCCTAGTCTGTCTCTCTCTTTCCCTAGTGGGGCAGAGCTCTGGGGAAGAAGGGCTCCAGGACACATTGATGGGGTTGTTTGCCCAGGAAAGACAGGTTGTCATCGTGGTAGCATCTGGAACCTGGTGGCTGAAAAACAGTTAAGATATAAGACAGAACAGATTGTTGACTAATCATGAACCTAAAGGCAAGAATATTGCAGATGAAGATTTGGGGTCTCCATTTTGGAAAAATCTAGTAGGTCTATTTTAGGTATATTATAAAGGGCCCATGACTTTACTAGTTTTTGCTTGAGCCTAACAGCTGATGTGCCGGTAGACTCAGGTTATTGTCTAGGGAGATGGTGTCATAGTTGGAAAAAGGACTAGAAAGCTGGATTAGGGAAGAGAGTAGCTCCCAAATATGGGAAAAGTATATAAATATTGTTAACTGTAAACCCCATTGATTTTATCTAGGGCCCATATTCAGTACAGGAGCCTATGTAACCTCTGCATCCCTGTAGGTCTGAGCTGGCATACTGAGATCATGTCTAGGAGCATTCCAGGCTGCACTACTTTCAGGACCCATCTTCCTCAGTTGGTAGGTAGAGTATGTTGTCCAACCTCCCTTCAGAGCATGGAACATTACCTATCATTGTTAATCCACATTCAGGACAAGGTCCTATAGGAGGGCCCCACTTGCAAATGTTATCGTCATTTGAAACATAACAACTTGGGAGTGAAGGGGACACAGATATTTAGTCCACAGCATAGGTTCATATTATCTGAAATTAGTAATGTTCTTAGAATTATGGTTGACCTAAAGCATATATAAGGGTGTGTTACAGTTTGTTCTTCTCTACCATTTCTGCATCTACCATATCTACTCTGATTCTCTCTCTCTCTCTCTCTCTCTCTCTCTCTCTCTCTCTCTCTCTCTCTCTTTTTTTTCTAGAGCACTGAGCAGCTGTAGTTTATGGTGGTGCTGGGGACTGAACCTGGCACTTCGGAGCCTCAGGCATGAGAGTCTAATTGCATAACCACTATGCTATCTACCCTGTCCTTGATTTTTCTTAATACACTTTTTGTAACATTTTATCCTAATAGTACCAGAATAACCCCAAGTCTCTCTATATATATACTTATTACCTAAAAACCCACAAATAAACAAAACCACAGAGCTGTTCCATTTATAGAACTCCTCAGGGGGAGGAATCATATATCCTCACAGTGTTATTTTTTACCCCCTGAGTTCTTTTAATTTTAAATGTCCTTTTGAGTTGAATAGAACCTGCTATCCTTACAAACTTTAAAAATTACTTGAGACTGATGGGTCACTTTCTTTGTATATATAACTATGAGTCAAAGGATAATCTAATATTGAGAGATTTCATTTTTCACCTATACATTTGCTTATTTATTCATCTCTTCTAATCAACATTTTTTGAATGTTTCCTACTGTTGCATGTGTTCTACTAGTCATCACTATGCAATGCTAGGAAGCCAGTGCTAATGACCCATGGAACTGACTGAGCAGTTGTGAAGCAGGATGGTGGATACTGGTGAATCATGGGACTAAATTTATCTGGAATAAATTGGAGAAAGCAATCTAATTAGGGGTGTTGGAGAAAGCTCTGACAAAGTTACAATTGAGCTCTCATCTAAAGGGACAGTAAAAATTAAGTAAAAATTGCCTACAAACTCAAAAGAAGACCATTATATATGGTTTCTGAGACCATTATAAAGACCATGCTTTCTTCTGTGGATTCCCTGCTCAGTCTGAGCAAGCCTATCATATTCACCAAGTCCCCCACCCCACAGCCTCAGATCTGTGAAAATAGTAAAACTTGCATAGGAAGTAGGCTACAGAAGGATAAATTATTCTTGATTACAGGGAACTGAGAATTTAAAACCAAATAAATCAGTGGACATCTCAAACTATATGTTGCATAAAATAAAGACTGAACCCTTAATTTTTTTATGTATGATTTTAAAAATATTTGAAGGGGCTGCAAGTTGGCATACCCAGTTGAGCATACATACTATCATGTTCCAGGACCCTGATTCAAACCCCAGTCCCCTCTTGCAGGGGGAAGCTTCATGAACAGTTAAGTAGGTCTGTAAGTATCTCTTTTCCTCTTTATTTTTACCTCTCAATTTCTCTATGTCCTATCAAAAGAAGAAGAAAAAAAATTTTAAAAAGGAAAGGAAAGAAAAATGGTCACCAGGAGCAGTCGATTCATTGTGTAGACGGTGGGCTCCATCAATAACTGTGGTGGCAATTTTAAAAGTGTATGTGTATAGTTGAAGGTTGACAAAACAGCTCATTTGGCCAGTGTGCTACTTTGCCATATACACAAACTAGGTTCGAGTGCTGGCCCCCACTGTATTGAAGGAAGTTTTGGTTCTCTGATCTCTTTCATTCTCTTTGCCTCTGCCTCTTAAAAAAAAAAAGATATATACATATATATGTGTGTGTTGTGTGTGTGTTATACTTTTGTTAATAGGTATGGATTACTGGTTTTTCTTTGCAAACTAATATAACTTATTATCAAATATATTAGGCAATATTCTTTAAAATATATTTTATTTATTTTTCAGAGAGATATATCCAGAGAGAGAGAGACTAGAGCAGTGCTCAGCTCTGACCTATAGTGGTGCTGGGGATTGAATCTTGGACCTCAGAGCCTCAGACATGAAAGTCATTTTACATAACCATTATGCTTTCTCCCTGTCCCCTATTGAAGTAATACTCTGTGAATTATACTTTTTTGTTTGCTTGTTTGCTTGTTTGTTTTGCATCCAGGGTCATCTCTGGGGCTCTATGCTAGCAACACAAACCCATTAATACTGGCAGTCTTTTTTTTTTCCCCTTTTCTCTTTCTATTTTATTTGACAGGACAGAGAGAAATTGAGAGGGGATGGGGAGATATAGAGGGAAAGAGAAAGACACCTGTAGGCCTTCTTCACAGCTCATGATGAGTCTCCCATGCAGGTATGAAGCAGGGCCTGCAACTTAGGTCCTTGTGCATGGTAATGTGCAAATTACCCTCTTTTTTTAAAAAAAAATTATTACCTTTATTTATTTACTGGATAGAGACAGCCAGAAATTGAGAGGGAATGGGGGAGGGTAGAGAGGCAGAGAGACACCTGCAGCACTGCTTCACCACTCACGAAGCTTACCACCTGCAGGTGGGGACCAGGGACTGGAACCTGAGTTCTTGCACATTTTTTTAAATTTCTTTATTGGGGAATTAATGTTTTACATTCAACAGTGAATACAATAGTTTGTACATGCATAATATTCCCCAGTTTCCCATATAACAATAACCCCCACTAGGTCCTCTGTCATCCTTCTTGGACCTTTATTCTTCCCACCCACCCCATAGTCTTTTACTTTGGTGCGATACGCCAATTCCATTTCAGGTTCTACTTGTGTTTTTTTTTTTTTTTTTTTTTTCTGATCTTGTTTTTCAACTTCTACCTGAGAGTGAGATCATTCCATATTCATCCTTCCATTTCTGACTTATTTCACTTAACATGAATTTTTCAAGGATCATCCAAGATCGGCTGAAAACAGTGAAGTCACCATTTTTTACAGCTGAGTAGTATTCCATTGTGTATATAGACCACAACTTGCTCAGCCACTCATCTGTTGTTGGACATCTGGGTTGTTTCCAGGTTTTGGCTATTACAAATTGTGCTGCCAAGAACATATGTGTACACAGATCTTTTTGGATGGATGTGTTGGGTTCCTTAGTATGTATCCCCAGGAGAGGAATTGCAGGATCATAGGGTAGGTCCATTTCTAGCCTTCTGAGAGTTCTCCAGACTATTCTCCACAGAGGTTGGACCAATTTGCATTCCCACCAGCAGTGTAGGAGGGTTCCTTTGACCCCACACCCTCTCCAGCATTTGCTGCTATTACCTTTTCTGATGTATGATATTCTCACAGGAGTGGAGTGGTATCTCATTGTTGTCTTTATTTGAGTCCTTGCACATTGTAATGTGTGCTCTGCTAGTGTGCCACAACCTAGCCCCCAAATTACCCTCTTTAAGAAAAAACTTAAGGAGTGTCATAGTAGTAAACATACATGAAATCAGTATCCCAAACAAGATGGAGAGAACATTGTTGCCCCACCTACCCCAGTAAATCCTTGTGATGTATCCTTGTGATCCATTCTTCTGACTTCATGATCTAGGCAACCATAAATATGGATTTTATTACTATAGATTACATTTTCTATAATTTTAGGCAGATAATTTATACTATATGTTCATTTGTGCTTGACTTCTTTTTTTTAATTAATTAATTTATTTATTTATTTTTAAAGAAAGGATTAATTAACAAAACCATAGGGTAGGAGGGGTACAGTTCCACACAATTCCCACCACCCAATCTCCATATCCCACCCCCTCCCCTGATAGCTTTCCCATTCTGTACCCTCTGGGAGCATGGACCCAGGGTCACTGTGGGTTGCAGAAGGTGGAAGGTCTGGCTTCTGTAATTGCTTCCCTGCTGAACATGGGTGTTGACTGGTCAGTCCATACTCCCAGTCTGCCTCTCTCTTTCCCTAGTAGGGTGGGTCTCTGGGGAAGCTGAGCTCCAGGACACATTGGTGGGGTCTTCAATCCAGGGAAGCCTGGCCGGCATCCTGATGACATCTGGAACCTGGTGACTGAAAAGAGAGTTAACATACGAAGCCAAACAAATTGTTGAGCAATCATGGACCCAAAGGTTGGAATAGTGGAGAGGAAGTGTTAGGGAGGTACTCACTGCAAACTCTAGTGTACTTCTGCTTTCAGGTATATATTTTGCAGTAGTTTACGGATACATGTGAACATATGCTCTCTCTCACAGAAACTGGTGTATATCTAGGTTTTGGGACTTTGTTAGAAAGTGAACCACCTGAGATGGAATTAGAGTATACTATGAAAGGAAAGGTCTCACCTGAGTAATGAAGCTGAAGGGTTGTCATTCCACACGTGAAGTCTCTGGACACAGTCTGAGGTGAAGCATGTTGAGGTGGCAGTCGTTGTGTTGGTTAGGTTGTGATCGGCAGATGCAATATTATTTTATATGGATTGGGAGAGGCATACAGGAAAGTGGGACCTATCCAATGGATCCAGAACTGGGGGAAGTAGAGGCTCTATAGTGGAGATGTGAGGTTCCTGCTGTCTTAGGGTTCAAAAAGACAATTGATAGTTAATGTTATCATCACATTATTTGGTAATTGGGTTAACTTTGAAAAGTCCTTTTGTTAGGGTTTGCTGTACAGTACCCAGTATCTTGTATATAGTTGCTTCTGATCTACTTGGTCTAGGCTTTCGAGAGAGTCTGCATGTCAATTACACAGCCTATATATTGAAAAGATTCAGTTTGTGTTTTGAAAAACTTCGAGATATACAATTAATTTTCCCCCTCTCGTATTAATTAACTAGTGATTTATATGACTACATTTTACTAGGAGTGTACATAAACACCATTCCCACCACCAAAAGACTGTGACCCATCCCTCCCACCCACTCCCACCCCCCACTGGCCCAGGAAGCTGCATGTCTACCCCTCACCACAGGGTTTTTACTTTGGTGCCCTACTTGACTTTATTACTATTATTATCTTCAGATTCATTCATTTTGTATCAGTAGTTCATTCCTTTACAATGCTAAGTAGTATTTCATTTTATAAATATGACATTTTTATTCACTTCGTGAATGAAATGTTACTCATTATTGACTATTGTGAATAAAATGATCATGATTAACTATGTAGAAGTGTCAGGAAAGATCTGTGTTTTCATTTATCATGGGAGAATATCTTAGAGGGAAATAACTCATTCGTGTGATAGGTCTGTGATTAATGTATTAAATAACTAGGACAAGGCATTTTTGCTAAAGCCATCCACAAAACTAGACATATACATTTACATTTTGGAAAGTTTCATTTTTCAACATGGATAGAGATGAGAGATGAGAGTAAAGATTTTCTATGAAAATGCATGCTGAAGTGTGCTCTCCAGCAGAACAGAGAAAAATATGATGCAATGGAGTAAATTCTAATTATACAGGTAACCAATCAAGCACAGGTTCTGGGGCTTGAGCTCCATAATTTCCTGGCTACGTGACTTGAGACAGTTGTATCACCTCTCATGTACCTCTATTTGCTTACATGTAAAATGAGAATGACAGTAGAGGAGTCATTTTGAAAATTAATAGAGACATTCCATCTATGATCTTATTACCACAATGCCTAGATGTTGAAAACCATTGAAAAGTGCCCAATCAGCATGAGAGACAAAAATATAGAGCTTCTATTCAGCATTTTTTTTGTTCATGATGATTGTGTATTTAGTCTCTACTCTTTGTCTAAGCAGTGCTCCAAATCATGGCTTTGGGCACTTCAAAGTATAGAAAGGAGATAAACTGAAAAGATGCAAAGTACATTGTGAATCGCCCATGTGAATTTCCTTAGTATATGCTTCGTTCAGAAAAAAGTATAGACAGCTTGGCAAGTGCCTCAGCAGCTTGTTTCTGACAGGAAATCAGAAGCTTCTTAGAGTCAGCCCAGGGAAAGTCTTTAGGCCCTTGAGTATGTTGTTAGGGTAGTAAAAATAGCCTCTGAATGTTATATGCCTGTTACATTGCATTAATTAAAAAATGAGATTTTAACTATTCAGTTGTTGGACAAGAAATCTGTCTAGGATGCTTGCATTTACAAAGCACAACATAAAAAATGGAAGTTACTCAAAGCTTAAAGTTCTACTTGAAGACATATTTAAAGCTGCAGATTGTCTAGACCACCAAATCCTAAGAACTTCCGCTGTGTATAGTATAACATCTTGTCTTTACCTGTGGGTGAAATTTACTCATTAAAAATAGCCTTAGGTAAATTTGGTTAGAGGTTTTGCTCTAGAGAGAAAAAAACAGCGAAACTTATACTCAGTTGCAAACAAATGAAGATACAAACAAAATGTTATAAATCATTTAAAAATTAATAGAAATTCTTATTGTAGGTTTGCTCTTTGTTGTATACTAACTTGAGCCATGTGCTAACTTAATTGTTGTTCCACACATAGCACAGAGAAAGATATGTATTGAATTACAGCAATGAATGCTACTACCATATATATTATGCATACATACATATACATATACATATACATATACATATACATATACATATACATATACATATACATATACATATACATATACATATACATATACATATACATATACATATACATATACATATACACCTAGGTAGTAGTCTCCAAGACTCGTAAGTGTTTTCAGGGACTTGCCCAAGAATTACAAGTACTCAGTACCTGTTAGTCTTGAGCTATCTCTGCATCATCTGTTCTTTTCAGTCTCTAAGAGTTAATACTTTCTTTATTACATATAAATCTCAGAGCTGCTCTATTTTTGACACTGCAAGCAGGTGGAAGTTGATATGTGGTTGTGATCAGATGTGTGACCAGTATCATTTACTTATATCAGGGTGACAGCAAGAGAGAATTTAAAACAAAGCCACCATGTGTGCCATTGCTATTTATTTGATTTGTTCATTGCAACTCAGCACTAATTCTCATAATATCAGACATTAATAACCTGATGATATATAAATGACTAGAGAGAAGTTTTGAAAGTGTCTCATTGCTGGAAACTTAGGTTTATTGGAAAAGTTACTAGCTTTCAAGATTACAGCAAGCTGAAAAGCCTGGTGGCAGAATCCACATTGGTAAGTATTTGGTATGTAACTCTTCATAAAGATCTTAGTCTGCATGTAAAACCAACCCAATTGGTTTCCAGTGTGGAAAATATGGTCCTAAACACTTTTAAAAATTATATTTTTTCCCGTTGAGTCTCTTTAATACTAAGCAAAGGAATTGGCAAAATTTTCATCAAATTTACTAGGTGTTTGGGTGAATGTAAACAGTGAGTGGCAGGGTGCTTGCTTTGGGTTCGAGCCCTCCTAAGGAAGAATTGCAGTGTACTCACAGCACACTCTCTCAGGCCATCTGAAAAGCATACAGATCTTTCCATCTATTCCTTCCCCCTTTCGCCCTCATCATGGCTAAGGGCTTTTGGGTGTTTCTGCTACATAATCCCCACAGTCCTGACTTAGCATCACACTTAGACTGACTGTTCCCTATATCAGGAACTCTCCTGCTATGATCTTCTGACTCCCACCTCCTTCCAGTTTAGCTCAAATACCAGCCTCTCCAGGAGTTCTGCTATTGATATCTTCTTTAAAGTGGCATCCTATGCTTCCCATTGCTCCCACTTGAGCCTTTGCCTTCACCTTGGTCTAATTTTTCTTACCTGGGTTACAGAAATGACAAACAAGTACACTCTCCAGATAAACAGTCTTGTCAGCTCTAATTTTGTTATTTCTCCATAGAGCTTACCAACGTTCAGCATGCTATAGAATTTACTTACCTACTGTGTTTTCATTATTCTGTCTACTACTTAGTAGTGGTCTTTTCTCCCCACCCCCTTTTCTTAAGAGTTTGGAGGTTCTAGCAGGGGGCACATACCCTCCACCAAAGACCTGCCCATATCTAACCTTAGAACGTCATCCAGCTTTGTGTACAGCCATGGGAGGCACCCACGTGGAGCAGTGAGCAGGGAGGAAACCCTTCTAACCAGACAGATGAGGCAGCTCAACCCTGGTGACCAGTGGGGTTACAGGTGTCACAGCCAGTTTGCCCTCACCTCCATCTCAGCCCCCTTCCTAAAAGTCAAGTTCATTGTTATATTTTCATTTGTGGATCCAAATAGCTCAAAATAAATAACTGAACAGATGGGCAAATAAGTGGATAACTGACACACCACAAATATTTGATAAGTAAATTTTACTGTATGAGCACCGGTAAAAGATATACATGGGGGCCTTGTGGCTTCCAGAAACTGAAGATGCATGAGACCTGCATGCATGGTCTCAGAGACCTGCATGCATGGTCTTTCCCCTATTTCTTTTCTTTGCTTTTTTTTTTTTAATTAGTGACTTAATATTGATTTTCAAAATTATAAGATAATAGGGGTATAATTCCATGAAATTCCCACCGTCAGAGTTCTGTGTCACTATCCCCTCAATTGGAAACTGTAGTAGTTCTCCCAAGGTCACAGATATGGATTGACTATATATCTATAGCTATATATTTTTCTATAGTCCCATATTCACTTTTTTTCCTCTTCTCTCTCACATAAGGGAAACCAAACGGTGCCTGGCTTCCTTTGGTGATGTCCAGATTTACTTCTCTTTCAATGATGGTATAAAAACAAGATTTTTGGTGACAAACACTTTAGGTCCTGGTGGAGTTGGGGTTCAGAGCCCTCTGGTCTTCCCCTATCATCCCTTTGGGAGTTGTCAAATGTCAGCCTTCACTGACTTCACATTTGAAGAGGGTTCAGTGAGATGAGATCCCTAGCTGGACGAAAGCATGTAGAGACAATATTGGTGGAGAAAGTAAGTGCAAGTGTGATCATTTATTATTTCCAGCAGAGCCTTTTATCATGTCAGCTCATCCATCAGCTTAGATATGTGCAGTAGTCAACTGAATTGTTACATGAGAAGTGCAGTGTCAGCATTACATCATTAAGTGCTAGATGCAAAAGGCATCAGTACGGAAAGTACAGAGTGAAAGTTGGGCTTTGACGGGTCTTGAGCCAAGGCTACATTCTGAAGCAAAGGCTAACATCCAGGCTTTGTGACAGAGTATGTTCCAGCCAGCCGACACTTGGCAATTCAGCGGACAGGAGTATGGAACAAAAATCTTTTTGGGGCGCATAAGATGTGAGTTCTGGCTTCTGCAGTTGCTTCTCTGCTTGGCATGGACGTTGGCAAGTCAATCCATACCCCCATACCAGTTTCTCTTTTTCCCTCTTTACTAGATGCATGCCTTAGATAATTGGCTAAACTTTCTGTCTAACTGTTGCTCCATGATAACTCCTGAGAGTACTTTGTGAGGGACCAAAAAGAGTCACAAAATAAGAAATCATGGTTTGAATACCTCATATAAAGTTGGATCCTGTTACTAAGTTCCTTTTTTTTAATACACTCCAAGATTGTTTTTTTTTCCAATTGTTATTTTTTTTTATAAAAAGGAAACATTGACAAAACCATAGGATAAAAGAGGTACAACTCCACACAATTCCCACCACCAGAACTCCACATCCCCTCCCTTGACAGCTTTCCTATTCTTTAACCCTCTGGGAGTATGAACTCAAGGTTTTTGTGGGATGCAGAAGGTGGAAGGTCTGGCTTCTGCAATTGCTTCGCTGCTGAACATGGGCATTGACAGGTCAGTCAATACTCTTAGCCTGTCTTTCTCTTTCTCTAGTGGGGTATGGTTCTGGATAATCAGAGCTCCAGTACACATTGGTGGGGTTACTGTTATTAAGTTCTAATCTTCCAAATGAGACTGGATTATTTATTTTTTCACTGAATTCATAGCATGCATCTTCACACTGCATTAAATGAACCAAAGTAGCATTTATCCATGCCTCCTAATTACAACATATTAGGTGACTTACTCAGACCTCTTCTGCTCCTCACCTCCTGCTCCTCACTGTCCTCACCATCCTCCTCAAAAAGAGTTCAAGGCTCAAGCACAGAGTGAGGAAGACAGCTGGAATTTGAAGTTCTGTCTGTCATTCAAACACTTCATGTTCATGCTGCTAAGCCAGATTGCATCATCTTTTCTTCCTTGTCAAGCTTGCCACCACTTATTATCCATCCCTCTATTTCAGTGATTCTTATAAGGCTTAAGTCATAGAACTGACTTAATGAGGCATATACACCTGCCTCCTTACGGTTTAGGCCTCATTGCCCAAGATGGGACTAACAGAACTGTCAGGTCCTAGAGTCTGGGTAAAGACAGGGAACAATTCCAAATAACAGTTTGGAAACAAGCTATTCTCTATATTGGTCTCCTCAGCCTCCCTGTGCTCTCAGTCTACTAATGTTAGTAAAGATCCCACATGTAGTTAAGAACCTGTGAAATTACTAACACTAAAGTCTGGTCTTCAGTCCTAACTTGATTCTAAGATACTAAACAATGACTAGAAAATTCCCAGTGTTCTTTTAATTCTCATTTTCTTCCTCAGCTTTTCCTTCCTTCCTTTCTTTCTTTCTTTCTTTCTTTCTTTCTTTCTTTCTTTCTTTCTTTCTTTTTTTAACCTGTGGGTTTCATGAACATGACTGTGTTGCCATCAAGGTTCCAGAGTCAACTACTGTGTAACTGAGAAAGGCAAAGAAGTGCAAATGAGAATCCATCTTCCATAGCCAGGGAGGTGGTTCAGTGGGAGGACCTTAAAACTTAAGTCTACGATGAAGCCCCAGGTTTTATCTTTGGCATCACACATGCCAAAGCAGAGCTTTTTCTCTCTCGTATAAAATAAACAGCAGGTGTGTACTTGTGTATGTGTGGTGTATATGTGTGTGTGATCACCAGGTATTCACTGCTCAAATTAATTTTTCCAGATAGATAGAGGAAGTTAGAGAGGCAGAGAGTGAAAGAGACCAGAGCACTGATGCTTCCTTCACAATGATGGAAGCTGACTTCAAACCTAGCTCATATACATGGCAGAGTAGCACACTATACAGGTGAGCTATTTCACTGGCTTCAGATCAGCTTTCAGATAAACACAGACAGAGATAATTTACCATAACACCAAAGCTTCCTCCAGAAGAGTAGGGCCAGGCTTGAGGCTGGGCTATATGCATAATAGGGAAGACATACCATTTAGGTGAGCTATTTTGCTGGCCTGTCTCATAAAATAAATAGATCTTTTACAATCTTATTTCTAGCACCAGGCAGTGACATACACATTATCATCCACAAAAACCAAGGTCCTCACTTTCAGGGAAGAAATGTCATCAGAAGTAGAGCAGTGCTACAGCTGTCTCTGTTTCTTCTTCCCCCTCTCCTGCCCTTTCTATTTCGTTCTGCCTCTATAATAAAATAAAGAAAGAAAAAAATGGTACTGGGAACAGTGGAGTCATGTGCAGAAACTGAACACAAGTGGCACATGCAAGAGAAACCTTCCATCTCAATCTCTTCTTGCTGGAGATACAGTGCTGGATAACACTTGCATGTGAGAGGCCTCAAACTCATCCATACCCAGAGTGAAACAATACTGTGGTCAAAAAAAAAATCAAATAACTTTCTTTCAGATTTGCCTATTTTATAATTTATCATCTCTCCCATCAAGATATAAGAGAAAGGAAGGAAGGAAGGAAGGAAGGAAGGAAGGAAGGAAAGAGAAGAAAGGGAAGAAAGAGTAGAGGTGAGGAGAGAAGGGGAGAGGAAGCTACTTTGTCGGTATGGGCAATATACATTCTCACATTCTTTCTGTTATGTTCCTCTACATTTTGAATCAACTGATTTTTTTTACTGTGTGACCTTTTGCAGTCACACAGCTGCTGCTGAGTTTAATCTCATCACATTTAGCACACGCATGCCCAAATCTTATTGAAAGGTTACCACTTTTTGAGCCTGACTTTTGAGGAGACTGCATCATATCAGACTTCACCACTGACTCATTTTCTTACCGGGTTATTCATTGTAGCAACCCTGTCTTGTGACACTTTCTTTATCAGGAACCCTCTTCTGCACCCTCATCAAACTTTAGGTCTGCATGTCTAAATCCTAGCCATCCTTCACAGTCTCTCTGACCACGTCTACTCTGGGAATTTTATAGGAGCCCCTCTGCCCAAGACTATTGCTTTCTCCAAATATTTGCTCTCTCTCTATTTCTCCTTATGTAACATGTACATGTTGTCTTGTATTGTAGCAGTTTTTGCCTGTAGTATGTCCGTGACTTCTTCTTCTAGCGTTTGCCCTTCTTCCGTAGCCAGTCAACAGCATCAGGTTGAGCCTGATGTAAAGTTTCGAGACCTCCTTTGAATCTGGAGAGGTGGCAGTCGTTGACTATGTGGGTCATAGTCTGTCTGTAGCCGCAGGGGCAGTTCGGGTCGTCTCTGGCTCCCGAGCGGTGGAACATAGCAGTGCACCAGCCATGGCCTGTTCGATAGCGATTGAGGAGGGCCCAATCATAACGTGCTAGGTCAAAGCCGGGTTGACGCTTGCAGGGGTCTGTGATGAGGTGTTTGTTCTTTACCTCAGCTGACTGCCAACTCTGTGTCCAAGAGACTGGAACAGAGAAGTTCAGTGTAGGCGTAGGAGACCAGATTGGGTGATGAGACGTCAAGCGTTGGACAGGGTGGGCGAAGATATCCGCGTATATTGGCAGGTCTGGTCGAGTGTAGTCGTGGGAAATGAACTTAGATGATGCCGCATCCCGACGAATATCTGGCGGGGCGATGTTGCTAAGAACTGGCATCCATGGAACTGGGGTGGAACGGATGGTTCCAGAAATTATCCTCATGGAGGAATATAATTTGGAATTGACCAAGTGGACATGGGGGCTACAGAGCCATCCTGGGGCACAGTATTCTGCAGTGGAATAGCATAATGCCAGAGATGATGATCGTAGTGTGGAAGCGCTCGCGCCCCATGAGGAGCTGGCCAGTCTTGCAATGATGTTATTCCTCGCGCCCACCTTTGCTGCAGTTTTTATGAGATGTTTGTGAAATGACAGAGTGCGATCGAGAGTAACGCCAAGATAGACTGGCTGGGCTTCATGCCGGATTTTCGTATCGCCAAGCCGCACATTAAGCTCACGCGAGGCCGAGGCATGGTGTAGATGGAAAACAGATGATACCATTTTTGCAGTGCTAGGGATTAGTCGCCATTTTTTTTTACAGTAATCAGATATCAGAGACATGTCTTTCGTGAGTGTTTCCTCGAGGATGTTGAACTTTGATGCCTAAGTTGCACAGCAGATGTCATCGGCGTAGATGAACTTCCTTGAAGAAATTTCTGAGAGGTCATTGATGTAAATATTAAATAGCGTAGGAGCCAGAACAGAGCCCTGGGGGAGGCCACTTGAGACAAGTCTCCATCTGCTAGACTTGTCACCCAGATGTACCCGGAATCTTCTGTTTTGGAGAAGAAACGATATAGTGTTGGCCACCCATGGAGGCAGGCATCTTGAGATTTTGACTAGGAGACCACGGTGCCAGACCGTGTCATAGGCTGCTGTGAGATCAACAAAGACAGCACCCGTCTTTAAATTCTTCTGGAATCCATTTTCAATGTAAGTTGAGAGGGCCAGGGCTTGTTCGCAGGTACATCTTCCTGGCGGAAACCAGCTTGGGCGGGTGATAGGAATTTCTCTGTAAGATGAGAAATACGTGACAGAAGCAGCCTCTCAAGGAGTTTGTAACAGAGAGGAGAGAAATTGATCTATAGCTGGCGGCCAGTGTTGGGTCTTTCTTTGGTTTCAAAACCGCTATAATCTTCGCACGACGCCAAACTTTGGGCATAGACTCAGATTCCAAGATGTGGGACAGGAATGAAGCGAGCCACTTCTTTGCCGCGGGACCCAGGTTAAGAATGAGTTCTGGGGTGATGTTATCATAGCCAGCAGCTGTTCCCGGTTTAACCCTCTTCAAAGTGTCTTCCAGTTCAGACAGGGTAAAAGGAGAGAGTTTTGGAGATGGACAAGATAACCGGAAGTGGGATGATCACTCATGGGAAATTTCTCTTTTCCAGACTGGGTCGATCTTAGCACGTCCAACTTGAGTTAGGTGACTGGCCACTGAGTTTGGAGATACGGGAGGATGGGAGACGGGAGGGGGTTGGCTACCGGCACCCAGTCTGTGAAGAAGCTTCCAGGCCTTCCTACTTGAGTGGGTGAAGTTCAGACTTTCTGTGAGTTGTTGCCAGTGGGCTTGTCGTGCTGCATCCAGGGAGGCAATGAGATGGTCAGCCACAT
This sequence comes from Erinaceus europaeus, assembly GCF_950295315.1. Classification (NCBI taxonomy): domain Eukaryota; kingdom Metazoa; phylum Chordata; class Mammalia; order Eulipotyphla; family Erinaceidae; genus Erinaceus; species Erinaceus europaeus. The sequence goes on along the minus strand of NC_080171.1, from coordinate 76,891,710 downwards.
CTGGGTCGCCCGACTCATCATACTGCTTTAGTAGTTGCTCGCATTCAGCATCAAGACAAGGCATATAGTTAGCACGTCTCCCGCGAGGAATGGCTTGGGAAGCTGCTTTGAAGATGGCTTGGCGGAAGCGCCTGTAGGAATCTTCAGAGGGGATAGAGTTAATTGGAATTGCAGGAATAGATTTGTTGGTAAGATCACTGAACAGACGCCAGTTTGCTTTCCGCAAGTTCCATCTTAGTTTCTCCGAGCACAGAATCAGTGGGAGCTGGAGACCAATGTGGATGATAGCTGGGCGGTGATAATTGTGCGGGAAGATCTTGAGAACTTGTCTCGTAGCGGGAAAGGCTTGACTGTTGACTGTGCTAATCCAGCACAGGTCAGGTGATGAGTCTTTATTCCATCTAGCACTGTGAAAAGAGCCTGGCTGTTTGGGATCGTAAAATAGGGAGAGGTCGTTCGCTGAAGCCCAGTCGGCTAAGATAGAGCCGTCAGCATGAATGGAGGAATATCCCCAGTCTTGGTGATGACTATTAAAGTCTCCAACGTAAACGGCTGGGTGATTCGGGCTAGGCAGGACCTCATTATCCCATGAGGCACTGGGAGGCTTATATACGTTGACGAGCTGAATAGTTCCAATAGTAATGTCCGTGACTATACACCACAGATTGTCAATTTCTTCAAAGTGGGACAGTGCACCTCCTGTCAACTTATGGGTGCCTGACACTCAGATGAAATAGTCTTTTGATTACAGAATTGTGTACTTGTATAGTATTTCTTATTGCAGAACCCAGATTTATTAAGGAAGGCACAACTCTTTCAATCAGTTATAGCTACTTCCTAGAACTTACCCAACATTTCCATCTATCCAAGTGAATACCTAGGCACTATGCAGAGACCAACACAGACTGCTCTTCCCCAAAATATGAATGATGTTGATGACTGTAAGGACTGGGTTGCTGAGAGAGAAAGGGTTTCTTAGAATAAAGGACAAACTGTCTTTTTCAGAAGCACTTAGGCCCAGATGACAGGCACATGACAGGCCACTGAATGGTTGTTCCTCGACATTGAAAGCATTTTGCAATGTGATTGTTCAGCTTGTGGATCGGGAGTCAGAAAAATCTCTTGAGCTGCATTGCCCAAGAGTGAGACCTCAGCGGTTCCTTGTGCTGTTTAAGTGTTTGTGTTCACTTTAGTTATTATCTGATCTTCTGCCAGCTGGTAATGGAATTGTGGTGGCTCTGCACAACAATGGAGTCCTCAAAGGGCTGAGAAAACATGACAGAAATGGTGAGTGGCAGAGTCCTTAGATGTCTCATTTAATGTTGGGTGATTGAGTGCATCCATGTGGAGGACTTTTTTTCTGGTCAGCATCAGAGCAGAGCAATTGTGGAAAAACATCAGAGCCTTCCCTGAATGCGATGGCATGGGTGGGCAAAGGCAATTATTGCAAACAAGCTCAGAAATCTCAAGGCAGAGGGGCTGCATTGTTTTTCAACATTGGGGAACCTCACTGCCACTTCACATGAAATCTTGTGAAATGCCCCATTGGCATTTCTTGCCTGTTGTATTATGCTGAGCTCATTCAGTCCCTTTGTTCTGCTTAGGAATATGTAATTCTTTTTTATTTATTTAATGTGAAGTGGAAACGGGAAAGCAAAGGAATCAGAAAATTCAAGGTCCCGCTGTAGAAAGAAAATGAGATGGTTTGGCCAGAAGGTCTTTCTCTAGAAACAATGAGGGTTTTAGACATTTCAGATTCTTCCAAGTGATAGATCATAATTTTAGACATGACCATGATGAGCTGTTGGATAGGGTGATGGTGCTTCCTGGCCAATGAGTTTCTGGGTGAGTGGTGGCTGGGGTTAGCCAGTTATTTCACTGTACTTTGAATGTAATTAACCTGAAGTAGAAAATATCACCCATCTTTAAGTTGACATTTCTTCCCTGGTTCAAGTACAAAACACTATATGCAGGAAGGTTATAATTGAACCATGCATTTAATAGCCTTCAACAAAACAACCATTGAATGTTATAATCATGCAAAATTGGGATAGGATTTATCAGCTGTATAGTATTTACTTAATTTATATTTGTCAGTGCCATATTAGTTATGCCAGTTATTGTGAAGAAAATTCTTTGTTGTTGAATTGCTTTGTAGATAGGAAAAACATAATTTTATATGTGAGTTAGGGGAGATGAAAAAGTGCATTCTTGGCTTCACACTAGGTGAAATATTTCAGATCATAATAGTTCTAGCGTGGACACATATAGTTGGGTGCACACTGCAAATAAGCATTCCTTTGTCTTTTATAGGCTGTGTTTTTTGGTTAACATCCTTTTGTATGACAATGGCAGTTATTTTACTTTGGTGTGAGTTTCTAGGGAAGACAGTATGGTAGAAAGAGGTCAGCATCTTTAACTGGAATATCCTTCTTCAGTTCTACCTCCTTCCCCTTTCACACCCTCCCTTTTTCTCATGTCAGCACACAAAGAGCTTCCTTGATATGGTGAAGTAAATATAAAGTATCCTGTAAATTCTCTTTCAAATATTACTTCAGGCCTAAATCTCAGGTTAGGTCAGTAATCTTTTCTGCTCCTTATCATGCAATACAATGTTTCTCTCCATGGCATTTATCTTTATTCACTATAATCAATAAATTGTGTAGCTAGTTGTTTATTATTTATCAGCTGTATTAGAATGTGGGTTCCATCTTTGTATTGCCTAATGTATGGTGACCTTTTTCAAGTAAGAAAGCTCTGGATGAATGCTAATTGGAGGAATGAATGAACAAGTAAATGATTAAGTTTTTCCAGTTTTGCCTGTTTCCATTACTGTGGCATTGGGCCAGTCATCAAATTCTCTTTGTCCCTGTACTTTAAAGGCCTTTGCCTCAATGATTTTTGCATTGATTTATTGTGATTCCCACAACAATGTATCAGAAACTAGGTGACTTAAAATAAAATTATTCCTACAGATCTGGTGGCTAGACATGTGAAATCAAGGCAGTAATAAATAATGTTCCTGATGGTCTAAGGGAAGTTTTTTTCCCCTGACTTTTCCTTATTTCTGTTGGTTGCTGATAATTGTTGGTAATACTTAATTTGTAGTTACATTTCTCTGTTTGTGCTTCCCTTTTCAAGTGACTTTGTTCTTGTGTATAACTCTGTGCACTTGCTAGTGTCTCTCCTTTTAATGAATGAACACTAGTCATATTGGATCTAGAGTCCACTATATTCAAGTAGAAGCTCATCCTAACTGATTATATCTGACAAATAAAATCACATTCTGAGATCCCAGGAGTATATGAATTTGGGTGGAGACACCATTCAACTCAGTATAGTTTCTTTCTATTTTATTCACCACCAAGGTTATTGCTAAGGCTTAGTGCCTGCACTAAAAATCTACCACTCCCAGAAGCCATTTTCTCCTCCCCTCTCCTCTCCTCCCCTCTCCTCTGTTTTCCTCTCCTTCTCCTCTCCTCCTCTCCCCTTCTCCCCTCTCCTCTCTTTTCCTCTCCTCTCCTCTTTCTTCTCCTCCCTCTCCCCTCTTTTCAGGTTGTGTCATGGGGGAGAGAGAAGAGACCAGAGCGGAGTGGGAACACAAATCTTTATTCACGTGGGCACCCCAGAAATGGACAAGAGCAGAGTGGTTCAGGCCATGTGGAGCTAGCAAAATGGCCGCCTCCCACTATGCCTAGCAGCCTTTCTCTGGGTCAGGTCGCAGAAGAGAAAAAAGGAGCAAGAGAGTGAAACCAGAACAGCAGCAAGCTTTATAAGGTAAAAAACTGGAAGTGGAGAGTCAGGACAGGATTGGCTAGGGAAGGAGGTGGAGAGAGGCAAAAGGCATGCTGGGAAGGTGGAAGCATCCTAGCGACTGTTGCAACGATTTTAACTAAGCTAGCAATACCCTGAGGGGATAACGTGATGGATATCTGTAAATAAAACTTGCTTGGAAATGTAATGGTTTGTGGACCACATCTGCACAATTTCCCAACACCCTCTCCTTTTATCTTTTTATCTTTTTTTATTTTATAGGACAGAGAGAAAATGAGAGGGGAGAGAGGAGAGGTAAGAGAGAGAGAGAGACTTGTAGCACTGTTTTACCACTTGTGACACTCCCTCCAGCAGGTGGAAACCAGAAGCTTGAACCCTGGTCCTTGTGCATGGTAACTTGTGTATTCAATTGGATGATCCATTACCCACCCCCCCTCAATACAGTTTTTAAACTTCTCAGTTTTCTGGTTGTGCGATTGAGCCTCCTGTGATACTGTTCTTCCATTATTCACAACTTCAGTCTCATGTGACTGGAAAACACTGTTGGTTCACTAGATGTCAAGTCCAGGAGTTTGTGCCAACTTGCTGACTGAGAAATGAATTCAAATGGAGGTATTTCTTAATTCTTGAGCCCATGTCAAGTCTTTCAGATTTATTTGCTTTTTATAGCCCATGGCAGAATCATAGTGATACTTCTGTATTGAGAGGGGGAAAATGCTCCTGTTTTGAGCTTATTTGTGCTAAGTGCAACCTGTTCAACTACAGACTGAGACTCTGGATTCTCTTTCTAAAAAAATTCTACCTGGACATTTGACTCGCTTTTCCCTTTCATACTTGAGTTATCTAACTTTGTATTCGCCTTCCTAGCCTGCCTGCAAATATGCTAATACTTAGAGTAGTTCTGTTTGCTCAAGGTCCTTCATCTTAACACACACCTTCCCATTCATCATGAAATAATCAAGCCCTGACTGGAAATAAATGAAAGAAAAGATGGCCTAATGCTTTATACCTACAAAATAATAATGGTAGATCTCAAGCCTACATGTGCTCTGCATTTAATAGAGAATCCAAATAAACAGTTTCTGAGGGGTGTCACACCCTGTAGATAGATTATAAATGTGCCAGGAGTCAGACGGTAGCACAGCGGGTTAAGCGCACGTGGTGCTAAGCACAAGGACCAGCGTAAGGATCCTGATTCGAGCCCCCAGATCCCCACCTGCGGAGGTATCGATTCACAGGTGGTGAAGCACGTCTGCAGGTGTCTATCTTTCTCTCCCCCTCTCTGTCTACCACTCTCTCTCCATTTTTCTCTGTCCTATCTAATGACGACAACAATAATAACTACAATAATAAAAAAAGAACAAGGGCAACAAAAGGGACTATAAATAAAATTTAAAAATATATATTATAACTTGTTGGTATGCTTCTAAAACCCCTTCTGTTTCGTTGGTTTAATCCCCCCTGCTTAACACTGTATTCTATTTACATAAGCACTGTTAACTAAGCACTGACATGCCTGCAGGGCATTGGTTTAATCCCCACTGGTTCACAATGTTTTTTTGCTCCGCCCCCTCTCCTTGTCACACCCTGATTTTCACCAATCTCTTTTTGCACCACCCTCTCTATGTCACATCCTGTTTACACCCTACTTGACAAGAATATATGTAAGGACAGGATTGTGATTATAGTTGGTTTAGTTTAGATGGCTTAGATTGTGCTGCGTTCTACATGAATAAAGAGATACAGCTGCCCAGCTCAACCATGAGTCCCTGGTTGTCTGTCTCCCGCTGGTGAAGCTAGCCCAGCAATAACCGTGCCATGTGAGCACAGAGCAGATACCTTTTTCTTTCTTATAACAGTTTAGATGGTGCTGATAGGTTGACGAAAACAGTGACTGAAAATTGATCATGAGAATGTATTTGAATCTTAACATAACTGTTAGTGCTTGCTTAGATATTGGGAATACAAGTCAAATTAATAAGCAAAAGAGAAAAATCTAAAGGAAGAAATTTAGTCCATCATGGAATTAGATTTAAATGTATATCCTCTTTTCAAGTCACTTAGTGTCTTCTCTCTGATGCTCTAAAAAGTCTGTATACTGTTTATCCAAAGTGGAAATATGGAGGAAAACTTACAGGTTCAATTATTTTAGAGAACTATTGGAAAGGGGTTAGGAATGATTGTCAAGCAATATTTATTTGTCTGTGAAACAAGTGTAAGTGCAGATACATTGATTACAAATATATATATATATATATATATTCTGCCTAGATTTCTAGATCCCACCTACATCTGACCTCCATAATGTGCGTTAGGTACTTTCATCTACACTGTCCTCATAGTTACTAGTAATTGATTGCTTTGCTTATTCATGAGGCAGTTATATGCTAGGTATTATGGAGACTGCTGTATAGGAGCCAGAGTTATGGAAAACACTACCCCATATTTAAGAGGTTTACAGCCTAATTAGTAGGTACAGAAGGTAATAGGGGGAGTGGTTTAGCCTCTATACTTACAAAATTGCTTTGAGTGACACATTTAAAGGTTAGAAGTGTTTTGTTGTGTTATTTTTGTTTTATTCTCCCCATGATGTTTGTTTTATAGGCAGGCTTTCTACAAGTAAATGAAAAAAAATCTCACTGACTCTAATACTTCTCTCTCTCCTGTCACCTTTCTGACTTCTGCTGCCAAAAGTAATCATTTTTAATGAGAATTCTCAAGCATAAAAATCTGACTTTTGAAAGCAGTGCTGGAAAGGGAGACCAATCTTTTGGCGGGTGTTGTCAAAACAAACAAAAAAAATACTAAGAGCAGATATGCCTAGTTTCCCATGAATACCTAGTATTTAATGAAAGTCATAGCCAATAAAAATGAAGCCTGGGAACAAGGTATCTGGCCCAGCCATGCCAAAGTCACCAGTTTGTGGTAGTTTACTAAGAATCAGTCAAAAAACAATAATGGCCATATATTACCTTCCTCCTGAGGTTGACTGGACCAAACACAGCAGGATAGGAGCAGTTTAACCCAGCATTCACTTGGCCACCAAGTAGAGTGGATGCTGGGGTAAAACTCCCCTACTTGAGCAGCTTCCTTTTCTAGAAGTTTTATGAGTTGGCTACCTTTTCCCTGATCCTGGAAACCAAGGATAACACCTTGAGTTGGGGCAGCTAACCATCTGCTTCCTGAAGTCTTACTCATAAGGGCTAAGGACCCTCATAAGCCACTAAACGCCATGCCACATGCAGCTCACCAAGATATGTCACAGTATTTTCTTTGTCGCCTAGGTCTTATGTTTGTTTCCAATTATCATTTGACTATGACCAGCAGTCCTCTCACACTCACTGCCTTTTTCTTTCCAGTGTCAGGTACTAGGTTGCTGACAAACCAGATTCTCTGGATCAGACAGATAATAGTTGTTTCTTCCTTTTCTCACAGAATGCATCATTCAAAATTCTTCCACCTTAGCACTTTGAACCCATGGAACTAGGGTATATTTTAAGTCTTTCCTGACATTTAATTTGCTAACAGTTTTCAAGGTTTTAGGATCCAGGGGTGAGAGTAGATAGCATAGTGCTAATGCAAACAGACTCTCATACCTAAGGCTCTGAACTTCCAGGTTCAGTCCCCTACACCACTATAAGCCAAAGATGAGCAGTAAATAAATTTGGTGGTAAATAAAATAAAATAAAATAACAATAAAAATGTTTTAGAATCCTGTAGGTGTGTGGAAGAAATGAAAGAAAAAGTGGTACTCTGTACTCTGGGGTGAGCGTGGTAGTGGTGTGAGGTGAGGGTGTGAGGAAGGTGCACTGGGGAGGTGGTGGCACACCTGGTTGAGAATATATGTTGCCATGCGCAAGAACCCAGGTTGCAGCCCCTGCTTGCCACCTGCAAGTGTAGAGGCAGAGCCAAAATGGCAGCTTGGAGACAACACCTAGTGTGAGTTCTGCAAGGAAGCTGCTTTCAACCTGGGAATCTTAGCCACCAGGTTCCAGATGATACCATAATGTCAACCTGACTTCCTTGGGCAAAGGACCCCACCATGTGTCTTGGAGCTCCACCTCCCCAGATCCCTGCCCCATGAAGGAAAGAGAAAGACAGGCTGGGAGTATTGATTGACCTGCCAATTCCCGTGTTCAGTGGAGAAGCAGTTACAGAAGCCAGACCTTCCACCTTCTGCATCCCACAATGACCCTGGGTCCATACTCCCAGAGGGATAAAGAATAGGGAAGCTATCAAGGGAGGAGATTGGATATGGAGCTCTGGGGGTGGACAATGTATGGAAATGTACCCCTCTTATACTATGGTCTTGTCAATGTTTCCATTTTATAAATAAAAAATAATTTAAAAATTAGTACTAGTCTGGATACCCCTTTTCTCACATCTACCCTTTTTTATGTTTTATAGATGATTTAATATTGATTTACAATACTGTAAGATAATAGGGGTATATAATTCCATACAGTTTCTACCACCAGAGTGTTCTGTGTCTTATCCCCTCCATTGTAAATTTCCCTATTGTTTATACCTCTGGGAATGTAGACCAAAGTTCTCTTTGCAGTGCGGAAAGTGGAAGTTCCTACTTTCTGCAATTGCTTCTCTGCTGGACATGGACACTGGCATTTTGATCCATACCCCTAACCTGTTTCTGTCTTTCCCTGGTGGGTTAAGACTCTGGAGAAGTGAGGTTTGAGGAAACATGGGTGAGGTCAGAGAAGTCCAAAGAAGTCATGATAGTATCATAGTAGCATCTAGGACTTGGTGGCTGAAATGCAGTAAGCTGGAAAGAAGGACAAAATGTTTAATAATAAGAACCATAAAGTAGAAATACAGTAGATGAAAGTGGAGATCTTAGGGTAGAAGGAAGCTAGGAAGTCTATTTTAAGAAAGTTCCCAGGAGTCTGTGTCATAATAATCTTTGCTTGAGCTTGAAATCTAATGTGGGGGTGGACTAGAGCTATTGTTTGGGAAGATGGTCTCAGATCTGAGAGTAGAACTAGGAAGTAGGATTAGGACAGAAAGTTGTTTGCAAAATTAACGATATGTAAATGCAATTAACTGTTTGCCTCAATGATCTAACCTGGGGCTCCTATCTATTATATTTAGCACAGGACCCTGTGTAACCTCAAGTCCCTGTCAGTTTGAGCATGTAGTTCATGGTTACAGCTTGGAACATTCTAAGCTGCAATCATTTCAGGACCAATCTTTCTCAAATGGCAGAGTAGGATGACCCAGCTTCCCTTAGGAAAACAGGGCAGTCTCTACTATTGCTATTTCATAGTGAAGGTATAGTCCTGAAGAAGCTCACAAAAGGACTTATAATGATGTTCCCAATGTGACCAGTGATGGTAGAAAGAAGGATCTCTCATTGGTCTAGGCCCATATTATTTGTGGGGGAATCCAAGGATTCCCTGTCTAGAACCCCAGGAAATGGCCTGATAGTGGCCTAAAAGGCTATCCATTAAGTGACTCAGTCTCTTTCCCTTATCTAGTTTTTGTAGTCATTTCTTTATCTGACAAGCTTAGACTTTCCTCCAGTTATTAAAGCATTGAGTGACATTTGTTTTATCCAAAATAGTATTGGGTTAATTGGATCTAGCCTCAAATTAGGGATGAAATAGATTTAAGATTTTAGTGAGGTCTTAGCCACAAGTTTTTCTTTTTGTTCCATTCTTTCTATAACTATCTATCTCTATCTAGATATATTGTTTTCCTATTTTTTCCTACAGTCCTACCTTCACTTACTTTATTAGTGATTTAATATTGATTTTAAAAATTATAAGATAACAGGGGTATAATTCCACACCTTTCCCAGCACTAGAGTTCTGTGTCTTCATTATCTTCATTAGAAACTGCATTAGTTCTCCTAAGACCCCAGATATGGATTGAATATTATTAACCTACTTCTACAAATATATATATATACCCATTTATACCCATTTTTCCCCTATGGTTCTGCATGCTTTTCCTTTCTAAGTTACACCTACTGCTTCTGAGTGTCCTTACTTTTTTTTTTTTTCCTTCTTTCTTTGTGTCCTGATGGAATTGGAGTTCAGAGCCTTCTGGTCATCTTCCCTTAACATTTACTCCTCTGGGAATATGGATCAAAATTCTTTATGGGGTATAGGAGGTAAAGGTCTGGCTTCTGTAATTGCTTCTCTGCTGGACATAGAAATTGACAGGTTGATCCATACCCTCAGCCTGCTTCTGTCTTTCCCTAGTAGGGTACGGTTCTGGACACTTTGGTGAGGCCATCTGCCCAGGGAGTTCAGGATGAAGTTGCAGTAGCATCTACAACTTGGTGGCTGCAATGCAGTAAGATATAAAGCAAGACAAAATGTTTAATAGACAGGAAGTAAAAAGTAAGAATAGAGCAGATGGAAATGTGTATCTTAGGGTGGATTTCTATCTATTTTAGTTATGTTCCTAGGGGCTCATGACTGGTAATTTTTGCTGGATCTTGATAGCTAACCTGCAGGTGGACTCAACATATTGTCTGTGAGGATGGTATTAGAGTTGCGAATAGATTAGAATGCTGGATCAAGACAGAGAATCCCCCAAACTTGGAATATATATATATATATATAATAAACTATTTTCCATGTCAATTTGACCTAGGGCCCATATCTATTCATATTTAGCACAGGAGCTTATATAACCTCCATGTCCTTGTAATTCAGTTTGCAGTACATGGACTTTTTCTTCCCTTCTTCTTCTTCTTCTTCTTCTTCTTCTTCTTCTTCTTCTTCTTCTCCTTCTCCTTCTCCTTCTCCTTCTCCTTCTTCTTCTTCTGCATCTCCTTTTCCTCCTCCTTCTCCTTCTTCTTCTTCCTCCTCTTCTTCTTTCTCTTCTTTTTCCTCCTCTTCTTTTTCTCCTCCTCCTCCTCCTTTTTTTTTAACCATAGCCCTACTCAACTCTGGCTTATAGTGGTATGGGGGATTAAACCTGGGGCTTCAGAGCCTGCAGCATAAGAGTCTCTTTGCATAAACATTATGCTATCTACCCATACCCAAAACAATTTCCTTTTTTCTTCCTTTCTTTTTCTTTTCTTTTTTTTAACCAAATCACCCATGATTTATGGTGATACCGGGGCATTGAACCTGGGATTTTGGAGCCTCAGGAATGAGAGTCTGTTTGCATAAACATCATGCTATATATCCCTGCCCAAGTTTTTCTGTATTTACTTGTTTGATGATTCTAACAAAGGTTGTCATAGAGGCAATAATTGTCCTTTACTTGATATATAGTTTCTTGCTAGTATAACTCTTGGCCACTTCTCCTGAAGTTTATCATAGGGTAACAATAATGCTGATGCTCTGTCAGAAGAGATTTAAAAAGAAGGAAGAATATTTCTTACTTACTTCCTTTTGTATAGTTAATTGAGTTGATAGAGTGAGAGAAGTAAAATAAGGAGTAGGAGAGGAGGATGTCTAAGCCTAAGTAATAAATATTTGACTAGACAATTTATAGTATCTTCTCTTAGCCTTTCTACTAGGTTGCTGAGCTAAATAGTTCTAAATCTAACCACAGAGGACTACTAAGCACTTTTATTTTGAGGTATATAGTTGCCCCTAACTTATGGATACATGGACCCAGTCCCCTAGGTTTTACCCTATACCTAGGATCTGTAACTGTGTTAGAAAATGTGCCATCTGAAATGTAACTAGGTTGTCTCATTTGTTAGGAAAGATCTCACCAGATTAGAAGAGTTAAGAAGTTGACATCTCAGGCTTGACATCTCCGGAGAGGCAATTCGCAGTAACAAGCCAGTAGCAGCATAACATAGTATGGCAACACTGGTAGCACTGATTTAGTTGAGGTCAATAGAGGCAATATAACAGGCTAAGGGTTCAGAGAGAAGAAACATCAAGAAATATGAGCAGAGTCCCAGAGGTGCCAGGACTAAGAAAAATATGAATCTTAAAGAGTATTGGAAGAGTTCCTTGAATCTTAGAAAGAGATTAAAATAGCAACAGTTAATAATTAATTAGTAATGGGCAGGGGCTACCTTGTGCCTGGGGCACACCTGAAGGACTGACTGCCATTATACAGGGCATGAGAGGGAGATGGGCAGTTCCTCATGCTCCTCATGAGCCATTCCCATACTGTCATTTTTTTCTCACATATGTAATTCACCTAGAGATGAGCCCATCTTTGTACATGTGAGGAATGTTCCTTATGGTGGCCAGAATCCCAGCCCATCAAGATCTCTGATGCTGCAGAGCAAAGATCAGACAGCTGAGTTTTGAGTCTGCTGTGTCAAGCTCCTCACCATGGTTGGGGTGCCTCCCCTCTCTTCATTTGTAAGATGTAGATATTGGAATGTTATCATTTCTAAATGCTCCCTCCCCCAACTTTGCATGCCTGTTACTTTGGAATACAATGCTTAGCATTCAAACCAGGGTCAGAAGCTTCCAGATTCCCAGCCCATGGACCTTTTGGTGGTGTCACAGAATTGGCATGAGCAGGCATGTAGCAAATTTGCTGTATGAAGTGCTTATTGTCTAGATGGAGGGGTGAACATGCAGCCTTGGGGATTCACACCACCACAGAAGGCAGCCCCTACTCCTAGTTGAAAGTCTCAAAGTTACGATTAAAGAGCTCCCAAGCCCAGTGTAACCCACACAGTATTTTGAAGTTCCTGCCATTTTCATCTAGCACGAGTTGTGTTGGGGCTAGGTTGAAAAACATTGGGGACATCTGGGATTTCTGTTTCTTCTCAACCAAAAACAGAATGAGGGCAGAGGAAGGCTCTGGCAGTTTATAGGAAGGTATATAGTAAATGTTTGTAGTAACTTGAGCTTACCTGAAATTCTGCCTTTGTCCAAGTTCAGTATTGCTGAGCCACTAAACATAACTGTAGGGCTTAACTGTGAACCTTTGTGCTGACTCTGGAAAGATCCTCAGGAATCTCACTACACACCCTTCTGAGACATGTGAAAACTTGACCACCCCTTCTCTCATTCACACTCAGGCCTTTTATAGTCAATACAATTTCTCAGGGCTAGAAGAATGTGTTACTGGTAAGTTTAGATAGAAAAAAAGATGTAAGAAATTTAAATTTAGAATTAGGGTAGAATTAGGTTTGAGTCCTCAGACCCCACTTGCAGGGGGAAAGCTTGTGAGTGGTGATGCAGTGCTGTAGGTGTCTGTTTCTCTCCCTCACCACCTCTCTCCTTCTTAATTTCTGAATGTCTGTAGCCAACAAATACAGATAATTTTTTTAAATATTTAATTAAAAATGAAAAATTTAGAATTAAGGACTTTCTTTGGGCTGGTGGGATCTTGGGAAGGAAGTATGAACATGTAGCCCTGGTGTCTGCAGTGAGAAGCATAATACCAGAAGCCTGGCATTTTGTTTACAGAGCCTATGCTGCCTCACAGAGGACTAGTGTTACACTTCTAGGGCTGCTAGGAGGGATGCAACAATTTTAAGAATGCTTATGATTCGGGGACTGGGTGGTAGCACAATATGTTAAGCATACATGGCACAAAGCACAAGGACAAGTCTAAGGATTGAGGTTTGAGCCCCCAGCTCCCTACCTGTAGGGGGGTTGCTTCACAAGCAGTAAAGCAGCTCTGCAGGTGTCTATCTTTCACTCCCTTAACCCCCTCCCCCATTTCTCTCTGTCCTATCCAACAACAACAACAGCAAGAACAACAAGGGCAACAAAATGGGGAAAATGGCCTCCAGGAGCAGTGGATTCATAGTGCAGGTACCAAACCCCACCAATAACCCTAGCTATTGTCCATTTAGAAGGAAGACAATGTCATTTTTCAACTCCTTCAAGACAACTTTCTTTTTTAGCTATTTCCCATCCAAATCTTGGATCCTCCTTCTCTTAGGGGTTCCTGAGACACTGCAGCAGCCACCCATATTGTGTGACCTGGTTGCTATGTTGGATATTCAACTGGCTTCCTGGGCTTTGATTCTGTTAGTTTATCCTTCCTCTAGGAAGATGAGTCAGATACTTGGTCTCACGGCCTGTTCTTCATAAATAAGAACCTTCAATTTAATCCCAGGAAGGTTTCAAGCTACCAATATCTCCTTATATCATTTAGATTAACAATAAAGTACTTTAATGACAACAGGCTCTTAGCATGATCTCTTACCTGAGCAACTTGGACCCAGAAGGTCTTTATGAAATATCAGTCACTTTGCAATGTTTCTTTGGCTTAAGGTAGAGCATTTGGGGGCTTTTTGACAAAATTACTATCAAGTTATTTCACCTTTTACTCTGAACTGTTACTAATATCTAATCCTAAACTCATACCTAGCAGTGTTGGCCTTTGGAAGAAAACCAATCAGAGTTATAATAAAAAATGTGTTTAAAAAATCTGATAACTTTGGACAAGCCTTTTTAAGTTTACCAAGTCCTAGTGTTTTAATAAGACTTTGAGGACAAGATCACTAATTTGAAGTTTATTTGAGTAGTTGATGTATATGTAATATACATTCTGAGATTATAGTCTAGAAATATGCCTTATTGCCACCCTTACCTAGGTTATTAGATGTGCTTCATCTCAGTTCTATAATCAAAGCATGACTTAAATGATGACAGTTCATCTGGAAGGCACCTGCTTTGCCACTCACATGACTCAGGTTACAGTCCAGCCTCAGGATATTGGATGAAGCTTAATTGTTGTCTACTCCACCCAATCTGAAAATTTGACCTGGAGCAGTGAAACAACAGAAATGACCCAAACCAAAAACTTAAATGATGACACATTTTCTTATAATGCTGACAGAAAAATTTCATTCTCATTGAGTAGTTTATTGTTCTGCTTTCAAATGGCTGGTTAAACATGATTTATAAATATTACAATTTTCTTAAATCAAGTGACTAATTTTAGTTAAAACACAGACTCAGTTGTAAAAGGAGCTTGTATATCATTTATCTGTCAGACAAAGACTGTAAAAGAGAATTTACAGCAAAGGGCCTGACCCTACAAATCCAGGCAGGAGAATATGCATTCTCCCAAATTATTTTGTCAGCCTTTATGGAAAGTCTCTTGGAAGCAGGGAGGGAAGGAAGGTGCCACCCATGTTTTCTTCCCATAACAACTATCCATTGAGAAGTGAGGCAACAGCTAGGAAGGTCTTGTGGGATGAACTGGTTTGATTCTGTAAAGGTGTTATGCTCATGTGCAAATAAATATGTGTGACTTTAGGTTTTGTATTGTCTCTTCTCTGCTCTCATCCTAAAGACCACAGTACCACAGACTAATTCAACAAATGACAATGAGATGACTCAAAGCATGGACGATACACAGTGTCCAAGATTATACTCTGCGCCTAACACATGTATGTTTTTTCTCTTCTGGACAAACAGCTCATTCTGGTCTATTTCAGTATCTTGAGTTCAGTGACAGTTATCTTTTTTTTCATGTGAATGTACCATCATATATTCAGCACTTTTGTTCTTGGTTCATGTTTAGGTTATTTTTAGATTCTCTCTCTTACAGTGTCTAACTGAAAGTCATAACAATACCAGATAACATTTGTATAGTACTTCATACTTTCTGGTCTACCCCCTTTACATGTATATTTAATTTAATCCTCTCAAGAAGTCTGTGGGGTAGTCACTGCTCTTAGCCCCACTTTATTGACAGGTGCATACTGAGAAATTGAAATTTGAGGGGTTCAATGTCACAATAAGAAAATATGAGAAGTCAGGTTGGGATTCATGTTTCTGAAATCCATTATCTTACTTATATGCTACTGGGCTATGAACATGTACGCTTCTGTGGATACTTGCTCTCTTTCTATGTATTCATCAATGGTAGGACATACTTGAATTATGTAATAATGAATATGTTTCTTAACAGTGAGGTTGTTATGTAAAGGACATGTGAATTCAAAATTTTGATCAATGTTGCCAAATTGTCTACCCCCTCCAGCCTCCAAAATAGAATATACACTTTACTCTCCTAAAACAGTTACTTCAAGACATATTTTGCAATGCCATATACCACAAAGAATACCAAATGCAGAAATGAAAAAAAGAAAGTGTGAAGGTAGGAGCCAAAGTTTTGAATGTTCCTGATGGCAGTTTGGAATAGACCAGAAAATTCTACACTAGGGACATTGTGATTTGAGAGGCTGGACCACTGCCTGAATAAATTGAAGAACTGTGAATTTTCATCGTTGACTTTGCTTTGATTCTGGGAAAGCTCCTTAACCTCATTTCTTCGTTCAGTCACATTTGAAATTTTGCTTCACAGATATATCAGTCAGAACTCAAAGATAAGTACTATTAAAAGTTCACATTTCTATCTAGTAAAATGGATGGCTAACTGGTATCTCATAAGGCCATTTAGATTAACATGCTGAGATTCTCATAGACTCTGCTTAGTATATGTCACTATCCAATATGTTGCAGTGTGTGCTGAAATCATGCAGCTAACAGGCAACATCCCCGTTTCCCACATTCCCCTTAGACCAACAGACATACACAATGAACAGTTGCCCTGGATATGCTGAGGACATCTTTAATGACACTGAACTTACCCAGACTTTAATTTTTCTGTAGTCTAATATTCCCAGTCTTTCCAACTGTTCCAAGTTGTATTCACACAATGATATTTGGTTGACTAGTTCTTTTTTTTAATATAATTGACTTTTTAATTTTTACATTTTTTATTCATTTCTTTTATTTGATAGGACAGAGATAAATTGAGAGGAGAGAGGGAGATAGAGAAGGAGAGATAAAGGTATCTGCAACACTGCTTCACTACTCATGAAGCTTCCCCGCTATAGGTGGGGATCATGGGCTTGAACTTGGGATTTTGCACATGGTGATGCATAGGCTCAAACAAATGAGCCATCACCTGGTCTCTGACTAGTTCCTTAATTCATCTTTTGGATGACTTTGTAACTAGCTGTTAAACTTCAACCTTGTCTCCAAAGACATTTTTGGTATTTGTGGAAGAACTCATGCATTAAAGTTTTCTCCATCATTTCTTCCTGTTTAACTATTTTCTTTGCTAAAATCAGCCCTGTTCTATTGACTTATCAAAAGTCAAGGATGTTTATCACCCTTAGCTAGTCATCAGTTATTCAATGAAAAGGAGTCATCTTACTCATAGTTTATATACATTCTCTCATTTCCTCCAAAGAATTAAAAAAATTCTCCATTTACAATCTTTAACTCACATTGCCTTATCTTTAAATTTGTTTGTTGCTTTTCTTTTTAAAAAATTTTTATTTATAAAAAGGAAATACTGACAAAACCATAGGATAAGAGGGGTACAACTCCACACAATTCCCACCACCAGTACTCCGTATCCCCCATCCCCTCCTCTGATAGCTTTTCTATTCTTTAGCCCTCTTTTCATTAATGCCTACTATTAGAGTGAGAAGTGGGGCTGTCCCGCTTCTGACACATAGTCAGAGTATGTAGTCCACATAGGTTTTGAACACCAGCCGCTAGATATTTTGATGCACTATGACAGTATCATAATAGTCAATAAAAATTGTCTTGGTGTGAACATTTGCTTTATTTTATTTAATTTATTTTTATTTAGGAAATGTTTGACAAGACTGTTGGCTCAGGGGTGCAATTTCATATATCCCCCAAATATGTAGTAGCCCACCTTGTCTACTACCAAAGAGCTATCTCTCTCTACCTTAGGGTGTTGGGCCTCCAACCTTCTTGGTCCCCTTCCTCCCCTCTGCAAAAAAAAAAAAAAAAAAAAAAAAAAACTATTTTAGATTTTATCTATAGGCACAAAAGACATAACAAATAATTTTTAACAAAACCTTGCATCTTATAAGATAAACATGAGATAATCACCAAAGAGAATTTTAGAAAGCTGCTAGGGCAATTTTATTCTTAGAATGAATTTCTATTTATTTATTTATTTAATTTATTTATTGGACAAATACAGCCAGATATCAAAAGTGAAAGGGAGAGAGGGTGGGAGAGAGAGAGGGAGAGAGAGCAAGACACCTGCAGACCTGTTTCACTACTCAGAAAGCTTTTCCACTGCAGGTGGGGACTGGGAGCTTGAAACTGGGTCCTTGTGCATTATAACATGTGTGTTCAACCAGGAGTACCACCACCCAGCACAAATTTCTATTTTCTTTGGAATTAACTTCTTCTAGATAGTTCATTGTGATCTAAGATGTTGGTCAGGGAATTCATAATATATATGTTCTTCAGCACACTGGAGCAGATTGTTTAGGATTGGCAAGTGAAGCCTCCTTCACTATGACTTTTAGTTAACTTGGTAGAAAGACAGAGACACTTAATATATTGAGCAATATTTCGAAGCAGTGATTGGAAGCTTAAACATCCCAATTTGACTGAGATAACAAATCCTTCAATATGTATTTATAGTATTAAGTCTGTCTGAGTGAGGTAATAAAGGTTTGCTCCTCTAGTCTGTAGTATTTCTTTTTCAGTTTGTAGTTTAATAGCAGTGACTGAAGTTTAAGTTTGAATTGCTTCTTTTTTCTATTGCATTCCTCATCCTCTTTTTCTGTCTTGTCTTTTATATACATAACTGTGTATAACTGTGTGATAACTACTATACCTTTTGAAGGCTTAGTGGTTCAGTTGCTTATGGTATAATGGAGGCTGCCAGAGAAGGTATTATTAGTTAGGGATGCTTTCACCTGCAAGTTTCAAGTTTCATGACATTGTACTATTGCTGTTATAATGCTTTTGGCCCTGTGATTCAGCTTTATCGGACTTTGTGATTCTCCTGTCCTTTTACTCACTGTAGCAAGAGCAAGGCTAATGAAGCTCTAGCCATCACACTCTCAATGTAGAAAGAAAAAGGAATGGCCACTTTGGTCACATCTGCCTTTTTTTTTTTTTAATCAGGAAAGCAAACACTGTTTGTTATCAAACTTTTCTTCCAATAGACATCCATCTATACCTCATTTTCTATGATGCCATTCCTCAGTTTTAAAAAAGTTTAGGAGTGAATGTTGAATATATATATATATATATATATATATATATATATATATATATATATATATATATATATATACTGGGGAGTCCAGTGGCAGTGCAATGGGTTAAGCGCATGTGGTACCAAACACAAGGACCAGCATAAGGATCCCAGTTCAAGCCCCTGGCTCCCCACCTGCAGGGAAGTCACTTCACAAGTGGTGAAGCAGGACTGCAGGTGTCTATCTTTCTCTCCCCCTCTGTCTTCTCCTCCTCTCTCCACTTCTCTCTGTCCTATCCAACAATGACCACATCAACAACAACACCAACAATAACTACAACAATAAAAAAGAGGAAAAGAAAAAAAAAAGGGAACACTGACAAAACCATAGGATAAGAGGGGTACAACTCCACACAATTCCCACCACCAGAACTCTATATCCCATCCCCTCCCTTGATAGCTTTCCTATTCTTTTTTTT
The DNA here is from genome assembly GCF_950295315.1 of Erinaceus europaeus. Classification (NCBI taxonomy): domain Eukaryota; kingdom Metazoa; phylum Chordata; class Mammalia; order Eulipotyphla; family Erinaceidae; genus Erinaceus; species Erinaceus europaeus. The sequence goes on along the minus strand of NC_080171.1, from coordinate 76,872,553 downwards.
ACTTATAAAAAGGAAACATTGACAAAACCATAGGATAAAAGGGGTACAACTCCACACAATTCCCACCACCAGAACTCCGTATCCCATCCCCTCCCCTGATAGCTTTCCTATTCTTTAACCCTCTGGGAGTATGGACCCTAGGTCCTTGTGGGATGCAAAAGGTGGAAGGTCTGAATGTTGACTTTTTAACTATTGCCATATGAAGCAACAAGGGAGGATAATAAGTTAGGAATGACACTGAGGTAACTAGTCACCTGTATGCCATAGCTATAACATTATTACAGGTCACAGTAGGATGCAAAGGGGTATACAGTGAGGCATGAAGGTAGTTTCAGAAATGAGAGAAGTACTATGCAGGGACCAGAATAAAGCTCGGAAAAGATAACACATGCAGGAATAATCAGTGAGTATATTTATTTTCTATTGCCACTACAACAAATTTCCATAAGTCAGTGGATTCACACAATACAAATGCATTACTTTACGTTTCTGGCGATCAGAAATCCAAAATGAGTTTTACTGGGCTTGCTTGATATGTATCAACAGAACTAATTTATCCTAAAGGTTCTACCTTTTTCACTTTACAAAGGTCACATGCCATTTTCCTTCTACTATTCCAACTTCTTTCTTCCACCATCATATCTACTACTAACTCAGATCTTTCTGTCTTCTTCTAAGGATTCTTGTTAGTGCATTAGACCCACCCAGATAATCCAGGATTATCTCTCTATCTCAAGATCCTGGATTTAGTCAGTCTGCTAGTTCCTTTTATGATAGAACAACATATTCACTGGTTCTGGGGATAGGACATGAAGGCTGTTAGGACTGTTATTCAGCCTAGCAAGAACCACCCAGAAGTTCAAGAATAACGTGTCTCAGGGTAAACAGTTGTACATTTATACTAACAAAGAATAGAAGCCAGTGTGAAGAGAATTAGGTTGCACCAAATATCATAGCCACATTATACAGAAAACCCTTACTTGTTTCTCTGTATTGTTGAAAGCCATTATTTGAAAAACGTACCATTCTAAGAATTCTCTAGCATGTAATATTCATAAGTAGTGGATCTGAAGACTGCTGATTTAGATACCTGAAGATATTCAGAAATTAAAAATATTAAAGAGAACTTGACTTGAAATCTTCAAATTTTTTCATTTTAAATAAAGTGAGCAGTAGGTAAACATGTTTGCAAACAGAGCTTCACAGAAGAACGATCAAAGAGATAATATTTCCGTTAATATTTCCCAGCTCCACACATAACTTTTCTGTAGTTACTTCTTAGTGTTGTTCAATGACTGAATTTTAATCGGTTGGATAAATTTGCTCTTTGCTGTAAATTGCATGAGAATAATTAAAATATCTCTAATAAGATTTGGTGCTTTTCCTTGGGTAAATTATTTCTTGATGTAAAACTGACAACCTCAAGAAATTTTGGATAAAAGCCACTGAAAGCAAGATTCATGAGTTAAAATAGGTTTTGTTATTTTTTATAGAATAGTTCAGTTGCTCCTTTAGTTTGTTCCTTCACTGAGTGATTCATGTATTGATTCATTTGACATACTTGAATAATCAGCACTATGACAGGTACTGTGAGCAGCATAAAAATGCAGCTGTGCTGGAGAGATACATCAATGGCAGAGTACCTGTAGTACCATATATCTAAACATCACATGGGAAGTAGTGTAGCCCCTCCCTCTTTCTCTTTCTTTCTCTCTTCTCTGCCTTCTCTCTCTCTTTCTCCCCTCCCCCCTCGATAAAAACATAGCCTGGAAGTGGTGAAATTATGCATGTACAAGGCTCAAAATGCAGACATACATACATACATACATACATACATACATACATACATACAACTAAGTTGCTTTTTAGAGAGACAGGGGGTAGAGCACCTAGTTGAGTGCACACATTATCATGAACAAGGACTTGGGTTCAAGCCCCAGTCTCTACCAGAGTCAGGGAGAAGCTTCATGAACAGTGAAACAGCACTACAGGTGTCTCTCCTTCTATTTCTTCCTCCCCTTACCTCTAATTTCTCTCACCCCTATCCAAGTACGAGATAATAATACTAAATAAGTATATTTTAAATTTCTCTTTACCCACTTCTGATCAATTCATTGCCTAAAATAGTCAAGGCATAAAGTTAACAAAAAGGAAATGTTGGTTGAACTGAATTGAAAATATAGCTCCTGGACACAAAGATCTTAGATACAAGAAGGAGTGATATAAACAGATCATTTGAAATCTAGCTTTGTGAAAGAACAGAAGAGAATATACATCAGAAGTTTTAGGGAAGGCTTTACTGAGGATCTGGCATTTGCTGAGTTTGAAAGTTCAGTAATTGAGGGGAGTTGAGAGAAGTGCACACACACACACACACACACACACACACACACACACACACACACACACACACACACACACACACACCCCGCAAAGAGTGTTGTAGATACAAGCTCTGATGTGTGTCTAGGAACCAGGTAAAACAGTGTGTGGCTAGAATGCATATGAGTCTAGCTTAAAGTTGAAAGGGAGAGAAAATAGTGAAGGATGAAGCTGCAGAACTAGTTGGAAGTCTGTTAAAGAAGAGTTAACAGTTTTCCTTGTTAGGATGCTAGAGTTTATCTTGCAGGCAACAGAAAGCCACTAATAAAAGCTTTGCTTTTCACTAAACATCATGAAGATGTGAAATGTATCTTCTCTACCAGAAAGTGAGTGTGACATATATGTAATAAAATTTATAATAAAAAGTGGCCCTGATGAGTCTTAATATCTAACTTAAGAGATGGATTATTTGCAGTCTCTTAAAAATCTCCTCTCCCTATATCTTTGTTTCTTTTTCTTCTGTAAACTGTTATGCCCCTCTCTCTCCGTCAGTGCAAATTATCATTTTTGTATTAAATATTTTCTTGCTTTTCCTTAATGTTTTATTGCATGTGTTGACACATGTATCTCTTAAAATATATTGCTCGGTTTTGCCTACTTTTGAAGTGTATGCATTCGAATCTCACTGAATACATATTTTTCTGATTTTCTTTTATCCCTGTGCATGGTTTTCAAGATTTATCCATCTTGATTTGTAGCACTGTGGGTCATTTACTTAAACTGTTATGCAATGCTTATTAAATGATTATACAAAATTCAATGATCTGTTTTACCATTATTTATATTTGAGTTTTTAAAAAATTTTATTATGATTAATAATATTGTCTCAATCTTGCATTTGTTTACTGAAGGCATGCATACAAGAGTCTTTTTGGAGAAATTATGGGGTCATAATGTATGTGTAAATTTAATTCTGACTTTTCCCACAATTAATGTATCAATGTAATTTTTTAATTTTCCCTTTTGTTGCCCTCGTTGCTTTTATTATTGTTGTAGTTATTTTTGTTGTTGTTATTGATGTTGTCGTTGTTAGAGATAGGACAGAGAGAAATGGAGAGAGGAGGGGAAGACAGAGAGGGAAGAGAAAGACAGACACCTGCAGATCTGCTTCACCACCTGTGAAGCGCCTCTCCTGTAGGTGGGGATCTGGGGGCTCAAACCAGGATCTTTATGCCAGTCCTTGCACTTTGTGCCACGTGCGTTTAACCCACTGCACTACCGCCCCACTCTCTCAATTTAAATTCTTACCAGTATAATAAAATTATGTGCTCATGTTGTTATTTGGTATTCTCAGACATTTTTTTTTATTTTAATCTTTGTCCCTTTGTTGAGTATAAGATCTTCTCTCCTGGAATTTTAATTTGCATTTTTCTTTGCAATACTTATTATATAACCATTGATCATTTATATTTCTTCTGTGAGATAAGTTTTTCCATCTATTTTTAAATAGGGTTACTGTCTTAGATTTACTTATTTATAGGGGTCCTGTATTCGGATCCTATTTTTCTGTGGTTATTATCTTCTAGTTTGTGACTTGTACTTGTTTTTAATTTTCACATTTTGGGATGAACATTTTTTATTTTAAATTAAACATCATTTCTTTCTTGGCAGGTTTTTTTTTTGCCTCCAGGGTTATTGCTGGGGCTCAGTGCCTGCACCATGAATCCACTGCTCCTAGAGGCCACTTCTTTCCCCCTTTTTGTTGCCCTTCTTGCTATAGCCTTTCTATGGTCATCATTGTTGTTGTTGATGTCGCTCATTGTTGGATAGGACAGAGAGAAATTGAGAGAGGAGGAGAATACAGAGAGGGGGAGAGAAAGATAGACACCCGCAGACCTGCTTCGCCGCCTGTGAAGTGACGCCCCTGCAGGTGGGGAGCCTGGGGCTCAAACCGGGGGTCCCCACACCAGTCCTTAAGCTTTGCACCACGTGCGCCCAACCTGCTGCGCTACCACCTGACTCCCTTCTTGGCAGTTTTTTTATGTTTTTATCAAAATAAATTTTCCTACATTATATTCTTCAAAATATTATCTAAATTTTTATCTAAACATTTTAACTTTCACATTCTTTAACTTATCACATCCTTTTTGTTTAATAACTCTTATTACTGGTATAATAGTTATTTTATTTTATTTTTATTTATAAAAAGGAAACACTGACAAAAACCATAGGATAAGAGGGGTACAACAACACACAATTCCCACCACCAGAACTCCATATCCCATCTCCTCCCCTGATAGCTTTCCTGTTCTTAATCCCTCTGGGAGTATGGGCCCAGGTCATTATGGGGTACAGAAGGTGGAAAGTCTGGCTTCTCTAATTGCTTCCCCACTGAACATGGGCGTTGACAGGTTGATCCATACTCCCAGCCTGCCTCTCTCTTTCCCTAGTGGGACAAGTCTCTGGGGAAGTGGGGCTCCAGGACATATTGGTGGGGTCATCTGCCCAGGGAAGTCTGGTTGGCATCATGGTAGCATATGGAACCTGGTGGCTGAAAGAGGAGTTAACATATAAAGCCAAACAAATTGTTGAACAATCATGAACTTAAGGGCAGGAATAGTGCAGATGAATATTTGGGGGTCTCTGTTTTGTAGATAATTAGTAGTTTTATTTTAGTTGTATTCCAAAGAGCCCATGATTATACTAGTTTTTTTTTGTTGTTGTTTTTTGTTACTGATGGGATTTGAAATGTTTTCACTTTTCTCCTATGTTTGGTCAGTTGTTCTAACAACATTTAAAAATGGTCCATACTTTTTCTTTTTTTTTTTTTTTTTTTTTTTTTTTTTTTTTTTTTTACTTTTTTTTTTTTTTTTTTTTATTTAAATTTTTAATTTAAGAAAGGATTAGTGAACAAAAGCATAAGGTAGGAGGGGTACAACTCCACACAATTCCCACCACCCAATCCCCATAACCCACCCTCTCCCATGATAGCCTTCCCATTCTCTAGCCCTCTGGGAGCATGGACCCAGGGTCGTTGAGGGTTGCAGAAGGTAGAGGGCTCTTCAGTGCCAGTTCTGTCATATATCATGTTTCTATATACAAATATATCTGTTTATAATATCCCTATTTCCCATTGATCTATTTATCTATTCTCCTGCTTGGATATTAAATTGCATACCAAGTTTTGTTATTTGATAAAGCACATCCCTTAGCCTACTTCTTCTGTAAAACTAAGGTAATCTTGGCCTTTTCTGTTGGCTCTTTGGTATACATTTAAGAATAAGCTCTTGAATGTTCAAGAAAAATTCCACTGAGATGTTGATTAGAATCATTAAAGTTATAACTCAGTTATAGAATTATTGACACATTTCTAACAATGAGGTTTCCTGTTCATGAATATGCCTTTTCTTTCTATAAGTTCTTTAAAGTTTTGTTTCAGTGATTCTATATTACATTACTAAAAACATCTCACACTACTTTTACTAGTTTTCTTTACCATGGTAGATTATGTGTTTGATTGTTGTCTATAAATGATAACTTAAAAATTTTGCTTTGTAAAAAAAAAATTTGCTTTGTAAATTTTTGGCTGCTGGTACATAAAATTGAAAACTTACTAAAAAAAAAAAAACCCTCTAGGAACTGGGTGGTGGCAGACCTAGTTAAGTTAGCATGTTACAGTGTGCAAGAATCTGGATTCAAATTATATAAAGTATTCATAATAACAAAAGAAATATATATATATTTTGAATATTATGCTGAAAAAATGTAAATATTTTTAAATATATTTTATTTTAATGAGAGAAAGATACACATAAAGAGATATCAGAGTACTGCTCAGCTCTTGCTTATGGTAGTGCTGGGATTGAACTTGGTACCTCAGAGCCTCAGACATTAAAGCCTTTTGAATAGCCATTTTGCTGTCTCCACAGCCTCTTGTAAAAATTTTTTTAATGCTATGGAGATATATTACCTATTTTTGTACAGTAAGAATGCCTTTATGCTTCTATTAATGTTTGATCTTCAACTTTCATTATTTTAATTTTATTTTCACTAGGTAAAACATTCCTCTCTCTTACTCAATAAATAAATAAATAAAATATTTATTTAAAAATAAAAACAAGAGATCTAGAGGGTGATGCACCTGGTTAAGTGTATGTGTTACCATGCGCAAAGACCTGGATTCAAGCCCCAGGTCCTACCTACAGTGGGAAAGTTTCACAAGTGGTGAAGCAGTGCTGCGGGTGTCTCTGTCTCTCCTTCTCTATCATCCTTCCCTCTCAATTTATCTCTGTCCCATCAAATTAAATAAAGTTAAAAAATAAAAACAAGTATATTTTAAAAATACAGTTTTACCTATTGCCCCACACTAAGTCAGAGTGTGTGTCATGCTGTAGCTCACTGACTGGATGCATTGCCATTCAGAAACTCCTGCTTTATGAATGAGCCTGTCTTCAAACTTAAATTCAAATCTGAAACACACTACTTTTTTTTTTTTAACTGTCCTCTTAGAAGCCACAGTTTAGGAGGTATACAGTTCTAGATTATCCTCAGTTCTTTCTTAGTTTCAATCTCTCTCTCTCTCTCTGTATGTTTATAGCATATAATCATCCCCTTACTCTATTGACAGGACAGCTGTGCATTAATAAATTCAACAGACATCTTTATATGTATACATCAGAAGGAATTTCTCAGAACACTCATTTGCCATATTTCTGAGAAGTGAAGTAAACAGAATCAGTTTGATTTGAGGTAAGGTAGCATATGTGGCAAGAAAGGCATGCGCTGACATCAGGGAGAGGTTAGTAGCAAGGAGGTGATATGTGGGCTTCTGATGATTTATTCCCATCACAATGCACAAATCCTGTGTAAATACTTAGATCTCACTGTACAATCAGTGTGTCAAACAACCCAGAATTTAGATTTAAAAAATAACCATTAGTTATAGAAATAGTTGTTTACTAAAAAATAAATAAATAAAATAAATTAAAAAAAGAAATAGTTGTTTACTGCCTGTGGTTTTTTAAAATGAGGTTTGTGAATCAGAGTGAATTTTCAGTCTGACCTTAAGGAAGACTGGTACTTGCCAAGTCTTGTGTGAGAAAAAATGAATTCTAAATCAAGGTGTAGGTGTCAAATTCACAGTCTCTTCTGCCAGCAGAACATATTTGGCAAATGTGTTTCAATATAAGGAAAACTACTGAGCACATGGCCAGCCATGGACCATGCAGTGGAATGCCAATGGAAGCAACTTTATATTTCTCAGTGAGAGAGAAGAAATAAACATCTTCATCTGTTTTACAAATCCAGCGGGTGCTTCTCATGAGCAGTAGTCTTCAGAGTATGACCCAGAAAGTGAAACTTGTTAGAGATATAAATTTGATCAGGTCCAACCCCAAAGCTTCTCAGTTAGAAACTATCAGGTGGTACCTAGAAATCTGAGTGTTAATTCAGCTGCAGTGTGATTCTGATGTGTACTGGAGTTTGAATATTGCTGCACTTCTGAAGGACGGTTGAAATAGAAAGCTAGTGATTGCTGAGAAAACAATTAACTTTTCATTAGATTTTTCCATTGGTAAAACACTGAGGAAATGTGACCAAGCAAATATAACAGACAGAAATCTGAAAGTTACCTTCAATGTTCAACCATATAGGATCAGTAAGATGAATTATGGGATAACTTTTATGAAATTATGCAGTCATCAATGTTGTTGAGGCTATTTAATGATGATGAAATGTTCTTAACATAATATTTACATGTATGTTTATATAAATGTACAAACAGGCATGTTTAATGGTGGCATATGTAAACATTTCCATTATTTCAGGTAATTCATTACTTGTCCTTATAAATATATGAAAATGATGTTGATTCTCCATGAACAGAGATATTATGGGTTATCTTCACATAATCCCATCAATAGAATATATTTATACAACCACAGTTTTGTATTTTTATAAATTGTCAGATAGATAAATATTAATTTCATAAATTACTAGAAGCATAAAATAAACTCCTTTTTAAATTGTAGTAGACCTGCATTGAATTGCATGTTTCAGAACAGTAAAAGATTACACCTGCCTTACTGGCTTTCTGTAAAACAGTTGTAGGAAGAAGTGGGATAGAGTGCTGATCTGACAGATGTTATGAGTCCATGGCAGAGTGAAGTGTATTGTCAATGGGTTTTACTCTGGGGATATTTTCCAGCCAGTTCATGACACTGTTGACTGGCCATAAATTCTGACAGTTTGAGAGCTGGAGTGAGAACACAGGAAATGCAAAAACCTCCTTCCTCACGATCATGTAGCTCAGAAAATCCCCAACATCTGGCTCACGTGTGAAGCCAGGAAAGATAAAATTTATTTTGGAAGCCAGCCTTGCTGAGAGTCTTAGCTGGTTGGCTTCATGTCACACAGAGAAAACACTGTGCAGGATTTGCAGATTTTATTCCCAAGTGGAAAATCTTCATACACATCACACTAAACTAAAGATAGTTTGGCATGGTATCCCACAGGGAACATAGAAATGTTTGACCTTATCAGAATTGTTCAAAATAGAAATTATTCAAGATTGTCCTGCCTTGTCTTTTGTTTTATTTTGAATAATTTAGAACTAGGATAATATTTAGAGAACAGTGAAAGCCTCACAAGGATAGTAACTATGTTCATTTAAAGGATTTTTCTATAATAAATACACAAATTGCCAAAGTAGGAAGTATACTTATAATGGATATGTCTGTCACACACCTTTCATGTCATTTGCTTTTTAATTACATATACATACTTAAATATATATTATATATATTCAGATATTCATGTTGAACTTTCAACTTTAGTGATATTAGCAACTCTATCTGATAAGCATACATCTCTTCCTTTATTCTGAGGTATGCTTGGTTTAGAACCTCTGTATAGTCATCAGTTATCCATGGGAGAAAAGATAATGGAGTTTCTTTAAACACTCCTCAGCAAAAACTCTACAAGGAAAAACATTTATTTGTTATCCTTTTAAATAGCTAGCTAACATGAAAGTACATGGACTATAATTTTTCACTAATTTCTTCTCTTTTATTTTGTACTTTGAAATTTTGAATTGCTGCAATCAAAATGAATTATTCTCCTTAAATTTATGTTTGGAAAGTGTGTTCCTTTTTGAACACTAGGTCCAGTCACCATATGAGATTAGCATGAATGCCACTATTCTTGTCCTCTGAATGTGCAGGCTGTAACATCATTTGTTGTGACTGTGACACATAGCCACTCTAAAGTATAACCTTCAAAGGAGAGCCCTATTTTCTCACTAACATTACACTGTGAAATCTGATTTTAGTCTCTAAAAAATCTTGGCGTTACGATATAATGAAGTTTCATTTAAAAATCCAGTCCATTTTGTTCTTCACTACTATATTATGTTAAAATATTGCCAATTCCCAAGTTAAGCCACTGATAAGGTAGAGAAATATAGAATGACATTAACATAAAATAAAAATAATTTCATGTTTCTCTTTTTAAAAGTAGTCTTTTAAAAATATTTATTTATTTCCTTTCATTGCCCTTGTTGTTTTATTGTTGTATTTATTGTTATTGTTGTTATTGATGTCATCGTTGCTGGGTAGAACAGAGAGAAATGAAGAGAGGAAGGGAAGACAGAGAGGGGAGAGAAAGACCTGCCTCACTGCTTGTGAAGCGACTCCCCTGCAGGTGGGGAGCTGGGGGGCTCGAACTGGGATCCTTACACTGGTCCTTGTGCTTTGTGCTACATGTACTTAAACTGCTGCACCACCACCCAGCTCCCTGATTTCATGTTTCATGTGCAATATGACAAGTGAAAATACAACAAGTTGAGTCTAACACTCTATAATGTTTGTGTAATTTTCAAACATGTTCTAAATCTACTAAATCTTTGTATAAGCTATAAATCTACTAAATCTTTGTATAAGCTATAACTTCAGTAGTTACCACCAAAATAATTTGTTATTTTGATATTTTAAAAGATATGTTTCTTATGAGAGAGAAGAGGGGAATGAGAAACAATCAAAACACGTCTCTGTATTGCACCAAAGTAAAAGACTGGGTGTGTGGGGAGGATTCGAGTCCTAGAACATGATGGCAGAGGAGGACCAAGTAGGGGTTGAAAACTGGGAAATGTTATGCATTTATAAACTATTGTATTTTACTGTCAACTGTAAAACATTAATCCTCCAATAAAGAAAGAAAAAAAAATCACTTCTCAACTGTAGTGTAAGTGTGTGCTAAAATCGTGAACTTAGAACTTCTGGAGGCTCAGGAATGTGAGTTGGTATTCTGGCAGATTGGATTACCTCCTTAACTCTACATCTACCTTTTTAAATAAGTTGATTCACCTTATTTTACTTCTTTTTCCTGCCTACCAACATCTGTTAAGCTTTTGAGTCCTCCTCCCTCCTTTATTGAGGAAATTAATGGTCTACAGTAAATACAGTTGTTGGTACGTGTGTAAAATTTCTGAGTTTTCTGAAAAAGACTCTCACCCCCCAGCCTAAGTCCTCCTCCACTATCTTGTACTAGGTCCTAAATAACACCCTCAACCTGCCCCAGAGTCTTTTACTTTGGTGCAATACACCATACCCAGTCCCAAGTTGTGCTTTTTGTTTCCCCTTTTTGTTTTTATTTCTTAGCTTCTATCTATAAGTGATATTATCCCATATTCATTATTCTCTTATTTTCATGCTGGCTATTGATTTTGAAATTTTTTATGGATTTTGTTATTTTGTTATTTATTTTGGATTGATATATAGAGAAATTGTGAGGGAAAGGAGAGATAGAGAGGAAGAGAGAGAGAGACCTGCAGCATTTGTTTACCACCTAGCCCTCTCTGGTGCTTCTTTGCTGTCCTTTTTTGGGTTAAATGTCTATTCATAACTTTTAAAATTTTTTAAAATTTATTTTAAAAAGGAGACATTAACTAAACCATAGGATAAGAGGGGTAAAACTCCACACAGTTCCCACCACCAGATCTCTGTATCCCATCTCCTCCCCTGATAGCTTTCCTATTCTTTATCCCTCTGGGAGTATGGACCCAAGGTCATTGTGGGATGCAGAAGGTGGAAGGTTTGGCTTCTGTAATTGCTTCCCCGCTGAACACGGATGTTGACTGGTCAATCCATACTCCCAGCCTGCCTCTCTCTTACCCTAGTTGGGTGGGGCTCTGGGGAAGCAGAGCTCCAGGACACATTAGTGGGGTCGTCTGTACAGGGAAGTCTGGTCGGCATCATGCTAGCACCTGGAACCTGGTGGCTGAAAAGAGAGTTAACATATAAAGCCAAACAAGCTGTTGAACAGTCATGGACCTAAAGGCTGGAACAGTGCAGATGGGGTTTACAGTCAACAATATTTATACCCCTTCCCTGTATTAGGGAGCTATTCTCTTCCCTGATCCAGCTTTCTGTCCCTTTTCCAGCCATGACATCACCTCCCCAGACAATAATTTGGATCCGCCTGCATATCAGATTTCAGGCTCAAAGGGAAAAAAAAAACTAGTATAGCTATAGGCCTTTGAAATATAACTAAAACATGCCTACTAGCTATCTACAAAATGGAGGACCCCCCAGCACTTCATCTGTTCATAACTTTTACCATTGCCTGAGTAGGCAATTTCTCTGAAAATCAATGACTTGGAGCATTTTTTCATATGTTTGTTGGCCTTTTGAATCTTTTCTATGGTGAATATTCTGTTTATATCCTCTCCCCATTTTTGGGTGGAGTCATTTGTTTGCTTGTTGTTGAATTTGGTGAGCTTTTTATATATTTTGGTTATTAGCCTCTTGCTTGATATGTGGCATGTAAAGATCTTTTCCCATTCTGTAAGTAGTCTCTTTGTTTGAGTGGTGGTTTTTTTGCTGTGAAGAAGCTTTTTAATTTTATGTAGTCCCATTGGTTTATTTTTGTTTTAGTCTTCTTTGTAATTGGATTCATATCATTGAAGATACCTTTAAAATTTAGATGGAAAAGAGTTCTGCCAATATTTTCCTCTAAGTTTTTGATAGTTTCTGGTCTAACATCCAAGTCCTTAATGCATTTGGAATTTACTTCTGTTTGGTGAAATATAGTGATTCAGTTTCATTCTTCTGTACATTTCAACCCAATTTTTCCAACACAGTTTGTTAAAGAGACTCTCTTTTTCCTACTTAATAATCTGGACACCTTTGTCAAAGATTAGATGTCTATAGGTGTGGGGGCTTATTTCTAGGTTTTTAGTTCTATTCCACTGGTCAGTGTGTCTGTTTATGTTACAGTTCCAAGCAGTTTTTATTATAATGGCCCTATAATACAATTTGAGATCTGGGGGTGTGATACCTCCAGTTCTGTTCTTTCTTCTCAAGATAATTTTAGAAGTTCTAGGTCTTTTCTGGTTCCAGATAAACATTTGTAGCTTTTGTTCTATTCTTCTAAAATATTGGTGGGACCTTGATGGGAATGCATTAAATTTGTATATGGCTTTGGCTAATATACTCATTTTGATGTATACTCATGTTAATTCTTCCAACCCATGTATACGGAATATCTTTCCACCTCTGTGTCTTTTTCTATTTCTTCGAGTAGTAGCTCAGAATTTTCAGTATACAACTCTTTCACTTCTTTGGTTAGATTTATTTCTAGATATTTTATTGTTTCTGTTGCTATAGTAAAAGGAATTGATTTCTGGATTTCTTCTTCTTCTTCTGACTTGGTGTTTGCATAGAGGAATGCCACTGACTTTTGCATGGTAAGTTTGTAACCTAGCACCTTACTATATGGCTTGATAATTTCCAAGAGCTTCCTATTTGTTTCTTTAGGTTTTCTATGCATACTATCATAGTATCTTCAAATAGTGACAGTTTTACTTCTTCTTTTCCAATCCCTTTAATTCTTTGCTTCTGCCAGATTGCTATGTCAACAACTTCCAACACAATATTGAATAGTAATGGTCATATTGGGCAACCCTGACTAGTACCTGATCTAAGGGGGAATGCTCCCAGTAGTTTTTCACCATTGAGTATGATGTTGGCTGTAGGCTTGCTATATATGGACTACACCATTTAAGGAATTTTCCATCTATTCCCATTTTTGTAGCATTTTGATTATGAAGGGGTGTTGGATTTTGTCAAAGGCTTTCTCTGTATCTGTTGATAAAATCATGTGGTTTTTGGTCTTGCTCTTATTGATGTGTTGGATCGTGTTGATTGATTTACATATATTAAACCAATCTTGCATCCCTGGGATAAACCCTACTTGGTTGTGATAAATAGTCTTTTTTAAATATACTTCTATATCCAGTTTGCTAGAATTTTGTTCAGTATTTTAGTGTCTGTATTCATCAGAGATATTGGTCTGTAGTTTCCTTTCTTTTTCTTTTCTTTACTTTGTTGTTGTTGTTATTGTATCCCTTTCTGCTTTTTGTATCAGGTTGATGTTGGCTTCATAGAAGCCGGAAGGGAGTATTCCTGTGTCTTCAATGTTTTGGAACATCTTAAAAGTTGAAGTGTTAACTCTTCCTTGAAGATTTTGTAGAATTCATTTGTAAAGCATCTGGTCCAGGATTTTATGGTTGGGAAAGTTCTTGACTAGCTGTTTCAATTTCTTTGGCTATTGTTGGCCTGTTCATATTGTCTAGCTCCTCTTTGTTTAATTTTGGAAGTTTCTATGTATCTAGGAGCTCATCCATTTCTTCCAGTTTCTCGAGCTTCATGGCTTATAATTGTTTCATTTGAGTTCTGTTACTTTCCGTATTTTAAAATATTGACTCTAGTATCAGATAATTTCATCATCAAATATAATTTCTGAAGCTTATGAATGAATGATAATCTATTGTATAAAGTAATATTTGCCCTGCTTTCCCCATTGTGTTTTTCTTATTCTCAAAAGCCCTAGGATTATTACTTTTATCTTTACTCTCCTGTTTTGATGAACTTCCTTTTGTAGAATATCAGGGTTTGTCTGCTAGAATCCATTCCTTTGTTTTTCTTAATCTGAGAGTGTTTCATTCCCTCTCATTCCTGCAGGATAGTTTCTTTTGAAGTAGAATTTGCCATTGACAGCTCTTTCATTTTAGCTCTTAAAAACACTTGTTCTGTCCTCCATGGTTACAGATGAAGAACCCACTATCATTTGAATTGATGTTCATGTGTATTATATACTTTGCATCTGAATGTTAGTAACATATGCTTTTCAGTTTTCAAATGTTTAGCTATGATGTTTCTGTATATGAATTTCTCTGGGTTCATCCTGTTAAAATTCACTACATTTCTTGGATTGGTACTTTTGTATCTCTTGTTGAACAGTGAATTGGGGATTTGTCCACCCATCATTTTCTATATTCTGAAGTCGTCTCTTTTCTCTTTCTGAAACTTGCTGACATGACTGCTGGCTTGTGCTATTATCCCTCATAGGTCCCTGGGGCTCTATGAATTTTTAGTATGATTCTCTTTCTGTTGAGACCGAGTTCTGTTGTTCCATCTTTAAGTTCACTGATTTGATCTTCCGTTATCTCTACTATTGAGTCCATTCAGTAACTTTTATTTTTCAATTGTGTGATTTCCTTTTGATTCTTATTTTGCAGCTTTTATTTCTTCCCTAAGATTTTTCTATATTTTCATTTGCTTCAAGAAATGTGTAATTGATTGAAGCATTTTTATGGCAACTGTTTGAAAATTCTTTTTGGATAATTCCAACATACAATTCATTTTGGTTTTGGCATTCGTTTATCTCTTTTTCACTCAAGTTGTGATTTTTCTTGGTTAATGGGTGATTTTTTTCACTGTACTCTGAATTTGTGTCTATTATATTTGGAAACTCTGGGTTATATTTCAACCTTTTACTTGAACACAATCACCCTGTTTAGATTTAGGATCTGGATCTCTGCCTACTTTAATGGGCTAGGCTCCAAAGCTAGTTTTAGTACTTAGAGGCTTTGTGGGACTGTTTTGGTTGACTCAGTTTATTTGATGTCACTGGGGTTCCCACTTATCTTTCTTCACGGTGTCTTAATGAGCAAAACAGGTTTCACAAAGTTGGGCCACTATATGCCTCTCAGTGGGATTGTTGTTGGCTTGTTCTGTCAGTGTTGCCAGGTGGGAGGGGAGATTGTTAGGTCTGAGGGGACAGAGATCCTCAGGTTGGATCATGTACTGTTTCTAGGTCAGTATTACTTGTCTTAAGTAATCAGTCTAGAGTCTTTGTTTATATCATTTCCTCTTTAAGTGCTGGTGTCTTGATTATTTTGCACATTTCTGTGCTTCATACCATCCCCTCCTCTTGAGGTAAAGTTCCATTGATGTCAGTTGTATTCTAGACTGAATAAGTGGCTTTAGAGCTACAGGACCTCATGTGGGTTGATTTGTAATAAGGTACCAATTTAAGCCCCCGTGAGTGTGTTCTTCTATTTGATCATCTTTTCTTGTCTTCCATCTCCTCTGTCCTCTTCTCTCCAGGTCACAATGCAGCTGGAATGAGGTGTGTGACCTTTCCATTTAGCAGGCATTAGAATCCACAATTTGAAGTTGTTCCCAACTTAGTACCTTGTTGCCTTGTTATCACATTTACTGAGCGTAAGACCTGATCTCAAGACTGACTTAATATTTCATTAATGAACCTATTTTTCTTCAATATATTGCTTATGCTGAGGATTATCACAAGTTAACTGAAAACTCAGTGGGACTAAGAAAGAACTATAGTAGGAATGATGGTGATCTATTTCATGTTACCTGCTTCATAGTAAATCTGCTTAAGAGATCAGAGTGAATAGTTGACTATCACACTAGAATTTTTCAGTCTATATTTAAAATTTTATCCAGGGGGTTGGGTGGTAGCACAGTTGGTTAAGCACACATGACACAAAGCACAAGGACTGGCAAAAGGTTTGAGCCCCCGGCTCCCTACTTGCAAGGGGGTTGCATCACAAGCGGTAAAGCAGGTCTGCACGTGTCTATCTTTCTCTCCCCTTCTGTCTTCCCCTCCTCTCTCCATTTCTCTCTGTCCTATCCAACAATAATGACAGCAGTAACAACAACAATAATAACAATGGTAAACAACAAGGGCAACAAAAGGGAAAAAAATAGCCTCAAATAGCAGTGGATTCATAGTGCAGGCACCAAGCCCCAGCAATAACCCTGGAGTTAATAAATAAAATAAAATAAAGTTTTATCCATTACAGTTACCAAAGTTCCTGAGCAAATTATCTGTAGCAGTATCTACAGCTTCCATTTCCCAGTCTTCATGACTTCAGCACCTGAGTTAGCACATCCAGGCCTCATATGAATTATTAGCAAAAGAGAGGAGTGACAAAAAGACTTACCTGTGTCTGCTTTGTCAGCTGTAAGACACATATTCAAACCTGGCTGTGGTGTCTTTTCCTCCATCCCCATGTTTGTCTCTGTTTTATAATATAAAAGACCTATGTAAAATACAAAGCAGATTTTTTTTTTTATCTTAGGGAAAAACACAAACCTTCAATGTCAATGTGTAGAACACCACTGCTCTCTGGACTCAGTGACTTTAAATTATTGGGAATTTTTTGACAGTTTTAATTTTCTATAAATCTATACTCCAAAGAAAATTCCTTTTTCTTTCAGTGATGTCATTCTTGACAGTTTCTTACTTAATTTTTTAAAATTAATTTGGTTGATTACCTTTTCACTACAAATGAACTTATAATTGGTGTGGGTAGAACAGATCATGCAGTTTATAGTTTAATAAAATTATGAAGTTTTAATTTAAATTGAGAATGGTACAAATTAAGAGGAAAGATGAAGAGATATTTTTATGGAACTAGGTTCTTGCATCACTGCATTTGTTGTTTGAGTTTGTAAATCACACCACTGTGTAAACAACACTGATGTGTACACTACTGTCAAGTGTTATATACTAACAAATCCTGTTTTTCCTAGAGTTATTATAGATATCTTTTAAATATGTTATTTATTTATTTTTTATATATAATTTGAGAGGGGAAGGAGGACAGGGCGAGGAGAGAAAGACTTGTAGTAGTTTTACAGCTTGTGAAGTTTCCTCTCATACAGGTGGGAACTGAGGGCTTGAACCCAGTTCCTTGTAATGTATGTACTCTACCAGGTATGCCACCACTCATCTCCCCTTATAGATTTCTTACATAAAATCTTTTCTTTGCTAAGATGTTATATGACTAGAAATAGGTTCTGCTAATACTAGCTGACATATTTTATTATAATGATATTGAACCCAGTAGTAGTTGTATATTCATGAAATCTGTGGTAGATGATGATATTCTTGAGAATAATATAGTCTACTTCTGGCCACAAACATTCATGTAGGATTTTTTTTTTTTCTTACAGAAGAACTACATTTGTATAATTTTAATAGAAGTGGTGAGGAAGACTATTCTTTGCTGGTTAAGTTTCATACTTACAGAATGTATCAAGCACATGCATGTGTGAATGTCTGTTGCTGGATGAAACAGCTTGAATTAGAATTCAAGCTAGTCTATCACCTAGATTTTGACTCTGATTCCTTTGAATTCAGGAAAGTTTGGATCCTGTGTCATTCCTACTGGTAAAAGAAATAACCAGTAACCACATGGTGACTTAGGCCATGATTATTGTCCCTTCTTTCTGACTAGCTGCCTGAATGCCGTGGATGACAGGCATAAAAAAGAAAGCAAAGATGCAAGTCAGTTTCCTCTCTGCTCCGAAGAAAAGCTCTTGATTAAGAAGAGTCTGAAACGATCCCTTAGCTAAAAAGGTCAGTGTGGGCTGGTGGAGTGGCCCTTTCTGACTGACCAGAAACTGAAAGAATTTTGTAATTGTTTAGATACTAAATCTCTCAAGAGTATCTTTTTCTGCATTCATAAAGGACTTCAATTTTTCTCAACAAGGGGAAATAAAAAACTTTCTTTTTTTCTGACATGGATTGCTTGTAAATGGGAATGCAGTCAGATATGTAAACATCATATGTAGTAAACATTCAATCCTTATAAGTGGGAATGACAAGAACTGTAACAAGCTGTATAGAGCCTGGCACCAACAAGCCTCACTTTACTGGGTGAGGGGTCCTGGGGGAGATGGAGTCTCCATGTCATCATTGGCTAGATAGGGACTGTATTTACCATCCCCATTGTTTTCAGATTATTTCTTTTAAAAAAATGTATGCAGCTGTGGAGAGGAGAAATGTGAAGTAAAGGTGCCCCATGCTGGTAGAAAAAGGACCAATCATGGGAAAGAGTATATTTTGGAATGTCAGGTTCCTTTCTGTGTCTCTGCATTAGCATGTAAATACAATAGCACTGTGTGGGAAAAACACTAGGTGGGATAAACACTATGTGGGAATTAAAATTTCATTCTACAAAGGTGTAATAAAGACAGGCCAGTTTGGGGCATTTTTAAGTGCAACTAACAACTTTGCAGGCGTAATAAGATGAACATTATACCAAGATTCTCTCCCTTCCTCTGTGGCAGACATGTAGAGTTTAGAATTTGCCAAAGCTTTCTAGAACTTTTGAATAGAAGACTACATGGCAAGTATTAACTGTGCTTGATGCTTTCCACAGCCCCAGAAAACCAAACATCTACATCACAGTTCCAGTCCAGTGGATTCTCTTGGGTTGGACCTACTCCCTTGTTGTCATACTTGTCATACTCCCTTGTTGGTCTTCTATGGACAAAGGTGTATGTGCACATGCTCACAAAAAGGGTGAATCTGATAACCTCTGTCTATTCACCCAGCTATTTAGCCAACTGTGAATTCCTTGTTTGTTCAGCACTGGAGAGTTCTATAAACATTTTTGAGTCAAATAGAGATTGCAGAAAGGCTTATGTTTTTGCATATGTCCTCTTCTATGGCAGGGAAGTGGTAAGGACCCCAGAAAAGATTGAGGCCCTTCCCAAAGTGCTTCAAGTAATTATCAGAATTAACTATACATAAGGAAGGCATCCTTTCAAAAGAATATGTGAATAAGGAGAGTTTCTCTATACTTTTTTGATTTCTAGAATAGTATGTAACCTGATAAATTGAAATATGGTGAACGATGACTCACAACTGGTTTTAAAATGGAAAAACAGATCTTCATACATCTTAGGAAGTAGAACTTCATCCAGTCAGACAAGATAAAACAGCCCCGTCTTCTTTGCCTCAGCCAATTGAAGGCGAAAGCAGATATAATATCAAGGCTTTGGAATTGGACATGATGATTCCCTGACCTTCCTTTTCTCTATACTTTAGTTCTGGAATTAGCTTCTAATGCCTGCTGTTCCTCTTCCTTTAGTTAGCTAGTTGACAGAATAATTTTATTTGCCATTTTCCACTTCTTTTTGCCCTTCTTGACTGCCAAACACTTACTATGCATTGGTTTCCTACTGCTTGGATTTAAATTTTTTCAATTGTGAATGAAGTTGTAGGGGACATTGGGAAAAGACATCCTTCTAGAAATAATTCTACAGTGGGCCTTCTTCTCTGTTGAAGGCCCACAAAGTTTCTTGTGGTCTGTGGAAATTAATTCCTTTTCTGCATGTTCAACATGTGTTTGCTTTTTTCTCCTTTGCAGCACTACCATTTCCTTCACCACGCCACCTCACCCCACACAAACTCCTTGTGCCTCCTTCATCCCTGCCTTTGCACAGGGGCCTGCTTCCCAATGGCGACAAACATTTTCCTTTAGTCAGCCTCATAATAAAGTATTCAAGGTCTCCTTGAGCCTCATCATTTGTCCACGACGCCTCTAATAGCCAGTCACTTGCTCCTCTGAACTCCCACAACCTTAACCTCACTCTTGCCCAGATATTTAGCACTTAATTATTTTCTCCATGTTTATGTGCTCCAATTTTGTCTTCGCAGCAACATTGCAAACTCTTTGAAGATAAGGAGTAATTCTTTAAGATAGCTCAAGTGGAAGTATAGCTGAATCACCTACTCTGCATATCTCCAGTAAACTTTCCTGTTGAGGAGGAAAAGGAACCATCCTTTTTTATTTTGTCTATAAGACTAAATGTTTCCCCCCTTTTTAATTAGTGATTTAATAATTATTGACAAGATTGTGGGGTAAGAAGGGTACAGTTCCTACCACCAGAGTTCCATATCCCCTGCCCTCCATTGGAAGGTTCCCTATTCTTTATTTATTTATTTATTTATTGGAGAATTAACGTTTTACATTTGACACTAAATACAATAGTTTCTACATACACAACATTTGCCAGTTTTCCATATAACAATACAACCCCCACTAGGTCCTTTATCATCCTATTTGGATCTGTATTCTCCCCACCCACCTACGCCAGAGTCTTTTACTTTGGTGCAGTATGCCAATTCAATTTCAGGTTCTACTTGTGTTTTCTCTTCTGATATTGTTTCTCAACTTCTGCCTGAGAGTGAGATCGCCCCATATTCATCCTTCTGTTTCTGACTTATTTCACTTAACATGAATTTTTCAAGGTCCATCCAAGTTAGGCTGAAAATGGTGAAGTCACCATTTTTATAGCTGAGTGTATATAGACCACAACTTGCTCAGCCACTCATCTTTTGTTCGACACCTGGATTGTTTCCAGGTTTTGGCTATTACAAATTGTGCTGCTAAGAACATACATGTACACAGATCTTTTTGGATGGGTGTGTTGGGTTTCTTAGGATATATCCCCAGGAGAGGAATTGCAGGATCATAGGGTAGGTCCATTTCTAGCCTTCTGAGAGTTCTCCAGACTGTTCTCCACAGGGGTTGAGACCATTTACATTCCTACCAGCAGTGCAGGAGGGTTCCTTTGACCCCACAACCTTTTCAGCATTTGCTGCTGTTACATTTTCTGACGTATGACAATGACATTCTCATAGGAGTTAAGTGGTTTCTCATTATTGTCTTGATTTGCATTTCTCTGACAATCAAAGACTTAGATCATTTTTTCATCTGTTTCTCAACCTTTTGGATCTCCTCTGTGGTGAATATTCTGTCCATATCCTCCCCCCATTTTTGGATGGGGTTATTTGTTTTCTTGTTGTTGACTTTGGCAAGTTATTTATTTATTTTGTTTATTAGCCTCTTGTCTGATGTATGGCAGGTAAAGATCTTCTCCCATTCTGTGAGGGGTCTCTTGGTTTGGGTAGTGGTTTCTTTTGCTGTGCAGAAGCTTTTTAATTTGATGTAGACCCATAGGTTTATGCTTGCCTTAGTCTTCTTTGTAATTGGATTCGTTTCATTGAAGATGTCTTTAAAATGTATGCAGAAAAGAGTTCTGCCAATATTTTCCTTTAAGTATCTGATAGTTTGTGGTCTAACATCCAAGTCCTTGATGGAAGGTTCCCTATTCTTTATCCTTCTGGGAGTATGAACCAAAGATCTTTATGGGGTGCAGAAGGTAGGAGGTCTGGCTTCTGTAATTGCTTCTCTGCTGGATATGGGCACTGATCTATACCCCCAGCTTGTTAGGTGGAGTTCCAAGAAACATTGTTGAGGTCATCTGCTCAGGGAAGTCAGTTTGGCGTCATGGTAGCATCTGCAATTTGGTGGCTGAAAAAGCATTAAGATATAAAGCAGAACAATTTCTTTAAAAATTAGGAACCCAAAGTTAAGATTATAGCAGATGAGATTTGGGGTCTTCATGTTAGAAGGAGCTAGGAAGTCTATTTTAGGTATATTCCAAGGAGCTATGACTTTACTAATTTTTGCGTGTGCCCAACAGCTAACATGCACATGGACTGAAAGTATTATCTAGGAAGATGGTGTCAGAGTTGGGAATAAGACTAGAACCATATTATTAATATGGCCTTATCTCCCTAATCTCTCTGCAGACCCTGAACAATATAAAATAAAAAAGAACAAAGCTGGTCTTAAGTAATAGTGAAATAAATGAGTGAACACTAAATTCAAGATAGTTAGAATTACTCATCAGAATCAATTCTGATCTCTTTAAAATATGAAAATTTCTCATATAAAATAGCCTTAAACAGGGCAACCTTTAAAAGGGTCCACCTGGTCTAGTAATTTTCTTATGTTTTTTAATCAGAATTGCCATCACCTAGCTACAATTTTTTTTAATTTTTTAAAAATCTTTATTTTTTTGAAATATTTCTTCTATTTGTATCATTTATGTATTTTCAATACATGAGCATTATGAAGCTAATATGTAGTAATTACACTATTATAATATATACTAAATATACTACTTACAATTTTAAGAATAATCTTTTCAATTAATTGTAAATTCAATTAGTGCAATGGTCAGACCATTCTGTCTTATATTGTCACTGCCAACAAGGATTGCTCTTCCTATGAAAGCTTAACTACATGAATGTCACTAACAGCTGAGTTTTGTATTCATATTGCTTGTAAGGTAAATATTCTAACTGACTTTCTCATGCCAGTAGCTGTCAGGAACTGATATTATTCCATCCATGGACCAGGACAGATAGGACACAAGGACAGAGGTATAGGAGGAATCTGAAGGTAAGGAGAGTAAGGGTGTTTCTCAGAGCTTCCTATTCTTAGTTATGGAATGCATATGATGTGTCAGGGTCTCTGTTAATAACTGTAAGTAATGACTAGACACAGGATGCGTAACAGCCTTGACAGATGACAGAGACTAATAATACAGAATTGCAGCATTAAAACGGGTTAAGGGTCACAAAAAGCAAAATAGCAGAGTACTTTGAGGGCACTGAAGTGAAAAGTAGAAGGGGCCCCGGTGGTGGTACACGCAATTAAGTGCACATGCTACAATGCATAAGGATTGGAGTTCAATCCCCCAGCCATTATCTGCAGGGGGAAAGCTTCACAAGTGGTGAAGCATTGCTTCAGATGTCTCTTTATTGCTCTCCTTCTCTATCTACCTACACCCCTTTTGATTTCTCACTGTCCCTACCCAAATAAATAACTAAATAAAACAAAAGAGAAAGTAAGTATGTACCCAAGAGTTTCACTGGAGATTTGCCAGTATTCAGCTGGCCTGAGACTAATATGCAATGCTTTTTTTTTTCATTGTCAGTAAGAAATGCCACTCTCACATTGGGAGGGATTTTCTACCTCCAGGAACCAATAGCTTATTTATAGTCTCTTTTATGTCAACTTGTCACGCAGCATCTTTAGCACAGCCTGCTTCTTTGAAGCATTTCATGCGTGTTGAAGGCTATGGTGGTATCAAAGCCAGAAATTCAGTGGTCTCCATTTAGTATCAGGGCATATAAGTAGCTGTTCTGTCTGTGGCACAGGGTCAGCACAGACATGCCCAGGGAGCCCAAAGACAATGGCAGCTTTGAATCCCTGGAATCTAAAGGTGCATCTCTGGTCAATTGGTGTCATATGTAAACCTCTAAACCTTGGCACTGGATTTTGGTAAATGATCAAAAAGCTTAATTCCATGGTCTCATTTGAGTTATTTTGACATTCCCTGTGCTTCACTGCTCAAAACCACCTTTTTCACATTTAGAAAGAGAGACGGAAGGAGAAAGGGAAAGATAGCACAACACTGAAGGTGCCTCCAGTGTAGTAGACACTGGGCACAAACTTAGGTTGTGCTTATAGCAAGGCAGGCACACTTTCTAGATGAACTATCACACTGTCTCCTTCATTAGCATTTTTAAATATTTTTATTGGGGGATTGATGGTTTAAGGTAAATATAGTTGTTGGTACATGTATAAAATTTCTCAGCAATTTGAGAAATTATTCCTGCAAAACATTCTAACCCCAGCCTAGTTCCTCCTTCCTACTATGCACCAAGGACCTGAAAGCCCCCCTGAGCCCACTCTCAGAGTCCTTTACTTTGGTGTAATACACCAAGCCTAGTCCAAGTTCTGCTTTGTGCTATTCATTCTGTTCTTAACTTCTGTCACTGAGTGAAATCATCCCACATTCATCCTTCTTTTCTGGTATATCTCAACATAATTCCTTCAAGATGAAGGTAAGATGGTGAACTCACCATTTTTAATAGCTGAGTAGTATTCCATTATGTATATATACCTCAACTTTCTCAGCCACTCATCAGTTGCTGGATATATAGGTTGCTTCTAGGTTTTAGCTATTACAAACTGTGCTCCTATGAACTTATGTATACATCAATTTTTTGGATGGGTAATTTGTTTCCTTAGAAGATATCTCCAGGAGAGAAATTACCTGATCATAGGGTGGGTACATTTCTAGCCTTCAGACTGGTCTCCATAGGGGTTGGACCAATTTACATTTCCATCATCAGTATGAAGCAATTTTCCTTTACCCCTGCAGAACCTCTCCAGTATTCATTGTTGCTGTCATTTCTGATGTACGACATTCTCACAGGGGTGAGGTGGTATCTCATTGTTATCTTAATTTGCATTTCTTCGACAATCAGTAACTTGGAGCATTTTTTTCCTATGTTTGTTGGCCCTTTAGATCTCTTCCTTGGTGAATATTCTGTTCATATCCTCTCTCCACATATTGATAGGACCATTTTGTTGTGCTGCTGTTGAGTTTGGTTAAGTCTTTATACAGTTACATTTTAATGGTAATAATAAGGACATGTGAAGTTTTAGACTCATAGCATTTTTTCCATGGGTAGGTTTTTAGAATGTCTATTGATTAACTCATAGGACTGAATGTTACAGAAATATGTTCACAAAAAAAAAGTTAAAATGTATTACATAGCAGAAGACATTATTCACAAATGAAACCTCAAATGGGATATTAAGATGAAGACCACAAAGATAAGGTTATTCAAAACTAGTCTTGCTTATGTCACTAACTATGCTTAGGAGTCCAGTCAAACAAGATTCCACCATTGACTAGCTTGAATTAATCCCCAGCAGTTGTTAGATGACTTGACTTCATGCACAGTTCCACATAGAAAGCTCAGAGTATGAAACAATGAAGTGCTCTTCAAAATCATAAGTAGCGGGAGTCAGGCAGTAGCACAGTGGGTTAAGCACATGTGGCACAAAGTGCAAGGACCGGTTAGGATCCTGGTTCAAGGCCCCAGCTCCCCAACTGCAGGTAAGTCACTTCACAGGCAATGAAGCAGGTCTGCAGGTGTCTCTCTGTCTCTCTTCCTCTCTATCTCCCCCTTCTCTCTCAATTTCTCTCTGTCTCTATCCAATAACAAATAAATTAATTAATTAAAATCACAAATAGCTTATCCTCAGGCCTAATTTCAGTTATCTCTGCACAGTGTGGGAACTGTATTGTTCATGCAGCACTTTAAACCATCTTAAATCTTTTGTTCAGGTGATGGGACCTTCTGAGGCTTTTTCTCGAGGATGATATGAATCCTGGAACTAGCATAACTGACTCTGAGTGGCAAATACTCTGAACCATAACTCATGTAAGATCTTGAATTAGGCAGTAGAGACTATCTCAGTGAACTTAAGAGAGGCATTGTTAAGGAGGTGACATTTGACCTCTATCTTTGAGGTTATGCAGGTCATGCTCAGAACAGGTGGAATGAGAGTTACCTTTGCTAAGGTAAGCAAAGGGAGCAGTATGTGTTACAACACAGAGGAGGTACAACAGATAAAGGAAAGAGCTAGTAGTTAGGAATTCCTGTAGATTTAGATCACAGCAGGGAGAGGTAGATAGAGAGGAATGTGACAGTTGCATGTGCTCACCTCAAGACTTTCTTCTGAAAGCATTTTGAGTAGTAAAATCTAGTAGTAAGCAATGAACCAAAGACATTATTGCTACTAGGGGTGTTGAAACCCTACATATTTGTGTACTGATGGAAAGGAAGGTAAAAATAATGTAGAGAAGTACTTGCAAGACTGTCATCAGCAGTGGAAAGAAATACTCTGGGGCATACTCTATTGCAAAATGTTCCTTTGTTGAAAGGATGCTGCAATGAAAATGCTGAATATAAAGAGTGAGATGTCATCAGCTGTGTTTTTCATGTCCTTTCAGACCTTAAAACACAACAACTGGAGATTTTTCTGTTGAATCCCAGGGCTGATGGTGAGAAAAGCTAAGGTTTACTATGAGACTGGTCCTGTGCTAAACATATTACTTAGTGCTATTTGTTAACTTTTTAAAATTTACTTATAAAAAGAAAGCATTGACAAAGCCATAGGATAAGAGGGGTACAACTCCACACAATTCCCACCACCAGAACTCTATATCCCATCACCTCCCCTGATATCTTTCTTATTCTTTAACCTTATGGGAGTATGGACCCAATGTCATTGTGGGATGCAGAAGGTGGAAGGCCTGGCTTCTGTAATTGCTTCCCCACTGAACATGAGCATTGGCAGGTCGATCCATACTCCAAGCCTGTTTCTCTCTTTCCCTAGTGGGCTGAGGTTTTGGGGAAGCGGGGCTGTAGAACACATTGGTGGAGTCATCTGCCCAGGGAAGTCAAGTTGGCATCATGTTAGCATCTGGAACCTGGTGACTGAAAAAAAGAGTTAACATATGGAGCCAAACACATTGTTTACTAATTATGAACCTAAAGGCTGGTATAGTTCAGATGAAGAGTTGGGGGGGGGTCTCAGTTTTGTAGATAGTAGGCCTATTTTAGTTATATTCCAAAGAGCCCATGACAATACCAGTTGTTTTGTTTTTTTCCTGAGCCTGAGATCTGATATGCATGTGGCTCCAAAGTATTGACTGGGAAGGTGATGTCATAACTGGAAAAAGGGCCAGAAAGCTGGATCAAGGAAGAGAGTAGCTCCCAAATATGGGAAAGGTGTATAAATATTGTTGACTATAAACCCCATCAATTTGATCTGATTTGGGGCCCATGTTCAGCTTAGGACCCTCTGTGACCTCTGCATCCCTGCAGATCTGAGTTCACACTCTGTGGTCATGAGTAGGAACATTCCAAGCTGCTCCAATTTCAGGACCCATCTTCCTCATGTGGAACATAGAGTATGTTGCCCAGCCTCCCTTCGGAGGATGGAACATTCTCTACCGTTGTTGATCCATGTTGGGGTCAAGGTACTTTGGGGGCCCACAATGGGGTCTATTTTGTTTTTCTTGATAGAGATGACAGGTAACAATGGAGAGAGGGATCTATTCTGTTTGGGAATCTCAGGACTCATGTACATTATATTGCTACCATAAAATATTGATTTTATTCCAGTTGTCCCATGCACCATCTACAGGCCCTCAGGGAAGCATCCAGACGTTCACATTCATGGGTGATTGCTGTGGCAGTATAACCTTCTACTGCCTGTGCCCAGGAATCTCTGAAATATCCAGACTTTGCCTTAGAACAGGATTTTATGATAATGGGACAGAGCCTGTTATACAGGCCTCATCATAGATTAGTCAAAGGAATATACCTTGTAGACAAATAAAAAGCAAAATATATATTTTGCAAACATAGATGCAAAAGTAATAATCAGTAAGATTTCCAATAAAAAAGTGTCAAGAAGCCTGGGATCAGAAAACTTCTTCAACAGATAATGTCCCCAGAGCTTTAAGTTTGGGTGTCAGACCACAGAACCCATCTTTGCCTTATACCCAGAGCCCAACAGAAGCATCATTTGATTTCTCATATGTAAGTTACTGGTAGAACTACCTGTCTCCTGGATGCTTCTCTCCCTTCTCCTTTATTCCATTACCTAATTAGTGGAATCTAGAAAATATGAATATTCCTAATTTCTTCCCCCCTTTGTATCAATATACCCCCAGTTAGTTATAGACCTTGAACTTTTTCTCTTCTTAAATGCCCCACTACTGTGATACTTTTTTACACTGAAACTGCGTTCCCTTGGGACACCCTTACCTCATATGAATTTCTTGCATAGTGTGTGAAGTACTTGCCTCTCTTACCTTCTCATGAATTATAACCTCCTCAAAGGTAGGGGTTGTGCTGCTTGCATCTTTCTATGCTTTTATGTCCCTTAACATTCACTGTGTCTTAGCCACAATATAAGCATAACATTACTTACTAATTTACTCAAGACAACCATTAGCTATATAGTAATTAAAATTAAACTGTGCTTTGCTTTTTGACTGATTTTGAATTAACACAAATGGAGAACATGGTTGAGGGTCTGAGTGCTGCAGAATGGCCTTCAGGGATTATGTAACTCCTATCTGGAGGACAGCAGATGAAACCCGTGGGTGGCTAGAAAACCAAGGACGTGGTTTCCAGGTCTTCTTAAAAAGGCTGATTTTCACTGGAAGATCTTGGGGAAGAAATATTTCAACTTCATACCTAACTTGTAGCTGAGACAGTCTTAAGGCCCAAGTGGAGTATGAAGTGCTGCAGTGTCCAAAATCAATCTACAACCTCATAGAACTGGTACAGAGAACCAATTTTAAAAAACCTGAGTTGGAGTACCAGACATTACCCCCAAAGAAGAGTGTTTTTTTCCCCTCTTACATTCTTCATCCACTTTGTATTTTAAATTACAGGTGACATAGTCTGGATTTTTTAATCAAGAAAGGAGGTGAATGTCACATTAAATTATTTTAAAAATTGCAGACATTATTTTCATAGTAAAATAACCTCTGATTTACAAGTGAAATTTTATTTTTCTTAAAATTCCTTATGTATATTTAGTGATCATTTAAAATCTTTCATCACATGATCTCCATTTTGTTTTTCCTGTCATTTTCAAAAATTCTTTCTAAAGTGTGCATTGGCATGACCTGACATTCCACTTAATCACTATAACTGTGGCCAGGGAGTGGGCCTAGGCTAAAGATTTTTCATGTTGTAAAAATGAATTAATTTGAATTTCACTGTTTTGGGTTATGACAATTTAGACCTGGTAGTAGCTGACATTGAGTAAAATGTTTGGCCTTTCATGTTTAAAAATGACCTTTCCTCTCCTGTTTTTTTTTAAATGGTAGAGCTAATGATGTCTTACCTGACAGAAAAAGCCAAGGTACAGAGGGTGGAACAACACATGAGAATAGAAAATCTTTGGTCTTTTTTTTTTTTTTAATCTTTATTTATTGGATAGAGACAGCCAGAAATCAAGAGGGAAGGGGGTGATAGAGAGGGAGAGACACAAAGAGACACTTGCAACACTACTTCACCACTCATGAGGCTTTCCCCCTGCAGGTGGGGACTGGGGGCTTGAACCCGTGTCCTTGTGTGTTGTAACACAAGCAGTCAACCAGGTGTGCCACCACCCGACCCCTATCTTTGATCTTCTATCCTTAGACTTCCATGATACTATGTGTGTGCATAAGAGCTTCTTTAAAAGTTTTTCACTAGTTGTTATATTAAACTGTACTGATGCAAGCAAGACTTTATCTACCATCCTTTGTCCCATTTATGTTACTCTAACAGGGAAGTTATATTTATTCCTTTATATGCCAGTAGAACTTCAGTCAGTTCAGAAATTGTTTTTGGTACTTTCCCTATACCTGAAATACAGTCTATCAACATAACATAACATGGTCTTATCTTCAAAGACCATGCTGAAGTTGCCACTTGTGGCAGAACAGAAAGAGGGCAAACAAAACCTGTGTGGTCCTCCCATGAACTTTTATTGGAAAGTTCACAATATAACTACAACTGTTTACTACCTTTTGCCAACAAGCCCTTGTACTGTGAGACCCTTAGGCTTGCCCTCTAAGTACTGACCCTAGAATCTTACAAGTTATAAATTTTATAAATTTATAAATTTTATAAGTTATAAATTTTGTGACAACTTAAAGAATGGACTATGAACAGTAATTGTCCTGTGATTATTTCCATTGAGAGATATATTTCAGGATTTTAGAATAGTACTCAAATTAGCCCCCAACCCCCGCCCCCCACAAAAATCAACCTCAGTATCTTTTCCTAAAGCAATAGCATACATCCTTCCAGATGACTTCTGGAGTCCAGCAACGATACTGGACTGTTCTTCAAAAGCTACAAATACATAGGTGCATATAAACACACACGCACAGAAACACACTCACATAGCTTTGTACACTATTTCTGGGCTGTGGCTTCTTAGAATCCCATCTGGTAAGTGTAAGAATCAGCCTCCCTAGGCTAGAAAGTTCAAAATTATAATGAGTACCACTTAAATTTGCATTGCACTGTTGGTTAATAACATCTTTGACAAATACGTTGTGGCATTTGATCTCAAATAACTTCATGTGATAAGTATATTCTCCTATTTAATAGATATGAAATAATAGTAGCAATAACTGTGTTACTACTATTACTTTTTGCTGTCAACACTTACAGTTTGCTGTGTACCAGGTTCATCAGGCCTGTATTCACTTCACTTACCAGCACCTTTTTTTTTTTTTTTGAGATAGAAATTATTGACCCTTGCTCAAAAATGAGCACTAAAGTAAGATTAATTTCAGGCTGGGGGGGCAGGCTCACAATATTAATGGAGGACTTTCAGACGATGGTTTAGATAGACTGAGTGAAATCCAATGCATATTTTTAAATTGGGAAATAAGTCTCAATTTGGGGCAATATACTTTGCCTGATATGCACCATCTCCAACCAATTATTTAACAATTGAATCAGTTGCTCAACATGCAGTGCCCAGAATCCAAGATTGGCATATCTGTTAATATATAACATGCCCACATCCTGGCTGAACTGCTCCCTGTGGTTTCTATAGAGAGTGCATGGTTCCTGGATCTACCATTGCATTAAAACTATACTTAAAGAAGAAAAACTAGTTGGTTTTTTTTTTTTTTTTTTGGTGTTGTTTTTATTTTTTCTTTCTTTCTTTATTTCCTTTTGTTGCCCTTGTTTTATCCTTGTAGTTATTATTGATATTGTTGTTGTTGGATAGGACAGAGAGAAATGGAGGGAGGAAGGGAAGATGAGAGGGGGAGAGAAAGACACCTGCAGACCTGCTTCACCGCTTGTGAAGTGACTAGTTTTGCACAAGGAAGTTGAGGTGAATTAGAAAGGGAAAGTGAATATGTATTAGGCAGCTGAAAATGAGAATCAGAAGGAAGATAAGTTACTAGACTCTCCAGCTATGGGCTTTTGGGACTCTGTAGCATCTCTTGGTTGAAGGATTGTATAAACTAATGGTGGCTGAGTTCATGCCAGATGTCCTTGCCAGCAGCTGGAACTGTTATTGGGTCCACACCCTTAGCACTGAGAACCCAGAACATGCTCTGGGAAGGGAGACAGGAAGCAAACACTGTTTTCCTAAAAAGAAAAAAAGTTGAGCTAAATGCTATATTAATATAAGCTATTTTCATAGGAAAAGAATTTTATGTGTGGAAGTAGTGGGCTATAGTAAAATTTGTATTTTATTTTTAATGTGGTGCTGGTTTTTCAGAAGCCTTTAGGCCATACTAATGAGTAAAGAGTAAATCCGGAACTTGTGTTTTTACAGAGATTTATTGCTTGAAAGCAGGTCTTTGCTCCACTGTAGTTTTGCCCAGTGCACAATCACTTCAGCTACAACCAACACGTGCTGGACTGATTTTTTTCCCACTCAGGACATAACCTCACATCTCTTCATGCATTTCAGTCTAGATCTAATATTTGTCCAGGGAAGGTCATGGGTATAGGACATTCATCCCACATACATACTTTCACACACTTACACCTTTTGAAGTAAATACTGTCCTTAGTTACCAACTCAGCTATGCAGTCAGAGTATGGCTGTTAGTATTGTTGGTCATGTAGAGCTAGAAGGACTATGACAGTGCAGAAGGCACACAGGATCTGAAGTTAGACAGTCACCATACCTACCAAACCTTTTTTCAGGGGCAACATGTAGCTCATCTGACAGGTAGCTCGTCTCTACATAAGTGAGCTTGAACCCAGCACCATGTGGAAGCTCCACGGAGGAATTCCAGGAATGATGGAGAGGTGCAGTAGTGTCTTGCTACTCATTTTCTTTCTCTTTCTATCAAAAGTAAAAAGAAATGAAAGTTAGAAAATGGATCCAAGAAGGCTACTCAGTGAAGATTTGAGTTCATTTAAAAAAAAAAAAAAAAGTCTGCTCATGACTGGGAGTATGGACCGACCAGTCAACGCCCATGTTCAGCGGGGAAGCAATTACAGAAGCCAGACCTTCTACCTTCTGCAACCCACAATGACCCTGGGTCCATGCTCCCAGAGGGATAGAGAATGGGAAAGCTATCCTGGGAGGGGGTGGGTTATGGAGATTGGGTGGTGGGAATTGTGTGGAGTTGTACCCCTCCTACCCTATGGTTTTGTTAATTAATCCTTTCTTAAATAAAAAATAAATTAAAAAAAAAGTCTGTTCATTTTCAAAAGTTCTTTCTATCATTTTTGGTACTTTCTGTTACTCTCTCTTCAACTATTCTGATATTTACTTCTATAATGTGAGATCTGCTATTAATCTCTTCTGGAATAATTTTCCTATCAGGCATTGCAAGCTTCATCTTGGGAAGTTTGTCTTATATCTCATGCCACTTCTTATTCTTAACTTTTTAAATTAAGAAATACAGATGTGAGCGGGGGTAGATAGCATAATGGTTATGCAAAGAGACTCTCATGCCAGGGGTTCTGAAGTCCCAGGCTCAATCCCTTGTACCACAATAAGCCAGAGCTGTGCAGTGCTCTGGTGTTTCTGTGTCTTTCTCTCTCTGCATCTCTCTCAAAAATTAATTAAATAAATAAATAAAATATTTAAAAAAAGAAATAGAGTTGTGGGTAATTGTTTTAATGGCTTTGCTTGCTAATATTAATGTGCCAGTTGTCAGTTCATCAAAACCAGACTGATTTCCCTCCACATGATGGTTTACCATCTCCCACTTTGTTGCTTTTATTATTATTAGTTTTTCTTAGTTGTTTGATTTAGATGTGAGATATTGTGAATTTTGCTTCTCATAAATTGGAAAATAGTAGGTACTTAATATGTATTATTTGAATGGATAAATGAATGTATAAAATTTGTTCACAGATGTAACAATAATATTGAATATTTTAAGATCAAATTTATCCCAGTATTATTTAAAGGGGCTCAAATGTAATTTTCCATCCCATTAGCAAATTAGTTTAATTGGAGTATTAATATGCTCCAGGCAGTATGCTTAGTACTAGGGCTGTGGTAGAGTGAAGCATGTCCTGTCCTTTGAGCTTATAGTCTCAAACCTGAGTGGGGAACGTCCGACCTGCAGCCCATATCCAGTCCATAAAATCACTTGGTCTGGCCCTGCCAAGACAACCCCAAGGGAGCTCAAAATTCTGTAAGTAAATTTGCTTCTTTTTTCCATAGCACCATTAATTGCTAATTTTAAATTTATGATTTTGTATGGTTCATGTTATATTCAAATGAACCTTGGCAGTAAAAAATGTTCCCCACCCTTGCACTAAAACTAGTGCAAAGTCAGAGCTCCTAAGAAGGAGACCTAAACAGAGATTCACTGGGTCAGGGCTTCCAAGAGGAGACAGTGGCTACTTTTGATAAAGAGACAGATTTCAAATGAATCTAGTTCTTCCAAGGCTTAAACTACAGTACTGGGAGCTAGAGTCAGGATTTTACATCCAGTGTCTATGTCTTTTTTATGACTTACAGCTTTCAAATAAAATTGGGTATGCCATAAAGGTGAAATTACTAGAAAGTCAGGTACAATGCAATATCCTGGAACCACCTTGTTGAAATGAAAACCAAAAATTCTGTTCCCTTTAATACAGAATTCATTTTAAAAGTATCCCAGCAAAGGACTGAACACTGAGGGCTAAGGTCTTAACAAATGCTTGTTTAATTGAATTAAGAACATAAACTCTGAGAGACAGCAAGGAAAGGAGTTGGGTGATCTGCTGCCTCCCTCCTTTTAGTCCTGTGCTATTGTGTGAGTTCATCTTTCTCCAGTCTGTCCAGCTCTGCAACAAAGGAGTGCTTCACAGTTCAGCAGAGCAGCATTAAGCTTACATGCATGCTGAGCAGGAGGGCTGTCGAGAGAGCCCGTGTAGTAAATACAGAGCACTCATTGAAATGCCAAGTGTCACTACTTTGGCATTTAATTATCTGACTTGCTGGCAGCTGGAAGTAGGGATGCAGGCAGAAAGGGAAAAAAAGGGGGGGGTAGTGGGGCAGAAGAAAAGGCAGTGAGGAACAGAAAGCAGAAATGGACAGTGATCTGATGTAGACAATTGAACCAGAAAGAATGTGCCTAGAAAGGCACATTCTTTAACACTCACCTTGTATTGACTGCTAGAATTACCTGTAACTTTTGAGATGAAATCTCAATTAAAATGTCTTCAGATTTCTTAAAAATCATCACTTTGGACATAAAGAAGTGTAAAATCAATCTAGCTTATGTTCAGTGTGGGCTGTCAAAGGTGTCTAAACACATAAGAAGGTAACATGGGAAAGAAATTCTAACAAAGTCATGCCAGTGCTATGGGAGCACTGAATTAAAAAATCTGAATTAAAATTGCCTGGCAACCTGCTGATCTAGCCTACGTATCTGATGGAATAGAAAAATGGGGGCTTTAGAAGTAGCAAAGGTTTTCCACTCGGTATGACCAAGAACTTCTCTGCATCTTGATTCCCTCAATAATTAGCTGTGTCCTTTCAGAAGCTTTCAAAGTTTGGGAACTACGCTGTCCTAAAGGAGTTTATATCTGTTTATACTGGGGCATATGTTTGGAAAACATTACGTTTTTTACGTGAAAGAACTTTTCTTATTTTTATTCCATTACCACTTTACCAAGGGACTGTTGATTTATAAGTATTTGCTTGTCACAGGGATGAATTTCCACATTTTCCCACTGAGGATTCCATCTGTATTGTCCTTTGCTTAGTTTCCAGGATCCCATCTGTAAATGAGGTCATTGGGTATGTATCTTTTTCCTTCTGACTTATTTCACTCAACATGATACCCTCTAGTTTGTTCCT
Source organism: Erinaceus europaeus (assembly GCF_950295315.1). NCBI lineage: Eukaryota > Metazoa > Chordata > Mammalia > Eulipotyphla > Erinaceidae > Erinaceus > Erinaceus europaeus. The sequence goes on along the minus strand of NC_080171.1, from coordinate 76,837,554 downwards.
CATTGTAGCAAAGGAAAATGTACTATCATTCCTTACAGCTGTGTAGTATTCCTTTGTATATATGTGCCTCAACTTCTTTAACCATTCTTCTGCTGCTGAACATTTATATTGTCTCCAAATGTTGGCTTTTATAAATAGCACTGAGTGACAGATCTTGTTAAATAAAACATTACAGAGTTCACTGGTGTCTGAAATCTACAGGAAGGACCAAGATTTCAAAGATCCCAAAGGAGTGATACATGAACTCTCCCAACTCTAGGCCTAGTTTTTTTTTTTTTCTTGTGATTTAATAGTGATTTACAAGATTCTAAGATAACAGGGGTATGATTTCACACATCTCCTACCATTAGAGTTCTGTGTCTCATCTTTCCATTGGAAACTTCTCTATTCTTTATCCTTCTGGGAATATGGACCAAAGATCTTTATGGGGTGCTGAAGGTGGGAGGCTTCCATAATTGCTTCTTCACTGGATATGGGCACTGACAGATTGACCTATACCCCCAGCCTCTTTCTGTCTTTCCCTAGTGGGGTAGGGCTCTGGGAAGATGAGGTTGCAGGACACATTGGTAAAATTGTCTGCCCAGGGATATCAGTATGGAATCATAGTAGCATTTGTAACTTGGTGTCTAAAAGGTGGTAAAACATAAAACAGGAAAAACTGATATATAGACAGGAATCCAAATATAGAAATAGAGCAGATGAAATTAGGGGTCTTCGGGTGGGAAGAAGCTAGCAAGTCTATTTTAGGTACATTCCATGGGGCCCATGGCTTTAGTCATTTTTTGCTTGAGTTTGATAGCTAACATGCAGGTGGACTAAAAATGTTGTCTGGAGAGATAGTGTTAGAGTTGAGAATAGGACTAGAAAGCTAAATTAAGGCAGAGAGTAGTCCCCAAATATGAAGAAAACATATAAATACCACTAACATTTATCACATCAATCTGACCTAGGGCCCATATATATTCATATTTAGCATAGGAGCTTGTGTGACTCATTTCAGAACCAGTCTTCCTCAAGTGGCAGAGCAGGGTGACCCAGTCTTCCTTTGGAGAGTGGGAAAAGTCCCTACCATTGCTATTTTATATTGAGGGCAAGGTCCTGGAGAGGCCTGCAAGGGGGCTTATGATGATATTCCTGTTGGAATTGATCAGTGATGGTGGAGAGATCTATTAGAGGTCTAGACTCATCATATTTATGTAGGAATCCAAGGATTATGTCTAGAGCCCCAGATGATGGGATGTTCTAGGCCTAATATTTAAGTCTTTCTTCACATTTCACCTTTCCAGGGGAAGACTGCCTCTGAGCAAGCACCTCCACTCCACCTCAACCTCTGGTATTCCTATCCTTTGATCCACTGTGTTTTTACCTTAGTTGTTAGATTATCTATCATACCATATATTGACCTATTGAAATATTTGTCAGCCCCATCCCAAGTAGGCCTATGCTACAATGTTGGCAGGGCTCTATGTTGTTGTATCCTCTAAGAAATCCCTATACCTGGAACAAAGTAGGCACTCACTAATTGTCTTTTTCAATAAATGGAATATAAAAAGTGACTAGCATTGACACATCATATTCCTGCTCTATTAGTCCTATGTTGAGGGAAGACAATCATGTAACCATTGAATTGTATGCTAAGTTTGTTCTGGTGGCATATTGTGAGGAGACAAGGAAAGGTCTGTGTGAGGCGGCATCTAGATGAGGAAACCTGAGCTCTTAAGAGGCTAAAGCACGTAGGAACTAGATCACTGTCTCAAGACAGTGCCAAGGGAATGCCAGCAGTTAAGTGACATTGGTATGAAGGTCATTGTGGCCCCTCATCTAACCATCTGACATTAAAGAGTTGCAGAAGTCAGTGCGGAGACCTTGGGGTTGGCAGTGGGAATTTGACAGTCATGGCTGCATCGCTGAGACTGACCAGAGCAAAACAAGTTGCAGGACTGAGTCCAGGGAGTGTTCACATTGTTCTGGAGAGAACATGGAAATTAATTTTTGAATTTCTGAATTACTGTGAAAGTGACAATAATAGTTTGGGTCCTCCTCCCCCCTTCCCTTTTCTTGACTCAATCCAAGAGAAGTTTCTCCTTTTACTTATTTATATTTTTGCTATATCACTCCTCACCTCTAGCCTATAATGATGCCAGGGATTGAAATTGGGACCTCAGAGCCTTAGGCATGAAATTCTTTTTGCATGACCAGTATGCAATATTCCCAGTCCCATCAAAGTGTTTCTAAAACAAATATTTCATGCTTTAAGCATTGAAACTGTGTGTGTGTGTGTGTGTGTGTGTGTGTGTGTGTGTGTGTGTGTGTGTGTGTGTGTGTGTGTTTAAAATACAGATGCTTTTAAACACTTAATTACCCTAGTTCTAAATATTTATCCTGTGAGATAGCTCTTCTGGGAAGGTGCCTCCTTCTGGCTTTGCTATGCACATAACTTAGGTTCAAAATCAGCCCCCACCATACTTGGGAAATTTTCAGTGCTATAGCGTCTTTCCCTCTCTTCCTATATGAAAAAGTCAGTCTGGAGCAGTGAAGTTCCAATAACAACAACAAAATATCCTAAAATAATTCAAACATATTTATAGTGTCTGTGTATATGTCATATATATTCATGTGTAGAGGGGCATGCTTATGTACTGCATGTTAATATGTATATATACACATCTACATATAAAATTATATAATAAAGTAATTGGTGACTATCCACATGTTTAACAGGAAGGAGCTTGATTAAATAATATAGATAAGGAACACAATGGCTGTTGTTAAAAATGTTAATTTGAGGGGCTGAGCAGTGGTACACCTAGTTGAATGTGTGTACATTACCATGTGGAAGGACCTAGGTTCAAGCCCCTACTCCTCACCTGCAGTGGGGAAGAGTCAAGGGTGGTAAAGCAATGCTGCAGTTGTTTCTCTTTATCTCACCATCTCTATGACCTTCTCTCCCCCCCTTTTTTAATCTTTATTTACTAGATAGAGACAGCCAGAAATTGAGAGGGAAGGGGATGATAGAGAAGGGAGGGAGGCTGAGAGACAGAGAGAAACAAAGCTTCACCACTTACAAAGCTGTCCCTTTGCAGGTGGGGACCTGGGGCTCAAACCCGGGCCGTTGTACATTGCAGCATTTGTGCCCAACCAGGTGCACCACCACTGGCCCCTTTTCTCCCCTATTAATACCTCTTTATCATATCAAAAGAAAGAAAAAAATGTTGATTTGGGGAATCAATGTATTGCCATAAGTTTAATAATCATAGATGGTTAAGAATATGTGTGAGACCCCATCAGCTGGGGCCCTAATCTGGGAGTCTTGAGATTCCCAAACAGACATGATGGGCCTAGATCTTGAATAAATCCCTCTCTTCATTGTTACCGGTTATCTATATCAGGAACAACAAAATAGACCCCTTTGTGGACCACCATAGGACCTTGCCCTCAACTTAGATCAATAATGGTAAAGAATGTTCTATCCTCTGAAGGGAGGCTGGACAACATACTCTATGCTGAGGAAGATGGGTCCTGATATTGGGTCAGCTTGGAATATTCCTACTTATGACCACAGAATGTAAGCTCAGATATAGAGGGATGCAGAGGTCACATAGGCTTCTAAGCTGAATATGGGCCCCAGATCACATCAAATCGATGGAGTTTACAATCAACAATATTTATACACCTTTCCCATATTTGGGAACTACTCTCTTCCTTGATCCAGCTTTCCGGTCCTTCTTCCAGCCATGACATAATCTCCCCAGATAATAATTAGGATCCACCTGCATATCAGATTTCAGGCTCAGGCAAAAAAAAAAAAAAAAAAAAGAAAGAAAAAAAAAAAAGCACTAGTATAGCCACAGGCCCTTTGAATGTAACTTACAATATGCCTACTAACTATCTACAAAACAGAGACCTCCCCCCCCAACTATTCACCTGCACTATTCCAGCCTTTAGGTCCATGATTGGTCAACAATTTGTTTGGCTTTGTATGTTAACTCTCTTATCAACCACCAGGTTCCAGATGCTAGCATGATGCCAACCAAACTTCCCTAGACAGACAACCCCACCAAATGTGTCCTGGAGCTCTGCTTCTCCAGAGCCCTTCCCCACTAGGGAAAGAGAAGGGCAGGCTGGGAGTATGGATCGACCTGTCAATGCCCATGTTCAGTGGGGAAGCAATTATAGAAACCAGACCTTCCACCGTCTACATCCCACAAGGACATTGGGTCCATACTCCCAGAGGGTTAAAGAGTAGGAAAGCTCTCAGGGGAGGGGAGGGGATGGGATATGGAGTTCTGGTGGTGGGAATTATGTGGAGTTGTAACTCTCTTATCCTATCATTTAGTTAATGTTTCCTTTTTATAAATAAAAAAATTTCAAAAGAATATGTGTGAGATCAATGGCAATATGTATATAATGCATAATATATATATCACATCTTATATAACACATGCAGTTCTCTGAGAAAAGGACAGAAAGACATGTCTACTTATTCAGTGCTTATGTAGTAAACATGTATTTATGTAATTAACATGCTTGTTTTTATATATGCAGTATGAGCTTGCATAGAACAGAGTACAGTAACTCTTCCTATCTGCCCTCAACCCTTTCAGAAGCAACTTGATCTTTGGCAAGGTTTTCCCTGGGAGGTTTGATCAACCTTCTCTGGGAACGTGTTCCCAGCCGTAGGTGAACTTTTCTGTGAAGTTTCTCCCATTATCCCAGGCAGAGCTTTGCTCCCCAGTCCTTCGAACTTTCCAATAGAAAGGCCTGATTGTCAGCACTCAGCCATCTCTGTCCTTGGTCTCACAGGTTGATACCAGGGGAGAGTACACCCAATGGTGTCAGCTGGCCTCTGCTGTCATGAAATATTACTGTTTCATGCTTACAAATAAAAGTTAGCAGCATTTCATTGCTGCATGGTGTGAAATTAGACCTCCTAACCAGCTGGATACAACAGCCTGGCGTAGAAACGGTGATGACTGCAAGTGTTTGTGGTTCAATTCAATTAGGAATATTTCTCCCCCTCCTCTTTGGTGAAAAGGGTAGTCAAGATGAATGCCTCACAAACTTCTGAAATATGTATTTGTATAAAAGAACTATTAAAGTAGAGTAACATCTCTATGATCTTTGAACTAAGCCGTCATTCTGCCATTATTGATGTAGCTGCTTTAAGCCGTCTAATTAAAATCGGAGTGACAGATTTGTTATTGAAAATCTGAAACCCAGCTCACAGCCCGTACAGCACATCTGAGTCGGGTATATATCTGCTGTTTTGATGGGCTCTCAAAATTGCTAAGCTGTGCCGAGTGCCAAAAGGAATTCAATAAATCCTTTATTTTCTTACCGAGCAGCTCTCATTAGTCTTTTTAATAATAGCACTGGTGGATATCAACTTCAGTTCACTGAAATAAATTAAGTGTGTCCATTAGGGTTGTAATTATAACATCAGATAAGAGTTTATTCTGCTACAAAGAGATGGCAAGGCTGATAGAGCCAAGAGCTTTCCTCTTAGCACTTACATTTTAAACATTGCCTTGTGTGTGAAATGTGGATCTAATATCTGGGTTGGGGAGGGATGGCCTAGCAAGGTCATTTGTTATCTGAACTGACAGTGTTCCTCCCTCCTTGGAGTTCTGAGCATACGGTATCAAAGGGTGTGAATTCTGCAGACACTAAGTGAGAGCTGGTCACCAGCGAGCAGACTGCAGTTCAGAGCTTGTGAAACAAACCACACAAATCCTGGAGTAGAGCTTGACAGAAGGATGAGTTATCTGAACATTTAGCTAATTCTTTTTTCTTTTTCTTTTTCTTTCTTTTTTTTTTTTAAACTAACAGGAGCCATCTGTCATGGTTATTCAGATATGAAGGCTAAATTGAACTGAAGGCATTGCTGGGCGATTAAACAAGTTCTCTCAAAATATTTTCATACCTTTCCCTCTTGTCAAAAACTTTTTTTTTCCAATCCAAGATGCCATTTAAGCTTTTTTTATTTTAAGTTTTTAAGTTTTGTCTTTCATGCTATGGTGAAACCTTTACTCTGCTCTGGCATTATAAAATGTAGATAAAAGTAAACATTGAAGTAGAACTCTACCCCTCCCTGCCCCAGAAAAGGAGAGGAATTAGTGAGCAGAAACACAATAAGGGGATGAAAAGCTGCATTTCATGACAAGCATCTACTACTTTCCCATCACTCAATAATTTTTCCAATTCCTCCTTCAGTTTAGAAAAAAAAAAAGTTTCTACTACTGTCCATGTCATGAACAGCAACACTAATTTTGGAAGTTCAATCCTTTTGGCCAAATGTGGAAATATGAAGTTTGAAAAGAATTTATTTTTCAATTACGTATGAAAGGTAACCTTCCCATGTAACTTCATTATGAATAAGATGTCATTTCCCTTTAATAGTACAAAGCATATGGGGGCAGGATTGCATTTGTCACAAACTGTCAAAATATTTTTTTTTAAGAAACCACAATCTTCCAGGGATGGTTCCAAATGTGCCTGGTTTCCCTGAGCAATGAGCAGCACAACCTTTACATTAGCAGATATATTTATAAATACACATATGGCCTGCCAGGACCTGATTGGTTACTGATCTGATGAGCCAGAGGCAGAATTGGGATGTTTCACCTACATGGAGTTTAGTTGAAGAAGGAGGAGGAGGAGGAGGGGGAGGAGGAGGGGAGGGGGATGGGGGAGGGGAGGAGGGGGAGGAGGAGGAGAAGAAGAAGAAGAAGAGGAAGACTGACTTACCTTAACAGTTTTCTCTTATAGTCACCTAATTGATCTGCACTTATTGACAGATTTAGTTTGTTAATGCCAGCTATGGGAGCAAAAATGTCTTGAATGAATTGGCTTTTGTGGTTCCTTTACATGATGCTAGTTTTGTTTCCTAGTGGGTCTGAGACAATTATCAGTGACATGATGGACAATTATCAGTGACATGAAAGAGCAAAAGGTGTTGATTTGGAGGAATTCAGATAAGGGTTAGTAGTTAAAGTTTATTTTAAGTGCTTGAAGAAGCTAAAAAAAAGAAAGAAAGAAAGAAAGAAAGAAAGAAAGAAAGAAAGAAAGAAAGAAAGAAAGAAAGAAAGAAAGCACCTATAAGATGCTTTGAGCTTCTCACAAAAGAGATGGCATGCAAATGCAAAAGGAGAGTAGAATACCCTATCCACAGGTCAGCAACCCTCCAGAAACCAAGTATCTTCAGGATTACCTTGACAGGAGGTGGTAAGAACTCTTACTGAACAGACTTCTAAGAATGTTTTTCAGATAACATAGGGTGCTGTTTCAGTCTTTAAATGCCTGTGCCTTCATTTGATAAGCATAAATAAATTTTGCTTTGAATGTTCCTCCTCTGAATTTTTCTTTTCGTTCTCCCTCTCTCTTTCTTTTATTTTTTCCACCAGAGCACAGCTCAGGTGTTTATAGTGGTGCTGGGGATTGAATCTGAGATCTATGGTGCCTAGGGCATGAAAGTCTTTTTGCATAACCATTATGTTATCTCCCCTGCCCCTCCTCTGATTTTGCACACCCTATCTGGTTGAGAACCTTCTTAGCTACCAGATTAGAATGGGTATATCTCCACCAGTCAAGATTTTTTTTTTAATTTCTTTATTGGGGAATTAATGTTTTACATTCCACAGTAAATACAATAGTTTGTACATGCATGACATTTCCCAGTTTTCCATATAACAATACAACCCCCACTAGATTCTCTGTCATCCTTCTTGGACCTGTATTCTCCACCCCACCCACCCACCCCAGAGTCTTTTACTTCCAGTTCAGATTCCATTTGTGTTTTCTCTTCTGATCTTGTTTTTCAACCTCTGCCTGAGAATGAGATCATCCCATATTCATTCTTCTGTCTCTAACTTATTTCACTTAACAATTTTTTTCAAGGTCCATCCAAGATTGGCTGAAAATAGTGAAGTCACCGTTTTTAATAGCTGAGTAGTATTCCACTGTGTATATATACAACAACTTGCTCAGCTACTCATCTGTTGGACACCTGGGTTACTTCCAGGTTTTGGCTATTACAAATTGTGCTGCTAAGTACATAAGTGTACACAGATCTTTTTGGATGGGTGTGTTGGGTTCCTTAGGATAGATCCCCAGGAGAGGAATTGTAGAATCATAGGGTACGTCCATTTCTAGCCTTCTGAGAGTTCTCCAGACTATTCTCCACAGAGGTTTACATTCCCACCAGCAGTGCAGGAGGGTTCCTTTGACCCCACAACCTCTCCAGCATTTGCTGCTGCTACCTTTTCTGATATAGGATATTCTCACAGGAGTGAGGTGGTATATCATTGTTGTCTTTATTTGCATTTCTCTGATGATCAAAGAATTGAAGCATTTTTTCATGTGTTTCTTGGCCTTATTGGATCTCTTCTGTGGTGAATATTCTGTCCATGTCCTCTCCCCATTGCTTTGGATGGCGTTATTAATTCTTCCAGCCCATGAACATGGAATATCTTTCCACTTCTTTGTGTCTTTTTCAATTTCCTTGAGTAGTGACTCATAATTTTCAGTATACAAGTCTTTCACATCTTTGGTTAGGTTTATTCCTAGATATTTTATTGTTTTTGTTACTATAGTAAAAGGAATTGATTTCTGGATTTCATTTTCTTCTTAGTGTTTGCATAGAGGAATGTCACTGCCAGTCAGAAATTTTATAAAGCTGAAATTCGCAAAGTTTGTGCCACGAAAATATGAAAGTTTTCTGTATCTGAAGCATGAACTTATAATATTTAATACCCTTTTTCATACTATACTGGAACCCAGGCAATTCTGATCTTCACCCATCCCAGCTGGGAATGGCTGAGAAGGCTTCTTTCTTGCCTCTTCTTCATTCCGCTCAAACACTATTAAATCGTCTAGTCCTATAGCCTCTCTTTCTTTTTCCTATTATTTTGTCTATTGAAATTTCTTTGGATTCCAGAATAGTTACCTTTCTGTAGCTGATGACATTAGAGAACACTAAGACAACAATAACATACCCGAGTTCACTATGTACTTTGCAACTAAGTTCATGTCTTTCCATTTCACAGGCACAGTGCAATGTGTAAATAAGTACCTTAATTTTCTCTCTGCTGTACTGTATAGTCTTTAACACTTCTGGGATGAAAAACACATATGAACACTGTTCTTTTAAACCTGTAGTAGTTTCATTGTAAATTCCCCATGTACTCTCTGACCTCTGTAATAGCAAGAGATTACTTTCTCTGAAGGCACAAATAGAGCTGACTGACTTTTAGAAAATAGGAGAAATTACATAGATCTCTCTACAAGGAAGTCCCCCCCCAACTCAATGCCTTAACAGTGTTAAAATCCCTAAGAAACAAAAATTTCATACAAAGCAGATATTCCTTAGGGAACTAAATTTCTACTTGTGAAAGAGGCAGTCCAGAAGCTTCTGCTCAGTAGAAACAGAATCCCCACTATTATATAGATAGACATCAGAGGGAGGTTCTGAATTCAAAAATTAATCAGTAATGAAGAAAAAATTGTGGACCATATAGGTGGCTTAGCAATAAAGTATCTTCTTTGCATGAGTCTTTGGGGTCAATTAATCTCTTGAGCCATATGAGAGGGAAAAAAGACAAATGAGTAGAATTCCATGAATAGTAGAGCATCTCTCTCTCTCTCTCTCTCTCTCACACACACACACACACACACACACACACACTAAAAAAAGGGCTGGGGAAAGCATCTCAGTGGCAGTGAGCATACATGAAACCCTGAGTTCAATCTTATGTACCACATTTCTTTAAAAAAGAAACTAGACCTTGATCCCATCACATTCATTGATTTATTGATGCTGTAGAACTGTTACAAAAAAATTGTTTCAGCTCCACAACATTACAGCTTAAATGTAACCAAGTAAAGAGACCAAGGCAGAGTGGAAAGCAGGGAATTATGTTTACTTCTGGTTAACAGGTTTCAGGTCAATTGCTACCAGGCCTGAACAACTTTCTGCCTTTGCACCCAGCCTTTTATCCTAACTGGGCATAGTCCAAGTTGATTGGTTACAGAGTCCACCAGGGTGCATGGATAGAATCTGTTAAGGTTTCCACTTGGGGCACTGAAATGTGGAAGTGAGAGTTCACCACTTTCGATTGTTTTCTTTCCTCTCCTCTCCTCTCTCTTTTTTTTTTTTGCCTGCAGATTTTTTCATTTCAAAGCCATTCATTAATTTATTCAAGCCCAATTCTTGACCTACCACTGTATGTAATTCATAAAATTTCATGTTGGGAAAGAAAAAGGAAAAAAAAAGTGTAAATCCAGAACTCCTTGCTCTGTTTTGATGTATGTTAGGGAAGGTCTTAAAAAGCTTTACACATCTCACTTGCAAAAAGAAATGAGTGAGAATTTGTACCATATGTCTACTTATTTTCACATTTACAGGAATCACAAGTGATTTGTCCTCATAAATGTTGATTTTTACATGAAATTACTTTCCTGGTAAGAAATATCACCTAGGTAGGTCTGTGAAGCTTGGGGTGAATTACAATAAAAGGGGTTTACTTTTAACAGCAAAGTAAACATGTGAAAGTTTTAAAAAACTAAGAGATTTAAAACTTTCATGCTTTTTCCTGCTTGCTGACATAATTGGAAAGGATGCCTACTTTTCAAGATGTTTCCTATCACTCTCATTTTGTTTCTAACTGTTATTTGGAAGTTGCTGTCTTGTTTTGATAATCTTAGTTTTATGTTATAAAAGATATTTATTCATAATTTAATTTGCTCCTTTTTTAAAAACATCCCCGGCAGTTTTGTCTGAAGAAAAACTTCTCAAATAAATAAACATAGTAGAAGCAATAAGCTAGAATTTGGTGGTAGATAAGAACAAGTTCTTGTATAATAAGAACTTGAACTTGTCCAATGACTTCACACTTGACTTCAGGGAGATAATCTATGCCGTACATGATAGGAGGACTCCTTTTAGCATCGGAGCTGGTGACTGGGTATGAGGATGGTCTGTTCATTCCAAGAAGATCAACTATTTGGATTAGATGCTTTGAGCCTATGACACCAATCAGCATGGAGGTTGAGTTCAACAATGAGAACACTCAATCAGTCATGCGTGTGTAATGGAATCCTAATAGAAACTTTGGGCATCAAAATCCAGATGACATTGCCTGAATGGTGGTAGTTCATGCAGACTATTTCATAACAGTGCAGAGAAAGTCATACATTCTGAGGACAATGGAAGTTTTGGCATTTGGGACCCTCTCAGACTCCTTCCTATGTGTCTCTTTTCTTGGCTGATTTTTATCTGTGTCTTTTCTCTATAGAAATACATAATCATGAGTATAAAACCTTTTGATGAATTCTGTGGATCTGCCTAGCAAAATATTAAATCTGTGGGTATTATTGGCAATCCTTGGAGCTTGAAGGTGGTGTCAGATGTTAGACTGGTCTTGTGAAGAATTGTGCCCTTAATCTTTACAATTTGGTTAACCTTTGCAATTAGTGCCAAGTGAAATTCACTATCATAATCCTTATTGACTAAAGTTTGTGGTTTTGGAAGAATAGGGATCATACAAAACAAACAAAAACCCAAAGCTATTTTGCTGTAATTAAAAGATCTCTTAAATAACTCTTAAACATATCAGGCAAAAAATTACATTTACTAATGTAATAAATATATAAGCTAAATCCACAAGTGGGAAGAATGTTCAATAGTTTCAAGTCCTAAGGCTCTTTCCCCCATTGTGTTTCATAGTATTGGTCAAAACCATAACTCTTTTAAAAAAAGTTTATATATTTACTAGTGGTAGAGAAATAGAGGAGAGAAAGAGAACCAGCACCTCATTATGGCACATGTGATTCAGGGATTGAAATAGACACCTCATATTTGTAAGTCCTGTATTCTAACCACTGAACCACCTCCCAAGCCATAAAATCTCTTAAAATTATCTCTTTTGAGGAATGACCCCATAATACAACAAAAATCAGATGAGAAACTCTTCTTGAAACTTCGGTGAAGAAACTAGAAATGCTGATATTTTAGAGGGGAGGCAGGTGGTGGCACACCTGGTTAAGTACAATGTTACCATGCACAAGCCTCCAGCCTCCATCTGCAGGGGGAAAATTTCACAAGTCATGAAGCATTGTTGCAGATGTCTCTCCCTCCCTTTCTGTACCCCCTTCCCTCTAAAAATCTCTCTCCACTATCAAATTAAATAAATAAACTTAATTTTTTAAAAGTTAGAGTTTAAAAAAGTGTAATGTTTAAACCATGTAGAGTACAAATGATCTCTGTTTAAAAGATTACTTTGAACCAATTGTTAATTTTTTCAACTTTACTAATTTTATTAGTGAGTTAATAATGATCAGCAATATTGTAAGATAACAGATGTATAAACCCATAGAGTTAAAACTACCAGAGTTCCATAACCCATCCACTCCTTTGGAAGCTTCCCTATTCTTTATGCCTTTGGGAGTATGGACCAAATTTCTTTATGGAGTGCAGAAAATGAGAGTCCTTCTGTAACTGATTCTCTGTTGAACATTGATGTTGGCAGGTCAATCTATAGCCCCGTCCTATTTCTATCTTTCCCTAGGCTGGGGAGATGTAGGGTTATATATATAATTTTTTTATTAGTGATTTAATAATGATTGACAAGATTGTGGTATAAGAGAAGTACAATTCCATACAATTCTCACCACCAGAGTTTCATATCCCCTCCCCTCCATTGGAGGTTTACCGATTCCATTTATTTTTATTTTCATTTATTTATTTTATCTTTTGTTGCCCTTGTTGTTTTTTATTGTTGTTGTAGTTATTATTGTTGTTGTTATATGTCGTCGTTGTTAAATAGGACAGAGAGAAATGGAGAGAGGAGAGGAAGACAGCAACGGGAGATAGAAAGACAGACACCTCAGCCCTGCTTCACCGCCTGTGAAGCGACTCTGCAGGTGGGGAGCCAGGGAGCTGGGATCCTTACCAGGTCCTTGCACTTCACGCCATGTGTGCTTAACCTGCTGTACTACTGACCAACTCCCAAGTTTCCCTATTCCTTATCCTTCTGGGAGTATGGACCAAAGATCCTTATGGGGTGCAGGAGGTGGGAGGTCTGGCTTCTGTAATTGCTTCTCTGCTGGATAGGGGCATTGACAGGTTGATCTATACCTCCAGTCTGTTTCTGTCTTTTCCTAGTGGGGTAGGGCTCTGGAGAGCTGGGGTTCCACATTGGTGAGGTCATCTGCCTAGGGAAGTAAGGTTGGCGTCATGGTAGCATCTGTAACTTGGTGGCTGAAAAAGCATTAAGGTATAAAGCAGAACAATTTCTTTAAAAATTAGGAACCTAAAGGTAAGATTATAGTAGATGAGATTTGGGGTCTTCATGTTGGAAGGAGCTAGGAAGTCTATCTTAGGCATATTCCAAGGGGCTGTGACTTTACTAATTTTTGCCTGTGCCCAACAGCTAACATGCAGAAAGGCTAGTCTTCTATGTGAAGATGGTGTGAGAGTTGAGGATAGTGCTAGAAAGCTGGATAAGGTCAGAGAGAAGCTCCAAAATATGGGGAATGTATATAAATACCAATAACTTATAAACCCCATCGATCTGACCTCGGGCTCATGTCTGTTCATATTTAGCACAGGAGCCTGTGCAACCTCTGCATCCCTATCAGGCTGAGCTTGCAGTCCATGGTCATAGCTAAGAACAATTGTTAATTTTTAAGTACAAAATTGAACTGCTTTAGAAAACCACAGAGAATTTTGCCCAATCTGACAAATGTTATGGTTCTGTGACAAACTAATTTTAAGATATACACTGAAGAATGTAGGAGCAATATGTCACATATATGGGGTTTACATTAAAATATTATGAAAAATAAAAGTATAAGGATAATTGAAAGATATGGGAAACTATAATAATATTGAATCTTGATGAAGAGAATATGGGGATTAACTCACCTGTTCTCTCTGCCTTATGAATACCTTTAAAAATTTTTTTTAATTTAAGTGGCAGGAAATAGCTAAATGGTAGAATGCATGCCTTATCATGCATGAGGCCCTGGGTCTGATCACAGGAACCACAGGGGAATACCATGGGCAGCACAATGGGGCCCATGGATGATGGAGTGGTGTTATAATGTCTCTCCTCTCCGTGTGTTTTCTCACTCACTTTCTCTCCCTCTTACCTCTCTTCTATGCTCTTTTTGTCTGTCTTTTCTCCTTTCTCACTCACACTCTGTTAGTACGTACAGTCAAAAACTTGCTTCTGGGACATTGTTCAGTGGTACTTCTATGGGGTCCTCAGTTTGTTCCCCCACCACCTTATTAAAAGTGTTAAAAGTAAATAAGGAAGAAATTTAATCGTCCTAAATACTGGGGTAGAACCTCAGACTGCTTTAGAGAGTGCTCTGTCTAGGGCATCATTATCTCTAACACAGGTTTCTTGTGCAACCTGAAGACACAAGTATGCCTTCCAAAACTGAGCAACTGCACCACTTCCCAGTCCTTCACAGCATCCAGAGGTAACTGTAATACTATATAATATAAACTAGAATGGAAAACAAAAACAAAAACACCAAGAATGTGGAATGAGGGAAGTTTAAAACTATAGAAAACAGAGTAAAGAGTTGAAGAGAATTTGTCATATGCACAAATTTCATCCTAAATCAGAGAAGAAGAGTTTCAAGTCTTCAGTACCTTCCTGGGGAAAAATAAAATGATTTATATCCAGTTTAATCTTTCCCAAATCAACACTACTCATCAAAGCTGATTTTTTTTGTCATTAAATGTTATACAAATTCAGTTATCTGTAGAATAACAGTATTCCTCTCCATGACATTCTTGTTTATGTATGAAAACTAGACAGATGATGAAGTGCTAGCCACCACTGTTTGTTACATAGTAGGTAAATGTCCTAAAACATCTTTCTGAACAAAAGCCTCTACTTAAGTCACAGATGCTTGTTTCTCAAGGTGTTCCTTGGTAATAAAGAGTGGCTTTCACGAATGGTGGCATCTTCAGTGCTATTCTACTGCTTCCAGGGGCCATAACTAACGTCAAAGAGAAAGGTAAGAAAAGGTGAAAACTTGTCTCTCTCCATTTCTGAAAAGGCTGCAAAATACCCCAGCATTCTAAAGGACAGTCAGATTTAATTGCTTGAGCCATGTTGTCAGTTAAATACAAGACAGTCCTTTTCAGAGAACTCTTGCCAACAGACTTCAGTATAAATACACTAAACAGAGCAATACAGTGTGCCCATCAGATAACCCTACGCCTATTATGCTACTGTGTATGCTGCAGATTAGTTTAGTGTGTTTAGAGGGAACTTTGCATCTTGGCAGTCACAATGCCAACAGAGCTGAGTGTGTTAGTTGTGTCTGCATCTTAATTATGCAAGAGATCTCTTTTCATTTTAAAGAGGGTAAACATAGGTATCTCACCATGCTTAGTCTTCAGTGCTGATGTCGATTATTTTTTTCTCCCCCCTCCCCCCCCCCCCCCGTCCTCTCTTCCCTTCTTTGTCCCCACCACACTTCCTTTCTCTCTTCTTTTCCATTCTTTACTACTCTGACCTGGAAGACCAAAATAATGTCAGGCAAATATATTCAGCTTTGAATCTCTGAACTCATTTTGAACTCATTACCTGACATGAACTGCACTCATCTTTTCATCCTTCTCTCTTCTGCCAGTTTCCTGCTAATGGGGTTACTTACTGAATTTTTTCCAAAGTTGAGAAGTTGAACTATATTGACCTGAGTGAGGATTCTGATGTATTAAAGTAATCAAAGTGATCTCAATTTCTGTCCATCCTCCCTCTCCTCCACTCCTCCCACAACAAACACATACACACAGACATATAATAATAATAATAATAATAATAATAATAATAATAATAATAATAGTAATTTAGAACCTTCCTGCTCTTATCTAGGGCAGGCTTCTCGGCTTCAGGGCTACTGGCATTTGCAGCCAGATATGTGCATTGTAGATGTTCAGCAGAATTCCCCATCTTTATTCACTAATGCTAGCAGTGTCTCCCTCCACTCCCCTCAGTTGTGACACTTTCTCCAGACACTGAAAAGTGTTTCCTGGAAGACACACTGCCTATGGTAGAGAACCACAGCCCTAGGACATAACACTAGCAGTCTGCTATTTTGAAAGCTTTAAGGAAGTAGCTATAGTAAACTTTCAGGCTGACAAAATTATAATTTCTCCTTTTTCAAGTGTTGCATTTATTTTCCCAAGTTGGCTAGAAAAGTAACAAATGTGTATTTTGTAATTCGTGTCCCACAAATTACCAAAATTTTCTGTCAAAGAAGAAGCAAAACTATTTATCTTCTCATAAGGACTGTAAGATCACAGTACTTTTGGGTTTTCTCACCATTAAAATATCTTGCGTATGACTATTTTCCTCCCAAATCTTTACCACTATTAATGAAACAGTGAGGGTTTTGATTACACTCTGCTTTGGGAAATCTCTCTACTCAAGTAGAAGGATTCATGCCAGATTCTCGGTGATCAATTTGTATACAAGTTCTGAAAAACCACCCTTAATAATTGTTTTCAAATTGCTTTAGATATTAGCTTTTTACATTTAAGCTAAAACTAAATTACCAACTTCCTGGTGACAAGTAAAGGTAGGTGAATGCAGTATATGTTATTCATTTAGAATACACAATGACCAATTCTAAATAAAATATATTGCCATAGGCGGCATTTAACCACAAAGTTGCAGTACAAATGCCTCTCCTGCCCCCAACAAGAAATAATGGAATTAATTTAAAGTGGCTTATCTAGCTGCTAATCCAGTACGTAACTCTTTAAAAGCCTCTTTTTGATCTTCACTGTTTTTTGGACAGAGGTGCTGGATTGCCTAACTCCTCACTCTTCTAGAGTGACTCTGAAAGCAGCCATTTAATTTTTCTAACTAGGCAGCATTGGACTTAAAAACAAACCCATGTTATTTTCATTAATTCATAATAAAAAAAATGAATCTTTGACATCCCTGTTAAGTTGGAAAGCAAAGCTCTTTGGAAAAATTTAAGAAGCTTCAGCACAGCTCAAATGCCCCATTGTTATAACTAACAATCACGGGAGTCAGGCAGTAGCAGAGGGTTAAGCACACGTGGCGCAAAGCACAAGGACCTGCGTAAGGATCCCGGTTTGAGCCCTGGCTCCCCACCTTCAGGGGAGTTGCTTCACAAGCAGTGAAGCAGGCCTGCAGGTGTCTATCTTTCTCTCCCCTTCTGCCTTCCCCTCCTTTCCCCATTTCTCTCTGTCCTATCCAACAACAATGACTACAGTGATAAAACAAGGGCAACAAAAGAGAATAAATTAAATAAATATTTAAAAAAATAAGAAACAATCACATAATGGTCATGTGCTTTTGCCATTTTAGTTATCATGGAAATGGTCCTCATTATCTTAACTATTCTGATAAAGTCGTCTTTGCACCTAGTATATTTCAAGACCAAAAGGTGATCACTTTGTCTAGAAATATTAGATATTAATAAACAACATCTCTCTGGAGCTGTTCTTCAGAAATATATCTTGTCAAGTATGAGGGTGGCTGGGTTTAGGCAAGGTCTGTTCACTTTTGAACTTATGCAGTTCTAACCTGACTGTGGATTCTAAACAACCTTTCATTCAAAGTAAGAATAATAGATTAAAAATTAGATTCATATTTCACCCTTCTGAGTCCTTACTTTGTGCTGACAAATTAATCATCTGTTTTACCTCCTCTGAACAGTGAGGCTCTGTTCAGTGTGCCAGGTCACATGCATTTCATTACACTACACCTTGGTGACAAAGGAGGCAGAAGGATGAAAGTGAACGCAGAAATGAGTCAGGGGTCTGGCTTAAGCTTTGTGACTCAAACATGGACAAGTCATTGGCCTTTACAGTCTGTCCTGTGACACAATGGAAAGGATCTGTGGCCAGTCTTGGTTTTCCAAGGGATGTTTTGTCTCTAGACTTTCAGGAGTCATATTTAAATATGCTCACTCACTCATATTTAAATTTTACCCAGACAGCTTAGTCTAAAACCCAGTGGATGGAATAACTGCCTAAAATACTGAGTATATTTGATAATTCAGACTTTTGTCCTGGAATTAAAAGGCTGAATTTCTCTTAGGAATAATGATGAAATGTTCCAGTTCTTGATCTTTGTGATGGTCAAATGAGTATGTTAAATTTGCAATAATTAATTGGGTTGTACAAATATCATGTGTTTGATTTCCTGGATGTAATATTAAAATATTTACTTTTGAGAGAAAGAATGATGAAATGCACATAAGTAGCAAATTTATGAAAGAGGGAAGACCTATGAAAAACTAAAATCGCAATGCCTTAGTGAACTTCCAAACTGTCATTCAAATAGTTTAATTCATTGTGTTTTCAAATGTACCTTTATTAAACATTTTAGGAGAGTTATCACATAAGTACATATTTTTCACATGTGAGTAGAGTTATTTCATTTCTCACTGCTGAAAATGCTCTTTTTTAAATATATAAAATAATCTTAGTTACTTTACTGATAAGTTTACTGCCTTATTTAATTAGAGTACAATGGGTATTGAAACTAGTGCTATCAGACAATCATTTTATCACTGCCATAATGAGTTTATGAATTTAACATATCTTTGCTGTCCCATTTAGAGTAACTTTAAGAGCCAATAACGATGAAGTTTCAACCTGAATATCCTGCTATCCCTGCTTATGATAAAGTCATATTGTCAAGGTCTTCCTCTCCTTTCACCAGCACTATAAATTTGAATTACAATTTTGAAACCTCTTAAGCTATATCCCAGAGGTCCTCACAGTTCATATAATATATCAACCCACACAATTGGTGAAGTCCTTTGAATTTAGAATTATGGTGAGGAGTGGGGGGATAAGGAAGCTAATCTGAGTGAATAGAAAATGTAATTATAGGTTTTAGAGATATAATTTATAGAATTTTTCAAACATCAAAGCAATATTTCCTCACAACAATATACAAAATATTTTCCTCACCACCTGCCCCCAACCACCCACCTCCTTAAAGTAAGTGATAACAGTTTGATTGCATGTCTGTCTGTGCATTCTGTCTTTACATATGGCAGTGGAAACATGAAACATATATACACATGTGTCTTTTTCACTACAAAAATGAGAACATACAATGCATATTTCTCAGCACACCATTACTTTTCTTTTTTAGCAGTATATCTGGACATTTCTTTAGTTCATATACCTTTGTTCTGTCATTTGCAACTGTAACACAGCCTAGATTATTGATATATTGTAACTGAAGATTCAAAGTGTGTCCAATTTTCTGCCCTATAATGAAGCAATAAGCGCATAAATACACATATCCTTGTATTCAAATATTGGTATTTCACCACAACAGGATTTACATTTTTAGGTGCACACTAGCTGAAAATAAGCTAGTCTGGTACTGGTTGATAACATTCCTTAGCAAACATCTATTAATGCCCTAGGGAAAATAGCATGTCCTGTAACCGTCATGTCATTGATTAAGGAGTTTAAGGAGTCCTCAAAATTACTTTTTTTTCTTCCAGAAAATGGATTAAAGTTTGCTTAAGGCTGGGGTGGGAACAAAGATTACTATAATGAATACAAGAAACCTCATTAGAAGGATGACAGAATGCCCTAAAACTAGATTATGGTGAGAATTCCACAGCTTAGTAAATTTACTAAAAATTATTGAAATTGTAATTTTAAACTAAATGGATTTCATGGTAGGTCAATTTCATCTGAACAGTTGTTTAAAATTATAATAAGGGAGTCGGGCAGTAGCGTAGTGGGTTAAGTGCACGTGGCGTGAAGTGCAAGGACCACCATAAGCCCCCGGCTCCCCACCTGCAGGGGAGTCACTTCACAGGCAGTGAAGCAAGTCTGCAGGTGTCTCTCTCCCCTTCACTTTCTTTCCCTCCTCTCTCCATTTCTCTCTGTCCTATCCAACAGAGATGACATCGATAACAGCAACAATAATAACTACAGCATTCAAAAAAAATGAGGGCAACAAAAGGGAAAATAAATAAATAAATATTAAAAAATTATAATACATTCAAAACAATTCATGAAAGTCTTTTTTTTTTTTACTGGATTGAGACAGAAAACGAGGGAAAGGGGAGATAGAGACCTGTAGCACTATTTCATTGCTCATGAAGCTTTCCCCTTGCAGCTGAGGACTAGGGGCTTGAACCCAAGTCCTTGCATATGGTAATATGTGCATTCAACCTAGTGTGCCATAACCCAGCCCACAAAACATCATTTTTTGAAGAATATTTATTTTACATGACATAGACTTTTACATGAGAGAGAAAAGCCATACCAACACTCTGGCTTATGCTACAAATTGAAAGAGGAGCTTCTAAGTTATGTAAATCCTGCACTCTACCCATCAATTTATCTCCCTGGCTAGGACCTCTTTTTAAAGTAATAGATAATCTTAGATACTTTCTTAGATAATCAGCATGATCTTAGAAAAATATTTTGCTATAATGAAGTCAGTTTTGTCACAACAACCCTGAATTATCTTTGGTTACCAGGTACTGTAAACATCAGAGAAATCTTATTAGAAATTTTATTATTGGGAGTCAGGCGGTAGAGCAGCGGGTTAAGCCAGGTGACACAAAGCACAAGGACCAGCATAAGAATCCCGGTTCGAGCCCGGGGCTCCCCACCTGCAAGGGAGTTGCTTCACAAGCAGTGAAGTAAGTCTGCAGGTGTCTGTCTTTCTCTCCTCCCTCTGTCTTCCCCTCTTCTCTCCATTTCTCTCTGTCCTATACAACAAAGACAACATCAATAATAACTACAACAATAAAAAAAGAAATTTTATTATTATGTTTTCCTTTTTAAGTCTTTGGTTTTCAGAGTACAAATTTTTAAATATTTCCACAAGTGAGGGGGGTGGATCAGAATACCATCTAGTTCTAGGATATGACTGACTGTGCTGGGAAGATTGAACCTGGAAACCCTGGGGATTAAGATATGTTCTAATGTTGAGTTATTTCCCAGACCTGTCCTGAAAGTATATTTTATTTTGCTGTTTTTTTGTTTTTACAAAATCACTGATGGGTAACAAAACTTGGAATACAATTTTTTGCATCTGAGTTCTACAAGGCAACAACACCCTTAGCCTCATACCCTGCTGAAAAATTCTTAGTCGAGGAAAAACTCTTTTGTCATAAGATCTTCCTCAATTTTTACAACTTTCAAAGGTAAAGCAGCATAATCTCCTTAAAAAAAAAAAAAATCAAACTACCTAAAATCTCTGAATCTTGACATTGTCTATTTTTTTTTAATATTTTATTTATTTATTCATGAGAAAGATAGGAGGAGAGAAAAAGAACCAGATATTACTCTGGTACATGTGCTACCGGGGATTGAACCCAGGACCTCATGCTTGAAAGTCCAATGCTTTGTCCACTGCGCCACCTCCTGGACCACGACATTGTCTATTATAAGTCATTTCATTTTGATATCTTTTGTGCAAAGTATAAGAAGATATAGTTCCTCTCTCGTTTTCAAATAGTCCAACATGACTGGCAAGGTATGTTCTAGACACAGACAAGTTTAGAAATATAGAAACATCTTTTGTTTGGTGAATAATTGATCCTGTTATATGTCTGATGGTATTTTTGGTAGTTTGCTTCAGAATATCACATTTAATTAAATGCAGTCACTAATTAAACCACAGAATGTGTGATTGAATTCCTTGAGTAATACAGAAAATTTCAGATAACAAGTAGAGTTTTCTCCATGTATTCTTCCCTTCCTCCCCCACTTTTTTTTAATATAATTTCTTGACCTTTTGTCAAATGCAGTACAAAGAAAATGTAATTAATGCAAGTGTGTTTTGTAGGCCCAGTAATAGATTTTTTCATTGAAACATAACCTTTATATGATGCTTCTGTTATTACTGGCTGTCAGGTGAAAATTAAATGAGCTTGCTCTGAGCTTTAGATTTATCTCTCTGTCTACAAAAGACCATGTGAAAGTTTGAGGAGATTCATAGCATGTACTGATGATTCTTTAAATTAGTCCCATCAATCTGTGGTAAACATTATCCATTCTCTCCTGAAAGCAGAGATACTTTGTCACTCAGCATCTCTGAGTCTTCTGGGTAGAAAGTACCTCAAGCTACCAAGAACTTTTATAGTTAGCACAAGATCACAGTTGTTTATTTAGGACATGCATGGTAGCGTAAAGCAGTTCATCCACTCTCAGTACATTAGAAAAGAACCCATTGTGCCAGTGGGTTTTCATGTTCACTATAGCTTCCTGGCAGTTAGATTTGGCAATTAAACCAAAAACTGAATTACAGATATGCAGAGGATTCAAACATGCATTCTCTCCTGAGAGCTTGTCCTTTTGTACTTTTAGTAGCAGGGATATTGTCATTTGCCAATGAGTGAGTAACCTTTCTCCCACTTCACAGTTGTTTTGCTTTACCTGAACCTTTAAAGCTAGACAAAAGTAGAAACAAGGTTACTCTTAAATGACCCAAACAAACAGATTTGGTTCAAGATCTTTTTTTCTTTTCTTTTATTTATTTGTTTATTATTATTTTTTGCTTCCAGGGTTATTGCTGGGGCTTCATGCCTGCACTACGAATCCACTGCTCTTAGAGGCTATTTTTCCCATTTTGTTGCCTTTGTAGTGCTTTTGTAGTTGTTATTGTTGTCATAGCTGTTGTTATTGGATAGGGCAGAGAGAAATGGAGAGAAGAGGGGAAGATAGAGAGGAGGAGAGAAAGATAGACACCTGCAGACATGCTTCACCCCTTGTGAAGTGACTTTCTGTAGATGGGGAGCTGGGAGCCAAGATCTTAATGAATAAATCATCTATATTGTTTGCTGTTTTGTGTTGCAATACGTGCACATATGTCATGATTGCTTTAATATTGTTAATGTATCAAAAGTCAGTTTTATGTGTTTGAAATTCCTTGAAAAAATTATCTTAAAGGCAAGGAAGGAAAGGCAAAACACAGGGCGAAAGTTGGACTAGACACGATCGGTTGCAGCAAAGTCAAGGCCATGGGGGGAGGGAATCCATCGGGCATTGCTGGTGACCTGACTCATGATGGTAGAGGGAGCCTGGTAGAATTGTTGTTCAAATGTCTATTGTGGGAAGATGAGAAATGGTACCCATGTGATAACTAACTTGTAAACCACTACCTCCCTTATAAAATAAGCCTATTTTATGGGCATGAAACCAGAGGTTAAAAAGGAAATATCTATTATTATTATTATTATTATTAATGTTTAACAGTTTATTTTGAAGGTCATTTTAAAAACAAAATTAAAAATAATCTGAGAGAAAATTGCACAAAATACACTCATTAAATAAGTATGGTGACTGAATCAAAGTAAGGAGGAGAATGTTTTCTTCTACAAATAGTTCTTTTGTCTTGAAGCTGCTTATAATTCCAGTGATGGTGGTTGAGGGGGATCATGGCAATTAAGCTGCCTCTTAATCTTTTATTCAGCGATCACTGTTCTTTATATTTGATGTCTTTCAGTCCCAAAGCACTCAAGTCTGATTTTTTTTCTTTCTAACTTTGACTGGATCACCTAGGGGTGGGAGATAGGAAACCACCTCGTCAAGCACCAAACAGTATCTCAGTTTCCTGAGGCAATGCTGACTCTGCAGAGGAGCAGAGTTTGACAGACATCTTAGAAGGGGGAAATGCAGCTCATCCTCCAACTGGACCAGAAATGCTGCCTGAGCAGCTTTTGCCTCACTGTCCCAGTATTCTCACTGCTGGTTTTGTTCAGAGCTCCAGAAGTGCAGGGGATGTGTGAACATGTCAAATTAATGAAAAACAAAGTTAAACATTTCAGAACCTACAAAAGGGTTCAATTTCAGAAATGAGCAAAGGTTTGGGGAAAACTTTTTTTTTTCAGTGAGGTTTATTCATCCTCTATAGACACAAAAATAAGTCTTTCAAAGAACATGAATATTTGAGACATTTGGCAATGTGCAGTTTCTGGCACCTTCTCTTTATTTATACCATGTAATTATACATGTCTTTATATGTGTGTCCTTTTCATTATTGAGCCTAACATGGTCTTTTGTGAAATTCCAGTTATTGATTAGCACTGACAACTCTAAAATGTCTCCTTTTATACATCAGTAAGTCTCTCCTCCTTATTAAATCACAGCAGATCTTGTTGGACATTTGGGGGAGAAAAACGACTTAAAATTCCATCCAGATCTTGGCTGCCAATTCAGGACTCTGTTTTTATGAGATTTGCCAAGTTTTTAGCTTACTTTTAGCTGCAAGTGCAGAGTTTGGAGGTGGGGGATCCCTATAGTTAGAGTGAAGACTGAGCGACATCATTAGAGCACCAAGCTAAATTTGTTATTCCTATGAAATTCTGGTCTTCACATCTGCCCCCACTTTTTTTTTCTCTTTAACCCATGCTACACAGTCAGTTCTCAAACTAAAAGCACATGAAAAACTGTTCAAAGACTTGACATCAGTGACCAACTATGAACCTATCAGATTTGTTTGAATAAATATAAGTAAACAACTAAAGGCTTGGCTTTAATCTTTTAATTCAAAAGATTTAATCTTTTTTTTTTTGCAAGTTGCATTTTTTACAATATTCATTTTGATTAGGGAACTGGTGCTCCCTTTAAAAGAATAAAATTACCATTTCTGGGGAAGAAATAGTGAAGCAGAAGCATCAGATATACTCAACTTCTCTTTACTATTTATACCAGTTATCACTGTGTCTAATCTGTAGTGCAACCAAGATTTCATAACAGACATTTATGCTAAACTCAGCTATATTTGGTGGTGTTTAATCTTAAGAAAGAAGAAAATTTCTTTGATAGTGCTGTTTTCATACTTCTGATTTTTATCAAGATACATTAAGAGCATAATTAAGTTTTTAATGAGAATTTTTCATTTGTTGATATATTGAAAAGCATCCCTAGACCTGAAATAGTTAATTCAGTTTCTCATGTTTCCTGCTTTGCAGTTACTAAAGAGCCTCACATTCTTTTGAAATTAATAGACTTGTTCTTACCTTTGTCTGGTTGTGCAGAGATTTGCATGTAGATCCACTAAACCTGCCAACTCCAGCAAATGGTTAGTAACTATTATGGGTGAGCCTACAAAGTACTATTTCAGAATGGAATGCTATTTCCTCACAGCAAGTTTCCTTCTTCCTATTGAATGTTGGCAACCTTGATTTTGGAATATTTTTGCATTTACAATCAAGAAACTTTCAAAGAATGTTATTCTGACTGGCTTATTAGGCACTCATGATTTATGGCTTATTTAATTCCACCTGACTTCCACTGGGCTGCTAGCATGGAGAGAACATGGAATGCATTTTGTTCAAACCTAAGAATAGCATATTTTTGTCACATTTTCAGATTCAAGCCTGTGCTCCAAACATATTCTTTATTTCTCTCTCCATGTCTCCCTCCCTCCCTCCCTCTCTCTCTCTCTCTCTCTCTCTCTCTTGTGTACGTACACACACACACACACACACACACACACACCACAATTTTGCAATACCAAAGTAATTAGTACATGGGTTTTGAAATCTATGTCACTTACGGGATACTGTTTCCACGTCTTCTGGGGTTAAAAGGCCATGGCAAGCCATACAGCAAGAGCACGGTGGGTTGTGATAAACCATTTTCTTTCTTGTAATGCAAGAGCCTATTTAGGGTGATCCTTGTGTTGCTGTCAGAGCAATGAGGGTCAGCAGTTGTGGTGACAAATTAGTTTTGACAAGCTTAATGACCCCAAAGAAGAGAAGTCTATGGCTCTGATCGCAACTGGGGAATAATTGGTGAGTTCAGCCAAATGGGGAATGTGTTAAAAATCCTCCCAATTCTCTATGGCAGACCAATTACACCATTCAGCAAAGGAGTGGAAGATTGCCATCCACTTCTTTACCCTTACAAAAGCATCAGCAGGCTGTATTTCAATCAATTGAATTCACTTTGGCGGGACATCAGGACATTGAAAGAAACAACTGGATCTTTCAAACTATGTTTGTAGGAAAAACTTGGGCAAAAAGCAAAATGAGAATTTTTGTAAGGCACCAGAGGATAATGCTGATCTCATTGTTGGCAGGTCTTACTGGTACACCACGAGCCAGTACTCCCTCATCTGTTCAGGGTGGAAAGGCTTTAAGGCTGTAATGGCCATCTTAGAGTACAGGATAAGTAAATGATCATGAATTGTGAATTCACTCAAACATGTGTTTTTTATTAACTTGCTCAACAGAAGTTTTATTGTGGACCTACTATGTTTTGGGACACCATTTTGGGTGTCAACAACAGATGAACACAGAAAAAAAATCTCCAAACTGAATGGCAATCACTTTTTTAAAAAAATCAAGTTTGGAGTATAATTTATATATCTATTTATTTTAATGAGAGTGAGAGAAACCAGAATACCACTGAACTCTGACTTGTGGTGGTGCAAGGGATGGAACCTGTGACTGCTAAGGCTTCAGGCATATAAGTCTGGTGTGCTAACACTGTGATATCATGCTGTTTCTGGGATAGTTAGTTATAGTTAGTAGGCAAAAAAGAAGTGAACCAGATGATTTCATATGGTGGCAAGTGCTGAGAAGGAAATATATTGGGCATGTGGCAGATATGTTCATTTACTTGGGCTGTTGCACTGATGGCTTAAGTAACAGAAATTTGTTGTCTCATAGTTTTGGAGGCTCTGTGTCTATAATCAAAGCATTGGGTAAAGCTGATTCCTTTTGAGAGCCTAACATGTTTACTTAGGGTCCACCCTAAAAACCTTTATTTTAACTTGATCATTTTAAAGGCACTTTCATATGGTCCAGTGGATAAAGCATTGGACTCTCAAGCATGAGGTCCTGAGTTCAGTCCCCAGCAGTACATGTACCAGAGTTATGTCTGGTTCTTTCACTCTCTCCTCCTAACTTTCTAATAAATAAAATGTTTAAAAAAAACTTTAAAAATAAAAAATAAAGACCCTTTTTAAAATAAGGTTACTTTCTGAAGTGATGGGGGCTAGGACTCTACCACATGATTTAAAAAAAATTTTGAGGGAGTTAATGTTTATATGAGTACAACTTATTATGCACCAGAACCCCACAACTGTCTTCCACTCCTCTTCCTACTTCCCCAGAGTCCTTTGCTTTGATGCAGTACACCATGCCCACTCCACATTTCACTTTGTGTTCTCCCTCCCTGTTCCTATTTATTAAGTCCTGCTTATAAGTGAGATCATTTGGTATTTATCTTTCTCTTTTTGGCTTATATCACTTAACACATAGAATGGCAAAGAGATTGAGAGAGAGAAGAGAGAGAGATCCCACAGCCCTGAAGCTTCCTTCAATGCAGAGGGGGACAGGTACAAACCTGGGTCACACACTTGGTAAAACAGCAAGTGAACTATTTTGCCAACTCTAAAATGCAAATGTTGAGGAGCATATGATTTACGGAGTCAAGTCACCAAAGAGGCTTAAGGTCCAAGGAGAAGGAAACAGCCATAGTAAGAAGCAGAGTGTGTGTGTGGACGAAGAAATGGCATGAAAAACACTTTGAGTTGGATATGGCTTTATCAGTTATAGAAAGCCTTTGTGAGGACAGCACAGGTCATTAGGTCAGAGGTAAGCCAGAAAGGAACAGGATCTTGTGACCTTGTCTTCCAATGGTAGAGAGGAATTCAGATTATATTCTAAGTATAGCGGTAAATCAGTATTGTATTTCAGTCAGAGGTGTATTTTATTTCAAGTATGTATTTATTTTCATTTGCATTTTAAAGCCCAAATATAGAGTGCTGACCCAAAAACAATGTATTCAGTGCAGAGTGAGCTCAACTGTTTTCCACAGACATTCTCAGATCTCCTAACGTGTTTCTTTTAAAATATGACTGACTGATTGATTGCTATGAAAAAGAAAAAGAAAAAAGAGCAGGAGAGAAAATCAGAACATAGTTCTGTTATGACTGTGCTACCTCCCAAGTTGTAGACTTGCTAACTGTATTTACTCTCTGTCCATAATTGCTTTCCACCTGGATTTACCTAAATTTCTATTGGCACCCACCTCAATAATTGTGTCCAATCTGCTATCATCCTAGGTTGTTACAGTCTATTCCTAGCATTGCTGTGCCATTCATATCAGGTATTTCTACATACCTGTCTAACCAAATACCAAGTGAGTTCCCTGAAGGTAAGGACCCCAGCCCTATTTCAGCTCAGCCTAGCACAGTATCTAGTCAGAGTTAGAGCCCAACACCCAGTTAATAAATGGATAACTAAACAAAGAATCAGACAGTGCCCTGTCTTAAGAAGAGGTACCATCAAGGACTCTTGAGTTAGCAGAGTACAATGGCAAAATAAGGGACTTTAAAGGCACATCAATATTACTCTGACCTCCACACCAACTAGTGTCATTTGTGGGCATTTACATTGAACTTAGTTTCATTTTATTTTAAATGTTTATTAATGATGGGGGAGGCAGAAAGAGAGAACGAGATCCAGAGCATCACTCTAACATAAATAGTGCTAGGGATTGAATTTGGTAATTTAGGATCTTATGCTTAAAATCCCTATGTTCTACAACTTGCCACCTTCCTAGTGGCTTCATTGACTTTTTGACCAAAGAACAGCTCAGCTCAGACTATAATTCATGGTGCTGTGA
Organism: Erinaceus europaeus; assembly: GCF_950295315.1. Taxonomy (NCBI): domain Eukaryota; kingdom Metazoa; phylum Chordata; class Mammalia; order Eulipotyphla; family Erinaceidae; genus Erinaceus; species Erinaceus europaeus. The sequence goes on along the minus strand of NC_080171.1, from coordinate 76,808,927 downwards.
ATCATACCAAAAACCTCTCAGATGCAAGCACTCTGCATTACCACTGCCTCTCTCTCCACCCCCTGAATTTCTAAGATCTTCCAGTATTAACTAGTAAACTGAATCTAGTAATCCATGCCTTGGTGAAAAACTCAGAAAAAATTAGGAAACTTTTGTGCATGTGCCATACCCGTGATGGGTACAGACTAGACGCTTTAGTAAAATGGGGCTTTCTTTACTCTTCCTCATTTAGAAAGCCTTGTTGTTACTACACCTGGGGGGAAAACCATGAAGAGCCACAAAAATTCTGAATTGAACACTTGTTCACTAGAGGGCTTAAAGCTACAAATGGCACACATTTACCTATGATATATGATTTCAGGGAACTGAGAGAGTAGAAAGTTATGTTGCATCCTTGTGGAAAATCGGGTACTTGTAGGATTTTCCATTACCAATTAGCTTGTATAAAGAACACTCAGAATACAGAGTGTGTCACCACAACTCCGGCACTGAAGGTCTGATTCATTAGCTGTGATAATGCCTTTGTCCAGGCCTTGCTTCTCACTCCCTAGAGGCTGCCTGATTCGCAGCTCAGGCACTTCAGCAAAACATTTTGCACAGTCTTACAACATCTACGGTAGGAGTCTTTGTGTGGACCTGAGCAGATGATGTAAATGCTTAATTTTTAAGACAAAGGAGAAACATTGAAGAAGTTCTTTTCTTTGTGCAGTGGAGCCAGACAGGCCCTGAGAGTGAAATCACCCTCACCAAGAAGTCTGCCAATGCTGTGCTTTCTTTGTTTTGCATAGTCGTGCTATATGGTCATGCCCCCTAGCAAGATGTTAAGTATGGCTTCTATTTAAAAATCACTGCACTCTTGTATTGCCTCAGGGGTGAGGATCTGATTTTCTGTGTCAGTACAGTGCTGGTGGTATATCTTTAGGGCTTCCCAAGAAGTCCTTTGGTTGCCATGTTTGTGGTTTGCAAATTCCATCTCCTGGCTCATCTTGAACTCCCTGTAGTTGGACTCTTTGTCCTTCCCACCCCCCCCACACACACAATCTTCAGAACATTCTTCCCACTGCCACTCACCAACAATTTCTACAGTTTTCATTTAAACCTGGCTAATTATAAAGGTGAAAGTAAAGACATTAATTGGCCAGGCAGCCCAACTAAAGTGTTATTCCATCCAACTACATTGATTACTGTATAAACAAGAACAGGTTTAATGTGTAGGCAGTGTAAAACACTCCCTGGCAAGGACTCCAAACCCACTGCTTGCTGATGTTTTTATCCTGCTTTTCCATTCGGGACCCCAGGCCACACCTTCAAAGGAGGAGTAGATATATAGATCTGGAGCCATTTAAAGTTTCTGCCCTTGCCAGAGCACTGCAGGGGGCAGCAGGTACCCTAGAGGCCTAGGAGGATTTTTCAAGTTTTAGCTTCAACTGCCCATGCCATGCTGTGAGTTCCAGGGTACATTCTCTAGTTCTCCACCAATGATTTGCTAGGGAAGATACCGGGGATTAGTCAGCTTGTGACTGCAAGTGTGGACTGCTCTTGTTGTTATTGCCTGAGAGTTGAAGCAGAAACCTGACCTTTTTGGGGAGCTCTCATCATTTCAGCAGTGCTGAACAAGGAAAAGTCAGATAAAGACTAAACAGCTAGCCTTGTTAAAGCATGATCAGGCTGCTCATGTATAAGACTGATTTTGTAATGAACTTTTTGTTTAGGAATCAAAGTGGGCTCAAGGGAGAAACCACTTTGGTTAAAAGGAGGGAGAGGGAGAGTGACTGTTTTATGGGATCAAAAGGAAAAATAAACAAACCCTACTTGTAATGTCTTTTGGTATACTCAAAAGTGTGTCAAGTAAGTAACATTCTTAAGTAAGAATGGGCTAAGAGGGGCTAGGTGGTGATGCACCTGGTTAAGCACACACATTACTATGCTTAAGGATCCAAGTTTGAAACCCTGCTTCCCCTCTGCAGGGGGGAAGCTTCACAAGCAGTGAAGAAGGTCTGCAGATGTCTCTGTCTCCCTCTCTATCTTCCTCTCCCCACTCAATTTCTCTCTGTCCTATCCAGTAGAGAGAGAGAAAAAAAGGGGGGGGGGCTTCCAGGAACAGTGGATATATAATGCCAGCACCAATGATAACCCTAGTGGTTAAAAAAAAAAAGGAGTGGGTTAATATTAGAATAATGTCTCCATGTCCTTGGGAAAGGTCTTTATTTGAGGGTCCAAAAACACTTCACTTGTGGTCAGGAGGTGGCGCAGTGGATAAAGCAATGGACTCTCAAGCATGAGGTCCCGAGTTTAATCCCTGGCAGCACATGTACCAGAGTGATGTCTGGTTCTTTTTCTCTCTCCTTCTATCTTTCTCATTAATTAATCAATAAAATATTTAAAAAAATAACACTTCACTTAAGGATCAGTTCTCCATAGAATTAGACAAAGGGTATCAAAGCCTGTTCCATGATGATCTGAAAGCTTCTGTCCAGAACATTTCTGTTGATTTGGATACCGAATCTTGTCTCAAATGCAGAGCACTGGGTTTTAACATTTTGATAGTCAGCCTGGGTTCTTGGCAGGCTTTTGCTTCTTTTTCTCGAAACTTGAGAATTAAGATACTGACATCTGAAAGCATTGCTGTGTCTTGTAACTTAGAACTGAAAATTCTATTGGAGGTGATTTTTATTTTTCAGAGGCTATATCAAATAGCCTCTGAAACATATAAACTGTTGGGTAATGTATCATGACAGTCTTTTGGGTTTTTTTTTTTTCCATATACAACATAAGCAGTTTTTTTTTTTTTTTTAAATCAGAATTGAAGAAGTGCTTTCACGTTTTCTTTTTTAGCTAAGTCCAGTGGATGTAGATTTTCCTTGGAAATATTCATGGTGGGTCCCAGCAACTCATAGTTTATGCATTCATATCAAGGACGCTTCCTTTTTTTTATATTGACACCATTCTCTCCCCCAAATTTAGCTTCTTTCTGGACTATTTTTAGGCAATCAAATCAAATTCAACATAAAGAACTCAATATATTACTTAATCACCAGGTGGTCAAAATATTATAAATTATTTTCCCTGTGGCTTTTAATGCCTTAAATGCTGGGAGATAAATATATATATATATATTTGTTTTAATATCAAATGGAACCTCATTGCACATGTGTGATTCCACTGCTCCCAGTGGACTCCTCTTATTCATTTTAATTTGAGAAAAATGAAAAAGACCCTCACAGCTCCACTCCATCATTCATGGAGCTTCCCTTGGTACTGTGATGCTCGTGTGTGGTGCCAGTATCTTGAATCTACATACTTGTGTATGGTAAAGTGTGCACTCTACTAGATGAGTTAGTTTCTGACACCATGTTTGGCATTTTTGTGCTCTAACCTTCACAACCTTATTTGGTAAGAATTTATTCTGAGATCCTGGAAGCAGTTTAGATAGTTTCTGTTCTTTAATCTAGTGTTAACTATTGTTCACAACCCCTCTTTCATTGATGTGGTGCTTTTAAGTTTTCAAAATATTATGCATATTATCTCTGCGAATGTCACAATAGCCCTTTGAAGCAAGACCTTCTCCATGGAAGAAATTCTTTTCAGGCACCAGAATACCTCTATTACTTCATCTTCCATGGAATGGAAATACAAGGAGTTTTTTGTTGAGAAATCTTACTTGAGTTGCCTTCCTTTTTTCTTCCCTTAAGCACGAAATGACCTTTATTGCTCAATTTGCATGCTAAAAGAAACAGGTAGAACACCTCATGTCTGCATAGATGTGGTAATTACAGATAGAAAGACCTGACTTTGACTTCCTATCTTTCCTCATTACTATCCTGAGAGGCTTTGTTTTTGAGACCTCCCTTCAATTTCCAACTCTGTTCCCTGATCCATTTCTGTCTGAGAAAACTACTAACTTTAGCCTTTTAGGCTCCCCTCCCCACCTGTCCTTTTGTCCCCTCCAAACTTCTGCTCATCAGGTGGGTCCTTTTGAGTTTTCACTTCTCCCTTTCATTTATTTTATTTTTTTTTACCTACAGCCTTATTCCATGTGCACCACTGCCTAAATTGTCATGAATTTTGGACTTATCAGAGAGTCAAAGGCATGTTTTCAGCTGAACAACCCAAATGAAGTAAAAACAAAACAAAACAAAAACAAAAACTTCATCCCTCTTTGACTTTACTCTCATTACCCATCCCAGTGGGGAGGATGAGTAAAGAATGCATCTTCTACATCCTGAAAGAATTTCTAATATTCCTTCTTGCTTTATAAGATGGAGAGCTTAATCCTTCCTTTAGACATTTTCTTTTTTCTAAATAAACAGAACCTAATTGGAAAAAGCTGAGAGAGCTAAGCAGAAAAGAATAGAAAACATTTACTGAGCTTGGAAGTGCATATTGGATACTGCAGGAAATTTGCATATGGATTACTTGGTGAAAAAAATAGAAACATTCTCAGCCCATTAGTTACTGTGATGGACTCCCACTGACTAAAATCCAAGTACTTTTGCCTTGTTTTCTCCAACTGTTCCTCTCTGTAATCATTTCTTTTTAACCATTCATTTCTTTTTTATTCTGCTCTTGCACTTCGTACTGGTGGAAAAGACAAAATAGGGAATATAACTGTGCCTAGAATATGAGCAGGCTACTTCTGATCTAATCCTGAGGTTTTAAGGACTGGGGTGTTTCTTTATCTGAGGGAGGTGCTAAGTCACTTTTTTTTTTCCATTTGAATAGCTGTATTAAGTGGAAATGCTGAGGTTCCAACTTGGTGCCTCGGTTTCTCCAAGTGCAAAAGGGAAGGAAATATTTTGCAGCACCAACAAAAGTAGGGAGAAAAATCAATGAATATTTATAAAGTAAATCGAGTCCCTGGAATATAAGATCCCACAGAAATTCAAAGCATAATTAAGGTGGGGAGAACAGATTAGTGTTAAATGTATGTGTGAAACACATTTTTACATTTCCTTCCAACAAAGACTGAATTTAATTTAGTCCAAATGAAGAGGGGGGTGGTATTGTGAATTAAGATTCTAAATTTAGATTTGGTATGTTGGTTGGTGTGCTACAGACATAAAGCCACATGTTGACTTTTTCAGCAAGTGTGTGTGTATAAGAGGTAGCAAAGAAATATATTGTACATAAGCAAATCTAATTACCATCAGAAGCACCCCTCCAGGAGAGCCACAGCATGTTCTAGTATAGATATCATATAGATATTGAAAATCACTTACCTGTAAACTATAGAGAAAATAGTAAACATGAATCAACATGTTGCCATCCTGTGGTGGGACACCTTTTGTACAGTGACATTAATGTAGCGGCTGAAAAAATACAGAATAGTGCATTATTGTGTCATTGTTTAAAGAAACAACTCTGCCATAGAGGAATTATTGAATAATAATAAATGTTAGTGCAAGTATGAAAATCACACTATCAGTATCTGCTGGACCATTTCAGGCCTCCACAATGACTTGGAAACCGTTAAGAAGGAAGATTTGTGCAACTGATCATGGAACTAGAAAGATCTCTTAGTGGGAAAAGGTCCCTTTTTTTAAACATGTAACTGTTAAAGAGGATGTTACTTGTGTACTGATTTCTTCGGGGAACTGAAAAAGACAGATACTCCTGAAATATTTTATCAAGAAAAGAATGTTATAGAAAATCCCAATTTAATGGGTGGGCATAGATAGCATAATGATTATGAAGAGACTCTCATGCCTGGGGTTGAAAGTCCAAAGTCCCAGGTTCATTCCCAGTCCCCTGCATCACCATAAACCAGGACTGAGCAGTGCTCTGGAGGAAGAAAAAAAAAGAAAATCCACTTTTACTTTTATCCACATTTACTTTATTACACATTTCTTATTTACTTTTTTTCTGAGTAGATTCTCATGATGCAACTGAACCTTTCATTGATCTAAATTTACTAGCAAGAGCCAGAACTGACCAGAGAATATATGTAATGTAGACTGTATTGGGGGGAATTTGGGTTGAGTTTGTTCCCCACATGTTTAAAGGTTTGTCACACATAATCCCAACAAAGAATTGAGTAGAAAGCATGATTTTCAGAAATTTTAAACTTTATTCAAGAAAGTTAAGGACACCCATATGTTGGAGTACACATGGACAGTGAGAGAGGGAGAGAGAGAGAGAGAGAGAGAGAGAGAAAGAGAAAGTTAGAGAGAGCCTGAGGGCCCTTACTCACATGTTGGCTGACCCACCTAAGCAGAGGGAGCCAGCCAGCCCACAGGTCAAGACTATAAACATCCAAGCCCCACCTTCATCTCCTTTCTAAGCCACACCTACACCTGTTACCAATCCTATTCCCTGTGCAACAATTTCCTTCCCCCAGGCCCACAGGTGTGCCAGGGAAACATGTGCTCTGGAGTGGTGCAGCAGTGTCTATGTTCCCTCAGGTATTTCCTGTCATTTCTGACCTCAGCACAGATCTTATGCCCTAGAAAGAAAAGTAGAAAAGAAATAGTGATCCTTCATCCTCAAGTATGCATTTATGTGATTATCTAAACCAAGAATTCCCTTAGGTAATAAACAAAATGTGATTTTTTTAAAACTAAAAACAAGGGTTACATGGGCAGAAAGCTATACTTAAGTGGTCAGTTTAGCCCCAAGACCTGACTATGTACAAAGTAACCAGAAGACCATCATCATTTATATTGCTTGGAGATATGGATATAGGTGTAGATATAACACACAGTACTTCAGTGTGGTGGGGACTGGGCTTAAACCTGGCTCATGCACATAGCAAAGGAGCATACTATACAAGTGAGCTGTTTTACCAGCACTGCTTGGAGATTTTTTTTTAAATTTTTATTAATAAAATGGAAATATTGACAAGACTATAGGATAAGAGGGGTATATTTCCACACAGTGCCCCAGAGAGCTCCATATCCAATCCCCTCCCTTGATAGCCTCCTTATTCTTTATCCTTCTGGTAGTATGAGCCCAGAATCATTATGGGGTGTGGAAGGTCTGGATTCTGTTAATTGCTTCTCCACTGAACATAGGCATTGGCAGGTCGATCCGTACTTCTAGCCTGTCCCTCTCTTTCCCTAGTGGGACAGAGGTCTGGGGAGGCAGGCCTCCAGGACACACTGGTGGGGTCATCTGCCCAGGGAAGTCAGGTAGGTATCATGGTATATTATTAACTGTAAACACCATTGATTTGATCTGGGGCCCATATTCAACACAGGAGCCTATGTAACCTCAGCACCTAGGTCTGAGCTCACATTCTGTGGTCATGTCCAGGAACATTCCAGGCTGCATTAATTTTAGGACCCCATCTTCCTTGTGTAGTAGGTAGAATATGTGGCCCAACCTTCCTTAAGAGAAAGGAAGATTCCCTATCATTGTTGATCCACATTGAGGGCAATGTCCTATAGGAACCCACAAAGGGGTTCTTTATGTTGTTCCACATGGAGATGACCAGTGACAGTGGCAAAAAAGATCTGTTAGAGGTCTAGGCCTACCTATAATGTCTGTGTGGGAATCCCAGGACTCTCTGACTAGGGCCTCAGGTGATGAGGTGGCCTGGTAGTGACTAAAGAGTTTTCAATAAAGTATTTCAGTCTTTTGCCCTTCTTCAGCTTCTGTAGTCCTTATTTTTGTCTGACAAGGTTAGCTTTGGGGTGATTGAGGGGTGTGTAATGGGAAGTAGGTGAGGAGGGTATCTAGGTCAAAGTAGAAACAGTTTCATTAGGTATTTTAAGGTGTCTTTTTAGGTCTTTCTACTTGCTTGCTTTATTTATTGATTCACCACAAACTATTGTGCACTTTTGCTTTAAGGTATATATTTCCCCCTAGCTTATGTGTTGTTGTTGTGGCCAGGTGTCGGGCTGCACCACGGAGGAGAGAGAGAGGAGGTCCGGAACAAACGGGGTACACAAATCTTTATTATAGGATCGGGGGGGGGTGGCTCAGGCCACATGGAGTCAGCCGACAATGGCCGTCCCCACTACCTCACCACAGGGCAAAAGTGGGGAGAGCCCAGAGAGAGCCAAAGGAGCCCAGAGAGAGCCAAGAGAGAGAGCGAGGGGGGGGAAGTGAGAGAGCTTTTATTGGGAAACAACCAGGGGTGACGTGTGGGGGCAGGATTGGTTGAAGGAGGCACTGCTAGGATTACGCAGGGTGTGGTAAAACCTGGGGGCGGAGACTGCATCAGAATAATTCCTCAGCATCATCTCCTTCTTTCCCTTTATATCTAAATGGACACAGTAAAGAGAAATGGAATGGAGCAGGCTTAAATGTTATTAAGGAGTGCCGTGCTCCGGTGGGAAGATGTAGGACTTTCTGTGGAGGAGGGAAGGCTTAAATGGCTGCCAACCTTGTGAGATTTAACCTTGTGCTCAACCCCTCTTTAGAGAGAGAGACTTACCTGGAGGGACTGATCTCATAGGCTTAAGCGCAGCCTGCTCAACCATCTCTTCACAATATCTCTACATCTTTTCTATCTTTCTATCTAGTCATAGCATAAGATGGTTCAAAGTCTGTAAAGGACTATCATGGAGCAGAAACCTTTTGGCCATAAACCTAAATGATATAGAGACAAGTAGGGGAGTAGTAAAAGCCAGTGTGATATGAAGGGAAGGGTTGGTGTGTAAAGGAACGTTCCCTGCTTGGGGGGGGAAGGGGCAAAGGTACATAATGAGGGGGAAGCGGGAGGGCATGACCCACCAAACAGAGGGGCTATTTGGCATTGTATAGTCCTCAAGGCAACAGTCTGTAAAAGTCTATGAATTACTCAGGATCAGTCTATGAAAAACCAGCAGCGTGAAGGGAAATAAGCTGCTTCAAAATTGTGTAAAATGTCTATAGGGTATGCCAGCAAGTCCGATACAAGTCTCAGTCCAAAGTAGATGGCTAGGGGAAGAACTGGCAGAGGATGAGACGCTGAATGAGGGAGGTCAGCCGCTGGAATTCTGCATTTCTGTAGATAGCCAGCTGGAACCGCCAACACGTGACAGACAAATCAGAAGCAGGGACAGCAAGCAGGCATTAAGAAAGTTCTGTCCTTGGAGTCTGTGTATCAGGTTCTTCAGATCACGTTAAGTGACATCTAGGGTTTCGGGGGGTGTGTCACTGTACTCGTGCCATCTAGTGGGTGACATCAAGGTGTGCAGGGGTTCAGATGGTTTTTCCAGGATTCCTGTGAAAGAAACACAAACAATCTGCTTCTTGTGGTTAATTTGAACTTGTAACAAGTTAGAGGTTTATTATAGTTGATACCTCGATGATTATAATTGGTTTAAATATCTTTATGATTTTATTTAAAGGTCATCTATGTGACCTCATGTAGCAGTCTCTACAGCAGGATCTTGAGACCAATTTTAGTTAAAATATGTATTTTAAACAGACTAAAATTGCTTAGAGAGTTAGCGCATTTTCGTGACAATGATTTTAACATTTACAGTGCCAGATTGATGCCAGCTCTGTTGTGGATTAATTTCCACAAGATAGTTTACAAGGCACTTTTGGGGGCCCTCCAAAGGTGTCCTGTATAGAGAGAATTTATATTTTAGTTTTGGGAATGTATAGTCACATTAAACATTTAGACTTTTACCTTAGTTAGTTACCTTAGCAAATTAATTTTTACCTTGTGGGAGTCGGGCTGTAGCGCAGCGGGTTAAGCGCAGGTGGCGCAAAGCACAAGGACCGGCATAAGGATCCCGGTTCGAACCCTGGCTCCCCACCTGCAGGGGAGTTGCTTCACAGGCGGTGAAGCAGGTCTGCAGATGTCTGTCTTTCTCTCCTCCTCTCTGTCTTCCCCTCCTCTCTCCATTTCTCTCTGTCCTATCCAACAACGACAACAACAATAATAACTACAACATAAAACAACAAGGGCAACAAAAGGGAATAAATAAATAAAATAAATATTAAAAAATAAATTAAAAAATAATAATAATAATAATAATTTTTACCTTGTCTGGTAATAATGTAGCTGTAGGGTTACACTTTTGACCGTTAAGTTAGTGTTACCAAACTTGAGACATACCCATAAACATTTAGTTATAACACACTGGAGGAAAAAGAACTTTTGTTATAAAAACATATCATTTTAAAAACAAATTTATATCTGTCATTAGTCACACAGTTTAAGACTAAACACTTACATATATACCAAAACTATATAAAAATCAAAAGAGGGAGAAAAACAAAAATTATGGAATGTTTCTGGACGTCTCCAGAAACTTTGGCTGCATCCAGCATTTTTATATAAAGCCAATAACATTTTAGAGTACTCCAAGCAGATGGGTCAAGCAAAAAAAAAAATGTTTGGTCATTCAACACACTCACTCACAAAACACAACTGGCCAGTTATAACATAAGACATTCAGGGAAGGGGTAGGAGAGAGGTCTCTGTGAGCCAGATTTTGTAGGTTCAGCCATGTCGTATTATGGGTCCTGCATCTGGTCCTCTTGTAGTATTTCTTGTTCTTCAGGGATAACAGCACCATCCTGCGGGTATTGTCAGACATGGCGGGCAGGAACCCAGACAGGTTTAGAGAAATTTTGCTGGAAAACGCATGCAAAACCCCTTCCCATGGTCAATAGGGGGTCAGGCCCTTTCCAAATTTTATCGAGTGGGTCTTTCCATTTGACCTTAATGGATGGGAGGGTAGATGCTGTTTGCTAGTGAAGAATAATAGGAGGAAGGTCCGAATTATTGTAAATATTAAAGAGATTTAATGTAGTTAAGGCTTTTGCTAGCTGGATATTGGGGGGATATGTTCCTCCATTATCTTTATTTAATTGAACCTTCAGAGTTTGATGGGCCCTCTTGACAATGCCTTGTCCCTGTGGATTGTAGGGAATGCCCGTGGTATGAGTAATATTCCAGAGGGAACAAAAATATTTAAATTGTTTGCTGGTAAACATAGGCACGTTGTCTGTTTTCAAAAAAGTGGGAACCCCATAACGGCAAAACAAGAAAGCATATGGCTTACAAGCTTTTTAGCGCTTTCTCCTGTCTGAGCTGTAGCCCACATAAATTTAGAAAAGGTATCAATTGAGACAAACACATATTTTTGTTTGCCAAAGTTTGGTATGTGGGTGACATCGATTTGCCAAATAGCATTAGCTTTTAAACCTCAAGGGTTAACCCCAAGGGTCTGGATAGCAGGTGTCTTTATGAGACTTGCACAAGAAGAGCATGTAGCGAGGATACGTTTTAACTGTGGTAAAGGAACATCAGGAAATTGAGCTCGAAGGCCTTTAAGATTAACATGGGTTAGAGAATGAAAATTAGCAGGATCAGAGACAGTGACTGGGAAAGTTCCTGTGGAGGCAAGGCGGTCAACTGCAGCTTTCCCTTCGGACAGGGCACCAGGAAGAGGGCTGTGGGAATGAAGCTGTTGAATATACAGTGGTTTGGTTCGAGAACAGAGCATAGAGGCGATTTGAATCAAGAGAGGGAAAAGTGGGTTGTCATCAATTTTCACATAAGAACAAGCAAGCCATGGAAGTGAGTTAACAGTATACACACTGTCAGAAAAAAGGTTAAAGGATTCCAGATTTTAATGTAAGGAAAACAGCATAAAGTTCTTTGTACTGAGAGGAATTCTCAGGAAGCTCAGTAAAGAGAGGTTTAGGAGATTGTTTGTCTGGGTAATATATAAGGGCAGCAGCTCCCCTTTTTCCGCCATCAGTAAAGACTGTAGGAGCAGAGGGAATGGGATCCCGAGAGAAAAGTTTAGGTGCTAGTAGAGGCAGAAGAGGTAAAGAACCTATCAATTTATTAGAAGGAAAATGGTTATCTATTTGTCCTGGAAACCCAACGAAGCTTATGGCAAAGTGGGAATTATGGCATATAAGCCACTCTGTATCTGTGAGAGAAAAGGGCAGGATAATTAAATCTGGTTCTTTCCCTAAGACCTGCACAGACCTATTTCTCCCGGGGCAAACCATGAATGCTAATGCGTCTATCTCAGTGAGGAGTCTTGGAGCTACTCATACTGGCATGTGAAGCCACTAGAGAACCCCATGATCTTGCCATAATTCCCCTACTACTGTGGGGGTGGAGTTAAAGATTAGAAGGTTTACTGGAGAGGAGGGGGAGAATCGAACAAGGTGCACGTCCTGGAGGGCCTGGTTAACCCTTTCCAGTGCCAAGGAGGCCTCAGGAGTTAACTTACATTTTGAGGAGGGCTGTTTGTTTCCTTTCAACAGGTCTAACAGTGGTTGGAGGCAGCTTGTAGGCAGATAGAGATACTGCCTAAGCCAATTTAAATTTCCTAGAAAACTTTGTAAAGAAGCAAGAGCAAGGTTAGAAGGAAAGGTGACATTAGGTTTTAAGGGACGAATATGTGATAGAGAAATCTCTGAACCTAAAAACGATATTGAAGGAATTAGCTGTATCTTCTCAGGAGCTACATTAAGGCTGCTTTTCTTTAACGCAGGAATGAGAAAATCACGTACGGCATAGAGATCTGTATCTGATTTTCCCCATATTAAAATATCATCTGTATAATGAAAAACCTTAAGGCCTTTATGAATATATGGGAAAAGGGCAGATTTAACAGCCTCCTGAAAAATAGTAGGACTATTGGCCATACCCTGGGGCAGCACCACCCATTCAAATCTATCAGCAGGGCTGGCGTTATTAATAGAAGGAACAGAGAAGGCAAAACGTTTACAATCTTGCGGATGCAAGGGAATAGAGAAAAAACAATCTTGTATATCAATAGCTATGACTGGAATTCCCATGGGAATTGCAGACGCAAGAGGCAACCCCCTTTGGGGGGAGCCCCAGACCTGCATGGTTTTATTTGCCACACAGAGATCTTGGATGAGGCGCCATTTTCCCGAGTGCTTTTTAATTACAAAGACAGGAGTATTCCATGGGCTTCGAGAATGACAAATGTGTCCCAAGGATAACTGTTCTTGGACAAGCTCCTTTAAAATTTCTAATTTATCCCTAGGTAAAGGCCACTGTTCCACCCAGACAGGCTCATTAGAAAGCCAGCCTAAGCGGGGAGTTTGCATACGAACAGTGGCAGTTAGTATTGGGGGTGCTGATTAGATCTGGTCTCTCAGGAGCGAGTGTTATGCTCTGCAGAAGCATCTGTGGATATCCTAACATCAAGACATTCCAGAAGATCTCTGCCCAGTAGGTTGGTGCTAATATCAGCTACCAAAGGGTGGAAGTGTCCGGTAGAGCCTTCTGGGTCTTCCTACACGAGCGAATCTCGTGTGCAAAATGATGGGGTCACCCCTCCTACTCCATGTATACTGGGTCCAGGGAGAAGTTCCCAATCTTGGGGAACCTCTTCTTGCCTTAAAATCGTCTTTGCTGCCCGTGTCAATTAAAAATTTAAAAGGAATATTGCCAATCTTTACTGTCATAGAAGGGTGACCTCGTTCAGGCCCCGAATTTGTACCATTCAGGGATGTGCCATCTTTATGAAATTGGGACCAACAATCTCTCTTCCAATGAAACCCTTTACGACATCTGGGACAAACCGTACGTGGCTTCTGGCTCCCTGACTGAAGGCGGGGTTGTCCTGATTGGAGGCGGGGTTGCCCTGACTGGAGGCGGGGTTGCTCTAACTGGAGGCATGGTCGCAGCTTATCAGGACATTGGTTATGCCAATGCCCTTGGAGACCGCACTGAATGCAGGCCCCGTTTTGATTACGTGGGGTAACTGCATAAACCTGTGTCAAAGCAGGTGCCTCATAAGAGCCTGATGTAAGTTCCTGTGTTGCTAAAATCCAATTATCTGGGTGTAAGTGTTTAAGATTAAGGCATGCCTGATGGAATTGTGGTATCATGCCATCCCAGACAATAGAGCACAGGAGTAGAGAGCAGACATCAGGATTATAAACCTTTCTCTCTACGCTTGTCCTCACCCTTGAGATGAAGCTCGCTAATGATTCATCAGTGCGTTGGCGAAGAGACTTAATGGAAACTGATGAATCTACATTGGGTGGGGTCACCCTTTCCCATGCTTGTGTTGCGCAGATGCATAACTGTTCAAAATAACCGGTTGGAAACCTGGCTTCTGCCTGCTGAGTTCCAGATTCAAATGCTCCTGCTCCAAACAAAGCATCAAAATTCCATTCTACCTGTTTGTTACTATTTTCCTGCTATTGTCTAGAGCATTCATCACAGAAGCATGCTTTCCATTGTAGGTAGAGGGGGTCTGGGAGTGCAGCATAAGCCAGGTCTTTCCAATCCTGGGGGGTGTTAAGGTGCTCGTAAAAACTCCTTAATATGGACTTAGTCCATGGCGCATTTCACGTCATCCCTGACTGCTTGTCTGAGTTCTCTGAGTTCTTTAGAGGTGTGTGTGTGTGCCACGTCTGAGGGTTTTGTCTAGAGGGGGCTACGTTTACCAGGAAGGTGTGGATTTGGTTCGATGATGCTGGGGAGAGAGCTACAGAAGTGGAAGGTGCCGTGGAAACTGCTGTAGTGGCCGCAGGTAAAACTGAACACGTATCTACGGGGACGGAGCTCTGGGGGAGGACTGCACATGGTTTAAGGTCCTTAAATGCTGAAAAAATATCCTTTAACTCTTGTATCTCAGCCACAAGGTCTCTTAATAATGATGTATCAGCAGGGGGAGGATTTAGGGAAGTAGGAACCGGAACCGCGGGGTCAACAGAAGGCAGGCTTAGACAGGCAGATACCGGAACCACGGGGTCAACAGAAGGCGGGCTTAGAGAGGCAGATACCGGAACCATGGGGTCAACAGAAGGCGGGCTTAGAGAGGCGGATCCCGGAACCATGGGGTCAACAGAAGGTGGGCTTAGAAAGGCAGATATCGGAACCACAGGGTCAACAGAAGGTGGGCTTAGAGAAACAGAAACCGGAACTGGGATGGCAGGATCAGCTGGGGGCGAGGTCAAAGGAGGAGCCTCCGAACACATGTGCGTGTCTGTGGGAACTGAAGTTTTGGGTCTAGCTGCTGATCTCTTAGGACGTCTAAGTCTTAAGCACATGTGCTTTAACTCTCGTGTCTCAGTCTCAAGGTCACTTATCCTCATAGCAGACCATGTTGTACACATCTTGTAAGTGGCGATTATAGTTATAAGAACCCACGGTGTAGCGAAAATTAAAGTGTCTCTGAGAACGAGAACCTGTCCCAGGAGAGAAGGAGATAATGACTGGGACACTTCCTCATAAAAGGAAAAAAATCCCATGGTGGAGGGAAATGTGGGGTCACAGAGGTGGGCGGATGCCACTTACCTGTGTCTGGGCAGCTTTTGGGGACCTCAGGCCGGGCCACCCAGCAGGGCGTGGGTGCGGGACACGATGGGTGCCAGGTGTTGTTGTTGTGGCCAGGTGTCGGGCTGCACTGCGGAGAAGAGAGAGAGAGAGAGGAGGTCCGGAACAAGTGGGGTACACAAATCTTTATTGTAGGATCGGGGTGGGGCGTGGCTCAGGCCACATGGAGTCAGCCGACAATGGCCGTCCCCACTACCTCACCACAGGGCAAAAGGGGGGAGATCCCAGAGAGAGCCGAAGGAGCCCAGAGAGAGCCAAGAGAGAGAACGAGGGGAGGGAAGTGAGAGAGCTTTTATTGGGAAACAACCAGGGGTGACATGGGGCAGGATTGGTTGAAGGGGGCACTGCTAGGATTACACAGGGCATGGTAAAACCTGGGGGCAGAGACTGCATCAGATTAATTCCTTAGCATCACTTATGGATACATGTACATATGCCCTATCACATAGGCCTTGGTCTATATCTAGGTTTTAGATTTTGTTCAGTAGTGTGCTAATCTAAATGGAGTTAAGAAGTCTTATGAGCTAGTTCTCACCAGAGTAATGAAACTGAAGGATCAACATTCCACACCTGAAGTTTCTTGACACAGTCTGAAGTGAATCATGTTGCAGTGGCACTGGTTGTATTGATTAGGACGGGATCAGCAGATGCAGCATAAGTTGGTATGACTTGAGTCAAGCATGCAGGAAAGTGAGCCCTGCCATAGAGGTTCAAGGCCTGGGAGAAATGTGAACTTTATAGAGAAAGGGGAAGATTCCTGCTAGCTGAGGGTTTAAGAAGGCAATAGATAGTCATTGCTATAGAATTATTTGGCAATTGAATTAACTTTGAAAATACCTTTGTTAGGATTTGCTGAGTCATATAAGACCTCACCATAATTTATGATCTTTTATGCTATTTATATATAGCTGTATCTTATAAAGTAACACCACCAGTTGCTTCTGTTCTTCCTGGTCTAAGCTTTTTGGAGACAATATTTCAAAGAACAAGTCATTATTAGAAATGTATTAACAATTGAGCTTACTGTTAAAATTCAATCTGATTTTAAGTTTTAAGTGCTTAGATTGAGGGAACATATACTCAACCTATAGTCTATGCATCAAAAAGTTTGAGATATTCAATCCATTTTTCCCCTCTAATATTGATCAAATAGTTATTTGTGAGACTGTAAGTTAATAGGAGTGTATATTAACACCATTCCCACCACCAAAGGTCTGTGCATCCCCCCACCCCCAGTGTAACTGAACATCTACCTTCACCCTCAACTCAGAGATTTTTACTTTGGTGCAACACTCCAAACTCAGTCAGATTCTGCTTTGAGTTTCCCTTTCTGTTCTTCTTTCTCAACTTCTGTTTATGAGTAGGATCATCCCATACTCATCTTTGTCTTTCTGACTTATCTCACTTAACATAATTCCTTCTAGCTCTATCCAAGATGGGTCAGAGAAGGTGAGTCCATTTTTCTTAATAGCTGTGTAGTATTCCATTATGGTATATATACCACAGCTTTCTCAGCCATTCATCTGTTGTTGGGCACCTGGGTTGCTTCCATGTTTTAACTATTATGAATTGTGCTGCTATGAGCATATGTATACACATATCTTTTTTGCTTGGGTATTATGGAGTCCTTAGGATATATTCCTAGGAGAGGAATTACTGGGTCATATGGAAGGTCCATGTCTAGCCTTGTGAGAGTTCTCCAGACTGTTCTCCACAGATGTTGGGCCAATTTACATTCCCACCAGCAGTGTAGGAGGGTTCCTCTGTCCCCACAGCCTCTCCAGCATTTGTTGCTGCTGTCCTTTTTGATGTATGCCATTCTCACAGGGATGAGGTGGTATCTCAATGTTGTCTTTATTTGCATTTCAACAATCAGTGACCTGGAGCAGTTTTTCATGTGTCTGTTAACCTTTTGGGTCTCTTCTGTAGGGAATATTCTGTTCATATCCTCTGCCAATTTTTGGATGGAATCATTTGCTTTTTGTTGTTGTTGTTGCTAAGTTTGGTGAACTTTTTATATATTTTGGTTATTAGATCTTCTATTCTGTGAGGGGTCTCACTGTTTGTATAATGGTTTCTTTTGCTGTGCAGAAGCTCTTCAATTTGATGTAGTCCCATTGTTTTGTTGTTGTTGTTGTTGCTGTTGTAGTCTTCCTTGCAATTGGGTTTGTATCATCAAAAATATCTGAGATTTAGGTGGGAAAGAGTTCCACCAGTATTTTCCTCTAAGTATTTGATAGTTTCTGGTCTAACATCCAGCTTCTTGATCCATTTGGAGTTGACTTTTGTTTCTGGTGAGATAAAGTGGTTAAGTTTCATTCTTCTGCATGTCTTAGCACAGTTTTCCCAGCACCATTTACTGAAGAGAGCCTCCTTTCTTCATTTAACAATTTGGGCCCCTTTATCAAAAATTAGATGTCCATAGGTGTGTGGGGTTAATTCTGGGCTTTCAGTTCTGTTCCACTGGTCTGTGTACCTGTTTTTGTTCCGGTACTATGCAGTTTTGATTATTATGGCCTTATAATATAGTTTGATATCTGGGAGTGTGATGCCTCCATTTCTGTTTAACTTCCTCAAGATTGTGTTGGTGATTCTTGGTGTTTTCTGGTTCCATCTAAAGGATTGTGATCTTTCTTCTATTCTCTTACCGAAAATTGGTGGGGCCTTGATGGGTATCACTTTAAATTTGTATATGGCTCTGGGAGAATGTTCATCTAGATGATATTAATTCTTTTTTAAATACTTATTTATTTTCCCTTTTGTTGCTCTTATTGTTTTATTGTTGTTGTTACTGATGCCATCATTGTTGGATAGGACAGAGAGAAATGGAGAGAGGAAAGGAAAACAGGTGGAGAGAAAGACACCTGCAGACCTGCTTCATTGGCTGTGAAGTGACTCCTGTGCAGGTGGGGTGCTGGGCGCTAGAACGCAGGTCCTTGTGCTTTGTGCCATGTGCACTTAACCCACTGTGCTACCACCTGTCTCCCTGATAGTATTAATTCTTCAAATTCATGAGCATGGTATATATTTCCATTTCTTGGTATCATTTTCTATTTCTTTGAATAGCAATTTGTAGTTTTCAGTCTTTTACTTCTTTGGTCAGGTTTATTCCTAGATATTTTGTTGATTTTGCTGTGACTGTGAATGGGAGTGATTTCTAGATATCCTCTTCTCTAGATTTAGTGTTTCCATAAAGAAATGCCACTGATTTTTGTACATTGATTTTTTTATCCTGACACCTTGATATATTGCCTAATAATTTCCAGTAGCTTTCTGCTGGATTCTTTAGGATATATACTATCATATCATCTGCAAAGAGTGAGAGCGTGACTTCTTCCCTTCCAATCTGTATTCCTTTAATTTCTTTCTCTTGCCTGATTGCTATGGCGAGAACTTCCAATACTATGTTGAAGAGTAATGATGACAATAGACAGCCCTGTCTAGTCCCCAGTCTGATGGGGAACACTTTCAGCTTCTATCCATTCTCTGCTTAGTTATTTTGTCTAAGTGTGAGAGTGGGGTGTTGAAGTCTTCCACTATTATTGTGTTACTGCTGATGTATTTTTGTAGTTTTTTCAGTAGGTGTTTGATGTATTTAGATGGGCCCTCATTGAATGCATAGATGTTAATAATTGTTAAATCTTCTTGGTTGATTGATCCTCTGATCATTATGTAATGGCCTTGCCTATCTTTTATTACTTTATTTAATTTAAAGTTTATTGTGTCAGAGATGAGAATGGCTGTCCCTGTCCTTTTTTTTTTTTTTTTTTTTTTGTGGTCCATTAGCCTGTATGATAGTTTTCCATTCTTTCACTTTACATCTGTGTTTGTCTTTTTGGGTCACGTGGGGTCCTTGCAAGAAGCATATGGTTGGGTTGTGTTTTCTGACCCATCCTCCTACTCTGTGCCTTTTAATGGGTGAATTTAAGCCCTTGGCATTTATTGATATTATGGATTTAAGGCACTGCAATGCCATTATTCAACAATTTTTTATTTGCTCTGATATATGGCAAGAATTTTGGCAATGTTTTTGTTTATATCAGGTCTTTTAGAATCTCTTTCAGGGAAGGTGCTGCAGGGCATCCTCTGGCCAGTGGAGAAGCAGCAGCAACATGGGGAACTGGGAGGGTAAGGCACAGAGGAAAGGACCAACCTCCAGGAGTGCTTCAGAGAGACAGCTCATTTATTGCTTATACACAGAGTTAGATATACTGATCACCATCCAATAGGAACATAGGGGAAGTGTGGAGGACCCAATAAGGAAAGCAGGTGACACTCAATCCATGTTAGTTACCCCTAGGTACACCTTATTTATGCTTTGAGGTTACACCTTCTTATCATATTCATCTCGGGCTTAAAGACAAGTTACCAGCCTGTAAGGACCCAAGTTATGGCCTTATAAAGGGAGGTCATGTATTGTTCATGCACAAGAAACAGGAACCTTTAGGGTATGTTGTGTAAGGAGGCAGTTCCCTTGCCCCTGAGCTCAGTGCATTTCAGCCTACAGAGTAGAGGAAGGACATGCCTTTAGGCCAGGTCAACCTTGGGGTCTACTGCCTCAAGACTCAATGTAGAAGTGATAGGCCTTTACCCAGGTTGGGGGATCTGCACCTCCCACAGGCAGGCTTTGTGATGGTTTCCTCCTTTAACTGTTGCCTGTTTAAGAAGGTTTCCCTCCATCCAGTCTGAATGAAAGTCTAGCAGGATATATTTTCCTTGGTTCCTTTTTCATTGGTTTCCTTTTTCATTGAGGGCTTGATAGATATCTTGCCATTCTCTTCTGGCTTTTAGAATTTGAGTGTAGAATTCCTCTGATAGTCTTATAGGTTTTCTCCTGTATGTGACTTTTTGTTTTTCTTTTGCAGCCTTTAGGATCCTTTCTTTATCCATACTTCTTTTCTATTTAATTATTATGTGTCTTGTCTTCAGGTCTGGGTTGATTCTTCAGGTTTGGAACTCTTTGGGTATCTTGAATATTAATACCCTTTATGTTATTTAGGGCTCCATCCCCCTTACAAAAGAGAGAGGGGGGAAAAAAGGCTTTGCTTGGGGAGATATCCCCCCTCCTTTGGATGACACCCCTTCTAAACCAGGAATCTTGATAAAGAAATTAGCTCCACAGGAAACCTGCCAGGAGAATCCAGTGTGGGGGATTGGGATTGATTTTGGGGTAGGAAGGGGATGGGAAAGGGATGGGGGGGGAGTGAAGAAAGAAATAGCCAAGCCAAAACCCCAGGCCAAATCCCTGTTTCCTTTGTCCTTTTCAGCCTCTGTTTGCAAGCCCAAGGATAGATTTTAGGACTTTTTGTTGGTGCCACCCTGACTAACCCCCACTCTCCTCCTCCACCACTGGCCCAAAAATCCTACCCTCACCTGAGATTCCTAGGTTGAAAGCAGCTTCTTTGCAGAGCTCATACCAATGTTGTCTTTAAGTTGCCATCTTCTTCACTTTCTGATTGGAAAATTTTAAGAAACGTAAACTCTTATCCCCCACCCCCCAGAGTTGCTGAAGCAGAATTATTCCAAACAGTGAATTTCTCTAGAAATACATGTGACAGTAAAGTCTGAGAGACACTGCTATGGAATACAGGTAATATATATATTATTGGATAGAGACAGAGAAATTGAGAGAGGAAGGGGGAGATAGAGATGGAAACAAGAGGCACCTGCAACCTTGCTTCACTAGACGTAAAGCGTTCCCCTTGTAGGTGGGGACCAGGGCCTTGAACCCAGGTCCTTGTACACTGTAATGTGTGTGCACTCAATCAGGTATGCCATCACCCGGCCCCTGGAATATAGGTCTTTTGTGTTGCCTCTAACAGTAGTTTTCCCATCAGCTTTCAGTAACTATTTTTTGATCATACACAGAATGAATGATAAATCCAGTAGCACTGGCATTTGATTAGTTTTATAATTTTACATTCATTTTCAATTTAAATAATATTATTGATCATAGATTTCATTTTCTGAGATTCAGTTGCATAGTTTGCTTAAATTTGAAAAAGAATAATCACAAGCCTAGGGAGTATGCAAATAAGAGATCTAACCAGGGTAGTACTTCCTGATGGTTTTGTTGATGTGATTAACACTCTCTGAACTTCTCTTCGTCTGGGTGAGCAAGTGGCTAGGAAGCTTCTGGTTTTTCTGCTCATCATGTTATTTTCAAGTGATCACTACTTAATACTACGGTGCCATCAGCTGACCTCAAAGAGTGTGAAAGGGAGGGACCAATTTTCTTTATTTCATGCTTCTTTCTTTCCTCCTTTTTCCTGTTGAGGGCTGATTTTCTATCTCATTTCAAGTTTGAATTTGATTTGCATATCTAACCTGCTAATTGCATGAATTGCTTGCAGTGCTTTTGCATTCTAAAAAGAAGTCTTAAAATGACCCCTTTCATTATAGTCAGTGTCAGTTTGCCCTGAAATTTGTAGTTATGAAACCAGGTCTCTCTCTCTTTTTTTCCTTACAGATATATTTTTAAAGACCAGATGCCAACAACCATATTTTTCAGGTCCTGAATGCTCATGGTTCTAGTCATGTTTTTCTCTAGTCCAGCTTACATTCTTTAACTAAATGCTACTTTAGAAAGATCAAAAGGAGTACTCTGCTTTCATTTTGTTCTTGGCTGTAACTTTTTTTCTTTCTTAATTTACAAAAAGCTTTCTTTACTTCAGAAGAAAAAGAAGTGGCTCTGTAGATCATAAAGAGATCATTAGCGTTTACTAATACAGTCTGTTCTTAAGTTGCTTTACCACCACTTCTTTTCAATGTTATTTACTGAGCAGCTGAAATAATTGGGCTTTGAATTTTTAGATTACTATAAAGCAAGACCTATTGTCACTTACTGCTGGTATAATTGTACCATATGTATTTAGTGAAGCTATTTATTCATCTCCCTGGTGAATAACTTTGTCAAAATGAGTTGAGATATTTCAGTGTATGCAATTGGAATGTAGAAAACATTTGCATTTCATGTAGCACTTAGAAATTATGGAGGGCTTCACAAATATTTTCCCCCAGGCTTAAGGGCCCTTTAAGTTCTATTCATCATTTATTATCCCCCTATTGTCTGCTATAACAAGCACTGTCTGCATGCCATACAATTATTCTGAATAGATGTTAAGTCCTAGCAACATTGAAGAGAAAGGACAGGGGTGAAGGAGCTAAAGAAAATATTGTATGGCCAGGTGGTAGGACACCTGGTAGAGTGTACACATTATCATGTACAAGGAGCTGAGTTCAAGCCCTTAGTGTCCACACACAGGGGAAAGCATTGGAAGTGGTTAAACAGTGCTTCTGGTCTCGGTCTCTCTCTCTTTTTCTCTCTCCCTCCTTCCCTCCTTTATTTCCCCTGCCTCTCAATTTCTGTGACTCAAAAAAAGTGGGAGAGTGGGGGTGTGAGGTGAGAATGAGATTGAAGAAGTAGGCAAGATGTAGATCTAGGAAGACTTTGTGAGTTGTGACTAAACTTTGAATTTTATCTGAAAACTAGTGAGAAATCTTTGAAAATTTTGACTCAGCAGAGTGGGAATTCTGATTTCTAGTTTTCAAAGGATAACTGGCCACAAGAGATTAGATGGGGCATGGGGGTAAGAGCTAAGAGATTATTGAAGTAACCCAGGTGGGGGGAGAGGATAGTGGTTTGAACTTGGGGTGGTCATAAAGTGATGGAGTGAAGTCAAGGCATCTGAGAGAAACTTTTTAGGATTTGGAGATGAGAAATGGTTGTATGGAAGAGAGAGATTCCAAGGATTACTGACAGGTGCTGGCTGGTGAGGTGACTCATTATGAGATGACTAGAGAGCAGCAAGTGACTGTTTTGGGGACAAGGTCATTATTAAGTGTTGAAAGATTTACTCTGAGATGCCTGTGGACCACTGGTAAAGATACATTGGTAAGTCATAGGGCTTGGAACTCAGAGGAGAGATCTAAGCCAAGTTTTCAGATGACCATGTGCCATCTGATGTCAGCTGGATTCTGATATCCACCAAAGGAAAATAGTTCATTTCTTTGAAAGGTTTATTTAGAAGCCATTTTTACTTTAAAAAGTAATTTAAATTTGAAAGAATTTTTATATAAACTAATTTTTATGAATGATAGTAGAGAAAATCATAGTATCACATAATATTCATTGCTGGGAATTAACTTTGTGCTGGAAATTTTGACATTATACCCACTAAACACCTTCCTGGTCCATATTGTTTTCCCTTTCTTGAAAATTTTTGCTTAAAAGAAAGTTTGGAAGCACTATACCAAGAATTGGGCAAATATCTGACCAGTTACCTAACTGGTCAAATCTGTTATTAGGTACCTATAAGATTATGGTACTTTCTAAAGCATCACTATCTCCTCCATAAGGAGTAAAGTTACTTTGAAGAAAAACTTAGCCAAGTATACATCTTAAAAAAGACCAAGTTCTGACATCATTGACAACTTGATAATAAATTGAAAGACCTTTTCATTTAATGAAATGAGGAAATGTTCACACTGTAAGTTTTTTTTTAATTCTTTGGCTTACCATGCAAAATATCTAGAATATTTAGGTTGACTATTACACGCCAAGTCTCACTTTGTATTTGTTTCTCCTCACCCCAAGCATCTAACTGACTTGCCAATACATACCATATTTATTTTTTAATTTGAGAATTAAAGTTAGTGGAAAGGAATGTTATGCCAAGAAACAAGGTTTACAGTGCCTTTCTTTTTGTTGTTGTTATTAATGACTTAACTCTATGCTTAAACTTTGGTTAGAATGGTTGATATAATTAAGATAGTTGACTTACAGAATGTTTAGACTACTAGTATTTTCCACTTTGAAAAGAAACAAAAGAAAGTGCACAACGGAATTTTTTACAGGACATGTTTTTTCTTTGTTTTGTTTTGTTTTTAATGATTTTGATCCCTTTAGAAGTAGCACTCCCTTGGAATTTTGATGGAGGAAATAGTTAAATAGTTGAGTGAGAAGATCATGATTCTGGTTGATGCTGTGTCTGTTTCTATCTGTGTGACTTTGACGAGCTAGGTAACCTCTCTGAGTCTCAATAGCCATCACTTGTAACTTGGGAATTATAATGCAAGATAATTTGAATACATAAAAGTTGATAATAATGTTTAGCTTTTAAAAGAATTATGCATTAGGTACTTTCATACCTGGTTTGTTCTTTCTGCAAGCTATCGAGGAGATAAAGAAAAAAACATCTTGGAAACAGACAGTTTGACTCATTTATTTTCCTTCTTTGAAGGATAGGAAATAACAGTGGTTTAAATTCAATAAAAAGGCCAACTACTCTGAGTAAGAGATGTATAGTCTCATCAAATTAGAAAATCTGAAATAACCACATTTACTCTAAACTTTATAGTTTTTGGTAATCCTGTCATTTTTTGTGGTAGGTGGAGTTAGGTTCCCAAGAGAAAGTGGAAACTGACTCTAGTAAAAACAAACAAACAAACAAAAAAAGTCAATGGCTCTTTGGCCCTTGATTCTTCTCCTAGTCAGATGCATCTCATCTGAGGGTGCTTGAGGTGCCTGCCATGGCTACCACTCCTGGAAACAGAACATGTGTGATTTAGCAACTGGTTATTGTAATGATATAGCAACCCATTCAATTTGGATGGAATTAAAATATTAACAGATATGGCTCCAGCAGCTTTCTGTACCATCCTCCACTGGGTTGTTCTGCTGCTCTGAGACACTTGGTCAAAAAGGACACCAAGCTCCTCTCCCCAGTTAACTAAGAATATCAAAGAAGATCAGCTGAAAACAAAACAAGACAAGATTCTGATTACTTTGGGAACCCACCAAGTCACAGGTGAGTGCAAACACCTATGGCTCTTGGACAGAGAGGAGTCTAAGGAGAGATTCCTGGGGCCGAAAGCCTGTATCTACTCAGTAGCGACTTGTAACAGTCTGGCAGTTAGCCAGTTGAGGCATCACCTCTGGTCTGAGTTTATCAACAAATAAACTGCCATTGGGAGGAGAGTATCCCATAAGGCTCACCAAATGCAACTGTGAGTCTTCCTTGCTACTGTTCCTTGGAGGCTGGAGAAGCAACAGGAGGCTCTGTGCTGATATCAGGGGCAGAGACCTGATTGGGCAACTCAGGAGAAGACATACACTCCCAGTGGTCTGGAAGTGGGGCTGTATAGTGACAGCCTTTCCACATTGTTCTCCTAATGAATTCAGAGACACACTGAATAATTGCTTCAGAACCTATGGAGTACAAACAGGATTTGTTTAGAAACTCAAATGGCCAAGGAATGCTGCCCCATCTTGGCTGATGTTAGAGAAGCTGAATTGGGCCTGAGGCTTTGGACCCTTGGGACTTGGGAGTCTCTTTGCATAACCACTGTGCTATCTCTCCCCCACCCTGTTTTATCTCTAGGTTAGGAATGAGTAATTAAGCTAAAAAAAAATCTTAGTTTAAAAGCCCACAGGCTCCCATAGCCTACAGGGAAGATAAGAACAAAAGAGGTTTTAACAGCCACCTTGCTTCACTTCAAGGATTGAGACAACATTGAAACAACTGTTAATTTCCATAACTGTGAACTCTTTAAGTGCCTTACTTAGAAACAAGTCAATCCAGGCAAGTGTAATTAGTGGATTGAATAGTACTGAGAGAGGGACCTCATAACACACCATATACAATGGTTAAACCAAGAGGAAACATTGAAGAAATGAACCAAGACAAAAGCCCAGATTAAAGACAGAAGCACAGAAAAATGAGGACAAGATCTGGGCACTAATTGAGGCATTAGTCAAAGGAGTGAGGAAAGAGTTTGAAAGTAATATCATCAGAAATGGGGAAACAGCAAATGAGACTCTGAAAGAAAATACTATCTAGAGGTAATTAGAGAGCTGAAAGCTGAAATAGCTGAGCTAAGAACACAACTAATTGAACAAGCTAATACAGTGTCAGAACAGGGTAACAAAATAGATGAGCTACAGAAAACAACAGAGGAGAGAGAGAATAGAATAAGTGAGGCAGAAAAGAGAATTAGCAAGATTGAGGATGAATTAGAGAAAACTAAGAAAGAAGTAAGAGATCTCAAAAAGAGATGAAGATATGCTGAAAACAACAACAGAGACATATGGGATGATTTCAAAAGAAGTAATATACACATTATTGGTTTAACAGAGGGAGAAAGAAAGATAGGGTAAGAAAGCATCCTACAGGACATAATAGCTGATCAGTCAATCAACAGGACTTAATGGTTATTAATATCTATACAACTAATGAGAGGCCATTTAAATATATCAAACATCAACTGAAAGAGCTACAGCAATATATTAATAGTAACACAGTAGTAGTAGGGGATTTCAACACCCCTTGGATGTTAGATCAGAAACTATCAAAGAGAAAAATGTTGGCTGAACTCTTTCCTACCTAAATTTTATAGGCATCTTCAATGAAGTGAATCCAATTACAAAAAAAAAAAAAGTTGAACATTAAACACAAAGCAGAACTTGAACTGGGTCTGGTGCATTGCACCAAAGTAAAGGACTCTGAGGTAGGGAAGGAGGGTTCAGGTTTTGGAACATGATGGCTGAGGAGGACCTAGACAGGTATTGAATTGTTATGTGGAAAACTGAGAAATGTGAACAGGGGTAGATGGCATAATATTTTACAAGAAGGCACTGTGAAAGATTTTACTTTCTGGTGTAAACTAGTGGTCCTGAGACTTTCACACAGTTCTGACCAGGTTTCCTGCTGCAAAAAGAGGAAGGAAGGAGAATGATTCCCTCAACAACTAAGAAAGATAGGGCTTTGAGATGAGACACATAGTTTAAAAGTCAAGAGAAGAGCAAATAGAAGGTTTTCTGAGAATCTGCTGTGTACCATCCAGGCATGTGACAGGAAAACGATGCAAAAATGTTGTGAAAGAAAAACACTGGCAGGTGACTCAATTTGGAAGCAAAAATTGAGTATCTTTGTTGTTGAACCAGTGTGGTTTCTCACCAGATATGGTCAGTGATGGGACTACTGGGAAGCATTACTTTCAGCTTACCCCGCTATCCTCACCCATGTTGTAATAGTTAGAAATTCCACAGCTGAAAGTAAAGAAGCCCAAGATTTAATTTTTGAATCCCATCTTTCTTACCTAACTTTGTAATAACCACCAGTGTATCACTATTTTCATGTTTCTTTTTTAAGTGACCAGTTACAAATTATTTTTAGCAAGTACAGAATATTATCTTTAAGCAAGGCATAATGAAAATTGGTGACTTTCTGTTGAGAAAAGCAGTGTCGGGGCTGGGTATGGCACACCTGCTTACGTGCACACATTATAGTGCACAAGGTCTTGGGTTCTAGCTCCTGGTCCCCATCTGCAGGGGGAAGCTTCTTTACGAGTGGTGAAACAGGCCTGCAGGGGTCTCTCTCTCCCTCTTTGTCCCCCTCTTAATTTCTCTCAGTCTCTATCCAATAAATAAATAAATATAAGAAAAGTAGCATCAGGGAAACTCTGCCCCTGCCATTCTTCTCACAGTACCCTCCTACCCCCACCCATGTCGTAATAGTTAGAAATTCCACAGCTGAAAGTAAAAAAGCCCAAGATTTAATTTTTGAATCTCATCTTTCTTACCCACTTGTATGTCTTCCAAAGCTTGTCAGGGCCAGATCTGGGACTATAAGAACCATTAAAAATTTGGCATCTTGCTCTCTGCTTTTGGAATAAACTGTGTGGGCCAATTTATGGTAAATTATTCTCTTCATGTGTGAATTTCCTTTCTCTCTTGGCAAATTCATGCTTGCCTCTACACCCCTGCACATAGATCTTAGATCACACATTTAGTACAGAGTTTGTGTGGGATATGCATGAAGTGTTAAAGTGTGTGCCCACGCCATACCCACAAATGCATACGCACATATTTGCACCTATGTTCCTATAAGATAGCAAATCAACTGAAACAGTTTGTCTTGGAGGTTTGTGTTGCTGTATGTATGTTAGCATACATTCTGTTGCAATGCGCAAAGTTTCTCAGTCAAGAATGACAGAATTCAGCAGTCATTTTGGGAAACACCATAGTAAATAAATATATTGCTTAGATCTGTTAAATCAAGCATGCCAATTCTTAATAAAACTGAAGGAAAGCAGTACCATTTTCATGTCTTTGCCCTCAAAGACAGCTACAGAGTATAGAATATACTATTAGTGGGGAAAGCAGAGTTTCAGGTCTTGAGGTGATCCTTGTACTCCCAACACAGGAAGCTCTATAGCTATATGTGGCTCTGGCCTCAGACTGAATGGGGTTGAAGATATGCCTCCTGTCCAGAGAGATAAAAACCTGGCATCATGGGAAATTGTTCAACCTACTCTTTGGGGGTATTTGATTCAAGGTGAATCAGGAAAAGGGACCAAATATCTTTATTCTTAACATGAGGAACTCTGATGTGAAACTTTTTCTTGGAATATTATAAAGCATATTAGTGCAACTTGATTTAGAGCAATTTAGAACAGTTTCTTTTCCTCAATGTATGAAGAAGGCACATATTTATGTAAATAAAGTACTGCTAGTATCATGTTCCCAATAGTTGTGTGTATGTTTAGTTCAAGTCTGGGAAAAGGTGTGGCTGTAAAAGAGCTCACTTCATCAGCATTGCTACAAATTTCACAGGTTTTCAGTATGAAATTAATGCATCATATATACGAAAAATACAACTGTATGCTGTTACTAGTATTGTTTCCACACATGGTTTGATAGTCAACTAATTAAATATATATTTTATGGTAGTTCTGTAGGATATTAAAATTCATCAACACCCATAAAAACATATTATAGCTTTTGCAATGTTGACCATTTGATGTCATCATGAAAGGTAAATGGCCCTACCTAATTAAAAGACCTTAATGAGCTTACTACACACAGAAGTCTAGGAAATCAATATGTCACTTTACAAAGAGCTCATTCTCTCCATTTCACTTAGCATTTATTTAGCAAATAATCTACAGTCACTTGAACATATGCCAAGCACTGTACCCAGTGCTGGCAATAAAAGTTAGTCACTTGTCTGCATAAAGCTCACAGCCCAGTGGGGGAGACAATCCAATTAATAAATGTGGATAAGGATATGAAGTGATCGATCCATTGTGCCTTGGAGGAGATTTACAGGATGGTGTGACAAAAGCAGTGATACCAAGTTCAAGGATCAGTAGAATGTCACCATATCCAGGGACTAGTACAGGAAATGACACAGAGGCATAAAAGAGCATCCTGATTAATTGGCAAAGTACAGGTGGGAGCCTAAGGAAGGACAGGTTGGCAGACCTGATGACATGCATGATAAGCTCTTTGACAATTAGTCCCTCCTTTGATTTTTATTTTTATTTTGCCTAGGCCCTCTTTACCTTTTTCTTAGAATTATTTAATCTTATTTATGCCTATATGTCTCCTGAAACCCAAGAGACCTTTCAGAGAAACTAGTTTAGGAATGTTTCTGACAGTGTTAATGAGACAAAAATGTGCCTGAAATCTAGATGATTCCTCCAATTTCTCTCAGTCTCTTCAACTCTCCAGTCTGTACCTTGACTTCAGGATATAGAAAATACTTGGGCAGGGGATTGATGGTGGCACACCTAGTTGAGTACACATCTTACCAGGTGCAAAGACCCAGGTTTAAGCTGCCTCGCAGTCCTTACCTGCAGTGGGGGGAGCTTTATGAATGGCAAAGGAATGCTGCCTGTGTCTCACTTTGTCTTTCCCTTCCTATCTCCTTTTCCCCCTCTCAATTTATCTCTGTCCTATCAAGTAAAAAATAATAACTATTAGAAAAAAGAAAAGAAAAATAATTTAAAGGAAATAATTTGGGGGGTTTGGAGCAGTAGATTTATTCTGGATAATGTGTATCTTCCAACTTGTACTGAGAATGCAGGGAAGGTGGTAGTGAATCTGATATTCCTTATGTATCATCTGAAGAGCCTGAAAAGTGCTAAAAGTACAAGAAACAACACATGGACACTGTCTTTTTTTGAAGCAGGGACTGGATCACTTGATTTACAGACAAGTACTTAAAAAAATTAGAAAATAGATCCATTTAGTATAGACTCACAAAACATCCAAAAGTCACCTTTATAGGTATGCTTTATGTATCATTCATGGAAGGACTGTTGTCATGTAAGACATATATATGATTGTATCTGTTATTTCATTCAGAATGACAGGCACACCGAAAATTAAATAATTTTATCGCTTTTTATGTGAATTATGCAAATTTAATTATTTAGAGTATTTATTACTACTCTTACATAATGAAAGTGCATTTACTATTATCTGGCTGTGAATCTCTGAAATATACATGACCTAGTGAATTATACTTTCAGATTGCATGAAATCAATGCTAATAAACAACAATAACCACAAAATCAGGGAGCAAACTTATGTTTAAGAAACCTCAGAAAAACATTTTTTCATTAGTTGTCCTCTAACTGAAATACTTGCTTTAAATTGAGTTTTCTGGGAGTACGTTGACACAACACAAAAAAATATATGAAACCACACATTTGGTGAGTAACTAGAGGACCATATATGTCTTAAATAGCAGTGATAAACTTCTAAGTATTCTTTTTCCAGTTGTGAATGTAATGCCTATGATTAAGTTCCATGTGTCCCTAGATCCTTTAGTTTGGTATAAACCAGACACTTGATAATTTCCATAAAAATTTAATGTGGTTCAAATGTTGGCACAAAATGACATATTTCCCTATACATTGTCATGTGTTCTCAATTGTTTCCCCATTTCTTTCTCTCTCTCTTTTAAAGATGAGTGTTCATTTGTTTTGCCACCTCATTTAAATTAATTTCTTTTTAACTTTAGAGCTTTATTGAGTAATGACTTACAGTATGGTCTTTTTTTTTTTTTTCCTCACCACTCCTATAACCAAAGGTCTCTGTGTCCCCATCCTCACCCCCATAGATAACCAGTAGAGTTCTCTCACAGTCTTAGGTATAGATTGACCTTTTTTTCACATTTGTTTGTTCAATTCTCTATACTTCACGGATGAGTTAAACTATTGTGTAGTTGTCCTCCATCTCCTTACTTACTTCATTAAGCATAACCTCCAATTCCATCTACTTCATTCCAAAGGACACAATATCATCTCCTTTATTGCTGAATAATACTCCATTGAGTATATGCCCCATAACTTTTGTATCTAGTAATCTGTTGAAGGGCATTTTGGTTGTTTCCAAGTTTTTGCTATTGTGAATAAAGTCATTATGAACACGGGGGTGCATATATCACTTCCAATCATATTTTGGATATATGTCTAATAGTGGAATTGCTGGATCATAAGGTAGTTCCATTTGGATTTGTTTAAGGATTCTCCATACTGTTCTCCATAATGGCTGCATTTCCACCAACAGTGTAGTAGTTCCTCTCTCTCCATATCCTCTCCAACACTTATCTTCTACTTTATTGATGGAGCCTGTTCTTACAGGTGTGAGGTGAAATCTCAGTGTGTTTTTAATTTGCATTTCTCTAATGATGAGTAAATTGGAGTATTTCTGCATGACTGTGAGCTATGTGTATCTCTTCTTTAGAGAACCGTCTATTCATTATCTTCTACCACTTTTTTATTGAGATGTTCTTTTTCTTTTTGTTGAAATTTATGGATTTTTCTTCTTTATTTTGCCTCCAGAGTTATTGCTGGGCTTGGTGCCTACATTATGAACCCACTGCTCCTGTGGCCATTTTTCCACATTTTTGGGTAGAGATAAATTTAGAGAGGAGGGGAAGAGAGAAAGATAAACACCTATAGACCTGCTTTACCAGTGACCCCTACCCCTTTTGTAGGTGGGGAATAGGGGCTTTGAACTAGGATCTTTGCCCAGGCGGGTCCTTGAACTTAATACTATGCACTTAACCAGGTGAGCTACCGCCTGGCCCCTGTATGAATTCTTTATTAGATGCTTGATATCAACTGCTTGTATAAATTGTGGTGTGGAAATATATTTTCCCAATTGCTGAGTTTCCTGTTTATCCTTATGGAATTTTCTTTTGATATGTAGAAGCTTTTAAATTTGATATAGTTCCATTTGTTACTTTTTGTTTTTGTTTCTCTTGCCTATAAGGTGGAGTCTCCAAATAAGTCTTTTTTTGTTAAGGTCTTGAAATGTTTCACTGATGTATTCTTATGTATTTTACAGTTTCCAGTCTAATATTCATATCTTTGATCCATTTTGAGTTAATTTTGGTTCATGGTAGTAAGTGGTGGCCTAGTTTCATTTTTCTGCATGTTGTTGTTCAATTCATTCAGCACCATTTGTTTAAGAGACTTTCTTTTCCCCACTGGATAGTTTTGGCCCCTTTATCGTATATAATGGACCTATACACACGTGAGTTTAGTTCTGGGCTCTCTATCCTATTCCATTGGTCCATATGTCCATTTTTGTTCCAACTACACTGCTAACTACTATTGCTTTTTTAATGTAAAAAAAAAAGTCAGGAATTGTAATGCCTCCATTTTTCTTCATTTTCCTCAAGAGAATTTTTGCTATTCATGGTTTCTTATAGTTATTCCAAATTTTAGATAAATTGTTCAATTTCTTTGATATATGCTATTGGGATTTTAGTAGGATTGCACTGAATCTATAGATTGCTTTTGTCATGATTGCTACTTTAAAGATATTTATTCTTCTAATCCATGAACAAGGGATGTTCTTCCATTTCTTTGTGTCATCCTCTATTTCTTTTCTTTTCTTTTTTCTTTTCTTTTCTTTTTTTTTTTTTTTTTTTTTTTTTGCTTCCAGGGTTATCACTGGGGCTCTGTGCCAACACTATGAATCCACTACTCCTGGTGACCATTTTTTGCATTTTATTGGTCAGGACAGAAAAAAAATTGAGAGAGATAGGGAAGAGAGAGAGAAAGTCGCCCACAGATTTGTTTCATGGCTCTGGAAGCAGACCCTGTGCTGGTGAGGACCTAGGGGCTCAAACCTGAATCCTTACATTTTGTACTATGTGCACTTAACCAGTGTGCCACCACCTCTCCCCTCCCCCCATATATTTCCTTTAACATCTTATAGTTTTCATCAAAAAGATCCCTTACCTTCTTTGTTAGATTTACTCATATATATATATATATATTTGGGGGGTTATTGTGAATGGAATTGCTTCTTTGTATTCCCTTTCTGCTGGCCCTTCTTTTGTATAAAGAAATTCCTTGGGGTTCAGGCAGTGGCTCACCTGGTTAAGCACACATTATATTAAGCAAGGACCTTGAAGTTCAAGTCCCTGGTCCCCACCTGCAAAGGGAAAGTTTCTCGAATGGTGAAGCAGTACTACAGGTATCTCTCTGTCTCTTTCATTCTCTCTATCCTGGATCCTCTCTCAATTTCTCTGTCTCTGTCCAATAATAAATAAAAATATTTTTAAAAGTCATAGATTAATGCGTATTAATTTTGTAAACTTACTTTACTGAATTTATTGATGATTTTTCATATTTTGGGGGGCAATTTTGGGAGTCCTTTAGGTATAACACTATATCATTTGCATATAATGGTAATTTAACTTCATCCTTTCTGATGTGAATTCCTTTGATATCTCTTTCTTGCCTGATTGTGATGGCAAGGATTTCAAGAACTATGTCTAATAGAAATGGTGAGAGTGGACATCTTTGCTTTGTTTCTGATTTTAGGGAGAAAACTTTCATTTTTTTGTCATTGATTATGATATTAGCTATGGGTTTATCATATATAACCTTTATTATGTTGAGGAATTTTCTTTCCACTCCCTGTTTCTTGAGGGCCTTTATCATAAATGGTGGTTGAGTGCTTTTTCTGCACCAGTTGATAACATTGTGTCTTTTATCTTTCTTTTTACTGATATGGTGAATTACATTGATTGACTTGTGGATGTTGAAGCAACCTGTTTCCTAAGGGTGAATCCCACTGGTCTTGAGGAATTATTCTCCTAATATATTGTGGGGTTTGATTAGCCAAGATATTGTTGAGGATCTTTGCATGACGTTCATTAAAGATATAGCTCTATAATTTTCTTTCTTAATGGAGTTCTTTCCTGCTTTGGCGATCACAGTGATATTAGCCTCACAGAATGTGTTTGGTAGTGTTCCCTCTTCTGTTTTCTGGAAGAGTTTGAGGAGACTGGGTGTTAGTTCTCCTTTGAATGTTTTTTTTAAAATTTATTTATCTCTATTTTTTTCTTTATTAGGCGATTAATGTTTTACAGTTAACAGTAAAAAAATAGTTGTACATGCATAGAACTTACAAGTTTTCCACATAACAATACAACCCCCACTAGGTACTCTGCCATCATGTTTCAGGACCCGAGCCCTCTCCCACCAACGCAACCAAGAGTCTTTTAGTTAGTGCAATACACTAACTTCATTCCAAGTTTTGCTTAGTGTTTTCTATTCTTATCTTCTTATTCAACTTCTGCCTGTGAGTGAGATCATCCCATATTCATGCTTCTGCTTCTGACTTATTTCACTCAACATGATATTTCTTCAATACCCAAACAAAGAGACCCCTCACAGAATGGGAGAAGATCTTTACATACCATACATCAGATAAGAAGCTAATAACCAAAATATATAAAGAGCTTGCCAAAATCAATAGCAAGAAAACAAATGACTCCATCCAAAAATGGGGAGAGGACATGAATAGAATATTTACCACAGAAGAGATCCAAAAGGCCGAGAAGCATATGAAAAAATGCTCCAAGTCTTTGATTGTCAGAGAAATGCAAATAAAGACAACAATGAGATACCACTTCATACATCAGAAAAGGTAGCAGCAATAAATTCTGGAGGTTGTGGGGTCAAAAGAACCGTCTTTTGTCGGACTCTTGGGTGGGGAGGCCTCTTCCCGGGCTCAAACTTTGGGCTTAACCCAAAGTTTGAAGTTGAACTCTAAATTCACCAAGGATCTATCTAACCATACCATCTCTCAAAATGATTTTATTGCAAGATCATTTTTACTATGGCTGAAATCTATGAAATGTTATTTATAAAAACAGTCACAACCTTTTAGAAACCAAGAGAAACAGAAGCTGTTTCTATAGGTACAGCTGTGTTACTCTGCACATTGTTCCACTATAGTCTAGGGGTTAGGCTGGAAATGGAAGCAAAATCACAGAGCCTTAATGTGCAGAGGCATGGCCTCAGTTCTTACTGAGGAGTTAGCAGTCTGAATGAAGAAGAGAGGGGGAAAGAATTCTGTATTACTCAGTATAATGAATTCATGAACCAGATACTTTATTTTTTTTCCAGGGTTATTGCTGGGCTCAGTGCCTGCACCATGAATCCACCGCTCCTGGAGGCCATTTTTCCCCCTTTGTTGCCCTTGTTGTTGTAGCCTCTTTGTGGTTATTATTATTGCCATTGTTGACGTTGTTCGTTGTTGGCTAGGACAGAGAGAAATGGAGAGAGGAGGGGAAGACAGAGAGGGGGAGAGAAAGATAGACACCTGCAGACCTGCTTCACCGCCTGTGAAGTGACTCCCCTGCAGGTGGGGAACCGGGGGCTCAAACCGGGATCCTTACGCCCGTCCCTGCACTTTGCGCCACATGTGCTTAACCCGCTGCACCACTGCCCGACCCCCGAACCAGATACTTCTTTAACGCCCCGAAACAATTGAATTATTTTTTTATTCTACCTTTATGCAACACTTCTTATGAGATGATGTGGCAAATACTAAGATTTGCTGAAGCATCCAGTACTAAGATGCACTGGGAACAGAATCCACAGGTGGCGCAAGGCAAACCATATGTCAAAATGCAAAAGAGACTGGAGGAGGAACAAAATCAAATGGTCCCAATGTGCTTCTTCGATTTTTCTGTTTTGATTTTTTTCTCTTTTTTCACATTTTCTCTGCATTTTTCCTCCAGAAAATACTACTTGTCTTCTCTTCATAGCCTAAATATTAAAAATTATATTTACTCTCCCACACTAATTTTTTTTTTCTTTTTTGCCTCTACGGTTATTTCTGGGGCTTGGTGCCTGCACCACAAATCCACTGCTCCTGGAGGCCATTTTTTCCCTTTTGTTACCCTGGTTGTTTTTATCGTTGTTGTGGTTATTATTATCATTGCTATTGATGTCGTTTTTGGATAGGACAGAAAGAAATGGAGAGAGGAGGGGAAGACAGAGGGGGAGAGAAAGATGGACACCTGTAGACCTGCTTCACTACCTGTGAAGCGTCTCCCCTGCAGGTGGGGAGCCCGGGCCTCCAACCATCTTCCACACTATTTTAATGAGCTGTTTGCCATTTTAATTTACTTATTTGTTCTTGAGGTAGCCTTGGTTTACAGAGGTATATATGTTTTAGAAGTAAAACTCACACCTCTTCAAAATGTGTTATCATAACCCACCCACCACCAAAGAACCAATGTCCCATCACCAAAGTCTATTGAACCCTCTCTACCTTCACTACTCACTCTCCATTCCCCCAAATCCTTTTGGTGAACTGAGTTCTGTAGTCTGAGTCTAAAGGTTTGTTTTCACTTAATTTTACTTGTTCCTTTGTTTTATGTCCTATGTACCCCCCAAATGAAAGAATACTTAGTATTTCCCTTTTATGTAGGTAGATCACTTTATCATTTCTTCTAGGAAATGCTTCACTGGTAATGAATTTCTTTAGCTGTTGTTTAGCTGTGTGAAAAACCTTTTGTCATGACTTGAAATCTGAGTGATTATCAAACTGTGTACAGGGTTCTTGGTTGGTGGTCTTATCTATCCAAAATTTTAAATACTTTATGCCAGTGCTATCTGACCATTATTTTATATTGATAAATCAGCTGATATTATGTATGTAACTCCTGATGCTTCTGAGATTCTCACTTTACCTCTTATACTTGCCATTTTAATTATAATCTGTCATAACCTGTGCATCTGTTGTGTTTATTTTGTATGGAACTATTAGAGATTCCTGGGTCAAATTGTCTGTCTCCTTTCACAGCATGGGGAAATTTTTGGTTGATATTTATTCAGATAAAGATCTCATCCTTTTCTCTTTCTGGCACCTTTATGATGCAGTTGTTATTCCTCTTTATGCCCAGGCCTTTTCTCCTTTATATTATTGTCCCCTGTTGCCCTCCCCACCACCTCCCGGTTTTCTTTATCCTGTTCTCCAACTTCTGTTTCAACCTTTGACTTCTATCTTTCTGTTGGTGGACCCCCTCCTCCCCCCACCCCCCCCCCACTATAACTTTTGCCTTAGCTATTGTATTCCTTGTTTTTCGGATTATAGTTAGGAAATTTGCTCTGAGTGAGTTGAAGTTTTTGTTCATTGAACTTGCAGTTTCAGTGAGCATCCTTAAGACTTTGATGTCCTTTTAGGAAGTTTACATAGCTTTGTTGAATTTGAATTTTTTTTCAGGTCGTTGTCTTGACCCATCAGTATAGGTCATTTCCTCTGTTTTCTCATTCTGTTTGGCATTCCATGAGGACCTGGACTAGAGATCTATACTTAAATGATCAGGAGCTCGAGGTTTCAAGTATTCCAAGGTTTCTGGGTATGAGAATACGTATCTGAAAAGAGACTGGGGACTCTGTCTCAAGTGGTGGTAGTGTGCACACTCTAGGACTGTCAGAGAACACAATCTGGTAGGTTGTGGGCTGACAAGGGAACAGAGCAGTTGGCTATGGTTTTTGAAGTTCACGTGGCTCTTCCTGACACTAAGGTTGTAATTTGTTTGCTAGCAATCAAGTGTGGACTGATAGGGTCATGTCTATCTACATGCTAGGAGTTAACAGTTTTGATGAGGGTCAGGTGGTGGTGTGTTGTTGTGCGCAGGCCGTGGAGAAGAGAGAGAGGAGGGGTCCGGAGCGAAGAGGAAACACAAATCTTTATTTGCACTGGTACCTCAGAGCTGGGTGCTAGAGAAGCAGGTTGGGCCACGTGGAGGTAGCGAAAATGGCCACCTCATGCAGTAACCTTTCCTGCGTCTGAACACCCGAGTGAAGTGCTGGCAAGAGAGCGAAGTGTGGAAGAAGAAAGGCTTTTATAGGAGCAGCTTTCACGAGAATGGGCAGGGGGAGGAGTAACCATAGCACTCCAGGATAGGATAATAACTCTTGTGAGAATGGGAGGGGGGCGGAGTAACCAAAGCACTCCAAATATAGACAATGCCCTGAGAGCACAACATGGCTGAACAGGCACTCCGAGAATGTCCCAACTCTCGCGGGAACTAGCAGTAGCCTGAGGGGACAACAGGGCAGATGTGACTACATCGGCACAATTTCCCAGCATCTCCCCCTTTCCTTTTATCTAATGTCCAGGGCAACAGTGTGTAAAGTCTATGAACTACTCAGGGTCAGTCTATGAAAAACCAGCAACGTGAAGGGAAGGAAGCTGCTGTAAAATTGTCTAAAGTGTCCAAAGGGTATATCAGCAAGTCCTATAGAAGTCTCAGTCCAAAATAGGCAACTAGGGGGAGAAATGGCAGGGGATGAAATGCTGCATGAGGAAGGTCAGCCTCTGGAATTCTACTTTTCTGTAGATTGTGAGTTGGAACTGCCAAAACGTGACAGGCAAAGCAGAAGCAGGAAAGGCAGACAGGCAGTAAAAAAGTTCTGTCCTTGGAGCCTGTGAATCAGGTTCTTCAGATCGCATCAGGTGACATCTAGGGTTTCAGGGGGAGTGTGCCACTGTAGTCGTGCCATCTAGTGGGTGATGTCAGGGTGTGCAGGGGTCCAGATGGTTTTTTCCAGGATTCCTTTGGAAGAAACACAATCTGCTTCTCGTGGTTAGCAGGGCATCTGATTTGAATGCGTTATAGAAAAAGAGGTTTGGTGCCTTAGCCAACTGAGTATTGGGGGATGTATCTTTTCTATTCATTTATTATTATATATTCATGGGGAAAAAGAACTTATCTTTTAACAAAGACTCTAAGGTGTAGGGAAGCGGGAACTATCTTATCCCTTTTTTTTTGTATCTTGCATTTTGTTTCTCTAGTTGTTTTATTGTTGTAATTATATTGTTGTTATTGCTGATATTGTGTTTGTTGGATAGAACAGAGAGAAATGGAGAGAGGAGGGGAAGACAGGGGGAGAGAAAGACACCTGTAGACCTGCTTCACCGCCCATGAAGTGATTCCCCTGCAGGTGAGGAGCCGGGGGCTCAAACTGGGATCCTCAAGCCAGTTCTTGCACTTAGCGCCACCTGTGCTAAACCCGCTGCACCACCGCCCAATTCCCAGGAACTATCTTTTAACATAAACTCTATGGCCATGCCAATAGCAACCTTGAGGGCACATGTGGCTCCCCACATGTCCCCCTGTCTTATATCATGATTTGATGTTTGGCGGACTTTGTTTTGTGGCAGGGTGGACTGTGCCTGTCTTAGGTTGGGGATCAGCCTTCCGTCTTACCCATCATTGGAACACCTGGTCATTTTTGCCCAGTAGTACCAGGTGCCCTGTCTTAGGTTGACTGGATAGTGCTAGTTTCCTCTTACCCATCATTGGCTAGCCAGCCCTCTACATGGTGGACGTACTGATGGAGGGGGGCAAATCCTCCACAGCAACTCAATATTCTGCCATGTCCAGCCTATGATAGTGAGTTTGTATAGGTTGCATCTTTATGGCATCAATCTGTTGCCACAAAAGGCCATGAGCTTGTTAAAAATTATAGGACCGTGGTCTGGGAGGTGTTGCAGTGGATAAGGTGTTAGACTCTCAAGCATGAGGTCCCAAGTTCGATCCCTGGCAGCACATGTAACAGAAAGATATCTGGTTCTTTCTCTTTCCTCCTCTCTTTCTCATTAATAAATAAATTAAAATGTTGAAAAAAAAGAATTATAGGACCTATTGTGAGCAAAAGAAGTAAAACAAGCTAGGGTCCCACAACTAAGGGTAGACAGGTAAGGAAGGGGGAATGTATCCATTGGTATGAAGAGGTAGGATCATATCTTAAGTCTAAGGGAAGCAGTCAGTGAATGTGATGTCCAGGGGAACAGCCATTTGTCTTTGGGGGTAGTAAAGGATGTCCGTGGCATGGGTGATGTTATAAAGGGAAACATCTTTAAATTGTTGGCTGACAAAGGCAGACCTATGGTGACAAGACAAGATACACCAGTTAAGTGTACAAGAATATGTGAATGTTGTTAATTCACATAGGTTGGATATGGAGGAACTTCTTACAGTTTAATACCTTACCATATGAACAGATGATTCCTCATATGACGGATTGATAGCTGTAATCATTTACTTGTGAAAAACAATAAAACTTGTAACAAGTTAGAGGTTTACTATAATTGGCTTTGGACTATAAACAGACTCAGGTTACTTAGAGAGTTAACGCATGTTAGTGACAATGGTTTTAACATTTAGAGTACTCTGAGCAGATGGATCATACAAAAATTTTTGGTCATTCAACACACTCACTCACAAAACACAACTGGCCAGTCATAACATAAGACATTCAGAGAAGGTGTAGGAAAGAGGGCTCTGTGAGCCAACTTTTGTAGGTTCTGCCATGTCATATTATGGATCCTGGGATGTATCCTGCATCTAGTCCTCTTGTATTATTTCTAGTTCTTCAGTGATAACAGTGCCATCATGAGGGTATTGTCAGACATGGCGGGCAGGAATCCAGACAAGTTTAGAGTAATTATGAGGGAAAATGCATGCAAAACCTCTTCCCATGGTCAATAGAGGGTCAGGCCCTTTCCAAATTTTATCAAGTGGGCCTTTCCATTTGACCTTAATAGATGGGAGAGTAGATGGTGTTTGCCAGTGAAGAATAATAGGAGGTAAGTCTGAGTTATTTTAAATATTAAAGAGATTTAACGTAGTTAAGGCTTTTGCTAGCTGGATATATTCCTCCTTTATCTTTATTTAATTGAGCCTTAAGGGTTTGATGGGCCCTCTCGACAATGCCTTGTCCCTGTAATTAGAGGGAATGCCTGTGGTATGAGTAATGTTCCAGAGGGAACAAAAATCTTTAAATTGTTTGCTGGTAAACGCAGGTCCATTGTCAGTTTTCAGTTGAAGAGATAAGCCCATCACAGCAAAACAGGAGAGCATATGGCTTATAAGCTTTTTAGCGCTTTCTCCTGTATGAGCTGTAGCCCACATAAATTTAGAAAAGGTATCAATTGAGACAAACGCATATTTTTGTTTGCCAAAGTTTGGTATGTGGGTGACATCAATTTACCAAATAACATTAGTTTTTAAGCCTCGGGGTTTAACAACAAGAGTCTGAATAGCAGGTGTTTTTATGAGACTTACACAGGAAGAGCATGTAGCTAGGATATGTTTTAATTGTGGTAACGGAACATCAGGAAATCGAGCTCGAAGGCCTTTAAGATTAACATGGGTTAGGGAATGAAAGTCAGGAGGATCAGAGACAGAGACTAGGAGAGCTCCTGTGGAGGCAAGGCAGTCATCTGCAGCATTCCCTTCGGACAGGGCACCAGGAAGAGGGCTGTGGGAACGAAGGTGCTGAATATATAGTGGTTGGGTTCGAGAAGAGAGCATAGAGGCAATTTGAATCAAAAGAGGGAAAAGTGGGTTGTCGTCAATTTTCACATACTAACGAGCAAGCCATAGAAGTAAGTTAACAGTATACACACTGTCAGAAAAAAGGTTGAAGGATTCTGGTACAGCTTTTAATGCAAGGAAAAC
The DNA here is from genome assembly GCF_950295315.1 of Erinaceus europaeus. NCBI lineage: Eukaryota > Metazoa > Chordata > Mammalia > Eulipotyphla > Erinaceidae > Erinaceus > Erinaceus europaeus. Next base: position 76,767,119 of record NC_080171.1, on the reverse strand, counting down.
AGCATAAAGTTCTTTGTATTGAGGGGAATTCTCAGGAAGCTCAGTAAAGAGAGGTTTAGGGGGTTGTTTTTCCAGGTAATATATAAGGGCAGCAGCTCCCTTTTTTCCACCATCAGTGAAGACTGTAGGAGCAGAAGGAATGGGATCTCGAGAGAAAAGTTTACGTGCTAGTAGAGGCAAAAGAGGTAAAGAACCTATCAATTTATTAGAAGGAAAATGGTTATCTATTTGTCCTGGAAACCCCACGAAGCTTATGGCAAATCAGGAATGATGGCATATAAGCCACCCTGTATCTGTGAGAGAAAAGGGCAGAATAATTAAATCCGGTTCTTTCCCTAAGACCTGCACAGACATATTTCTCCCTTGGCAAACCATGAATGCTAATGCGTCTATCTCAGTGAGGAGTCTTAGAGCTCCTCATACTGGCGTATGAAGGCACTCGAGAACCCCATGGTTCTGCCACAATGTCCCTACTACTGTGGTGGTGGAGTTAAAGATTAGAAGGTTTACTGGAGAGGAGGGGGAGAATCGAACAAGGTGCACGTCCTGGAGGGCCTGGTTAACCCTTTCCAGTGCTGAGGAGGCCTCAGGGGTTAACTTACGTTTTGAGGAGGGCTGTTTGTTTCCTTTTAACAGGTCAAACAGTAGTTGGAGGCAGCTTGTAGGCAGATAGAGATACTGCCTAAGCCAATTTAAATTTCCTAGAAAACTTTGTAAAGAAGCAAGAGTAAGGTTAGAAGGAAAGGTGACATTAGGTTTTAAGGGACGAATTTGCGTTAGAGAAATCTCTGAACCTAAAAACGATATTGGAGGAATTAGCTGTATCTTCTCAGGAGCCACATTAAGGCCGCTTTTCTTTAATGCAGGAATGAGAAAATCAAGTAGGGCACAGAGATCTGTATCTGATTTTCCCCGTATTAATATGTCATCCATGTAATGAAAAACATTAAGGCCCTTATGGATATATGGAAAAGGGCAGATTTAACAGCCTCTTGAAAAATTGTAGGGCTATTGGCAATGCCCTGGGGCAGCACTACCCATTCAAATCTATCAGCAGGGCTGGCGTTATTAATAGAAGGAACAGAGAAGGCAAAACATTTACAACCTTGAGGATGCAAGGGAATACAGAAAAAACAATCTTGTATATCAATAGCTATGATTGGAATTCCTGTGGGAATTGCAGAAGCAAGAGGCAAACCCCTTTGGGGGCAGCCCCAGACCTGCATTGTTTTATTAACTGCACAAAGATCTTGGAGGAGGCACCATTTTCCCGAGTGCTTTTTAATCACAAAGACAGGAGTATTCCATGGGCTTCGAGAATGGCGAATGTGTCCCAAGGACAACTGCTCTCGGACGAGCTCTTTTAAAATTTCTAGTTTATCCCTAGGTAAAGGCCACTGTTCCACCCAGACAGGCTCATTAGAAAGCCAGCTTAAGCGGGGTGTTTGGCTATGAACAGTGGCATTTTGTATTGGGGTTGCTGATTAGTCCTGGTCTTGCGGGAATGAGTGTTACACTCTGCAGAGGCATCTGTGGATATCCTAACATCAAGACATTCCAGAATATCCCTGCCCAGTAGGTTGGTGCTAATATCAGCTACCAAAGGGCGGAAGTGTCCCGCAGAACCTTCTGGGTCTTCCCACATGAGAGAGTCTCGTGTGCGAAATGATTGGGTCACCCCTCCTACTCCATGTATACTGGGTCCAGGGATAAGTTCCCAATCTTGGGGAACCTCTTCTTGCCTTAAAATCGTCTTTGCTGCCCCTTTGTCAATCAAAAATTTAAAAGGAATATTGCCAATCTTTACTGTCATAGAATGGTGACCCCGTTCTAAAACAGGAGTGGTCCACAAAATCTCAGGCCCTGAATTTGTACCATTCAGGGGCGAACCATCTTTATGAAATTGGGACCAACAATCTCTCTTCCAGTGAAACCCCTTATGACATCTTGGACAAACAGTATGTGGCCTCTGGCTCCCTGACTGAAAGCGGGGTTGCTCTGACTGGAGGCGTGGTCGCTCTAATTGGAGGCGGGGTTTCCCTCACTGGAGGCGTGGTCGCAGCTTACCAGGACATTGGTTATGCCAATGTCCTTGGCGACCGCACTGAAACCAGGCCCCGTTGTGATTACGTGGGGTAACTGCATAAACCTGTGTCATAGGGGGTGTCCCATAATTACCTGATGTAAGTTCCTGTGTCGCTAAAATCCAATTATCTGGGTGTAGGTGTTTAAGATTAAGGCATGCCTGATGGAATTGTGGTATCATTCCTTCCCAGACAATAGAGCACAGGAGTAGTGAGTAGGATTATAAACCTTTCTCTCTAAGCTTGTCTTCACCCTTGAGATGAAGCTCGCTAATGATTCATCAGTGCCTTGGCGAAGAGAGTTAATGGGAACTGACGAATCTACATCGGGTGGGGTCACCCTTTCCCATGCTTGTGTTGCGCAGATGCGTACCTGTTCAAAATAACCGGTTGGAAACCTGGCTTCTGCTGAGCTCCAGACTCATAAGCTCCTTCTCCAAACAAAGCATCAGAATCCCATTCTACGTGTTTGTTACTATTTTCCTGCGACTGTCTAGAGCACTCATCGCAGAAGCATGCCTTCCACTGTAGGTAGAGGGGGTCTGGGAGTGCAGCACGAGCCAGTTCCTTCCAATACTGCGGCGTGTTAAGATGGTGGTAAAAACTCCTTAAAACGGAGTTGCTCCATGGAGCGTGTAACCGTCCTCCCTGACCGCTTGCCTCAGTGCTCCGAACTGTTACGAGGAGTAATGCTGCCACGGCTGAGGGTTTTGTTTAGAAGGGGCCATGTTTACCGGGAAGGTGTGGATTTGGTCCGATGGCACAGGAGAGGGAGCTACAGATGTGGAAGGTGCTGTGGAAACTGCTGTAGTGGCCGCAGGGGAAACTACACACATATCTACGGGGACGGAGCTCTCGGGTTGGACTGCACATGGTTTAAAGTCCTTAAATGCTGAAAAAATATCCTTTAATTGCTGTACCTCAGCCACTAGGTCTCTTTATGATGACGTATCAGCTGGGGGTGGGGTCAGAGAAGCAGAATCCTCAGGGGAAGCCAAAACTGGGGTGGTAGGAGGAGGGGATAGAGAACTGGAAGCCTCAGGAGAATCAGGGGCCGGGCCAGAGAAGCAGAAGGAACTGAACACGTGTCAGCCACAGAAGGAGCCGAACACGTGTCTGCAGGGACAGCGGGTGAAGGGGTCATGGAAGCCTTAGAAGGAACTGAGCATGTGCCTGCTGGGACAGAAGTTTGGGTGCTGACTGCAAATAGCTTAGGGCATTTAGGTTGTAAGCACATATCTCTTAACTCTTGTATCTCAGGAGAAGCTGAACCCTGGGCGGCAGGGGGTGGGGTCGGAGGAGGAGCTTCCGAACACGTGTACGTGTCTGTGGGAACGGAAGATCTGGGTTTATCTGCTGATCACTGAGGGCATCTGAGTCTTAAGCACATGTGCCTTAACTCTTGTATCTCAGCCTCAAGGTCACTTATCCTCATGGCAGACCACATTGTACATATCTTGGAAGTGGCGACCACAGTTATAAAAATCCAAGGGGTAGCGAAAATTAAACTGTCTGTGAGAGCGCGAATCTGTCCCAGGGTAGAAGGAGATAATGACTGGGACACCTCCTCATAAAACGAAAAAATTCCCATGGTGGAGGGAAACGCGGGGCCACAGAGGTGGGTGGATGCCACTTACCTGTGTCTGCGCGGCTTTTGGGGACCTCAGGCCGGGCCATCCAGCGGGGCATGGGTGCGGAACATGATGGGCGCCAGATGTTGTTGTGCGCAGGTCGCGGAGAAGAGAGAGAGGAGGGGTCCGGAGCGAAGAGGAAACACAAATCTTTATTTGCGCTGGCACCTCAGAGCTGGGTGCTAGAGAAGCAGGTTGGGCCATGTGGAGGTAGCGAAAATGGCCGCCTCATGCAGTAACCTTTCCTGTGTCTGAACACCCGAGTGAAGTGCTGGCAAGAGAGCGATGTGTGGAAGAAGAAAGGCTTTTATAGGAGCAGGTTTCACGAGAATGGGCAGGGGGAGACTAGCAGTAGCCTGAGGGGACAACATGGCAGATGTGACTGCATCGGCACAATTTCCCAGCATCGGTGCACCTGATTGAGTATACATACTATAGTGTACAAGGACCAGGACTTTAGGCCCTGGTCCCTGCCTGCATGGGCAAGTTTTACAAGAGCTGAAGCAGTGCTACAGGTGTCTGTCTTTTTTTTTTTTTTTCTTTTTCCTTCTTGTTCTCTTCTCCTCATCTCAAATACATAAGTAAATGTTTCTTAAAAAGTCTCTCTGCCCCCAGTTCAGTCTGCTGCTACCCTGGAGTGGAGGCCTCCTCCTAAAATCTTCTCCTAATGTCTGTTACCATGGAGATTAAATTTCAATAAAGTGTCCACTAACCCTGCTCTCATTGGAGTTTCAGGAAGGTCATTGCTACAACTCCTACCAGGTTTATAGCATATAGTCCTTGCCTCCAGTGTTTTAAGACTGCAATTGGATTAGGGTGCTGTGAGTTTGGTGCAACCTGCCCTGTTCTCCCCAAATTAAATTTCCATACCTCAGAGATCTTTTTATGCTTGTAGCAATGTACTGAGTTGCTTTCCAGAGGGGAAGTTCATCTCTGTATCCTCAGGTTCTCTCTGTTTAACAATCTTGGCTCCAGACTCTTTCATAGACTTAAAGATGAGGCTGCCACAGTGTGAGTCTTCCAAAGCAAGCTATTTTTGTCATTGTTGTTGTTCTTACTCTACTTAACCTTATTTCATCTTCTTTTTTTAATGCCATTAAATTGAATATTTTCTACCTTCTGGTATTTTAATGATCTCTACAAGCTTTTCAAAGTGTCATCTTTAAACATGCACTATTTAGAAGTATCACCTAGGAGACTGTTAAAAATGTGATCTCTCAAATCCTATTCCATACCTACCGAATTTCAATGTGTACTTTAGCAGGTCATCCAGGTGACTAATCTGTACACAAAAAGCTGGGAGGTATGGTCTTAGAAGGGAATTCCAAAATCCCAGGTAAATAAAACAGGCATCAGATTTCTCACCTCATCTCAGGTGTGTGAGGTGGCTCCTGTTCATGAGGCTTTCTCAGAGGTACAGGAGAAACAATCTATCATCAATGTGTCCATGATTATGTGCCCTTGAACTCTTGGTTTTTATTGTGAAAGTTACCTTGACTGTATCCATGGCATTAGAAATAACTGCTGACATTTCTGCCAATGCCTTTCATTTTTTTTGCCTTTGGACACTAACTAATGTATATATACAATAAAATTCACCACTCATTTATCACAGCATCAGCCATCACTAATGAGATTAATTGGTCTTAACTTATGAGATTGCAAAAGCATATACCTCCAAGGACTATAAACACTGAACCTTAATTGAGACCAAATGTATGTTTTTAAAATGCATGCCCAATGTCATAGGTTATATTCTGTTTGGTTCTTGTTGACATTGGTGATGGTACAGGAAACTAGACAGAAAAGGTTTTGCTGTTATTACTACTTTGAACGTGAACTTGTGCTACGCAATACTCTTAAGTAGCTGATTAGGGGAGGGGCTGATATTCTACTTGATTATTGGTTACACATATGAAATAAATCCCATTTTAATGATGTCTAATGAGCTTTTTATTTTTAGTACCTTACACAAAAGCTTCTAATAAAAAGGGGTAGTGGTATTTTGAAGGTCATTTTAATATCACTTAATGTCAACAATTTGTAATCAACCATGTGTGTGTGGTGATTATAGTCCAGTTGTGATCCTTTAAATATAGAATAATCTCCTAAATTATCCATGTGGTTCAAGCTAAGGTTCTCTGGGTTTGACACAACTTATACTTTTTAAAAAATATATTTATTTATTCTCTTTTGTTGCCCTTTTTTTTGTCTTTGTTAGATAGGACAGAGAGAAATGAAGAAAGAACAGGAAGACAGAAAGGGAGAGAGAAAGACAGACACCTGCAGACCTGCTTCACCATCTGTGAAGCGACTCCCCTGCAGGTGGGAAGCTGGGGGCTCGAACTGGGATCCTTATGCCGATCCTTGTGCTTTGTGCTACATGTGACAATTTATACTTTCTGATTAAAGTTTGTTACTTGAGAACAACAGCCTTAGTGTTAGAGATTTTTCTTAAAGCTTTATTCAACACAGTGCTTTCAAAACCCATGAGATTTAAAGTTCTGTCACTTACAGTTTTGTGCATTATTCTTATAAATGTCTGTAAAGCCACTGAAATGTGCAAATGGAAAACAGTGGCTTTCTTCCAGTGTTTTTCTCAACAGAGGAATAAAATGGGCATGAAAATGGGGGACATTTGTTGGTCAGGAAGGAAGTCACTAAGGAGCCATATAGGAATATATATATATATATATATATATATATATATATATATATATATATATATATATATATATTCAGAACCAGACATCTTCCTGGCAGCAGATGAAATAAGCAGAAGTTTAAAATATTCTCTAGTAAAAATGTTTTGGCATACTGGAATTTTATCCTATTATTTATCTGAATGGAGATAACCCTGCCTTAGCCTGGAATAGAGTTGTTATTTTTTTCTTTTCTTTTCAGTCCAAGCAGGCTGTTAGTCCATAAAACTCTTGTCCAGATTAGAAATAGGTACTTCTACAAGATACTCCTTCTCCATCCTTCTTTCATATATATATACAAAGTAAAGCTGAGATGGAAATGGGAGATAGAGAAAGAGAGAAAAAGACCGAGAGAAGTATATACATTACTCTGTGAAGTGTTCTCTCCCTGCAGTGGAGACTAGGGACTTGAACTGCACCTTTCTTCTGTGCTGTGGAGACTGGGCTCAAACATGTGGGTAGAACACATGACAAAGAAGCAGGGGAACTATCCAGATGAGTTGTTTGGTGGGCCCACTAATTTTTTTTACAAAGAGATCACAGCATGAAATCTCCTGAACTATCATCTGTTATCAGTGTTTGACTCGCGCTGCATGCATGGGCAGTACATTCCAGGTTAGCTATTCTCTGGTTCAGGATACTTTATTTTCATCAGGAAGTTTTTCACAAGAAAGTTGACAGTATCATCAGACTTGCCACTATTGGCAGACTTTCCAGCATTTCTTATTTTTACCTGGATCCTCACCTCCATGGTCTTTTTTGTAGATCTGGGATATGATCAGAGGGATTTTATTTCTGACCAGTTCACAAGATATCCTGATGTTATTGTTCTTACCACTATATCTCTGTGAATCTCTGCCTAAGATACATCACTGTTTAACCTGTCCTGTGGTATGCCTTGTGGTATAACCTTGCTTCCATCTTACCCTGAGTAAACTTCAAGTTTTCACCTAGTTGCTCCCAATGATTGCCACATGGACCAATGTTCAATGAGTTTGCACTATTTCTTGAGGAGGACGAGAATGAAAGCAATTTAGGTCAGATTACTAATGTGTACCACTCCTTCTCCATCATCACTCTCCCACATTGACACACTGCATTTTTGAATTTCACTATTCCATTGTCCTGCCATCACCTTTAGACTCCAGAGTCTCTTGTTTTTTAAATTGTATGCATCCTATGTTTGAATAGAGACAGTCTCAGGCTTGGTGATCCAGCTGTGTGTTACTGAGCCCTAGATCCCTGACTCCACAATCAGTTAATAAAGAGAGTACTTAGGATGGGGGTGAGGGTGGTAGTGTACCCTGTTAAGTGCACATACCACCAAGCACAAGGACTTGGGTTTGAGCTTCCACTCCCCACATGCAGGAAGTACACTTCATAAATGGTGAAGCAGGTCTGCAGGTGTTTTTCTTTCTTTCTTCTCTGTCTCCCTACCTCTCTCAATTTCTGTCCTGTCAAAATGCTTCTGGGAGTAGTGGATTCATTGTGCAGGCACTGAGCCCCAGCAATAACCCTGGTGCAATTAAAAAAATAAAGAAAAAAGGAGAGGACTTGAGACTAGGATACTTGTCAATTTTTGGGTAGAGGCTGGTTGGTGACAATGACACAAACACAACAATTTGATGTATGAATCTTAGTGTTGATCTTGCACTTCAAGAATCTAAGTGAGGGGAGTTGGGCACAGCAGGTTGAGCACACATGGTGCAAAGTGCAAGGATATGGGTTCGAGCCCCCCCAGCTCCCCACCTGCAGGGGAGTTGTTTCACAAGTGGTGATGCAGGTCTGCACGTGTCTATCTTTCTCTCCTCTTCTCTGTCTCTCCCTCCACTCTCCATTTCTCTCTGTCCTATCCAACGATGACATCAGTAACAACAACAAAAAACTACAACAATAAAACAATGAGGGCAACAAATGGGAATAAATAAATAAATAAAAAGAATCTAAGTGAGAAAGCATTTGACCAACCCAAAGAAGCACTCTTCCTGTGACCCATGGTGCCCAAGGCTTATTAGATGTTTATATATAAGGTTAGGCTTTCCCATCAAAGATTTGGAAAAACATGAAGGAAAAAAAAAAAAGACAAAAACATTCACTTGCCCAAATACCCCAACCATCCCATTTTGCTACATTTTGTAACAGTCTTTTGTAGTTTTACCTAAATATTAGTTTACTGCTAATACATTTGCAGTTAATTAAACTTATCAACCTAGATGGTAAAAAAAAAATGCCCGGGTGAGAGGAAATGCTTGTGCTGAATTATAGGTTTATTCACATAATGAATGATAATGATTCATAATGAAATTGCTTACTTTCAAGTTTCTTCCAGACACCATTAGAGAATTGAACAGCACTTCTTCCTTCCTCTCCTTACCAAACTGTAGGGTAGCAAGTTCAGTCAGGTGTGGTACCCTACATACACCTGTGATAGGTGGGCTATGAGGCCTCCACAAAGTTATTTGTTCCTCATGCCTGGTTTTAGGTTATGTTTCCATCAAGTAAATATTTTCAACATGAGTGAGTGAACAGTGTATACTAATAGCTCCTGGCCCCTGAGTGCATGAAAGTTGCCTTTCTTCATGTAGCTCATTGGAATCAAACTCCTCCACTTACAATCTTTTCCTCCAAAAATATAATTACTACACTTAACGGGTTTTCTGAATTTTCTGCTACAGAAAAAATGGCAAATATATGCTAGATATTTGTGATTTCATAAATTATCTGTTGTCACTTTTAAACTGAGTGTTCTTATTTTCCTCTGTCTTTGCTGTTTAACAATGGCTGGGGACAGCAAGGTATCTCAGTGGTGGAGTTCAAGACTTGCATGCTTGTACTCAGGCCCCAGATTCAAAGACCCTCCATCTCTAGCTTGACCATTGAATATGCGAGAGCTGAAGGGTGCTCTGGTCTTTCTTTCTCCCTCCTTCATAAAGATATATTTTAAAACATATTTTATTGACTCTAGGACCTCTGAGCCTCAGATAAAGTCTTTTGCATAAACAGTATGCTATCTCCCCAGCCCAGATTTTTTAATGGTTAGAATTGTCTGAGAAGTAGTTTACTTTTCAATGATCTGCTTAGAATGCAGTAAGCCCTATAGTCTGTGATCTTTGCTTTTGTTAATAGTAATATTAGTGACTAGTTGACTGGATATTATGTAGACATTTAAGTAGAGAAACCTAGAAAATGTTAAGCCACATACACTTTGTGTCTGATGAAGTGAACAGCTCGATTAGTTCCAGAACATTTTTGAGATTGCTCTGTGGTATATTGAGGGATCTTGCTTACCTGGCACTTAGAGAAAACTCATTAATGTATTCTAAAGTGGTTTTTCTGTTGTCATGTTGCTGTTGAAGCAATGCAGCCATGACTATGGACAGGAGCTCAAGTGACTGTAGAGCAGGATGGACCCTGGGGTATACTCAGCATCTGGCAGATCTAGGTATGCAAGCTTGAAGCTGAGCCCAGAATGGTGTTCACAATACAAAAGAGCTTACAAGGACCCAAGCTATAGGTCTAGTCTGTCTAAAACTGCATGCTTATTTCAGACCTGAGTGTGGTCCACCAGGTGATTCCTCAAAGAAAGTGAGCTGCAAGAGTTTGCTCTTAATTGTCATTCAGAGTGAGCCTTAAAACCAACTTGAGAAGTCTTCTAGTTATGATAGTGCACCAGCTTTGATCCCATTTGTTCTCAAACTTGTGAACCACTATGAAGACCTGTAAAGGAAGGTCTCTTATCTCCACACTCCCTTTAGTGACATAGCATTCTGTGCTTTATTAAAACAGTAGTTGACTTCGTCAGCAATCATCTTCTGCTTAGGCTAAATTTATTTTTATGTGAAATAGTAATCAGGAAAACACCGAAATTATTTTAAGAAAAATATCAAAATTGAAATAAACCAACATATGTCTGTGAAACTTGTATAACTCTCAATCAAAAAAAAGTGCAACTTTCATAAATTTCTTTTTTTTTTTTTTTTAATCTTTTTTTTAATATTTATTTTATTTATTTATTCCCTTTTGTTGCCCTTGTTGTTTCATTGTTGTAGTCATTGTTAGATAGGACAGAGAGAAATGGAGAGGAGGGGAAGACAGAGAGGAGGAGAGAAAGACAGACACCTGCAGACCTGCTTCACCGCCTGTGAAGCGACTCCCCTGCAGGTGGGGAGCCGGGGTTCGAACCGGGATCCTCATGCCGGTCCTTGTGCTTTGCGCCACCTGCGCTTAACCCGCTGCGCTACAGCCCGACTCCCTTTCATAAATTTCTTAAAATACTTTAGCATGCAAAATCTGGACAACTTAGACAGAGTTATGACATGTTTAATTATTCTTTCTGATTTCATTCTTTACTTAAAGATGATACTTCAAGTAAGCAAATCCTGGACAAATAACCAAACTCTGTGGCCCTTCACAAAGAATATACTGTCAAGTATTATGTTAACAAAACCAAGGTGTTTAATAATTCTTACAGTAAAATTAATTTTTATCCACTAACACTGGATGATAACCAAATTTATCTTTTTTCCACTTGTATTCTGGCCTGCCTATCACTCCCCCCCATATTCCTTTCCAGGAAGTGAGGTTTCTTGATTGTTTTAACCATGTTTTGCTTTGTTCTGATTAGCTTCCCCATATTTCTAAATTCCTCTTGCAGTGGGAATTTGAACATAACTGAAAATGGCATATTCTGAGACTTATCACCAAAGAGATAAAAGATAAATACCCCTATAACCTTTATACTTTACTTAAAGACTTTCTCTAACATATTCTCTGTAGCAGATGATCTCTTCAAGGACTGGAGTCATTTTGACCTTCTATTAAGTAGCAACTCTTTTATCTACAGGGGACATTAAGTAAATATTGCAATCAATATATATTATTGACAAAGCAATAAAGTATTTCTTGAGACCATGAAATCATATCATTCTCAGTTATCTCTTTCATGAACTAAGCCACAAAATTTCAGTGGTAATCAAGCTATCTCTTGGAGTCCCTAAGAACTGTGGTTGTTATGGGGGTGGGAGCAGGAATCCCATCACTTTATTAATTCACACAAACCATGCACCAGTGTGAAATTATACCCCTGCCATCTTGTAATTTTATAAAATGTTGTTAAATCACTAATGAAAAATCTTATTAATAAAAATTTAAAAATCACTTTATTTGGAAAATTATTAAGTTCTATCAACATATATTAATTTAAATTATTAAGTTATGAATCAATATATATTAATATATATTAATTTAAATTATTAAGTTCTATCAATTACTATATAAAGGGATGGTGGTGGTGGTGCACCTGGTTGCATTCACAGTTACAATTTGCAAGGACCCAGGTTCAAACCCCTGTTCCCCACCTGCAGGGGGAAAGCTTTGCAAGTGGTGAAGCAGCACCACCAAAGGTATCTCTGTCTCATTTCCTCTCTATCTCCCCCTTCCTTCTGGGTTTCTGACTGTCTCTACCCAATAAATAAATAAAGATAATTAAAAAATTTAGAAAACAAAAGGTCAGTTGTCTTCTAGCTTCTTCTTTAAGCATTTCAAAAACTTCTGTCACAGTAGACTGAGAATCACCCTACTGTGTCCACAGGATCACCCTGACCTTAAAAAAAAAAAAACAACTTAAAATATAGTTAAGAGGGTTAGGGAGATAGCATAAGACTTATATCTGAGACTCTGAGGTCCTAGGTTCAATCCCAGCACAACCACAAGCTAAAGCTGATTAATGTTCTGTTAAATTTTTTTTGAGATATAGTTAAGAAAATTTATGATCATCATGATTCAGTGGATACATGCCTTTTTCATAATGTACTCTTAGATCTTTAGTTCACCTTTTTGGTTATGCATCATTCTAATTTTTCTCATTAGTTTATTTAGTTATAAAAAGTTTCTTCCTTCCTGGTCCTTTCAATTTAGACAAATTTGGAAATGGAAAAGTGTATTAACTTTTTAATAAATCTTTATGACACGCATTACTGTATTTTTATTAACTGAGCCAGATGGCTCACAGCAAATTATTTCTGACATAAATAATCACAGAAATCAGTTTGGGACCCAAATATGGTATGGAAAGTAGCATGTATATTCAGTGGAAAAATGCACTTTACATAAACATACAGATATTTATAGAAACAATATTTGTTACTATTTAGATTTCATTTTACTTTTTTTTGTTTTGTTTTTGAATAAGTACAAACTAAGGATTTTTCTTCCCCCTCCCCCCAAACTTCAAGGTTCTTCTCAACAACTAAATTGTTTTATTTTTGCAGTTTGAAGGTTGCAAGAAGGCATTTTCAAGACTTGAAAATCTCAAGATTCATTTGCGGAGCCACACTGGTGAGAAGCCTTATTTGTGCCAACATCCGGGCTGTCAGAAGGCATTCAGTAACTCCAGTGACCGTGCCAAGCACCAGAGGACACATCTGGACACTGTAAGAATGGCAGGAGCTTTCCAACTTCCAGCTCAAAGCTCCAGTGTTGAGGAAGTACTGGTTTGATAGTGGGATGGAGGTGTTTGCTTTATGATCTGCAGGTTATGAGGACAATGCCAAGGGCAGCAGTGGAAACTGGAAAAGGGCCAGAAGGGGCCCTGTGTACTGCAGCCTCATTCCTGGTTTTTCTGTAGGCACAAGCGATCCTAAATATTACAACTGCCTGGGGCAAAGAGGTTTCTAGGTTACCTCTAAAACAAAGGCAACTCTGGGGCTGCCATATGATAGATTCTAGAACAACCACAACAATAACAACAAAAATCTTCTAGAAATTAGAAATTAAACTAAGTATTCAAATATCAAGATATACTTGATATACAAGTAGATAATATGGGCCTGGGGAGAAATAGCATAGTGGTTCTGAAAAAGACTTTCATGCCTAAGACTTTGCGATCCCAGGTTCAATTCCCCAGCATCATCACTAGAATTCAGAGCTGCACAGTTCTCTGGGGCCTCTCTCCCCCTCATTAATATAAATAACATAATTTTTAAAAGATAACATATACTTTTACTAGAATGAGGAATCTTTTTTTTTTCCTTACCCTAGTTCTTTTCTTCTTGACATAAGAGCTATGACATCAAGTATTGTTTTGAAAGTCAGTGTGGCCATTTGGTTTAGGAACCACCTGGCTATTTCTACCTTCAAGCTATTTAGAAAGAACCAGCAAATTTTCCCCAAGGGTTCAGTTTCATTGAGCTTCCTGTGAGATAACAGTCATATATACATTGAAATAAACTCTATGAGTACAGTTGATTTTCACTATTACAGCTTAAGTCTCTTAGGGATGCCACATTTTGCTCATTTGCAAATGCCTCTCTCTATAACTCTGATTTTATTTTCCAGTTATGTTGAGCATCTTTATTTCATTTTTAAGATTTTGATAGCATATTCCTCATTCAAGGACAGATAGACTATATGTAAGTTTACTTCACTTAACAAACTCATCAGGATAAATGTATACTTCCCACATTCTTGCAAATAATGTATCCATGACAGTACTTTTCCAGTATTAACATTCTGATGTCTATTATTAAACTACATCAGAGTTTGAATTTTGAAAAGATACTGTTAGTTTTACACACTTTCTCATACATATTTAAGATTCTTTGGATGTTATAGTTGAAATATTTATTAAATTTTATATTAGTCTCTATTAGTCATGCTGATAGAAGTCATTTTGACTATATGTTTGATGGCCTTTCTAAATGGAATTAACTCCTAATATACATAAACCAGATAGGCTACCTAGTAAATATCTGAAATGTAAAGTAAGGCGAATATGCATATTTCTGTTCTAAAATGTGTGATTCTAGCAGCAACAGAATAGAACATAGAATATTAAATGAATAATTTTGATGAATAGCAGGAGTCTTTAAAGGTAGAGACTGGAAAATAATACATTATGTTAAAATGCTCTATCTTGTATGTCTAAAATGGTCTTGGTAGAATCCAATAAATTTTCCAATTTGTCATTAAACTTTATCATGGAAGAATGAACATTCATGAGGCAAGATTGTCTTGAGAAATTACTTCTACTCTAGCTAGCTATCTGTAGTTTGAAAGAACTATTGTGAGGCAAAGTGTCATGGTTCTATAGTACCCTTCTTTGCTAGGAGCTAATTTTAGCTAATCAAATGAGCATTTCTAAAATCATTTTGGAACTTAAAAAAAAAACTTGGAGAAAAGCTAGCTAAGATAATAATTTCATGATCCAGTTCAGTACAGCAGCTTTTAAAACTCAGCTATTTTTATTTTAATTATTCCTCTATTGAATCTTTTTAAATTATTATGCTTTTCTTCTAAGATCAAAATTTTCTCTATTTAGATTTATTGCACTTCTATTTAGAATTTGTTGCACTTGTGTGCATTTAACAACTGGTAGGCCCTTGTAAAATCATATATCAGCCAGAAAGATAATTCACCAAGTAGGGTACTTGCCTTTCATATACACAGCTCAGGACCTGGTCCCAGCACCACATGGGAGCTCCATGGTATACAAGAGAGCTCAGGTACTGTGGTGTCTGTCTATCTGTACATAATGGTTATGAAAAAAGACTTCTAGGCCTTAAGCTACAAAGCTTTAGGTTCAGTCACCTGTCTCACCATATACTAGAGCTGAGTGGTGCTCTGTTAACAAATATTAGCAAGTGAGTAAGTAAGAAAAATTATATAGAAATAAACACTTGTTTTTAAAAAATAAACTGAAGTCATATGAGTTTTTATTTAAATTTAGGTTCTCATTCCATTTCCCTAAATATTTATGTTAATGTTAGAATTTTGTATATCTTCTACTAAATGAATTACATATAACAAAATGACTTTTCCTTAAAGATTACTGAATTCTGGGGTCAGGCAGTGACACACCTGGCCAAGTGCATTTATTATGATGCACAAGGACCCAGGTTTGAGCCCATGTCCCCCACGTGCAGGAGGAAAGCTACATGAGTACTGAAGCAGTGCTGCATCTCTCTGTCAATCTGCCTGCCTCTCATCTTCTCTGCCTTCCCACTCCTCTCAATTTCTCTCTGTTCTATCAAATGAAATGAAGTAAATAAAATATTTTTTTGAAAAGACCACTGAATTCCTAGCTCTAACCCTTAGTAGTTTTATTAATGTTTACAAGTATCTTGACATCTAGCAGGGAAAATAGCTATATAGTACAAAATAGAAAGCAGAAAAAAAATCAAGTTTGATGAAAATAGAATGCTATTTTAAAGTTTAGAAAGCCTGAAATAGAGTGATTAATATACCAGTACCACTTAGGTTGGTTACCAGTATTGCCTCACTGGAGTATTTCTCCTTGGGTTAGTGACAGCAAAAGAGACAGTGAAGACCAGGTGGGAGAAATATTGAGTATTCAAACCTTCAAGAGTATCTCAAAATTTACAATAATAGCATCAATTTATATAAGCATCAGTATTCTCAAAGCTTTCTTTTTTGTCCATATCATTCTACTAGATAATATTTTCTCATTTTCCTCCTTTTTGTTACTGATTTGACAAGAGTTTTACAAAATCATAAGATTTCAGGAGTATAATTTCACATTCATACTTAGTAAGTTCCAAAGACTCTTTTTTTCTTTCTCCTCCTCCTCCTCCCCCTGCCCCTCCCCCTCCCCCACCCTCCCCCTCCCCTGCCCCTCCCCCTCCCCTACCCTCCCCCTCTCCTCCCCTCCCCCTCCCCCCCCCCTCCTCCTCCTCCTCCTCCTCTTCTTTTAATAGAGGCAGAGAGTGAAAGAAACCACAGCGTTGAAGCTTCCTTCAACACTGTATGGGCCGGGCTGAAACATGGGTCCCTTTCATATGGCAAAGCAGTGCACTGTCCAACTAAACTATTGGGCCCCATTGTGAAACTTTTGAATGAGTAGCATCTCCTCTGATGTATAATTGTTCTTCTGTGGTACAGCATGACTGCCAATGAAGGTATCCACTAGTTACTGTCCCCTAAAGCAAAGGCAAGTTAGCCAAGGGACATACAAGGAAGTCATGTTAACTTGGGAAATAGCCCTTTCTACCTTAAGAAAAAGAAAAAAAAAAAGTAGAACTCTGCTTGCTTACCCAGTGAAAACTCATTGGGAGGTGATTGGTTCTCATGGCACACTGCCAAGAGCTTGTTCACTAACCCAGGCTTATTACTAGGATTCCTCTAAACTAATAGCATTAATGTCCTTTTTATTTTTTTGGAGACCTACTGTTTTCTACTCATTTTCTACTAACCTCCCTTTTAATTCTCTCCCTCTTTCTTTCTGAATCAGGTATCTTCTGAAACACTCAGTCTTTTCTGGACTTTCCCACAGCTTCTTTACCTGAACTATTAAAGAATATGTTTCCTAGTTTCTGACAATACCAAAGGTTATTTTCGGGGGAACATAATTGTAAGTATGATTGGAGATGCTAGCAATTTCCACAGTAAATGTCCACAAGAAGTTTTGTGGTGAATGCACTCTAAAGAAATCTGTTAAAATCATCAAAGGTAGGTGCCCCTTTGTCTAACTAAAATTTATTATCCTCTGCCTAATACAAACTTCCTAGGCTTTCTATAAGATGCATGTATATCACCCAGCATTTCATATTCATCAGCTCGGAAGAGTTCATTGTCTGAAGTCTATAGTCTTTCAGTAAATGCCAATCATCTTTGTCATTTAATTGTAGTTGTTTCTTTCTTTCTTATTTAGAAACCTTATGCCTGTCAAATTCCAGGATGTACCAAACGCTATACAGACCCAAGTTCCCTAAGAAAGCATGTGAAGGCACATTCTTCCAAAGATCAACAAGCAAGAAAAAAGGTAATTTAAAAAGAAAATTTATCCAGCCCTGGAAAACACATTAAAAATATTCCCTCAGGATTGGGGACTTGATTGAAAAATTCTTCTACTTCTCAGGATATATAACTTACGCGAAACTATTTGAGGAAAGGTTGGAGCACAGTACCCTTCTGGGTACTTCAGAGGCTGAACAAGCACTAGATAGATGGATAACAAACAAACAAAAAAAACCCAGGATCACTGTCCAGTTGTTTTTATTTTTTCCTCATTACCCATATATATCTTACAAACATGAAGAAATAATTTGTGCTTTTTATAAATAGAAAACCCTTGTTAAGATTTTTTTATCCTCTAAATATGACCATTATTTTCAAGTTATACCAAATGTAGTGTTTTACTGTAATGAAAAATCTATTATAACAATGGAAAATACCTTCATAGAATTATCTTAGACATTAAAAAAAGTATGCCCTATATTTAGGCAAATAAGCAATAGCATCTTACCTACCCTAAAGAGGTACACTCAAACAGAAGTTGAGAAAAGAACATAAAGGGAAATGCAAACTAGAATATGACTGAGTTTGGAATATTGCACCAAAGTAAAAAACTCTGGGTGGAGAGTGAGGTAGATGTTCAACTTCACTATAGAGAGTTGGGGGGTAGGGACACAGACCTTTGGTGGCGGGAGTGTTAATACGCACTCTATTAAAAAAAAAAGGTACATGTTGTACCTAATGAAGGAGGTAAGTGGGTTTCTGGGACAAGGATGCTCTACAGAATGCATCTTAGCAGATAGTAGGTGCAGAAATAATATTTCAAAAATTCTTAATGATTTCCACTGTTTTAACATGGCTTATTTCAACTTTTGTGTAAGGTAAAAAGTAGTATTTATTATATTAAAGATTCTTGAAGCAATATATATATATACCTTGAGACTACAAGGTATAGATTTTTACACAATTTGCAAATAACTTTCAGTAGATAATTGAAACAATAAGCATATGATTATGAACAAAAGTGTGAAAACTCCCATGTTTAATATTCTTATTCCTTCAGCTTTGTCTTACGTAAAATGAAGTTTTGTCTCATGTGACTAAGCTTTCTGATACTGTCTCCTGCAGATAGTTAAATTAAACTTGGCTGATTTTCTTTGACACATTTGCTTTCAAATTTTATCCTGTCTTTTTAACCTGAAGATTTTAAAAAAATACTTTCTGAATCTGTGATGGATTAATTTGTGGAAATTAAAATGATGAAAGCTTTCTCATCCAGTAAAAAGAGGAAATGTCACTCCCAGGAGAAGTGCTCATAAACCTGACATCAGTCTACCCACATTTTTGAACCTTTTGCTGGTATACCAGTTTGTAATATTTACATGGCACAATGTTGTTACTAGACCTTGGAGAGATTCTAATTGCTAACTCACATCAGAGCTTGGTATTTGAAATATTTCCTGGCAGCAGTAATAAAAAAAAAGTAAGTAACAATAAACCTTTTAGGAGAGAATTAAGATTATTTACGACTTTAATTAAAAGTTGAAAACTGGCATCATTTCAAAAAAGCCTTTACAAAAATGTGAATTCATCAAAAATAACCATAAAAATTCCAAGGTGATAAAGGCATAGTGGAGTAATGGTCCCAGCCCTAGGGAATTGTTTTGCTGAAAAGAATAAAACCCTTCTCTGTCACACCCTGTTAGTCATGGGCTCCTTTAATGTGCCTTGCCTGCCTACCTCTAATCCTCTTTCTAGCCTCCCCTGGACACTAAATGACATTATTTTGGTTTTAATGTTGCCAGCTTTATGAGGCCCTACTCTGAAACCAGGGCCAGTGACAAGACCTGCTCATCTGTCAGACAGTATATATCATGACAGTGATCTCAGAAATTATGCTTTGATTAGGCATATAGTACTTAACCTCACCTGTTGGATCCTACTAAAAAACAAGAATAAAATAAAAACTCACCTCAATATTATTCAAGCTGTGAAAGGAGGAGAAAAAACCCAAAAACTCTGCAAAGGAACTGGGATAATTTGGCACACTGCATGCAGAAAGTAGCTTTTCTTTTTGCCTAATGCATGCACACCCACACCTCCCATCAGCTGCTATATGTAGACTCTTTCTGTAAAATGTGCTTTTCAGATTTTGATTCCATTAAATAGAAGGCTATACAGATGAATGTGGAGTGAAATGCTCAAGCCACCAGCTCTGGCCTCCAGAGGGAATAGAATCTAGCCTGTAGAGAAAAAAAGGCAGCATTTGCCCTTCAGTCCTTTCTGATAATGAGAGAAAACTAAGGCATTAAGCCACTTGAAATTTTCTCCAAGGCTGTGAGTTTTATCAGAATTTTTCATTGCCTCCAGGAAGTGCCATAAACAGGGAGGTTTCCTTCAACTCTGACCTGTTATCAGAGTGCACATTTTAAAAGTTAATGCAGAGACCACTAGTCCCAGATCTATAGGTGACATGAATCTTTTGTCTGATCTACACTTACACAAAGATTCCAAACTTTGGGTATGATTTGCTTAATGTTTGTTAGATGTTCACCTGTAACCCAATGTGGTTGATACCTTTGACAACCACAATACAAGTTTCTATAAACCAAGTTCAGCACTGGAAATGTGTATGTGAATGCAGTGTGTACTTATATTTCCTACTTAGAGTAAAGCTTTAGCTTTCTGTCTAAAATAGATCTAAAAACTTAATACAACTCTTCATGTAGAGCCAGCAACTCTTTGGAATCTGTTCAGAGACACTGCCAACCACATTTACTCAAAACTGTTAACAGTTTCATTAATTACCATGTAAGCTCACCTTGGTAATTAATGAATGTTAGAATGTGGGGGGGGGGGGGAATACACAATCCCTAAATTGAGGAGAGTGTTAAAAGAGCTACTCATGCTTTTTATTTTTTTCTTTTTATTTATTTACTGCATAATGACAGAGAGAAATTGAGAGGGGGGAGATAGAGAGGGAGAGAGACAGAGAGACATCTGCAGCCCTGCTTCACCACTTGTGAAGCTTTCTCCCTGCAGGTGGGGACCGGGGGCTTTAACCTGGGTCCTTGTGCACTGTAATGTGTGCACTCAACCAGGTGTGCCACCACCTAACCCCTCATGCTTGATTTTGTATCAGTTATTTCCTCTCATCATCAGTATGGCAGTTAGAATGCACAAATGGGGGTACACAATCAGAAGCCCTCTAAAACTCTGAAAAAACGTAGTATTTCCTTCCCCCTTTCTATACTCACTCTTTTCTTCCTCCTCTCTGCCTTCCCTTCCTGCCTTCTTACCTTCCCTGTCTGATCAGGGATACAATAAAATCATGACATTTCTTAATGATATGTCAGTAATAGGCACATGATATGGACATTTTTAGGATGAACTAAGCTCCCCCCCTTTCCCACTCCTTCCTCTCATAGTTAAGAAATAATGTTGGAATGTGAGTGAGAATGATGGTATTATAGGGATAATGTTAAAATAGCACTGTTTCTTCAAGTGAGTCACTTACTTCTGTGTACTTTAATAGTTGTTGGTGATAACTTAGTTACATCACACCTTGAAACAGTGGTGTCTCAGCACACTGATGATTTTTTTGCTGTCATATATGTCTGAGAAATGCCTTATAATATTCAGTGCTTTCCTTCTTGCAAGAGTTCTCAGTTTTGCATTTGCCAGTGTTCCAGGTAGAATTTTGACAACATTGATCAAAAAAATGTCATTTTTCTTCTCATCAAATTAATCTTATAGTAACTTATCTGAAGAATAAAATTCAGATTTATTCCATTCAATAATTATTTGTAGAGCACATGTGTGCTATGTATGGGCTTAGACTCCAGGTGAAAATATGTATGAGACATTGATATATGTACAATGTGTGTGTGTATTTTTTCTTTTTACAAGGGCACTGCTCAGCTCTGGCTTATGCTAATGCAGGGTATTGAATCTGGGACCTTGAAGCCTCATGGATGAGAATATTTTCACATAATCGTTAAGCTATCTCCTTGTCCTGAGATGGATATTCCTTATCCTTCCATTGTCTTAATGAAATTTCATATAGTCAGGAACACAGTCAGAGGAAGGCAGGGAAAATTTGTACAGAGAACAAACACTTCCAGATAGAGATAGAAACAGATACCTGCAGTTCTGCTTCACCACTTGCAAAGCTTTCTCCCCTGCAGGTGGGGACTAGAGGCTTGAACCCAGATCTTTGCGCATTATAACATGTGCTCAACCAGATGTGCTACTGCATGACTCAAGGCAGAGACTCTTAAGGAGTAGAGTTCTATGTTGTATTGTTTGAAAGCACTGATCAATGGAGTTTTATATTGTTCATGCTTACATTACCAGATTGTCTTGTCTGGCAAAGAAGTATTATCTCAATTTCTTTTTAAAAATCTTAATTGTGACAAAAGCTGGAAGTGTGTGGCATAATTCTCCCCAACTGTGTAAGGAGCAAGTATCCCATGGCAGGTTTTTAAACGAGCAATTCAGGCAGTACAGTACCTAGTACAGCTACACATGGAAATAGTGTCTGGATAATTGCTTTTTTTGACTGATTGACTGACAGAAGCATTCTAAGCCTCTCATTCCCTAACTTTTATTAGCTCAGGCTTGCTGCTGCCTGAATATAGCATGCTAAAAAAAAAAAAATCACAATACAGCTCACTATTGCCCTTCTAAGACTTCCTTGTCTTAAGTACTCCCAGCCCTCATATATTGTTCCCTCTGCTAGTTCTCTCTTGTCTTCCCATTTCAGCTTCAATTGAGTTCTGTCTTTGATGTCCATGGGCAGTATTTTCCTGTATGTTTGTATCTTAGCTCTCTGAGCTAGGAAGATTTACTTTCAGGGTAACTTCACACAAGGGACTGGATAAAGCTAATGTAGAATTTTTTTGTGATTGATACCAGGCAGATGGCTGTGTCTTAGATGTGTTTGGATTAGATGTCAGAGGGCATAGGGGATCTTTTAAGCAGCACCGTGAATTATTTTGTGACTTAGCTTAAGGTACATTCCCCTGGCTTTTCCATTTCCTCATCTCCATAGCTAGCAAGCATCAGATCTCAGAGGTGAAAGGGTGGTTTTTTTTGTTTGTTTTTTGTTTTCCCCCAGTGAAGAGCATTGTCCTACCACACACATGAAACCCAGAGCAATCTTGTGTGACAGAAAACTTAGACAGTACTCTTGGAAAAACATTCCGCTCTGAGACTCAGTATTTTCTGCAGATGGAGTTATCTTTGAGTTACTACTATAGCCAGTCTTTCTGGGTCATATTGGTGCTTGGAGGATGAGAGAGAGAGAGAGAGGGAGAGAGAGAGAGAGAGAGATTGAGACTGAGAAAAGGAAAAGAAGGTAAGAGCCAAGCCAAAGGGAATTAAAGTCAAATGTGAACTTGTGTTATTTGTTTTTGTCCAGGGATTATTAGCTTGTAATGCACAAACCCATAGAAGGTCCATGGTTGGGTGGGTTTTAGGAAGTTTATGAGATTTCATAAATGTCTGTCTTCTAGTGAGAAGTTTTATAAATTTCATTGAGAGTCCAAAATTAAAACATTCTGATGACCAAAAGAAAAAGAGCAAAGGTTTATAAGGATACTCTGGGAGGCTTGCAGGTGTTTATGACTTGGACTTGGTGATAATATTAAAGTGTTCGCATGCATCCAAGCTTATCAGATTGTGCATACACATGAACTATATGCGTTTATTTGTAAGTAGTCATAGTTCATTAAAGCGCTTGGAAACAGTACCTTCTGAGCCAAAAGAAATACAGGACTCCTCGTTACAGTTTGACCTAGCTTTAGTTATAATCCCTCAGAATACTTTGCCCAACTCAGAAGAATCTATGTTTCCCAAGCTCTGGAACTGTAACATTTACAGTTATTGTAAAAGCTGATGTGAAAGCTGCATTTTGCCAAGGATAGGCTGTTGCTATAAATGGTGACTTGAAATGTTGAGTGCAGAAAGACCAGAAGTAGTTACACCTATTAGGTTTGTTGTGCCCTTATGTAAGACTTAGTGGAGATCTGAAGGACAGTGCCAGGTGTGATGAAATGAGTGGACACTGAGGCTCAGTAGTGGAGAACCTAGTTGAGCATATATGTTACCATCCACTAGGACCCTGGTTCAAGCCCCCCCGGCCCTACCTTCAGGGAGGAAAGCTTCATGAGTGGTGAGGTAGTACTATAGGTATCTCTCCCTTTCTATCTTCCCCTCCCCCTCTCAATTTCTCTCTATGTCCTATCAAATAAAAGGGAAAAATGGTCACTGGGAGTGGTGGATACATTGTATAGGCTGCAAGCCACAACTATATCCCTGGTGGGGGAGGAGGAGGGAGAGAGAGAATGTGAGTGGTGACTGACTGAATGCCTGGGGTCAGGTGAAGGGAAACCTCAAGATAGGTGAGCAGTCACAGGTAGAAACTTCCTTCCTTGGGAAAACTTCATGTCTTTCAACTCATTAGATCAGGTCCACCAAGAATACTCTTCTTTTCTGAAAATCAACTGATTGTATATATAATCACCTCTCAAAAATACCTTCACAGAAACATCTGACTGAGTGTTTTATTGTGTAGCTGGAATCTAGATGTAGCTAAGTGAACACATTAAGTTGACCATCACTCCCACAAAGCAAAATCCATTATGTTAAAATTTAATGCAGTTTACTTTATTTGAACATGACACTAACTAGTTACACGAAAATGGGACATGGTGAACCTTAAAGTTTGACTTGAGTTAATACCAATCGATTATTCATGAGGAAGCAGAAGGAAATTGATTGTTAACATATCTAATCCCACACCCTTTCATCATGCCATTATCTGTTTAAAGGAAATATGTTCATGTCAATTAATTTAAAGGCACACTCAGCTAAGAGGGTGACTGAGGAATAAAAAGGGGAAAGTGGCTGCCAGGAGCAATGTAGTCATGCAGGCACTGAGCCCCAGCAATAAACCCAATGGCAGATAAAGAGAAAGGGGCTAGATGGAGAATTCCACTTTAGAAGAATTTGTATGTATTTTATAAACATATATTATGACTCTACAAGGAACATATACTTAAAAATATGTTGACTTCTTTTTTTTACTGGTGATTTAATGTAAACTAACAAAATTATAAAGATAATAGGGGTATAATTCCATAATGTTCCCACCACCAGAGTTCTGTGGCCCTATGCCCTCCATTGTAAGTTGCAATAGTTCTCCCAAAGTTGACAGTATGGGTCTATATCTATATCTTTCTATATCCATTTTTTGCCCATTTTTTCTAAACCCCTGCCTTCACTTATTTTTAAGTCACTTATTTTTAAGTCCTATTGATATTTCCAAATGTCCTTCCTTTTTTCCTCTTCTCTCTCAGATAAGTGAAACCATGCCTGACTTATTTTGGTATTTCCCAGATTCTCTTTCCTTTCATTGATGCTATAAAAATGAGAATCCTGATGACAAATACTTCGAGTCCTATATTCTACCCATTCTACAGAGGTATGGAGCCCTCTGGTTTACTTTATTGTTTACCTGTCTGGGAGTATGGACCAAAGTTTTTTGGAGGGGTGCAGAAGGTGGGAGTTCTGGCTTCTGTAATCGCTTCTCCACTGGACATGGATATTGGCAGGAACCTCCACACCCCAGCCTGTTTTTATCTTTCTGGAGTGAAGAAGGGCTCTGGAGAGGTGAAGGAACATAGACATTTATATGTTAACATTTAAATTTATCTTTTTGTCTTAAGTTCATATAATGTAATATTCACATGTTGTTTTAAATGAAATAATAACAATGAAACACTTAGATTGTATCAAATATGTTACATCTGTCCCATACAGGTTAGGTCTTAACTACTGGAAGTATGTGTTATTAAGGGTCTCTTTTAAAAATATTTTTTATTTATTTTATTTTCATGAGAGACAAAAATACAGAGAGAGACCATAGCACTGCTCAACTCTAGCTTATGGTGGTGCTGGGGATTGAACATATGACCTACCAGCCTAAAAAATGAAAATCTTTGTGCATAACCATTACACTGTTTCTCCAGCACTGACTACTAAATTTCTAAGAGAGAAAACAAGTGGTTGATGAAATTTTAGCAATTGGTTTTCTCTGTTCATCTCCTTCATTAATTTTTTTCCTCTGAGAGAGATTTTGTATGTCTAAAATAGTTAATGGAAACTGATATTGTGATATGATTTTGAAATAAATCACTTTCTTTTCTTTTCACACAAGAAACACAGTTGTAGTAATGCATGTGTGTGTATGTATGTGTTTGGTTGGTTGTTTGTCTTTTTACTAGAGCACTGCTCAGCTTTGGCTTGTTCTAGTGTAGGGGATTGAACCTGGGATCTGGGAGCCTCAGGCATGCGAGCCTCTTTGCAGAACCATTATGCCATATACCATCCCCCTCCCCGTGCTTATGTCATTAAATATCAAGCAAGCAAGCCGACTGTCCACATCCCTGATTTATCCAGAAGTCATGTCTTTGGACTGGATATCCCTGTGCTTTTCAGTCCTTCCATAGAATCTCTCATGTGAAGGGAGACATACAGGCATAGATTTGATGCTGGAGAATTTTACTTGGATGCCCATTTTAAACTTTGCTTATTTCTTGATATTTTGCTTTTTCTTTTTCTAAATTGATAAAGTACTTTATCATATTTTCTCTTTAGTACAGTCATTTGCTATTTTATTTCTTGTGTGATTTATCTGCTAACTTCTGCACATGGACAACTGAGTCGTAGACATGAATTCAAGTCTCTATGTCACCAGTTTTAATGATGTAAACTTTAGATGAGCTATCATCTCTGGATGGCAGGCTCTCCTTTGTGAAAGCCAGATAGTATAAGCAACCCCATAGATTTACTGTAGATAACAGTGTAAAAATCCATGCTTGTTGCAAAAATAATGCTTGTTGCATACTTGTGCAAAGGCAGAGCCCAGTCCTTGATGGAAGTGGTTGTGGCCACAGGCTAAGAGTCATTATTACAAGGTGTTAGAATACAAAGGAAAACACCTTGCTAGTGTACATTTCTGCTTATGATGTCTGTGGCTAGTGGGTAAAAGAGATGGAAGTCAGAAAATAGTAAGAATTTTCTAAGGGGAGAAGTCTTTCCTGCTTTAGTCAGATTCATGCTTGAGAAATCAGGGAAGCATGACATAGATCTTTAAGTTTTCTGCAGATTCTAGCTGAGATTTTTATCATCCTATCTCTGTTAGCCATATGTTTTGATACTGATCATGTTAATAGTGATAATAAAGGAAAAGTCTTATTTTACCTGCGATTAATGCTTTAATGTTTCAGAGCCATTTTATATACATTAGTTCATTCTTCTGACCTTCTAAGTAGGATGAATTTTTATTATTATCTATACTCTCTTCATTTTGTTTCTGAGAAATGAGAAAGTTAGAAACAGAAAGCAAGCCAAGAATGATGCCAAAAGGTGGTGTGCTATTTTCCCCAAGTCAAAAGAGCTACAGAATGTGTACCAGAAATAGATAATACTGTCTATGCGAAGCTGACTGTTAAATCTTGACATACTGTTTGCAATCTGTACATTCCACACAAAATTTTGACAATGGATAATTCTCCCACTAGGCAAGCCAGAGCTCTTTCTTTAAAGTCTTGCAAAGTATCCTGTGACATCTTAAATTGTGTGGTTCTGTTTGTTGAGTAGGGACTAACACTTGACTAACTGTGGAGTAGGGACTAACACTTGACTAACTGTTGAAGGGTGCAGATAGTTTCTGCTTCATTTGGTCTTTTTTAAGACTAGAATAGAAAGGTGCTTTTCCTGAGTCACTACTGAGGATGGGCACTTGCTACACTGCCACTACGTGTGTACAACTGTGGACACAGCTATAGTCCATCCAAATTATATGGGCCATGATATGTAACAGACTCATTCTCTCTGTAGTCCACTGAAAACACACACACACACACACACACACATACACACACCTAAAAAGTTGCACAAGAGATCCATAGAACCTATACTTGTCATTTTAAGCTATCAGACATCTAAGACAATCTCTCTTTTTAAAAAAATTTTATTTAGAAAATCTAGTATGGCCAAACATTCTTTATATTACTGGGTCAAAAACCTACCTCCTAGAAACAGCTGCACATGAGCTCCAATTTTGTCATCCAAGAATGCTTTTTCTTGCTAATGTGTATATACATTATTCATTAATAGCCTTCAATTCCTATAATTTTTGATATTTTTCTTTTTATTTTTTTTATATTTTTCAGTGTTGGGACCTTGCACGTGCTCAGTTCCACAGATCGCGGGCCAACCTTTTCATTATTTTTATTTCAGATATCTATATAGAGGTAGGGAGGGAGGGGAGGAAAGATATTACAGCACCT
Source organism: Erinaceus europaeus (assembly GCF_950295315.1). Taxonomy (NCBI): domain Eukaryota; kingdom Metazoa; phylum Chordata; class Mammalia; order Eulipotyphla; family Erinaceidae; genus Erinaceus; species Erinaceus europaeus. The sequence goes on along the minus strand of NC_080171.1, from coordinate 76,739,595 downwards.
CTCCACTGTTTATGGAGCTGCTCCTGGTACTCTGGTGCTTCTGAGACTAGAGCCCTTTTTCTCACATATGCTAAGACCTATGCTTTACAGGGTGTGTCATTTCCTAGCAAATACATTTTTTTCATATTGATTTTCCAGGCTTTTAAAAAATTTTTATTTATAAAAAGGAAACATTGACAAAACCATAGGATAAGAGGGGTACAACTTCACACAGTTTCCACCACCAGACCTCCATATCCCATCCCCTCCTCTGATAGTTTTCCTATTCTTTAACCCTCTGGGAGTATGGACCCAAGATCATTGTGGGATGCAGAAGGTTGAAGGTCTTGTTTCTGTAATGCTTCCCCACTGAACATGGGCGTTGACAGGTCGATCCATACTCCCAGCCTTTCCAGGCTTTTTAAAAGATAGATACAGAGAGATATTAGGATGGAGGGAGGGAGGGAGAGAGGGAGGGAGGGAGGGAGAGAGGGAGGGAGGGAGGGAGGGAGAGAGGGAGGGAGGGAGGGAGGGAGAGAGGGAGGGAGGGAGGGAGGGAGGGAGGGAGAGAGAGAGAGAGAGAGAGAGAGAGAGAGAGAGAGAGAGAGAGAGAGAACACAGCATAGAAGCTTCCCTCCATGCAGTAGAGACCTGCCACAAACCTGCTTTGTGTGTATGGTAGAGAACAAGCCCTGTTTTTTAGATAAGCATATGGATCCCCTTCCTCTATATGTTCTGCATTTCACTCATGCTGTAAAACAATTTCAACTGGGGTAACATGAGACCATAAATTATGTCTATTGTCTATTGAGACAAGTACTGAGGTTGAAAAGGTCAGTCAGAGGGGCAATGCTAAAAGGACCATGTATGTCCTACTAAAATGCATAAAAATAGACTGGTCATATCTGTGACTTAGAGAGGTGAATTGTCATGATGTCAGCAATGAAGAGATCAATTAGAGACTCAGTATAAGAGCAGACAAGGCAAGTAGGGTGACTGCCATATTTTCATTAGGCAATGGTTATTAGATGTAGTGACTCATCCAATTGTGACTACATCCAGCTGGATTATCAGCATGTCCAGATTTTTCAGCCTTATCAAAAAATGTTATCAGGAAAGATGTTGGTACATATCTTGTTGAATTCTAGGTTCACTTTAACATCAGCTTATTTATTTATTTAATTATTTTTTAATCCAGTGGAACCTACAAAGGACATGAATATTCTCTAGTTATTATCAACAGCCTCATCCTAGCTCTAGTTGATTCCTTTTTTTCTGAAGTTCTCTCACTAACCTTCTCTGGATATTGACTTTATCTCTGGTTTTATCTCCTTTGTCTTGATGAAATGTAAGAGATGAGCTTCTTTTTTTTTTTTTTCCCATTTCCTGATCCTGATGGCTCTGTACTTTCTCAAGGCATATTTTTTGCAATCTCAAGTGGTTTTCGCAGAAGTTTGAATGGGAATAGAACATTGAACTCCTTGACTAGAGGGACAGGCTTTCTTACTATCTTCTCAACTATTCTAGGTTTGATTGTCCTCTAGGTGCTAGGCTCTACCCTGTCTCCATAAATTATTTCTCTAACATTTTCCACTCAGCACTGTCATTTTTTTGTGATAGAGAAGTCAGATAGCATTATAATTGTGACATACCTTGTCATTGTTTATATTTTCCTGTGTATTTTTCTACTATATATAAATACATGAAATTCCTCTATTTTCTCCCTTTTTATCTGAAACAAATATATAGTGATAATAATACAGTAATAATCACTGCCATGAAGAATTTTCCTCACTCACTATTTGTAAGGACATCACTTAGCTCTGAAAAAAGGTCCTAAACAAGGAAGACATGTATAAAGAATACAGCAGACAAGAAAATGTTTCACAATAGTGTTTTGTGCTGGCCTAGAACATAAGAGCCAGCTGTAAGAATTTGGGTAATATTTACCCACTGTGGACTTTGAATGGAAAGTGTATTTTGAAAAGATAGTGCAAAGGACATCCTTGATATTTCCGCATTTGTACATCAGCAAATAGAAAAATCAGATTTTGCTTCTGTGTACTCAAAATAGCAATCATGTACCATCCGTTTCCCTGTTCCTTTTTTTTTTTTTAATCTTCATCTTTTATGTGGAAAAGTACACCAAAGAACATGTTCCCCAGTTTCCAGACTATAAAGACCCAGACTTTAGGGTGCCTCCAAATCATGGAATAAATGAGCAGAGGAGTCAAACACCTCATTTTTTTCATATTTTCCTACTTCCAGTCTCTGCTTAGCTATGAACTTATCCCTACCACAGAATATTAAACATAAAATTAATCAGAGACTTCAATACAGCAGAACACTCACAAACATATATTTGTTTAGCCATCAGTCATAGCAAGAAAGAATGAATTAACATTTAAGGCATCCACTTATATAATGGCTTCAGGTATCCATTTTTTATTCTTGTAGCTGGTGAGTTTTTTTAAGAAGTAAATGGGACGAAAAACACTAATAGCTACCAAATATCCATGCCATACAATTCACCAGGCATTTTTATATATACCTGTTTGCCTCTTCAATCTCCGATGCAACTCTCTTAGGCTAGTTATATAATTGGAGGTGAAAAGCCAAAGATTATGAAGAGCTAGATACCATTACAAGACACACTGAGTTAAAAAAAAAAAACCAGCTATACTCCAGCTATGTTTCTCTTACTTGGGATTTAGTGCTCCTTTGAATCTACCAGTCTTAGTATGGGCTGTGTGATGTGTGTGTGTGTGTGTGTGTGTGTGTGTGTGTGTGTGTGTGTGCGCGCACGCGCCTCCAGGGTTATTGCTGGGACTCAGTGCCTACTCTACAAACCACTGCTCCTGGAGACTGTCTTTTCCCATTTTATTGCCCTTGCTGTTATTGTTGTTGTTTTTAGATGGGACAGAGAGAAATTGAGAGAGGAGGGGAAGACAAAGAAGGGGAGAGAAAGACGGACACCTGTAGACCAGCTTCACTGCCTGTGAAGCAACCCCTGTGCCTGGTTAGCTTCGCAGGAGAGAGACCAGGAACTCGTGGTGGTGTAGTGATACAATTCTTTATTCATGCGGAGCCCCAGAGTCAGTGTGAGCACAGCGGGTTAAGCCACGTGGCACTAAACTGCTCTGCACACCAGCCCTTCTCCCATGTCTAAGGTTGGGACATGGGAGAGAAAAGAGGAAGAGAAGAAGGAGAGTGAAACCAGTAACAGTAGTGGGCTTTATAGTGTAAAACCGGAAGTGGCAAGTTGAAATGGAAATGGCTAGGAAAGGGGGTGGAGAGAGGCAAAAAGCATGCTGGGAAGGTGGAAGCGTCCTTAGCAACTGTTGCAATGGTTTTAACTGGTGGGATTAATATACCCTGTAGGCAGGGCAGGTCTCGAGGTAGAAAGAAGATAGATCAGGCAAAACAATGATTATGTAAATAGGCCATACTATCAGCAATGCAACATGGAGCGAGGGGGTGGGTGGCTGCCCGACACCCCTGCAGGTGGGGAGCTGGGGTCTCAAAGTGAGATCCTTACAGCAATCCTTGCACTTCAAGTCATGTGTGCTTAACCTACTGCACTACTGCCCAGCCCCCTAGGGCTGTGTGATTTTGTAGTTTGTCAGTAAGTCATTGGCATCTGAGTTATTCCCAGAAACTCTCATAGTCTTCTGTTAGGACATGGTGGTGGGGCCCTTGACTAAAGCTCCAGTTCATTGGCTTCTATGCTTTGTATACCTTCCTCAAAATTCTTTATCACCCTTTTGGTGAATGGGCAGGCCAGCAGTACCATCCAGAGTGGGGAGCTCTGGGCACATACAGATTGGCATCCAAATGAGTGCTTTCCCTCTTTTTCTTCAGTGTACTCTCTCATCCTTCACCTTGTATGTGAAGAATAGGGTGCCCTCAACATCTCCAAGTTTCAAGGTTAGGAATCAGCCTAGGGTGCTTTGGGCAGACCCTCATCTCACAGGATGACTTAGTGATCTGCCCACTCCTGGTGACCCCTGGGGGTCTATATTTGCCTGTTTTTGTCTATGGTCCTCCCTTCTCCTTTCTTTTTTTTTTTTAATTTAATTTTATTTTTTTTTCCTCCTCCAGGGTTATTGCTGGGCTCGGTGCCTGCACCATGAATCCACCGCTCCTGGAGGCCATTTTTTCCCCCTTTTGTTGCCCTTGTTGTAGCTTCGTTGTGGCTATTATTATTGCCCTTGTTGACGCAATTCGTTGTTGGATAGGACAGAGAGAAATGGAGAGAGGAGGGGAAGACAGAGAAGGGGAGAGAAAGATAGACACCTGCAGACCTGCTTCACCGCCTGTGAAGCGACTCCCCTGCAGGTGGGGAGCCGGGGGCTCGAACCGGGATCCTTACGCCGGTCCCTGCGCTTTGCGCCACATGCACTTAACCCACTGCGCCACCGCCCGACCCCCCTCCCTTCTCCTTTCTAAGTCACACCAATATTTATTGCTACTTCTGTGTGTCCTTCCTTTTTGCCTCTTCTCTCTCTGGGTCCTGATGGCATTGTAGTTTAGAGTCCTTTGGTCATCTTCCCCTAACATTTCTCGTCCTTTGGGAGTATGGAACAAAATTCTTTATGGGGTGCAGAAGGTGGGAGACTAGCTTCTGTAAATATATATATAGTCTCCAGTGTTATTTCTGGGGCTCTGCCACTACAAGTGAAATCTTATTTTTATCTCCTTTTAGAAAGACAATGGGAGATAAAGAGAGGGGGATACAGAAGGAGAGAAACTATAGCACTATTCTACCACTTGTGAACTATGAGTACAAGGGAAATTATACTACTATAGAATTCCCTATATAGTTGGGGGCTTGAGCCCAGGTCATTGTGCATAGTAAAGTGTACACTCTTCTTGGGTGAGCTATCTCCCAGTTGCCCCTTTTGCACATCTCTGGCATGCTTTTGAAAGTGGAAAGAAATATTCCCTAGGAATAAGTCAATAAGTTATCCTGTCATGGCTTTGTGGGTTCATGCAGAAGACAGTGGACTCTGGGGTCAGAGACAAAGAAAGGCCTATCACTCACAACACTGGCAGTAGTCAGACTATCATCATTTTTCATGTTCTAGCTTTTTAAAACCAGTTTCCACAAGATGACGTAAAGAGTGCCTGGGGACACATGCTCAGTGGAATGTGTTATAAAAAGTTACATCTGAGCTTAAAGAATTTAATAATAGACATAAGCATGCCTGCTCTGTGCTCAGGCAGAAGACGTTATTGCAGTCAGTTTTATAAAGCTACTTCACAGAGAAACAACCTTGAAAAAGACAATATAGAAAGTCAGTCAAGAAGGATGACAGAGGACCTAGTGGGGGATGTATTGTTATATGGAAAACTGGGAAATGTTATGCATGTACAAACTACTGTATTTACTGTTGAATGTAAAACATTAATTCCCCAATAAAGAAATTAAAAAAAAAGTCAGTCAGTGCATCTGCTCCTAAGACATGGAGAAACTTGAGATACCTTTGGGGGAACAGTCCCTTCTTGTAGGATCCTGTTGTTCTCTCTTGAGAACAAGAGCCAGCCGCTAACTTCAGTTCAACAGAGCAATGAATCTTTAAGATTGTCCCCAAATAAAAATGGTTTTCGAAAGAAAAGACTGAAAGAAACAGCTAGTTGTTTGAAGACACAACTCTACATCTTATGGCTCTGTATAGATCTCCGGCTGTATCCGTCTGTGTTTGTTTCAGATTCTACAGTTCTGCCCATGGGCAGCATCAGTTATCTTATAGTTTTATTTTGAAGTAGTGCTTAGGATGGTCAGTATTGCAATCATTTTCTTTTTGGGGGGGACTGTTAGCAGAGGCTGGTTTGTTGTATGCCAAAGGCAATTCCCTTGACTCCACTGAAGTCATTCATTAAAGTGACTTCAATTACAAGTTTCTTTTTTTTCCTTCTTTCCTTCTTCTTTTCTCTTGGTCATCTTTGGGACTTGCCCACAATTAAAAGTTTTCAAACTGTGTCTGTGTTGATCTTCTGTGGATATTAGGAAAGGAAGTAGTTTTAATCTGAGTATGGGACTAGAAAAAGAGATAAATGAAGAGGATAGGTAGATGTGAGTGTGAACAACTCAGTAGGATCTCTGTAGGAATAATAAAGAGCCTAAAACCACCACTCGATGACAAGGATGACAAGAGAAAGCAAGCATCAGGAAGTTGAAGAAAAAAGAGTGGAGTGAATTTTTAGAATTTATGTAGCAGTTCATCTTAAGACATTCAGAAGTGTGTGTGTGTGTGTGTGTGTGTGTGTGTACGCGTGCACGTGTGTGCCTGTATGTGTGTGTGTGCGTGCTCATGTGTGCATGTGCATGTGTCTTGGGCTGGGAAGGGTGCTCATGTGGCAGAACCCTGAGGACCTGAGGTCAGTCCCGGGTAGCACATGAAATTACTGTGGACATCGCCAGGGCCAAAGGACCATGGGTGATGGAGTACTACTGTAGTGTCTGTCCTCCACTTTCTTTTTGAAATAACAAAGGATGGAGGGAAAATGTCTGTCCTAGAACAATAGAATAATGCATTCCTATAAAAAAAAAATGAAAATGAAAAAAGAAACATCACCTATAGAGAACAGATTGGTGGGTGCCAGAGTCACAGTAGGGGAGAGGGAGTAAGTTGGGTGAAAATGGTCAAAGATGTAAGCTCCCACTTACAAATGAAGAAGTCACGGGAATATAGTATAAAGGAAATAGAAGTCTTAACATTAAGTTTTCTATCCCATCTCCTTAGGTTTCCTTAACTTTTCAAATGAATAGAATATCAGCAGTGTTGTAAAGTGGATGTCAGGGGAATGTCTTTAAAGGAGTAACTCAGCAGTGGTTATGTTTGCTCACTTGTCAGTGTCACCCCTCCTCTGTGACACCCTGTTCACTTGGCACCATCTGTGTGCATTGTATCTGCAAACATCTTTAGCTTTGACAGCACTTGCTGCTTGTGGCTCTCACCACTTGGCCACACTTCTCTGCAGATGGTGCCACCGTGACTGCTGGTGGCTGGAATAAAAAGCAGTCATATTTACATTAATATGGTTACGTTAACTTTGTGGTGTTGTGAAAGCCTCCGTTTTTCACTTCCTGGCTGATATTTACAATGTGGAATTGCAACACTGCAGTTACGTGCATTTTCGCCTTTAAAATGTTCTGTGGTGTCGCAACATTTGAGAAATTCCTAGGGACCCTTAATCTTTCTACAAACACTGGTTTGTAAGCTAAGAAGCAGCTCTTTGTGCTGCTGCTGCTGCATAATTCTTATTTTGCATTGTGTATCTTTAGTTTGTCCCTGTGTTGTCTCTCAATTCAAGTTTTACTCTCGAGGATATCAATAAAAAGATGAGAAAAAAGTACTTAAAAAATTCTAGCTACTTCTTTTGAGAGCAGTTGAACTTAAAGCTACTTTCCCCATTCTTCCCCATGAAGTCTCATTTAAAATATTTTATTAATGCAAAGAGACATGCAGTCATGGCTAAGGACCAGTGAGTAGTAGCTATGGCAACCAGGAAGCCATTTGGGAGGAGGGAAAAATGCAGTAAAGAGTAAGTGTTTTAATCCTTAACTTTAATCCCTTTACTTCCTGTTCTCAAAATGAAATATAAATCAGGCACCATGGTGTGCTGCAATTTTTCCCTGAAAGGGATGTTGGCAAAAGAGGATTAGTAATGGACAGACGTGTTTAAGGAATTTAATCACACAATTTGTTGTAAAACTTTTGAGACCACAAGTGACCAGTTGCTTTGAGTGTCGTCAATGAGAACTAACAAAACATACTTTGAAACTGATTAGAGAGTTGGCTCAGGGGGACACCTCTGTTTGCTCTTATTGTTACATCATTTCAGCTTGTGGTAATGACATGAGAAACCAAGGAATTTGCTTGGTTTCCCCAGTGGGGAGGTGGAAGGCTGGAACAGTGTCTTGTTGATAGAATAGAGATATTCTTTTGATCTTCAAAATGTTAGGAAAAATTAAGTCATTGTATTTCTTATACTAGCTTTCTTGGTATTTGATTATTAAGGGAGTTTTACAAAGATGTGTGCTTTCCATTGTCAACAGACTCTTGGGTTTCTGCTAAAAAGCTTAGGCTTTAGCTTCTGTGAACAGTAAAACAATTCTCAGAAAAGTAGGTAGATTATTATTATTCCTTAGTGAATCTTTCCCCTCCCCCCAGGATTCTCTACTACATGTAATACTGCTGACATGTTAATTTCTATCTTTTTTTAAAAAAATAATTAAATAGTGATTTATATGACTACAAATTAATAGGAGTTTACATAAACACCATTCCCACCACCAAAAGACTGTGTCCCATTCCACCACCACCCTCCACCACCCACCCCCAGCCCTATGAAGCCGAACATCCACCCTCACCCTCAACCCAGGGTTTTTACTTTGGTGCCCTACTCCAAATTTAGTCAAATCCTGCTTTTAGTTTTCCTTTCTGTTATTCTTTCTAACAGAATTTGAGAAAGAATAAAACAATAATTTCTATCTTTTAAAAACAGACCAAGTGTATACCCTTTACCCACTGCTTGAACTCCTGATTAACTCTATAGCACATTCATGTTTTCCTAGTTCCAGTTTTAAGGATTACTAGGAATGAAAAAGAAGAATGTCTTTTTATGACACTTTTCCTTCGTGTGTGTGTGTGTGTGTAGAGAGAGAGAGAGAGAGAGAAATTCTTTGTATATTTATTTCTAGTGGACTAAAAGTTGCCAGCACAAAGGGCTCTTTGCAGAGATCTAAAGTAGCTTCAACTTAAACTAGCTTCCTGCAGTGTCAGAATGTGAAATTACTTCTAATAATAGCATCTTCCCAAGAGGGTGCTAATAATGATGACAGACAAGCAACATGAGGCCTACAGCATTTGAGAGTAGAATTAAACATAGCAGACCACTGAGTTTGGAGTTCCTGTAGATCTTAAGAACAAAAGCATACACACCAAGACCTGCAGCTGGCAGGACATCTGGAGAGCAGAGTGTACTGTTGATAACACCTATTTTTGCTTCTTCATCTTGACCTGGTCTCCTTTCTCCCCTTTCTGTCAGAGCTGGCAAGATAAGAGTGGTCTAGCACAGAGCTTAGGAGCAGCCCTCCTCATCCTATCATACTTTACTTGGATACACATTAACTTCCTATTCTTGATAAGTGTCCAAAGTAGCAAGAGTAGATTCTAAAAAGTGTGAATGTCTTTGGAAGAGACTAGAAGTCCCTGAAAGAGATCAGTTACTACCTTAAGGGAATGTCTCTGAACCAGCTCACCTTTCCAGTGACCAAAGAGAAGAGCTCCATTTCACTGTAGCATGAAAAGGACAGGCAAACGCTAGAAGAAGAATGAAAAGGACAAGTGATTCATGTAAGACATTCAACCTTGAGATGAGAGAATTTACCTGCATTAAAATACTTCTCTGTTTCTAGACAAGAGTAACACTACAGTTTATATACTGATAGCATTACCTCTTGGAGACAGTCTTAAGGGCTGTGTGTAGAAGCAGTGATCAGGGAAACCAGGCCCACAGATGGTCGCTTAATTAATAAGGAGTCAGTAGGTGGAGGTTGTCACCTTGGCTTTATAGGTTGTCAAAACAGGAGCAAACAGTATGTAATATCAGGCCACTTGACTTGAAATTTCTGTATTCTGCTTATCAATTATATGCTAGGCACTAAATCTTTAAAAGCAAGGTAGAAAACTGGATTTGTTCCCAGGCCTTCCAGATGAATGAGATACATGAAGTGTAAATGTAATGAATTAGCATTTCCTATTGGAAAGACTGCTCATTTGCACATTCCAAGAAGCAGTGTATACATGTGAACAGTATTATCTAGTGAAATTTGGCATGAACAAGTGCTGAGTAGCTGAGTATTACAAGGAAATAAGACTTCCCAAGTTTTTTTTTTCTTCTGTTAAGATTTCACAAGGCTAGTTCCTAGTTTATTCTTAGTTTGTGATGTTGGCATGCTCAAGCTGCCTCATTCATGTTTCCCCTCACATTGAATGAAGATAGGATTTCCTGTCTTTGGGATCTTCCCTATAGGATAAGCATGGATAATGAATACCTCAGAAGCTATTGATTCATTTGTTATTCATTAATTTATTTGCTCACACATTTCCCCATACATTTATAAAGCACCTTTCCTGTGAAAAGAAGTATTGTTTTAGTTTGCATGAGCAAGCAAACATGGTAACTGCTTATGAGAAGCTCTTTTTGTCTTTTGTGATACACATCAATTATGTACAGATAAGCAGTATACAACACCTAACCACAAGTACCACCAGAGTAATAGAAAGAAATTTCTGTTGGAACATTTTAAAAGAAAGAACTTACTTTGCAATGGTTAAGACTTGGAGAAGCTTCAAGAAAAAAGTAAAATTGAATGGTGCCTTGGGGAATATGCAGAATGTTATAGGTTTGCAGAAACTACACAGAAGGGGATACTCCAGATAATTGAGGATTGCAGCCAGAAGTACAGCATAAGGCATAAATGAGAATAGGAAAGATTGTTAAGGTGGCTGGGGTGGGGGTTAGTACCTTGGCTCTGTGTGACAGGGAGGCATAAGAAATGAAACTACACAGTGAGAGCCACTCAGTTCAAACCCTTGAGTTTGGGCTGTAAGTGATGCTTCAAGGAGAGTTGCTAAAGGTCTGTAAAGTAAGGGAGTGACGTTGTCAGCACTGTACTTGAGGGAAATTAGGCTGCTAAGCACAGGGTGAATGGAAAAGCAGAAAGCAAGAGTTCTCCATTGAAATGATAGCCTTCAACTTTTAGAAGTAGGCATTTAAAAAAATTGTCCAAACATTCATGCACGTTAAAATCAGCCTTAAGTCTTTTCCAGACAATCTGTTGTAATTAAATGAAAGGAAGAAGAAATAGTAACTTCTGCAGTAAGTCTCTCCCCGCACTTGCACGTATGTCCCCAACTGTAACATCAGCAGGGACTGTAGTCAGAAACCAATTCAGAGAAAGACAATAAAGAGCTGGTAAGGTGGATGTGGGAAGTAATTACTGGATAGCTGACTGCTTTAATTAAGCTGTGAGAATACTTAAATATAAAGAAAAATGCTACACTTGACTGAAGGGGATGGAATGTGTGTGGTCACATCAGAGCACTGAGCCAATGTGAGGAGGAATTTATAAATCTATGATAGACGTAAACCCTTTGGCTTGTTTTTGAACCTTTATAGCCCCAGAGAAGTGGAGGAGGATGTTTTTCATTGCCATGTGAAATTCTATGTTAATATTTTTCTATAAAACACAAATCCACCATTCAATTTTATTTTCTGCTTTTGAGATGTTGCCCCACATGAAATATAAATCTACATTTGGCTGTGTCCATTTGTGTATCATTTTCTGGTCAGAAAAAGAAACGCAAGATTGTTGGTGTCAGTTTTAGAATAATATTGATTTAGGAGGAAAATGGTATTTTTACAAATGTAACAATAAAAAAAAATACAAGCTGCATGTATGCTTTTCTGATTTCAACATCCATTTGAACCTGAGTTTTGTGATCCTGTCCAGGATAAGTAGGTAGTGATAAAGATTTTTGTAAATTAACCATCCAGATGAAATATTAACATCTCCCAAGAATGCAGAAAGCATCTTGTGTTAACTTCTAATTTATTTTATTTCTGATATATTTTGTGCTTTTCCAGGAGAATAAAAACTAAATTCCTCTGAGGTAGAGTGATTTCAGAGTGACATTTCTCTATGAAAATTGTGCTCATAACCTAATTAGGACATCATTTGGTCCCAGCCTGTGTTGCTGATGGCTAAGACCCCATGGGGCTCAAATAGGTGTCACTCTCAGCATTCATACTTGTTTCTATTTTTTTGAACAAAAACTAAACAGACCATGTGTCACTATCCACTTTCCTAGGATCCCTTATGTAATCCTATGATAACCCTAGAGAGTCTGTGTTGCTACCCAGTCTGTAGAGAGTGGTACTGAAACCTGTTGAGGTTAAATATCTTGCCAAAGGCCACATGTTAGTAAATAATAAAGGTGACATTTGAACTTATTTCTATTCGACCTCAAGATCCCCACTTTTAAAAACCCTTTTTATATTTACTAAAGTATATAAAAAGAAGAAGTTGATGGGTGAGAAAGTTGAGAAGGAGGAAGAGAATTATTTAAACAATGGATAGGAGAAAAATAAAAGTATATGTCGTGCAGTGCTTCCACACTGGATATTATGAGATAAAGTAATGAAAGAAATAGTAGTTAACATGTGTTGAACATTAACTACATGCCAGGTATGATGACTATTATTATTTACCAGGCATAATTATTTCACATCACCTCTAACAACAGCCTTATTATAAATTATGTTGCAATATCCACATTGTCCAGATAAAACTGGGTCAAAGAAATGTTAAATAACTAATTCACAGTAGTCTAACATTTCATAAGAGTGTTGATAAAAACTAATCTAGGGATTCTAAATCTGGTTCTTATCTTTCACGATCTATATCATAGGTAAACTATTATTTACATGGTTGTTAATATCTTAGTGTCTTAAGGGCGAGGGGTGTGTCTCAGAGATAACTCATGCTTAAGCATATGTTAGCATCAATTTTTTGTGCCAGAGAATGTTCTCTGAAAGTTTTCAGAGTACACTGAAGCAATGAAGGTAGTAGCCAGCTGAGTAATTGAATAGTGAAAAAGCAGTCAATAGATTGATTATGCCATCATATGACAATGGAGTTTGAAAAAATAGATTCTGATTATAAAGAGCCACAAGAAATAAAAAGTACTGCATAAGAAATATTATCTAAGAATATTACTTGATGGCAAGTTTTATTTCAGCTGAATTATAAGTTTTATGAAATCAGGAAATTTAGTTTATAAATTTGCTAGACCTAGCATAGAATTAGGCATATAGTAAAGACCTAGTAAATGCATGATGAATGAGTGAATGAATGAATGTAGATATTCATAGATTTAAACATACTGTTATATACATATATATGTATGTATATATATACATATAAATATACTGTATAACATAGATTTAAAATACTGTATAGTCTGTCTTGATAGAATTAGATGTTTTAAGATAAGTAATACTTTTGCTTTGTCACTTACTGTTCTGGTCAGACAATTGGTTCTCTCTTACACTTGATCTTAGCCAAAAGGCCGAGAAGCGACTGGTTCTCTCTTAATATTGCTGTTAAGGTATCATTTGCACATAGGCTGTTCAAGTCCAGTGATGAGAACAATTAAGTGGTAAATGAAATAACATGCTACATGGGAGAGCAAGGACTGACATTTTACTAAGTGGTTTCTGTGTGTCATGTGCTCCATTTCACGGAGCATCCAAAATAGTAGATGTTGAATCTGGAGAAAAAAACCGCTAAAAGATGGCTGACAAACTAAAGCATTGTCTTGGCCTCTCAGATATAGAAAGAATTACAAAGCACATTGCAGGGAGTCGGGCTGTAGCGCAGCGGGTTAAGCGCAGGTGGCGCAAAGCACAAGGACTGGTGTAAGGATCCCAGTTCAAGCCCCCAGCTCCCCACCTGCAGGGGAGTCCTTTCACAAGCTGTGAAGCAGGTCTGCAGGTGTCTATCTTTCTCTCCCCCTTTCTGTCTTCCCCCTTCTCTCTCCATTTCTCTCTGTCCTATCCAACAACAATGACATCAATGATGACTACAACAATAAAACAGCAAGGGCAACAAAAGGGAATAAATAAATAATAAAAAATATTTTAAAAAAATAAAATTTTTTTTAAATCACATTGTTAAGCAAAATTATTCTCTGTGATCTGTGATGGAGAGAAGGGATAAACTCCAGTAGATAGAAATCTGAAGCCAGACCTTCTGCCTTCTGCACACCACAATGATCCTGGGTCCATACTCCCAGAGGGATAAAGAATATGAAGCTATCAAAGGAGAGGTTTGGATATGGAGTCCTGGGGGTGGGAAGTGTTGTAACGTACCCCACTTATTCTATGGTCTTGTCATTGTTTCCATTTTACAGATAAAAAAAAAAAAGAAAAATCAGGAGGCATGAGTATAGTCCAACTTGATGCATAACAATTTAATGATTAGGCCTATTCTAGTTCTAATGATTAGACCTAGAGCAGGGACCTAAACTATAAGATTGTGAGTTTCCTGCCATTGAAAGGATTTAAACAAAGACATGAGCTTGCTACCATGATCTGCAGAAATGCTGTTCAGTGGAATATGATATATTTAAATTTAAACTAAATAAAACTGAATACCATACATTTAAGTTTAAACTAACTAAAAGTGATATTAAATAAGAATCATTCTTCCATTGGTATACCCAGTTAAGTGCATGCATTACCATGTGTGAGGACCTAGTTACAAACCCTTGCTCCCCACTGGGGAGCTTTATGAGTGGTGAAGCAGATCTGTGGGTATCTCTTTCTCTGTGTCTCTATCTTTTCTCCTGTCTCAGATTCTGTCTTATCAAGTAAAAAGGTTGAAGAAAAATAAAGGAAAAATGGCCACTGGGAGAAGTTGATTTGTCATGTAGGCACCAAGCCCTAGGATAAACCTGCAGGTGATAAAATATATATGAATAGTGGCTATCAGTTAATACACTGGAGATTATTCCCATCACTGAAGACAATTGTGTTGGATGGTACTGCTGCAGAAATGGAGCATGAGATTATTGGACAGAGGCTCCTTTTCACTTTGAAATCCTAAACATTTCTTGCCAATCACCATTTTCCACTAATCCACGGAAAACCACTAATATGTGGTTTTTATAATATCTATACAGGTACTCATTTTGGATATCTGATGCTTAAATACAGGGCATATGTACCCTTTCAAATATTTTAGTATATTTTTTAACCAAGTAGAAAAATTATTGCTTGCCCTTATAGGTACTTCCAACCAAATAGCCTTCCCCTATAAAGAAGTTCAAGGTACCCAATTAGACAGTACCTCATGTTCCCAAAGTGATTTCTTCCAGTGCTTTTTTTCTAAATATTAACTCTTATTTCTTTCCCTCTTTGTAAATTGGTCATTCACAAAGGAAGTGAATTTGATAGCAGATTGTTGGAGATTAATCATCTTTGATATGCAAAAGCCACTTCATAAATGTCAGTGCTAAGGAATCCCCGAGAGAAAATTTTTAGATTCAACTGGAAATTAATTGTAATTAATATAATAAGTTAATTCATTGTAATTATTTTTAAGCCTTTTGGCTATGAGTTAATTCCCTGAGATCCACATTGCTCTAAGTGTCAGAATGCTTGATGAGAATGTTCTCATAATAAAACGTAACCCCCAGGAAAATAATTCTACTTGTCTTTCCTTCTGGCTGAATTTCTTCAGAACTATATTTTGGTGGTATTTGATTTCTGCAGAACAAAAGAATCCCTACAAGATGATACGTAAACATGTATAGCCCAGTTAGACTCTGCTTATTGGAGAGCAGGAAAACAAAAGGCTTTTGATTTTGCCTCATTTTCTTTGGAAGTATGTCTCACTTCAGACTAACAGAATGCCTTTCCTCTTGGAACAAAATGTAATGCAACTGGAAATAGAAGGATATGGGCCCTTTTCCCTCTCCTAATTATTTCCACTTGACTCACTTAATCTTGCACAATTATTTAATCATATCTAAAATGAGAAAATGACAGGGAGTAGAATTTCCATCTCTTGTTTTGAGAGCTTATAAACATTAACAGAATAGTCTCAAACAAAAAACAAATACAAATCACAATTGACGGTACCTTGTTTTTATATGTTAGGAAAAAAATCCCTTCGTTGTTAGAGAAACAGCTCAGATTTCTGAATGCAGGAACCTTGTCAAGCCATGATGGGCAATTTCATTATTAACGTTGAAAAACTATCATTTAGAGTAAATATTTCATAATGTAATATTGTACAGAGTCTAAGGGGCCAATTTGTTTGCTTGTACCTGGATTGGCTGAGAAATTAAGCCCTAAAATGGATCATTGAAGATAAGGGTCATTAATACTCAAAGATTGTTTTCTGTGGCTCAAGAGATGTCTCATTTCTTCCTGGGCTATCCATGAGCATTATTTCAGGCTTTTTAATAGAAAGACACATACAGCCCCAATAGTTGCTGAGAGCTAGATTCAGATTCAATCTGCATATGAATCCCTGGCAGTTAGAACTGCCCTAAAGTGAACACTAACTGCCAAGACAAAGTAAC
The DNA here is from genome assembly GCF_950295315.1 of Erinaceus europaeus. Classification (NCBI taxonomy): domain Eukaryota; kingdom Metazoa; phylum Chordata; class Mammalia; order Eulipotyphla; family Erinaceidae; genus Erinaceus; species Erinaceus europaeus. The sequence goes on along the minus strand of NC_080171.1, from coordinate 76,723,453 downwards.
AGGTCACCTGTTATTGTTGGGTATCAAATTGGCTCTGAAAACCATTTACTGGAGTAAAGGAAATTATACATAAGAGAGAAATGTGAGCCTGGTGACATCTGAGGCCCCTTTGTTGATTATTCTAGTATATTAATGTTTTCTTTTTAACTTGGTCTCCACAATTTCTCCTTTCCGCTTATGTGTACATGTGTGATTCCACTGCTACTCCTGGATTTTCTTTTGCATATGAGAGAGAGAGAGAGATCAAAACACTGTTTCACTGTGTGGATTCTTCCTGAGTACCACAGTGCTCTGTTATGGTTTAGGGGCTCAAACTAAGGGCCATGTGCCTAGTAGTGTGTTGGCGCTACCAGATGAACTACCTCCCAGACTTCTTCTAATTGCATGTCTCTCTCTCTCGCTTTCTCTCTCTCTGTGTGTGTATGTGTGTGTGTGTGTGTGTATGTGTGTGTATGTGTAAGAGAGAGAGATATCCATAACTGCCCCAATATCTCACTTTCATTAAATTTGGAGTTACCATGTCCCTCATATGTGGGTAGAGTAGGCATCAAAGAAAAGAGAACACACATATATTTGAGTGGCACATTACTGATAGATGCTCTGAACTCCTGAATCACATGGAAGTACTTTGGGAAAACTTACTAGATTGGTTGCTACCTGAGGCAAAATGTGACCTAGTAATTCAAGTGTATGTGAGCTCTTAAAGAAGTATGTCTAGGATGAGCCAGTGGAGAAATTAATGAAGGACAAGACTAGGAGAGGTGGCCCTAGGAGTACTCTAGATGAAAACACACACCTCAGCTCTCATCCCACCAGCTCTCATCCCACCTCAGCTCTCATCCCACCCAAGGCAAATGAGCAGCAGTCAATCATCCATGCAGGTCTGTTACAAGTGGGTGACTACTTGCTAATGGTGGGTGGTGGACATATAAGAGAGTGGGCAAGGCTGGCACAGATTTATCAGAGACCTCAGAGGGTCTTTGGGTAGACCATTAGCAGTCTTTCTACTATAGCTACTGTTGTTAATACTTTCTTCTAAACATCTTGTTTAGCTATTTGTCCCAAAAAAGTTAAGACAAGAGGAGAGAATATTTGGAGAGGAATCATTTGGCTCTTGGGTATTGTGTAGTAGATTCTCTTCTAGGTAAGTCTGTGTCAAATTTCAGGTTGGATTGGTGAGTGGATACCCCAGGAGTAGCTGCTATTTGTGGTGAGTTCCATCTTAGTCCCTGAGCCCCTGAATAAATGGCCTGCAGGATCTCTACACCTGGATGTCCCAGAATCAGCTCAGAGCTGAAGTATCCAAAACCAAATAGATAACTATCCTTCAAATTAGTCCTCTCTGCTCTCTTCTTGTTCCTCTGATCCAAATGTTGGGCCCTCTTTGACTTATTTATTTTGTTTGTTTGTTTTGTTTCATTTATAAAAAGGAAACAGTGACAAAACCATAGGATAAGAGAGGTACAACTCCACACAGTTTCCACCACCAGAACTCCATATCCCATCCCCTCCCTTGATAATTTTCCTGTTCTTTATCCCTCTGGGAGTATGGACAGGGAGGGAGAAAAGGATATTAAAGTTACATATCATTACTGCATTTCTATACATATGGCCCTTCCTTGGAAATTTTGCATAAGGTCCTCATGGTTTGTTCAATTTAAGAAGCACTTTCTAGAACCATGCCTAATCCCAGGGAAAACCAAATTAACTCTCACCACAAAGTCGTATGGAATCACACTCTTGAAAAACATGAATACTTGCTTGCTTTTGACTGTTAGAGTAACCATGGCCGTGAAATTCCTTGGAAAGACCTCATCAGAACTGATAACTGTAAAACCCTAGAGTAGTGGGTAATAAAAAGCAGAACAGCATTCATGTCTGTGCTTAGTAGAACATGTGGACCCCAGATCACATTTATCGATGGAAGATAAATTAAAAGTGATCACCAGAACTTATTCTAAGACTTGATTTTTTCCAGTTTTTCCTACTCAGCATGTGTTAGCTTCATATCAAAATAGCAAACATACCTTCCAAAGGCTCTGAGATGGCTAGGCATTAACTCATACAGTCTTGGCCAGAGATTGCAATGTGGGAAAACTGAGGAAATTATACCATAATTATGTCTCTTCTGCTACACATGTTAAATGTTCCTTCCTTATACCTAGGGTTCCATTTCCAATTCTTGAACTACAAAAGGATATACATTTGTCTTCTTATGAAGCTTTTTTGAGAGCCAGGAACTCCTGCTATGTTGTAATTTACTGAAGCCATGTGTATGTTTCTGGTCAGAATGGAGATTATCCATTGTTGGCGGTATGATGCTTGTGTGTAACAGTCATCCTTCAAATCAAAAAGTCTCAGTCTGTAGGGTTCTCCAGTTTTCACTGTATAAATACTTTCACCATGATCAATTCCATGCTGTCAACCTGACATCAGTGGCATGTCTGCTTTCACCTTTCTCTTCTTACGATAAATTCTAAGACTGAATTATTTCAATGATAGGTCTTGGAAAAACATCCCCAGACACCATATAGGAAGCTTGTTACAATGTACAAGCCTACCAACAGTGTGGATGGATGCCTCTCTCCTCTCTCACTGCACCTTCACTACCTCAGATTTTTTGTAAAGGTTTTTGATACTATGACAACTTTAAAAGCAAGTCATAGCATTGTGTTTCCTTACAAGTGTGTTCAACATTTCTCATGTTTATTGAAATTTTTGTTTCTCCCTTTTGAAATGTTATCTTCTTCTAAGGGGCCACATGTGAGACGTTCCCTTCCTAAGAGATATGCCACGTGCAACCCACTTCATGCACTATATGACTATTGAACTAGAAAATTGTTGAGTTTTACATGATCTGGAAGGTCTGTCCTTGGACTTTAACCTGAGAGAAAATGTGTTAATTTACCTCTTCCTCTCCTCACTTACATCTCTGGTTTTGTCTTCTATTTTTATTTTCTAGACTGCAGACTCACTCAAATCAAACCTTATTTATTCCTCAGAGAATCCATGTGCACACCACTGGGCAAGCAAGTTCTCTCCTTAGACACCTGCTGGACTAATTCTTTCGAGGCAATTTATAGGTGGCACCTCCCAGAAACTTTGTCTGATCCCTCTGTCTAAGGCAGCTACCCCCCACCCTCATCCCTAATCCTTTTCTGCACCATTACCTCCCATAGCTACTCAACTGATGTTGTATGTAATTCATTTGTTCATATTCTGTCTTCATGCTAGAATGTAAGTCCCATAAGACAGCACTACTAAAAAGTCCAAAGGAATATATGATGTTCAATAAACATTTATTCACTGAGTGAGTATACTCTAACCCAGTAACTAGAGGTAATTTTTAGAGTAGCTAATTTTTAGAGTAGTGAAACCAATTTATAATTGCTTCCAATGAAGGGGATGAGAGATGGAACCCTGGTGGTGGGAATTGTATGGCATTGTACTCCTCCTATCCCACAATTTTGTTCATCATAATTAAATCACTAAAAAAATTTTAAAAATTGACTGTAGATCAATATTTGCATCCTATGTAGTGAATGTACTTCTCTATCTGAAAGTACTATGATTTTATACAAACAGAAGATTAATATTTGCGTGTAGCTAATTCTTCCACTGTGATTTTTCATAAAGATTGCATTTTAAAGACTTAATTATGAGAGAGAGAGGGAGAGGGAGAGAGAGAGAGAGAGAGAGGGAGGGAGAAAGGGAGAGAGAGGGAGGAAGAGAACCACAGTATTACCCTGGCCCATGTGATGCTGGGGTTTGAAAGTGGGACTTCCTGCTTTAGAGTCCAGGCTTTTCTCTACTGCACCACTTCCCAGGCTGCAAAATATATCTTCTTACTTAGATTTTAGTCTAACATTTTTTTCTTGACACCTGCAGACCTGCTTGACTGCCTGTGAAGTGACACCCCCCCCTGCAGGTGGGGAGCTGGGATTCCAACCAGAATCCTTATGCCAGTTTTTGCGCTTGGCGCCATGTGCTCTACCGCCCAGTCCCCCAGTCTAACATTTTTATGGCCCATTTTTTACACTTTAATTTACAAATAATTTATTTTGTTATTTTGATAAAATAAAGATCTCTTATTTTCAAGGCCAGGAAGATAGCTCTATGTGCTAGAGCATAAGACTTGCATGTCTAGTGCCCCTGAGGCTTCTAATTCAATACTAGGCACCAACCCTAAACCTGAGCTGAGTGGTGTTCTGATATTTTCACTCCCTTCATAAAGCAAATAAGTATTTTAAAAAATAAATCGACAAAGTTGTTAAGATAGTTCACCTGGAAGGAAGCCTATTTTACACTTGTATAAACCAAGTTCAACCCAGACCCCCACTGCATTTGGAGGAATCTTTGGTGCTACAATTTTTTTTCTCTTTTCCTCTGTCTCTGTCTGAAAAAGTCATCCTAGAGTGGTGAAACCCTGGTGATGACAAAAAAGTGAAAAATAAGTATGTTTTTTCATATCACTTACTTTGGATATTTGTTGCTGCTAATTACTTTCATTTTTATATAATCATGTGCCTCATTTTAAATTTTAAATTGTGTTTTCTCTCTCATGCAACTCTATAGGGGACCCAATCTCAGTGGACATTTCTTAATTATCTCTAAGGTATTTTCAAGATAATATCTCTGTATTTTAAAAGCATTTTCCAATCTGAGCAAACTATATTTGAGTTTGTTTTTATTATCACTACAAGGCCTGATAAGATACAGAACAAATGAAAGGAAATGTAAAAGGAAGTTGGCTTCCCAGAAGTGGAAATATCAGGGACTAAAGTCAAATCCGCTTCTAGCCATATTTGTCCTGCAGTACTTGCCAGGTGCTGTTGGTATTGGAGAAATGAGCCTGTCACTGCCCCTCTGTTAAGCCCAATGCTAACCCATAGTTGTTGCTTAATCAATATATGTGTACTGAAGTACATTGACTCTTAGAGCTTGATGACTTTACAGAAACAGTATACCAAGAAACATCTGTTCTTTTCCATCTGTCTTCTGTTTTCTCCTCTTAGCTGCGGTCCAGTACAGAGCTTCATCCTGACCTGCTCACAGATTGCCTCACGGTACAGCCCTTGCAGCTGGCCACTTCCCCACGAGATGCTGCTGCAGATGGAGCTGTGGGACGCTCCCCAGGGCCTGGGCCTGAGCTCTATCCAGGTAATTCCAGAGAAAGCAGATAAAACCATTCTCCCAGAGTGAGAAAATTCTTCAGAAGATCCCTGCTTTACCACTGGACTGTAGATTGCACCCACCCCATTTGATTTTCAAGCTCAGTCTGACAGCAAACTTTTGGGTGCACCTGGTTAAGTGCACATATTACAGTGCATAAGAATCCGAGTTCAAGCCCCTGGTCCCCATCTGCAGGGGGAAAGCTTCACGAAAGGTGAAGCAGGACTGCAGGTGTCTCTCTGTATCTCCCTCTCTATCTCTTCCTCCCCTCTCAATTTCTCTCTGTCACTATCTAATAAGTAAATAAAAATAAAATTAAATTAAATTAAAAAGACTTTGGAGTGTCAAGCATGAAAGCCTTAAAAAAATAAAAGAAAAAGAAACAAAGAGATACATTAGCTCTTTTAGTTTTAGACTTCAGCCAAAAGTTTACAGTCATCCCAAGAGTTACTACTAATCTGATTTATATTCAAAGGAAATGTTACCTTTAAGTAGGTAACAGATTACATGTGGATTTTTTAAACGTTCTCTAAGAAAGTGTTCACATCAGTAAACCAACTAGTAAGAGTATCTTTTAATGTTTATCACTTTGGTGGCAGAATAGGAATCCCACTCCTAGATCAACTTTCCTCTGCCTTGTTTCAAATAATAGATTATTCTAATTTGGAAGTTTTCATATATGTGGTAAAAATGAGAGACAATGAATATGCAATAATGAACTTATTTTTAAATCATTTTGGGGGGCCTGGATTAAAAAAAATACTTTCCACACTTAAATGGAAATGGATTTATGTAGATATAACTTGTTATAATCCTTACATATAGCTAGGACTATTATGCTCTGGATTTGAAAGCAAAAGTCTCACCAGCTCCACGTCAGACAGGAGGAACTTTGTATGGGTTGCAAATCTTATCCCCACCCCTCATCTGATTCCTAGGTTTTGGCAGCAGCCTCTTTTTTTTTTTAAAGTACTAATAAGCCATAAAGAATTAAGAATTTACTATTGCATAACAGTGGAATAGGAGAAAGACATGCTTGTCTTAAACTCAGCAGTTGTTGGTTGATCAAAATGTGGGGAAAGTGCATTAAATAATTTGAGAAAGCCAATCATGAAATGGTCTTTTATGATGGATCAAGTGTTAGTGGCCCTTTATTAATTGGTTTGGATACTTAGTCTATGGGGGCAATAGAACCTCTGCTCATTGAAACTCTAGGAAATGAGATTACAACTTACATGAAGACCTGGCCAAATCTTCTTATAGAAGTTTTAGGTATGGGTACATATATGCATATGAAATATGCCAGTGTTACTGACATACATAAATATTTTATATTAGATATGTACATGAAAAAAGTGTGACTAGCTTGTTTGTACATACGTATGTTTGATTTGCCAAATATTTGATAGTACACTTATTTTAGCACATCAAATTAGCAATCAACTTCAAACAGCCTATAGAGTACTTTTCTATTTTTGGAGTTTATAAATATATAATCTTACTAAGTACCTGGAGCCTAACAAGTAAGAGTCAGTACTAACTGAAACTTATTGGAAGATGGTCCAATATCCATAGTTTCTAGTGAAAGGCAACTTTTGTTGCATTTTAATCTCCTGGAAATGAGTTTGGGACGTTATTATATCTCTACTTCTAGAAAGCATTAGTGCTTTCATTAGTTCAAGCTTTATGCAAGAGTCACATTTGTCCTGGTGTGTGGTTTCATACATCATGTAGTAGCTTTTAAGAGGTTTAGCTAGTATTTGTCATTCCAGAATTCCTCTTTTTTATGATGTGCTTCTACATTTGATCTTCAAAAAGATTTTGAGCTCTTAGCTTTGAACCTTCAACTATGGCAGGCAAGTTGTCAAAAAAAAGGCAGGGAGCCCAAGTTGCCCCAGCATCAACAGAACATCTTCACACTGACTCAAGTTTCTCTGACTCTGGGAACATTTCAAACAGGCAGGTGGCTCTCTTGCTCAACTTCTCAAGTCAGCTAATGACTGTGAATGCTTATCTTCCCTATTCCTTTATTTATCCATGCTTCCCTGGGTTCTGTGTTGCTTTCTTTGTTCTTGCCCTCTAAAATATTGATTGTGCTCTTTGTTTTGCTGAATAGGTAACTCACCTAGAGCAGAACCAGCCAGAAAGAAACACTAAAAAGCAAAAAAAAAAATAAGCCCTTCTTTTCAAGTTTTAAACTTGTGAAGTGCACACATTCACATCTGTTTTAAAGCCAAACAGTGAAAAATGTCAAAGGAAAAGGAAACTGATCATCCAATAGTTAAATGCAAAACCCAAAGTGTTAAGGCAATTTAACAGATTAAAATTTAGCTAAATAGCACAAACACTTGGAGTTAGTCCCTTTACTTTCTATTACACAAAATCAAGACAATATTTGTTTAATGACTGTAAAGCACTTGTACTTTTAAGGGCTAGTAAGTTGATTTAGCAAAAATATTTTGATAGAAACCTGTTGAGTACTTATCACGTAGGATTAAAAGCAGTTTAGCAATAGCTACCATGATGTTTTAGAAACCATAGAGATTGTAGATTTGTAGTTTAGAAGATGTCATGGGAGGCTGGGCCAGGTGGTGGCATTCCTGGTTGGGCACACATAGTATAGTGCACTAGGACCCAGGTTTGGGTTCCCAGCCTCCACATGCAGGAGGAAAGCTTTGCAAATGCTGAAGCAGTGCTGCAGTTGTCTTTCTGTCTCTCTTCATCTTTATCTTTCCCTTCCCTCTCAATTTCTGACTCTCTATCCAGTAAATAAATAAAGATAATTTTTAAAATGTTTAAAAAGAAGATGTCAGTGGTTTTGAAGTAGAAATTCTAGTGGCTAAGCAACAATGATTTCTCAGATTCCAAGAAATGAGTAGTTTGTAGAACATTATCATAAATACAGAAAGTAGCAGTTCTGATGCAAATTTTGAGAGTCTGATATATTGGCTTTCTCTTCTGAACACTTTCCAGGTTGATAGAGCATAGTTTGATTTTGATAGGGTGCTAGAAAAGACTTTGATTTCTGTGAGAAAAATAATGACCCAGATTGATGCAGCCAAATATCACTGGAGACCACACTGAGGATGATTTTAAATGGAAGTGTTTGCTTGACTTCTATTCTAAAAATCCTGGGGAATCCTAGAACCTGCAAAGAACAAGTTTGTGATCTAATTGCAAGATTAGGGCAGTGATGAAAAATTCTCAAGGATGGTTTACATTTTCTGCCCTTTTGTTCTGAGATTCTTTTTTTATTTATAATTTATTTTTTTGCCTCTAGGGTTATTGCTGGGGCTGGGTGCCTGCACCACGAATCCACTGCTCCTGGAGGCAATTTTTTCCCTTTTGTTGCCCTGGTTGTTTTATCATTGTTGTAGTTATTATTATCGCTGTTATTGATGTCATTGTTGTTGGATAGGACAGAGAGAAATGGAGAGAGGAGGGGAAGACAAAGAAGGGAAAAGAAAGACACCTGCAGACCTGCTTCACTGCCTATGAAGCAACTCCCTTGTAGGTGGGGAGCCACGGGCTCCAACCGGGATCTTTACACAGTCCTTGTGCTTTGCGCCAAGTGTGCTTAACCTGCTGCACTAGCACGCGACCCCTTGTTCTGAGATTTTATACCCCAGATAGATGATGCCTTAGACCAGTCCGTAATTTGGGGTGATTTATCTGATAATCTTAGGGATATATGTTTCATAACTAGTATATACAGATGTAGATGCCATTTTCAAGGCTTAATGCCTGTGTAGATCTTCCCATCATCTCCCTGGATGAGCTAATGAAGCAGAAAAGTCTTCAATTAGTGAGTCCTCAGTATCATGGGCAGCCTGGACAAGTGCCTAGTTTTGGCAGAGAGTCCGTTCACTGACCAAGAATGTTCTGTGGAAAAAGATCTATCCCAGGGTGATCTTTCAACAATTATGACTCCCTCCAAACTGAAACTGTACTACATAATAAATAAAGCCTGTCTTCTATAAATGGCCTTCTATAAATGATTGAAATGTTTGAATCCCATAGTGAAGTGAAGAGACAATGCAATCAAGACAAGTACAGCTACCATAATAAGGAAGCAGTACTGGTACTTTTACTGAGTTACCGAAAAATATTCTTTGTCATAAGTGTTATGAAAATAGCCCAGTTTTTTAAAAATATTTATTTATTTCCTTTTTGTTGCCCTTGTTTTTATTGTTGTTGTAGGTATTATTGTTGTCGTTATGGGACATGACAGAGAGAAATGGAGAGAGGTGGGGAAGACAGAGAGGGGGAGAGAAAGATAGATACCGGAAGACCTGCTTCACCGCCTGTGAAGTGATTCCCCTACAGGTGGGGAGCTGGGGCCTTGAACAGGGATCCTTCCGCTAGTCCTTACGCTTTGTGCCATGTGCGCTTAACCTTCTTCTAATTTGAGTCTGGTTTATCCAGCAAGTTGGACTGGGGACTGGAAAAATAAGTGAGGGTAGGAGCAAGCCTCATTCTTCTCTTACAGGAGCTGAAGGCTTCAATCTATAGATATAAATTTTTGGCCTTCAACTAGCTAGCCCTTTAAACATGTGGTGAGTCACCTTGAAGACTGGCATGAACAGATTATGGGTTGGAGCAATAGCTTCCTGAGCCTTGAAGGCACCTGTCTTGCAATGTACTACTCAGGTTCAAGTCCTAATACCCCATGGGAATTCATAGTCTCCCTCCTTCTCTTTCTTCCTTTCTGTTTCCTTCTCCCTTCTCCAACCCTTCTATCTCTGTATTCGAAAAAAAGGGAACAAAACTTCTGGGAAGTAGTGAAATTATGCATGTGAGAGGCTTCTCCAAAACAAAGCAAAACCAGTAGTGGGTCCCACCTCCATAAATTCTTTTTTTTTTTTTAAATTATTTTATCAGGGGTTAATACCTAGTAATTCCTCCTCAGAATTTCTTATTCAACTGATCTGAGTAAGTCCCAAGAATTTTAATTTCTGCCAGGTGTTTCTAACAAGTTCTTGGGTGACAGAGGGTGCTGCTGATTCATGGACCACACTTTGGAAATTATTATTACTCTGGATTGTACATTTGGGAATGTGACTTCAAGCAAATTTGTCAGAATGTTGCCTGGTGGGAGTTACAATAATAATAGTTCTTTTTGTTCTTCTTGTTGTTGTGAGGTTAACTGCTCTGGGAAGGCTTTGTTTGTTTGTTTTTCTCAGAGAAGGAGAAAGACACAGTGCCACCAGAGCTTCCTCTAGTGCCACAGGGGTGGGTTCATTATCTAGGCGAGAAATTTGCCAGATCAGTAACAATTATTCTTAATTAACTAGATGGGGGGATTCTTCCCCAATATATAAATATGTTATATAGAGAAGGAAAAAAACAGAGAGAGACAACTGCAGCCCTTCACCACTCATGAAGCTTTCCCCCTGCAGGTGGGGACCAGGAGCTTGAACTTGGACCCTTGTGCACTGTAATGTGTGTGCTTAACCAGGTGTGCCACCACCTGACATCCCAATATAATGCAATTTTATATGTCAACTACATGTCAGTAACATTGAAGATTTTTTAAATATTTAAAAACCAGACTAGGGGGACAGGTGGTGGTACACCAGGTTAAGCTCATATAATACCATGTGCAAGGACCTAGGTTTTAGCCCCTGCTCCCAAACTGCAGGGGGGGATGCTTCAGGAGTGGCAAAAAAAAGGTCTGCAGGTGTCTTTCTTGCTCCTTCTCTATTTCCTTCTACCCTCTCAGTTACTCACTGTCCTATCACATATAGAGAGAAAATGAATGAATAAATTAATGAATGAGAGAGGGAATAGAAAAGAGGGCTGGGGAGAGAGCGTAATATTTATGCAAACAATTTTCATACCTGAGGCTCCAAGGTCTCAGGTTCAATCCCTAGCACCACCGTTAGCCAGAGCTGAGCAGTGCTCTGGTGTCTCTCTCTCTCTCTCTCTCTCTCTCTCTCTCTGAGTCTCTCTCTCTCTCTCATTAAAATAAAATAAACAAAACATTTGAAAGAAGGGAAAAGAGAGAAATAAAAAAGACAGGAAGGAAAAAGAAAGAAAAAGAAAAAATTACTGGCAGGAACAATGGATTCATAGTGCTGGCACCAAGCCCCAATAATATCCCTGGTGGTAGTGAAAAAGGAAACAGATGAAAAATTTTATATGAAAATGATCTTATGGAAATCTGCCCACAAAAGACAATTTAATTATATCACCATTGGGCTGGGAAGATAGCATAATGGTTATGCAATGAAACTTTCAAGTCTGAGACATCACAAGTCTCAGGTTCAATCCCAGCACCACTAGAAGCTAGAGCTGAGCAGTGCTCTGGTTAAAAAATAACAATAAATTATATAGAATGATGCTTCTCTAGTACTTATAACTACACGATCACAAAGATAATTAAAGTAAATCAAATAGTGAAAACTAAGTTAGCCTACAGTCCATGTTTTTTCTTGTCTTTATAGAAAACTTAAAGGTGGGTACTTGACTGGTCTCCCACCCAATGTTATGATAGCACTGATCATATTTCAATGAGATCTTATAACCACCCTACTGGAGAAAATTAAAATTCTCGTTCCCAGCCAGCACAGGGCACATTTGTATCTATGTAGCTAATGTTAATGACTTTATATATTTGCAAGTTGCTTAATTTGGTGCTTCAATTTACCATATGCACTTCCTTCCTTGTATCATGATAATTTTCATGCAAGATTAAGCTGAACTCTTCAGATTTACAACATATTCAGCTTTTTGCTGTCTAAATATTTTTGTGGAGGAGCAAAACAATTCTATAGCTCTTGGAGGAGAAGAAAGTCATGTAGTGGAGCTGGGCAATTGTAGCTTTATTTCCACATGGTAAAGAATTGGTTTCGCTTGTACTTTTATTTATGCCTTCATTTTATGTTATTTTGTTGTCACTCAAATGGGGCATGAGTAGGGAAGGTTGTATCTTTACCAGATCTTAGGCAATAGTTGGGTGGAAAGACAGAAAATTCAGACTAATTTCTGGAATGGGAAGTTGACTTTTGTGATTAAGAAGTTATGAACTCAATGTAGTTGTCTCAAGTTTTGACTTTTTGTTTCAGCTTCCAAATGTACCTTCCAAAGAGAGAGGGGTGGGTAGCAATATCTCTTTCATGTGAACAATGAGGGAAAGAGAAAGTGGTCATTTTAGGTGATTGCAGTCACTATAAAAGAGTTTTTCTTTCTTTCCTTTTTTTTTTTTTTTACATGTAGAGCCCTTAACTGTTAGGAATAGGATACACTTCTAAAGTGAAGGATATTACTCAGTCACATGTCATTTTACTATTAATAGTATTAAGTAGGACCGGGATGGTAGCTCAACCTGTTAAGCACCAATTTACCTGTCTGAGGCCCAGAAACCACAGGATCAGTCTCTGACACCACTTCATGCTAGAGCTGATAAGCACCCTGATTCTTTCTCTCTTTCTTTTCTTCCTCTCCTCTCTCCCATAGTAAATAAATAAATAAATAAGTATTTAAGTAATGAGTAAACAATGGATACTGTAAAATATAGAGAGGGCATTGTAGACTGCACACTTCACCATTTGAGAGGACCCAGGTTTGAGTCCCTGTCCACCATTTGGAAGCACCATGTGAAAGGCAACTTTAACAGTGATAGAGCAGTGCTCTAGTTTCTCACCTCTGTCTGTCTCTCACTCTTTATATTAAAAGAGGGGCCAGATGCTGGTGTACTTACTTGAGTGAACATGTTACCATGTGCCAGGATCCAGTTCAAGCCCCTGCTCCCTACCTGCAGGGGGTGAAGCTTCATGAGTGGGGAAGCAGTGCTGTGGTGTGGGTGTCTCTCTTTTTCTCTCTCCCTGTCTTCTCGAGGCTCCTGAAGTTTTCTGTCCTGTCAAAAAAAAAAAAAAAGGAATAATGATAATAAAATTAAAAGAAGATAAAATTAAAAAAAAAACAACTATGATTCCACCAGGAGTGGAGGAATAATGTAGGCCTGGAGCCTAACCAGGTGATGGTTATATGGGGAGCTAGATAATAGATATAGACTTGTAGATACATAGATATCACTAAATTAAGTTCATTTTACATCCAGACACACTGACACTCTTTTAAACCAACTTAGGTATACTTCTAGTTTTTATAGCAAATAGGAAAAACAGTTCTGATTTAGCAGTTACAAAATTATACCCTAAGAAGTCAAGAATTTTTAGTTTTACAGGAATATTCCCCTGGAGAATTGGTGCAGAATCCTATTCCCACCTTCTAAAAGAGACTGCACAAAGTGAAGTGTTCACTGTTCAGAAGAAAGGGCAGGTACACTCATCAGTCTGCACAGAAATTTGCTCCTCTGGGATGTTCATGGGGATGCTTATCAAGTTTCCCGAGAGATGGATGCACTTCTTGAAAAATATGATGCACCTACCTCCTCCAAAGGTTGTGCACTTGAGAAATTCCACAATTCTGAAACTATAAGGCAATTTTGATTTTTTTTTTTTTTAACCAGAGCACTGTTCAGCTCTGGCTTATGGTGGTACAGGGGATTGAACCTGGGACTTTGGAGCCTAAGACATGAGAATCTCTTTGCAGAGCCATAATGCTATCTACCCTTTCCCTGTATGGCAATTTTGGCTTCTGTCTGTACAAAGTAAAGATTATGGTGTCTGTTGTCACTTTTCCTAATCCATATTGCTAGCCATGCTTTGTATATTCCTTCTGACCATCCATGTCACTATTCTGTCCTCAAGTAGAACATCTACAAATGGAAGTCACTGTTTCTTCTGAGTCAGACGTATATTCCTCCATTGAGAGGGTTCGATGGCATGCAGATTTCTTAGAACTGTGCTGTGCACATGGTAAATGTTCAACATCTTTTAGTTTTTACTTGTTTCTTTTATCTAAAAACAAAAAAAATGCACTACTGTAGCTTGCAAAACTAATAAGGAACAGGTGCCACAAATTATCCACCATTCTCATTTTTAAGAAATATAAAAATATGAAAACCTGAACAAAATGTATCCTGAATTGGCATCACTTAGCAGAATAAAAAGATACTAAGATGTATTTGTTCACATTTTATATTCCTACAATTTGCTTGGTAACTCAGCAACTTTTAATTAAAGCAATATTCTATAGTTCTCTAAAGAAGAAGTAGTTGGAGGTTTAAAAACATCACTTTGAGGACAATTCTCACAAAATCACGAAGTCAAAATTGTGTTTTTCTATACTTTAAAAAAGGAAAAAATGCAGTTTTCTTATTTTATTTTTAGAGGTGGTGTGCAAAAAGAGTGTGAAGCTAGACCTAAGCCCTGCTTCTCCATCCACTAGATATTTGATCTAGGGAGGTTACTTTCTCTCTTCTATAAAACGGTAGTAAGACATCTGTGACCTTGGGAGAACTACTGCAGTTTCCAGTGGAGGGAGTGGGGAGACAGGAGACATAATTCTGGTGGTAGGGACAGTGTGGAATTGTTCCCCATTATCTTGTAATCTTGTAAACCAATATTAAAACACTGAGAGAGAGAGAGAGAGATAAATGGTTGTAAGAATGACTCCCTTTGACTGTTATGAGAATTGAGATCATATGAGTCCAGTCCACTTGCTGTAGCTGAAAGATGCTAAGTCAATGACCCTTTCTCTCACCCCTCTTTCTTTGCTTAGAAAGAATTACTCATAAGCCAAATTGATGTCTAGAATAGGAATCAGAACATCTTCTTTCCATTTCTTTTAGGATTGGTTAGTCCCACTTGGAGTTCAAAAATAAATGTCCTGGGATAAACTGTTTCTTCCAGGGAGAAGTCAACTGAAGATGATGAATTGGGACTCCTATATACTAAGATCAATTTATAGATCTTTAATTACACATGTTTTCCTGTTGCTATAAAAAGTTGAAGTATACTTACTCTGGCCATAAAGAATGCCAGTATGCACGATTAAAAAATGAACACAATCAACAGTGATTTTGTGAAGGTGAAGGAAGTGGAGCAAAGAAGAAATGGGAGTAATGACCTTGACCAACACCATTTTATAGTCAGTGACCTTAACCAACACCAGTCATTGTGTTGGCCTTCCAGGGCATAACCATGGTATCTTCTGATTTTAGAAACAAACTCTTCGAGATCATGTCATTTATCTCAAAATGCTCTAAGGTGTTGAAAGAACCATTCTTAATTCATTTTATTCCCTTAAATTTAGTTTCCACATCTCAAAGGCATAATCATGATGGTTTTTAACATAAAACATAATATATCACACCATGGCCTAATATGGTATGGGACAAATATGGCCTTCCGTCCTGCTTTTTGAATAGTTTGAGAGTGAATAATGGCTTGAGATTTTTAAAGGTAAAAAATATAATTGGGGGTAGGTGGATGGGCAGTAGTACAATAGGTTAAACACACATGGCACAAAGCGCAAGGATCCCAGTTTGAGCCTCTGGCTCCCCACCTGCAGTGGAATCACTTCACAGGCAGTGAAGCAGGTCTGCAGGTGTCTATCTTTCTCGCTCTCTGTATTCCCATCCTCTCTTGATTTCTCTCTGTCCTGTCCAACAACAACAATGGCAGTGGCAACAATAACAATAACAACAACAATAAGGGCAACAAAATGGGGAAAAATGGACTCCAGGAGCAGTGGCTTCATAGTTCAAGCACTGAATCCCAGCATTAACCCTGGAGGCAAAATATATATGATTAGGGGGCCAGTGTTTGTACATGTTACTATGGGCTAGGACCTAGGTTTAAGCACCCAGTCCCCAATTGCAGGGGGTAGAAGTTTCATGAGCAGTGAAGCAGTATTGCAAGTGTCTCTTTCTCCATCTCTGTCTCCCCTTCTCCTCTCAATTTCTTTCTGTCCTATTTAATTTGAAACACACACACACACACACACACACACACAATGAATGATTAGCCTTTAAGTGAGAATAGTTTTTCAAAGAATATAGGACATTGACTGTTGATGGCAAAGCCTAAAATATTGACCACTTACAGGAAAACCTGGCTGCCCTTTGTATTTGTACCTGAACTTTGATCTGTGACTGAGGGAAATCAAAGAAACACATGACTTCCATGCATTTGACCAAATTTTGCTTTTAAAAGTCTGTAAACACATATAGGTCATTATTGAACCCTACAGTACTTTAGATTTAGCAAATACTGTCATTCATAATCTTTGAGTCCGTGGGTTTTCAGAGATTCATATAAGGTATTTTGATATTTAAAACAGCTAACCAAAGAGCCATTTCAGTTGAAAATAAGGCCACTTATACTTACCATTTCCCAGCACTCCCTGTCATCTATGAGCATTCTTTGAACCCAAAATGTGGCTCTCAACCAGACTATTTTTGGCAAAAGCATCACATTGCAGATAGACATCTAAAGAGACTGCCTGGGCCTAGTTGGAATGGTGTAAACCCTGATTCCTGTTGCTCTCACTCTGCAAGAAGTTCTCAGAGGACAGGCTAGACTTGATCCTGGAGATGAGAAACCCAGGGCCAAGAAAGACATCAATTAGATCAGTCATGGTTGTATTCCACACAAATATTTATGCTTTCTAAAAATTGAAGAGTTTCAAATCTTTAAGCATCAAGGGCTATGTTTTCTAAAATCCAAGCCTCTTGTAGATATGAACTAATGCCCAAAGAGAAAGTAAAAAGCTGACCTATCCAACTTTAGAAACCCAGGTGGCCCCATTCCAACAGGAAAGATGCTACTTCCTCAAAAAACATTTTCCCCAAAATACACTTTTTTCAGGTGATATATGGGCATAAGACCATGATAAATATGAATGACTTAGTGCGTATCTTGAGAATAAATGAAGAGATACTGCACTAAACACCTAAAAGTGAAGTGAGAAGAACATCCACTTGTGTGTGTGTGTGTGTGTGTGTGTGTGTGTGTGTGTGTGTGTGTGTGTGTGTGTGTGCTTCCAGGATTATCACTGGGGCTGGGTGCCTGCACTACAAATCTACTGTTCCTGGCGCTTTTTTTTTTTTATTGGATAGGACAGAGAGAAATTGAGAGGGGAGGGGAAAATAGAGAAGGGGAGAGAAAGATAGATATCTGCAGACCTGCTTCATTGCTTATGAAGCAGCCCCCCCCCCCTACAGGTGGGGAGTTGGGTTCTCAAACCGAGATCCTTGCACTTAAACACCCATCCCCCAATGACACCCACTTTGTAGGCACAACAAAACCAGCTTCATTATTTAGTATAGCTTAAGGTGAATGGTTATAACAGACCTTGATTCTTCCTCAAAAAGACTATAGTTATACAACCAGACAGAATTTTCCTGAGAACTTTCAGCCCTTGATTTGACCAGAGAAATAAATATTGCATTGAATATCTTGGTAAGCCTTTGCTGCAAAATGTTTTTAGAAGTCACTTAAAAGTAGATTGAGCAAAGTTATCTCAGTATCCAAAACATCTTTGGTGGTAAAAGTGGTACATGTAGAACATAGATAAGAGGTGAAAAGTGAGGAGCTATCAGACCCAGTATTCTGTAAAACTTTGGTGTCTTTTTGAGACCATGTCAGATTTTATATCCAAAGAAAGAGATAAGTGTTTTCTGTAAGAGTTTCCAGGAATTGCTAGCCATACCTATTCCATTTTCTTCATTCTGTTCTCTGACTGTTCACATGAGGACTAGCATATCACAGAGAGGCAGCACAAAGATTTCAACACTGGTTTCTCACAGGCTAATTTGAGTTGTCCCCTTGTCCAGATTACTTTACCTACTCTCCCTGTAACTAAGTCTCTGCTGGTGAGTATGTAAGTAAGTTAAGAGGTAGAGGAGGGAAAGATAAGGGATAAAATTTGAGGTTGGACCATGTATTGTCTGGAGAGACCCAAGAGGGCTGCCTGAAAATACTGGTCCCAAAAAAGTGGGAGCTTCCAGCTGATATCATTCTGCTTGTAACTAGATATCTGTTCTGAAATGCAGATACTTCAGAAGCTTTTCCCAGCATGAAACTAATTACACCTGGTAGTTCACACTCTTTGGTGGTGGTAACATTTCACACTCAGGTGGAGGCCAATGGCCATCATTGTCTAGTTGGAATACAGTGTATTTCAGAAAGACTTGTGAGCAGGCATGCTCTTCCCTACACTAATGACTTCTTCCCTGTCTATAAATCCACTTGCTCGATGCAGAAATGTAATTGGGCAGCCCTCATAGAAGTTTGGGTCTCATGTGGGAATATCTATTTGTAAGAGAACCTGAATATTCATGTAACCATCCCGACATCAATAAATTCTCATTTTACCTTATTTATTTCTGTTCCCCAGTGAATGGCAACACGCTTAAACTCAAAGTTAATAAGCATGTTCTTCATCGTTCTTCCTTTCCTTCCCTTAATAGAGAATCTCTATAGAATATTTGTTTATTGGTTGCCAGGTAGCTCTCCCATCAAGTGACAGGAGGATGTTTTCTTTGTCTTAGTGTACAGGTGACAGTTACCATTGTTTGCCATCAATTAGCTTGGGGTAGCATGTCATGGGTGTACGGGTGGTGTCATTTTCATGTGACAGCTACCTGATCCAGTTGAGAAGGAATTGTTTCATTATCCTCTTATCAGGGCTGCTGGATAATGATACTCTACACTGCAAAGTGGGAGGAAAAAAAAAAAAAGACAAGCAGAAAGAATAGATTTTCAGGGATTGACAATATTAAAATTATTCATGCCTCAAGGAGAAGGGAAAGATTAGAGAGATGACTGTGCAAACCCCTAAGAAGCTGTTTTCGCCTGATACAGGTGGAATGTGGAATGATGCCCTTCCTCACTGTGAGGGAGGGGAATGTGGTAAACACTCTCTCCTCAGGAGGAAAAGAAATGGCCATAGGCAGCAAAGATTCTCTTCAGCATCCCTTCTCTTTTCCAATTAACCCCAGTGCAGCCTTCGAGGCAACCCATTGGGGCATTTTTTTCTGGCTAGAAAGTGCTCTGGTGTGTGAATTTAGGTAGTGAGAACACTTTACACTGAACAGAGGAGTACTATTAAATTGCCCCGGGGTGAAATATAAATAACTGCAGAAGGGGTTGTGGCCAAAATTATCACTATTGGGGGCCAAAACTTCAGTCACCCTGAATGTTGGGCATTTTCTTCAGAATGATGGAAGGGAAGTCGTTTTTTGAGTACTGAAATTCATCCATTCCTGGATCTTTGTGTTCTTGGAGAAACAAACAAAAAGAAGTGCTGAAAAATGTAAAAATACTTCAAGATAAACTGAGCTTCAAGAGGGACAATTGTGTTGACATTTTAGTAACAGCCCATTTTCACTCCTTAACGAAGTGCAGTCATGCATGAAAATGACTTGTTATCTGTTAGACTGAGACACATTATGGTTTGTAACTCAAAGGTGTGCATTACTCCTGGAAAATAAAGTACTTGTTAACCCTATGAGGACTCTTTCACAGGCCCAGTGTGCTTCATAGCAACTTGCACTAGAAAAGAAAGTTCTTATTAGTGGCAGTATGCTATACACACATTTCTACATTTAAAAATGACTCAAATCCACAATTTGTATTTATGTGCCTCTTCAGGTAAGAAGCCGTAACTTATTGGAAACTTAACATTTTGGAACAATACATGCATTTGTCTTTCCTATCCCACTACTATTAGTAATAATAATTACAATAATATAAAGAGCCAAAGAATAGCAACATTTATCAAGCACTCAATCATAGTCCAGGTTAAGATGCTAAGTGTTTTCTATATATTATGGGAACCTTTTCACTATCTTACTAGGTATTATTATTGTTTTAATGCTTATAGGGTGCAGCAATATAGCTCAGCTGAATGGTGTGCTAGCTTTGCCATGTGCATGGTCAGACCTGGGTTCTAGCCTGGCACCTACCATGTTGGAGGAAGCTTGGTAGCCCTCTCTGCCTCTCCCCTTCTGTCTGAAAAATGGCAGCCCCAAGCAGTGAAGTCCCAGTGACAACAACAGGAACAACAACAACAAAATCTAGGACTAGGGAGATAACACAGGACTTGTATATCATAAGTCCCAGCTTTGATCCCCAATACCACAACAGTCAAAGGTAGTATTAATAAAACTCAGATTCAAACCCAGGCCAGTCTGGTTGGTGCCTAGGACATGCGTTTTCTTCTCTGATGCTTTCTCTCTCTCTTGTCCAGTTCTGGTGAGGTCAAATGAAACAAAGTTTCCACTGAAGATCTACATTTTCTGAATCCTCCCCAAATTGAGACAGACTGTGAATGGGGCCTCCAATTCTTGTGAGAGTCTCTGGGAATGCTGACTTGCCTGTGTTCTATTAATCATCCTACCCAACTCAACTCTACCTGAATGTGAAAGTACAGCCCAAGAGTTGAGTGATGAGCCCTTACTTCTCCTTGGGTTCCAGTCACTACAAGTGGAATGTCCTTTAGCTGAGGGTCCTGATGAGACTGTGACTCTCATAACATGCAAACCAGCAAACCATGAACAAAAGTGGATTCTTCGTTCCTTTAAAAACAACCCACAAGGAGAATAGTACCATAACTTTTCAGGCAGTCCTTAATGCTTCCAAATTCAGATATACTATAATGACATTGTGGCATTGTGCTTACTTGGGGCACCAGGTCCAGATTCTTAACTGCTTACTAATCCTCCTCCATCCCACTAGTGGATCAATATACCCTTGATAGGCAGCTGAAATCTTTATTTTGGAAGGCAAAACAAACAAATACTTTCTACTGTTTGTTTTCCAAACTAAATAAATTAGTTCATATTTTGCCCAACAGTTTTGAGAGCTAAAAACTATCTTTTATATATGCTGAGATCACATCAGTTTTGGGGGTCAGAAAAAAACAGAAATGGGAACATACTAGTTCACTCTAGCCAGCATCTGGGTGGTCAGAGCATTATATGTATCTGGGGAAGATTGTCTGGGACTCTGTGTGACTTATGAAAGTGTAGGAGCTGAGACACATCAACATACTTCTGCCTTTTCTTGAATCTGACCTGTATTTGGGTGTTATGGTAAAGAACATGGAGCTTGTGATTCAAAATCAGTCCTTCTCAGTTTGCATCCCAACATCAGTGCCCACCAGCCCTATGACCTACATTACATAGCCCTATCAGGAATCAGATTAAATCCCTACTTCCTCAGCAAACTGGGGGAAAAGTTGTTAAATAAATGTGCATGTGTGACAGCTAAAGTGTCCCTAGGGGGGCACTGTCCATGCCATTAGGAGTATGGGTTATTTTCATTTGGAAAGAGGTAGCCCTCCCTGTTAAGCCCAATTAACCTAAACAGGGTGACGGTGTGGGTGCAGAATACCTACATTCCAGTACCCAGTGAAATGACATCTGTAGAACACACAGGTCAACTAACACTTGCTACTTTTATGAATTATAAAGTCCAAGGGAGTCACCTCCACCAACCTCCCCTGGAAACAGGGGAGGGGTGGCACTATGCCAAGCCCCAGAAATGAGAGAGAGCGTAGAGCAGCAGGGAAGCCCACTCTTGGTCCTCTCTTGAAAGCTGGACTCATGAATTCATCTTAAGACCAGGCTTTTTTTATTTCCTTAGAGAGTCCACCACCTCTTAATCACAAAAGTAATAAGAAATTCCAATATGTTTCTCCACCATGGCAAATCAGTTGTTCCAGCTGCCAGTCATCAGCCTCACCAGGAGATTCATCTCAAACCCCTTTCTCCAGCTTTGAAAGCAGCATTGACCCCCAAGGTGACACCAGACAATGAAAGCCGCTCTCCTCCACAGGCAGCCAGTGTGTGTAGGTTGATTGGATCACAACAGTTTTGTTAATATTGCTCCAAATTCTGAGGGGATCAGTTCCCTTCTTTATCCTTTGATCAACGGGCCCTGTTGTGTGCCCCACTGGTCAAGGTTGGAAAATTATTTTGACTGTGTATAGCAGGAAACTTTTCCTTTTGTCACTGATCATATTGTTGGACTCTAACATGCAGATTGCCTCCCTGAGGTTAAAGAAATGACAATGCAAAGTCCAGACATGCCCATAGAATCATGTGTTGTTGTGAGTAGGACTGTGTGAAGTTGTGAAGTCAGCAGGTAGTCAGACTTCAAACATTAAGAGAGACTACATCTGCTTGATGCATAGTAGCAGCTGTACGATTATGCTTGAATTAATGAGTGAGTTAAAGGATGTCCTTGACTATCATAAGAGAGAACGTGAATGTCTGACTGTCAGGAATTCCTAGAAGCTAGTGTTAGTAGAAGAAACATTTGGTTAGTGGGAGAGGCATTTCCTGTGCCACTCAGAAATGTGGCTCATTGGTAGAGTCCAAAGACAAGCCTATCTGGACCACAGGTGCCTGGCTCCAGAATTCTACCCATTCTGTTAAATGCATATATGAGATGGGAGTTGGATAAGTGTTAGAAACCCATGATTATTACACTCTCTGAACCTCAGGTTGCTGTGCTGGCAAATTGGAAACTTCCACAGCCCATAGTGTTGCCTGTAGTCTACAAGCAAAGTGCTCTATGTAACACTAAATCCTAAATTTGTACTGGAAGAGGATTTGTCCTGCACAACTTGTCTCGGCTCTCACAAAACAGAGGCAAGTCACAGGCCTCATTTGCTGAGAGGCGCCATCTTATACCCTACGTAAGTTTCCCTACATAAGTTTCTGGAAGTTTCCTTTTCAAATTCAGACTTTTAACTAAAAGCTAACACTCACTCCTTGGCACAACTCATCAAAAAGCCACTTTCTGCTCTCATGCTATTGACCAGCAGTAGCAGTAGAAGGAAAGTTACACAATAAAGTGTGTAACTGTTAGTCAATACTTGATCTCTGTACCGCCAGAGGTGAAGTTTCTGAACCTTCAGCCCCACCTACCTCAACTTCTCTACCATTTGATTTCATTGTTAAGGCAGCCAGCTGCACCTGTGACTCAGAAGCACATCTCTGAACTGCATCTCTCACCTCTGAGTTTCTGCCCTAGGCAGATTCTTCTACTGTCCTGGCTTCTGCAAGAACCTTCACTCACGCTGGTACTGCTGGGCTAGTGTGGGGGTGCCTCTTCTTGGGCATGTATTCCCTGGGCTGCTACTCACTCTGTGATGTGAGAGAGATGACCCAAGAACAGAGCTGGTGGTGGTGAAGCAATTCAATTCTTTATTGATCAGAGAGCCAAAGTTTTTAAAAGGTGGACCCGGAAGTGGCAAGTCAGAAACGTAAATGGTTTGACAATACCATACAGGGTTAGGAAAGGGGCAGAGAAAGGCAAAAGGGGATGGGAAAGGTAAGAACTTCCTTAGCAACAGTTGTGAGGGTTTTAACTGGTAGGATAAATAATATCCTTTGGGGAATTAGGGAGGAGACCTTTCTGGCAAAACAATGATTATGTAGATAATAAGGGAGCAGGCCATAGTGTCAGAAATGCAGGGTGCTTTGTGAGATGGGGAGTCTGATAAGAAAAGGCAAACCTTGGGGGGTCATGTCCCTCCTCGCTCGACCTCTCAGTAGAGAGAGAGAGAGACTGACAGGATGGATGTGGCCTTCAGATCAAGCCTTGCCAAGCTAAACCACATCCTCACATGCCTATATTCATGTGTGAGAGAATTAATGTGCTGGGACAGCTTTTGCTCAGGGAAGGATCAAGTTTGGTGGATAAGTGTCCCCTCCTATCCCTGTCCTTACTGCCTGAGTTCCAGAATGGATTCTGTTGGCATTCAAGTTGTGTTCACCTTAGTGTGCTCCACATAAAAGCATGAATGGTGCCACCTGAAGTATTTCTTGTACCCTGGTCTGTCCTAGAACCCAGTGTCTGTGACATAGTATGTCCTTCATAAATACCTGTGGACTAGTTGGCAGCTGAGAGAGGAGTGAGGGAAACACAAGTAACTCTGTACATAGAACAAAACAAAGTAAGTAACGATAAAGAATATTATAGGCAAAAACAGTGCATGCATTTCATGATACGTTGGAGGTACGGCCAGTGGTCCAATTTGATCAGAGCTTGGGGTATATTGTGGAGCCACAAATAATATTGTGTACTAAATCATTCTAAACACTGTTCCATGTGGAGACACTTAGGTGTGTTGGTATTGCAGTCAAATTCATGTGTAGCAATCTGTTCCCTTCACTAAACTACAACTTCCTCAGGCACAGGGATACTTGTATAGGAATGTGGCTGCTATACTGTAGGCACTTAATAAGTCCTGAGTTAAAATAATGTAGGGAGGTGGGACATTGGCTAACATAGTAGAGTTCACACGTTACCACACACAAAGGATTACCCAGGTTTAAGTTCCCAGTTCCCATCGGCAGGACAGAAGCTTCACAACCAGTAGAGCAGTGCAGTAGGTATCTCCCCTCTGTCTCTCTCTTTCCTTCTTTCTTCTTCTTTTTCTCACTCTTCATCTTTCTCTCTCTCTATCTCTCACCCTCTATCCAAAAAAGAAAAGAAAAAGCCACTGGGAACAGTAGAGTCCTACAGGCACTAGGTCTACTCAGCAGTAACACTGGTGGCAAATAATAGCAATAACAACATTACTAATAATGGTAGAGGGGTGTATGCATGTATGGAAGGATGAAAAGACAAATGGACAGTGATAGAGTTGGATAGATAGATGATGGCTATTGAATGGGGCGAAGGCCTGATTCTTTAACCAGTACAGCTTTCAGTGTTTGGCAGACAGCAAACAACATAGTTTTCCCAAGCTCATTTCATTACAACTAATGAAAAATGTGGCTCATGGAGCTAACAGTGGCCTCTGGGCTCTAGAAAGCACCAAGTGTTCTGTTGACCCACTGAGTAGAGAAGAGTGCCTACCCTGCTGCACAGGGTCTTAAACAGCTGGGCGAACTTTCCTTTGTGATAAACACACCCATACTTATAAGAAACACCTCCACAGGAGAGTAAGTTGTTAGTTCACTCAAGAACTACAACAAAACAAATAGGGAAATTTGTATTTCTACAATGGGGGAGGGGGGATCCATGCTTCCACAATGTCTTTGTGACCTCTTATTATCCCATTTGTTTTTGGAGTAACATGTACAATACTGAGCTCCATGCTGACAAACACCAACACTGGAACTATTGCCACAGTCAATGCAAACAGCCTTCTTCCCTGGGTAAGATTATTATTTGGTATACAGGCAGAATTGTGGTTGTCTGGGCAAGCTGAGCATAAATATAAGCCATGATTCAGAAGATGACTCTAGCGAGTTTGCAAATACGCAACTTTCAGGTGGCTAAGGCACATAACTGAAGCTCCACATTGCCTTTTTGAATCAGTAAGCATTGCCTACTCTCACCACCTCTTAAGGACTTGGGGGACTATGGAAAATTCAGACTTTTGAGGATATGAGTAAACCTGACATAATGATGGTTTACCAGAAATAAAACTTTCAAATCAGATCACACTGCTGTCAGTAGCGTTTTGAGCGGGAAGATGGTAATTCTGCCTCTTCACATGTTCCTTTAAACACTTGAACTCATGTTCCATTGGATTAAGCTTTGGGAGGGCTGGGTCATCTGGGGCTATTAATTCTATTCTAGAGAGGGTGAAGAAAAGTGGTGCTAGTCTAAAAATATAGCTCTCTGAACTTTTAAACCCTCAAATCTCTTTGATTATGTGACTTTTCTGTCTTACTCCTGAACCTGAGTTCTTTCATTTTTTTAATAAATCCATTTATTCACTGAAATCAGTAGAGTAACTTCAGAAGGAACTGAGATGGGTATAAAGCTCAGCATCACTTCACATAGGGAAGGGAGTGAAAGAGAGTCAGCATAATGAGATAACTGCTGACTGGAGAGCCTGAGAGTGATCCACACTACAAGTGACAAGGCCCACTTTCTCCTGTGACATGGTACCAGTTATGTCATCTAAATGGGCACATGTATAAGCCTGAGGTCATGTGCAGTTCTCAAAGGCCAGGCTGCCCCTGTGAATGAGGCTGCAACTCATTCTCTGCCAGAATAGGCAACATCAGGGAAAGATCCTGGTCCTGTAGTGTTGGCCCTCTTTTTATAGTTGGCAATGTTGGAAGATGACTCATTTTTTATGAAGACCAAGGCCTCACTGACATGGTGTGAAGTGGGAGAAGGCCCCAGCCGTGTTCCAGATACTCTGTTACCTGACTCATCTCACCTGACTGAAAAGCTCTCATATTGACAGCTTCCTCAGCTGCAAATATTACAAGATTGACAAGTGATCCTGCATTCAGAGAGGGAACTGGCATGGCAGGAGAGCGATTATGAGCCAGATCCTGGATGGCAGCCTGTAGTGAGCCACTTATGAGCTCCACGGGCAGCAGCAGAGGAACCTTAGCCTAGGAACCTGTTCCTCCATGAAAAGAGAGCTGTGTCTATCCAAGAAGGGAAGAACTGTTCCCTTAAAGCCAACACAAGCAAAACAAACCCCTAAAATATGTTCGGTGCCAGCTTTTGCTCCTTTGAAATCTGTGGGCTTCACTTGAGGTGCAGTCTGATGCTTGTTTTTCCTTGATTTCAGCTTCCATTTTCTCCAACAATCACTCAAGCCGAAGTGGAACAGCTGCTGGGGCCGTGCCACCCCCACATCCTGTCAGTCACCCTTCTCCGGGACAGAATGTACAGGGGAGCCCCCACAACCCCTCCTCCCAGTTACCTCCACTCACAGCTGTGGACACCAGCGCTGAGAGGTAAGGCCATCTGTCTTTCTCTTCTAATAGGTATCACCGCCAAGCCAAACCTCCCTCCACTGAGAAAGTACTTTGACAGTTGCTGAATTTTATTAATAATCCACTGGTGGGTTGTATTATCCAAAGGTGACATTTTAAAAGTACACACACAAAGCATGTGGACCAAATATCTTATTATCTGTTTTATTTTTCCACGTGAGGAAAGAAAAGATGTTGCCAATAGCCAACATGAGTGATGTGTGCTAGTAAGTGGATCAGAACATCCTTGTTTTTCTCACCTTTCTTCAGTTTGTTTCAGGAACTCAGTTTTAAGTTATTGTCCTACCAGTTTGGAATGTTTTCCAGATGTGTGCCTTTATCACATAGGTCATTAGTGTGAGCCAGAGTATGGAATAAGGGATACAAATTTTTACATGGTTGGCTAGAAAGAGGCTGGTAGCTGGATGATTTCTGATGAAATTAGCCTCACAGAGAGTTTCTAAGAGATAGTGTTTATTTATTTATTTATTTTAAATGGTATAGGGAACGCATAGTAAACAAAATAGCTGTAGTAATGCTTATGAGCAATATAGAAACTTGAACCAAGGGGGTTACAGTGGAATAGTAAATATTAAGAATATCATTTTTTCTGAATATTTGTTATTGAAAACATATATGGAAGGGGCTGGGTGGTGGTTTATTCAATTAAGCATATACATTACCACATGTAAATACTGCAGGAGAAAAGCTTTATAAGTGGTGAAGCAAACTTTCAGGTGTCTCTCTTTCTCTCTCTCTCTCTCCTCTCTCAATTTCTCTGTCCTATTAAATAATAAAATAGAAAGAAAAATAAAAAGGAAAAAATGACCACCACAAAGTAGTGGATTCTGAGACCTAGCTATAACCCTGGTAGCAGTAAGAAGGAGAGAAAGAAAGAAAGAAAGAAAGAAAGGAAAAAAGAAGGAAGAAAGAAAGAAATGCAAAATTTATTAAAGGGTTACTTTTTTTTAAAAAAAGATATATGTATTAATGAGAAAAGAAGAGGGAGAACCAGATACCACTCTGGTACATGTGCTGCTGGGGATCAAACTCAGGACCTCATGCTTAAGGGTTCAATGCTTTATCCACTGCACCATCTGCAGGACCACAAAGAGTTACTCTTTAAGAGACAGAGTTACTCATTATTGTTATGTATGTGAAACAGAGAGGAAAGATCATAATTCTATCCTGAGTTTCACCCCTAGACACCATCGTAGAAAATTCTATCATTAACAGAAACTGACACTACAGGAGAGTGTAGGAGTATGGAGGCAAAGAGGGTGCTGAGTAGAAGGGAGGCTGAGGGAGAAACAACAATAATAAATGGACTTTAGGAGTCTGAGTTTCCGACAGCTATAAAAGATCTGTATGAATGTGTCTAATGGCCAATTAAAAATGCAATCAGAGGATGTCAGATTTATTTTAACAGTCCTATGTACACGGTAAAGTGTAAACAAATTATTAGCCTCCTCCCACAGGGGCCGTCAGCAAAGCAGTGTGGATGATAACCATCCATTAAATATATTGATATGGGGGGGAAGGCAGTCTTTCCACTTATTAGATGTGTTCCTGACAGTTGAGAGGAGCTTATTTACTTCAGAATATCATTTTGCTTCTAGTTGGGTTTTAAGAGATACTAACATAGGCTTTCCCTCACCCCTTTTCATTCTTCCTGGCTGGGAATCATACCTCATGTAATAGGGAAGCTGCAAAATGATCGTTCCAGACTTCCTCTTACTTCATTCCTCTTACCAGTATCCATACTGACTCTCTACAAGATTATCAGAAGAATCATAATCAATGTGTCTGCTACCAAACTCAAGTAAAACTACCATAGTTGTGTGCCCCCAGGAATATGTCTAAAATGAATTTCCTAGCTTTCTTCTACCCTAAAATCCCTAATCTCATTTGCTCTAATCCTATTTTTTGGTTCCTGTTTATTGACAATTTTGTCTCAACTTAGGTCATGTCACCTTCCAAACATCAAGTTACAAATGCCATGACTCTATCCCAACTTGTCTGAGTGATGACCTCACCAATGTTTCCTGAACCCTTGCATCTCCAGAGCTCTGGCCCACTAGGGGAAGATAGAAAGAGGATGGGGTATGGATTGGCCTGTCAGTGCCCATGCTCAGCAGAAAATCAGTTACAGAAGCCAGAACTCCTACCTTCTGCTTCTCAAAAACAACCTTGATCCATACTCCCAGTGGGGGAGAAGTGATAGGATGAAGGCTAAAAGGGCTCTGAACTCCAGCTCCATCAGCACCCAGAGAAAGAAAAGGAAAAGGATAGGGACATATGAAGGTAGTTATGATATCATGCATGACTTAGAGGAAAAAAGAGGATTAAATCAGAACAAGGGGGGCAACTATGTATAAATGTGGGCAGATAGTTGTAGAGATGATAGTTGGCCCATGTCTACAACCTTAGGGGAACTGTGGTGGATTGCAGTGGGGAGACTGAGGATTCAGAGCTCTGGTGGTGGGAATGGTGTGGATTTAAACCCTTGTCAACATGTAATTCTGTAATATACATATAAAAGAAATGTATCTTCCACCAAAAAGAAAAAAAAAAAAGATTTTAAACTGCTGGGAAATTGTGCAGACGCAGTTACATCTACCATGTTGTCCCTTCGGGCTATTGCTAGTTCCCGTGAGAATTGGGACATTCTTGGAGCACCTGTTCCGCCATGTTGTGCCCTCAGGGCATTGTCTATTCCCCGCAATGGTTATGGTGCTCTGGTTGCTCCTCCCCCTTCCCATTCTCACGAGAGTTGTTATCCTACCCTGGAGTGCTGTGGTTACTCCTCCCCCTTCCCATTCTTGGGAGAGCTGCTCCCATAAAAGCCCTTCTCCTTCCGCACCTCTCTCTCTTGCCGGTGCTTCACTTTGGTGTTTAGATGCAGGAAAGGTTACTGCGTGAGACGGCCATTTTTGCTACCTCCATGTGGCCCAACCTGCTTCTCTTGCACCCAACTCTGAGGTGCCAGTGCAAATAAAGATTTGTTTTCCCTCTTTGCTCCGGACCTCCTCTCTCTCTTCTCAGAGTTGGGTGTAAGAGAAGCAGGTTTGGCCACATGGAGGTAGCAAAAATGGCCGCCTCACGCAGTAACCTTTCCTGAATCTAAACACCGAAGTGAAGCACCGGCAAGAGAGAGAGGTGCAGAAGGAGAAGGGCTTTTATGGGAGCAGCTCTCCTGAGAATGGGAAGGGGGAGGAGCAACCAGAGCACCACAACCATTGTGTGTGGGGGGAATAGACAATGCCCTGAGGGCACAACATGGCAGAACAGGTGCTCTGAGAATGTCCCAACTGTCAAGGGAACTAGCAATAGCCCGAGGGGACAACATGGCAGATGTGCCTGCGTCTGCACAATTTCCCAGCATTAACCCTTGTTTGAGTAAACAATAGCAACTAAACAAAAGTAGGACTTTCAACCTAAACAGTTAACTAACATTATAGATGTGTTTATTATATGGTCCTATTCTCTGGGTTGTTTTATTGCATTTTTTGAATTTCTATTAGTGACTTAATATTGATTTACAAAAGTATAAGATAACAAGGATATAATTCAACACCTCTCCCACCACCAGAGTTCTGTGTCCCCATTCCCTCCATTGGAAACTGAATTAGTTCTCCCCAGGACTATGGGTTGACTGTTATTTCTGTAACTATCTATATTCATATATATATATTTGGCCCTTTTTCTATGGTATGTCTTCTTTTACTTTCTAAGTCAGACTTACTACTGTTACTACTTCTGAAGTCCTTTCTTTTTTATTAGTGATTTAATATTGATTCACAAAATTATGATAACCTGTGTAATTCCACATCTTTTTGCACCACCAGAGTTCTGTGTTCCCATTCCTCCATTAGAAACTGCAGCAGTTCTCTCAAAGTCACAGATATGGATTAACTATTATTTCTATAACTATCTGTATTTATATATATCTATATTGGCCCATTTTTCTGTGGTACTTACTGACTTCTCTTCCTTTTTAAGTCACAGGTACTACTTCTGAATGTCCTTCCCATTTTAAAAAATAATCTTATTAGTGATTTAATAGTGATTAATAAAATTGTAAGGTAACAGTGGTACAATTCCACACAGTTGCCAACATCAGAGTTCCATGTCCCGTCCACTCCTTTGGAAGCTTCCCTATTCTTTACCCTTATGGGAGTATGGACCAAAATTCTTTATGGGGTGCAGAAAGGTCTGGCATCTGTAACTGTTTCTCTACTTGCAGGTGGATCCATACCCCCATCCTGTATATATATTCAACTGCTTTTTTTTTTTTTTGCCTCCAGGGTTATCACTAGGGTTCGGTGCCTGCACTATAAATCCACTGCTCCTAGAGGCCAGTTTTCCCATTTTTTATTGCCCTTGTTGTTGTTATTGTTAGTATAGCTATTGTTGTTATTGGATTGTACAGAGAAATAGAGAGAGGAAGGGAAGAGAGGCACCTGTAGACGTGCTTCTCTGCTTGTGAGGCAACCCCCCAGCGGGTGGGGAGATGGGGGCTCGAGCCAGAATTGGGATCCTCACACAATTCCTTATGTTTTGCACCACTGTGTGTGTGCTTAACTCTCTGAGCTACTGCCAGGCTGCCCCTTGCCGCTCCATCCTGTTTCTATCTTTCCCTTGTGGGATAGGTCGCTGGAGAGATGGGGATCCAGGACACATTGGTGAGCATGAGCATTTTTAGGAAGACTGAATTTGCCTACATTTCTTTTTTCATATATATTGTATTGTGATAGAGATAGAGAGAAATAGGGCAGTATGGAGGGAGAGAGAGTAAGAGAGACCCGAAGCACTGCTTGGCCACTGCAGGTGGGATGTGGGTCCTCATGTATGGTAACTTGGTAACTTACATGCTTCTTTTTTCCCCTCTTCCTTTCTCTGGGTTCTGATGGAACTGGAGTTCAGAGCTCTCTGGTCATCTTCCCCTAACATTTATCCCTCTGGGAGTATGGAGCAAAATGTTTTATGGGGTGCAGAAGGTACAAGGTTTTATGGGGTGCAGAAGGTACAAGGTACAACTGCTTCTCAGCTGTTCATGGACATTAGCAAGTCAATCCATAGCCTCAGCCTGCTTCTGTTTTTCCCTAGTGGGGTAGGGCTCCAGAGAGGTGAGGTTTTGGGTCATCTGCCCAGGGAGTTCAGGATGAAATTGCAGTAGCATCTATAATCAAATGATATGAATCAAATGGCATATGAAATGGTATGAAGCAACCACTACAGAGCTGCTGTTGCAATCAGCATTGAAATGTTACTAAACATCATCTAGGTGTGACTGAATGACCCAGATATAGAAGCCAGAGGGTAGTGTTAAATGATTATAGAAATTGCTATGCAATCATGGGAGGGGAACTGGATAGGAAAAGAAAGGAAAAGGAAAAGGAAAAGTCTTTATAGGACTGGTGAATGAAGTGGACGTTTTGCACTTTTGTTGCTTTTTCTCCACACAGGATGTATGTGTCCCCTCCTTGTGCCAGCCCAACTGGAATGGGCAAGTGTGTAGTCAGTTATCTCTTCCCCTCAGGTTTAGAAAGGAGGATGACATAAAATAGCCCTGAATTATTTTTTCACCGTGTTGCATTAGTGTCCAGCATAAAAACACTAAGAGGAAATATGCTTACCTTCCGCTTTTGGTTTATATATTTTTGCCTCTGTTTGCTTAGGAAATCCCCCAGTAAAAACTCCTGAAGTTTTTGTAACGGAAACAGGTTTATCACACTGTGAGTTTTAGTGGAAAATTGACATTTTTTCCCTTCTTTGTAGGCATTGATT
Source organism: Erinaceus europaeus (assembly GCF_950295315.1). NCBI lineage: Eukaryota > Metazoa > Chordata > Mammalia > Eulipotyphla > Erinaceidae > Erinaceus > Erinaceus europaeus. The sequence goes on along the minus strand of NC_080171.1, from coordinate 76,690,893 downwards.
CATCATTTACTTAGCTCTAACTTGTGAATAAAGTGGATTGAGTCACTGTGAGAAGTTAGAAAAGGTCCCTCACATCTGTCTAGTTAGCATCAGGTTCTTTGATCCTTACCATCATAAAATAAAATAAATCAAGCCCTCTCAATTTGATGAGGTCCCGCTTTTATTTTGAAATAGTATCTGAATGACACATCATTTCATCAATGTAAGCTGTACCATACCACATCACCTAATGTTATTTTAAACTTATTATGGGAAGTGGCTTTTTACTGTGTCATGTTGAATGAAACAGTGGGACTTTATGACAGTGGCTTCCCATAAGAGAAACTGGTATCTTTGGAAATGTTCATTTATCTGGGTCATGAAAATAAAAACATTGTTGGGAATCTCTTTTTAGTTGAATGTGTCACTCACTCATCATATCCAAGAACTTGTCACCTGCCTCACTCCATTATGAAGAAGACCATATATTGGTGTGCTCTGTAGTATAAGTAACAGAGTTTCAGTGGACTTGTGGATTGACCTTAGTGGAAGGACTTGTACAGAGCTGTCTATGAGTCCCATCTCTAAGCCAGAAAAGGATGAAATCAAGGAAAAGAGGTAGTAACCTAGAGGAATGTGTAGTTTAGTACAGGAATCAATAGAAGAAAATATTAGGGGCATTGTTTTTGAAAAGTAGTCCAATTTTGTTGGCCAAATACTGAATGCCAATTTCTTTTTTTTTTAAATTTTTTATTTATAGAAAGGAAACATTGACAAAACCATAGGACAAGAAGGGTACAACTTCACACAATTTCTTAAGTCTGTATCAAGTATAGGAAAACTTGTTTTTCCTTCATATCAGACATTACATTAGTAGAATTCTAGGTACCTCAATATTTGTCTCTTTGGGTAAGCAGGGTGGTTTTCATAGATAGTAGCTTTCTAATTTGAATTTAAGAAAATAGCAGTAAGGGACTAAAATGTCTTATTTATTTTTCAATTTCACATCCTGTGGCTATGAAAGGCTCTTTAGTTGTAATCAAACCAGCCTGTTTTCCAACTTTGTATCTGTCTTTTAATTTAGGATCTTTGTCAACCTAAAGATATCTGTTGTTAAAAATAAAATAAACATACCCTTTATTCAACTGAAAGCTACCCATCTTGTTTCTCAATCCAAAAGCCCTTCTTCTCTCTCATAAATCACAAAGGCAAATACCCTGTAGTCTTTTGGTTTATTTATTTATTTATTATTATCCAAACACCATCTTGCTAAGATAATTCCTGTTACTAGGGAAGAAACTTTATTTCCTCATAACCTCCACAGTACATTGTACCTCACTATGGAGGGTTTGGCAAGGGCAAAGAACCAGTGAGGAAAATGCCTAAAAATAGGAAGTCACTTCCATCACCCATCCTCCAGTGAGGAGGTTCCCAGAAAGGATTGTTTCTTTTATTGGTCCAGAAGAGAAATACCTCAATTCTCAATGTTACTGTAATCTTTTTTATTCTTTTTTACTTTTATTAGTAATTTAATATTGATTTACAAAATTATAAGATAATAGTGGTATAATGCCATACCTTTCCCAGCACCAGAGTTCTATGTCCTCATTCCCTTCACTGGAAACTGTAGTAGTTCTACCAAGGTTACAGATATGGGTTGACTATTATTTCCATTATAATACCTCTGTTATATTTCTATATATTTCTAGTATATATATATATATTTATTCTTTTTTTTTTCAAACTCCTGTCCTCTGTACCTTTCTAAGTCACACCTACTACTTCTGGGTGTCCTTCCTTTCCCCCTCCCTTTTTTTCCCTTTCTCTCTTTGGGTCCTGATGGAATTGAAGTTCAGAGCCCTCTGGTCATTTCCCCCTAACATTTATCTCTCTGGGATTATGGACCAAAGTTCTTTACGGGCTGCAGAAGGTGGGAATTCTGGTTTCTGTAATTGCTTCTCCACTGGACATGGACATTAGCAGGTTGATCCATACTCCCAGCCTGTGTCTGTCTTTCCCTAGAGGGGTAGGGCTTTAGAGTGGTGAGGCTCAAGTTCCGGGACACATTGGTGAGGTCATCTGTCCAGGGAGTTCAGGGTGAAATTGTAGTAGCATCTGCCAACTTGATGGCTGAAATGCAGTAATATAAAGCAGGACAAAATGTTTAATGAACAGGAACCATAAAGTAGGAATAGAGCATATGGGAATAAGGATTTTAGAATGGATAGAAGCTAGAAAGTCTGTATTTTAGGTATGTTCATAGGGACCATGACTGTGGTAATTTTTGTTGGAGTTTGAGAACTAGATTGCACGTGGAGTAATAATATTTTCTAGGAAGATGATGTCAGAGTTGAGAAGAGGAATAGGAAGCTGATCAGGGCAGAGAGTGGCTCCAAAACTTGAAGAAAATATATAAATACAATAAACTATTTATCACATTGATCTGACCCAGGGTTCATATCTACTCACATTTACCACAAGATACTATATAATGTCTAAGTCACTGTCAGTCTGTGTTTGCAGTCCATGGTCACAGCTAGGAACATTCTGGCTGCACTTATTTCAGGACCGGTTTTCCTGAAGTCACAGAGCAGGATGACTAAACCTCCCTTTAGAGGGTGGGGCAGTCCTTACCATTGCATAGTACAAAGCACAAGGACCCAGGCAAGGATCCAGTTTGGAGCCCCCAGCTCCCCACTTGCAGGCGGGTCTATTTACAAGCGGTGAAGCAGGTCTGCAGGTGTCTATCTTTCTCTCCCACTCTCTGTCTTCCTCTCCCCTCTCAATTTCTCTCTGCCCTATCTAATAACAACAACAACAACAATGGAAAAAAGACGGCTGTCAAGAGCAATACATTTGTAGTGCAGGTACCAAACCTTATCATTAACCCTGGAGGAAAAAAAAAGAAAAAGAAAAAGAAAGAAAGAAGAAAGGAAGGAAGGAAGGAAAGAAGGAAAAAGGAACAAAGAAAAATATATAAATATAAATACAGTAATCAGCAAAGTAACAGGAGTCCCCTGCTCTCTGTGCATTTGATCCTTTGAGAGGCAACCACTTTAAGAGGCAGAGGCAATCTTAAATTATGATGTTGTGAAGAGAAGTTACAGAGTGCTGTAGAAACATACAACTTTGAATACTTAACTTTTGCTCCACCCAAAAGAAGAAATATCCCTTAAAATATAAGCAACCCATTTCTCTTCCCTGCTCACATCATTTTCCCCATCATACTTGGAATAAAATTCACTAGTCTTTCAATAGTCTGCATGACCCTTTATGGTCTGGTCCTTAATTACATCCATCCAGCACTGCTTTTCCTGTTCAATCTTCTTTAACCACATTGACATTCTTACTGCTCCTGGGAAACAGCAACTCATGTTGCCTAAGGGCCTTTCTATTTGCTATTCCTGAAACCTGAAAAAGTTCCTTCACCAGAATTTCATTATTTCTTGTGCTTGCTCTCTACTCATGTTACATCTTCAATTGAGAAACGTCTTTGTCATCTATTCTAAAGCTTGTCCCCTTATAGCCTCACTTTATTATCCCTGAAGTTTGCTCTATTTTTTATGGACTTCCTAATCTCTGAAATCACACTGCCTGGCTAATTTCCTTCCATCCAATTAGAACAAAGGCACCCCCACCACAGAGATTATGGCATGCACAGTACTAGCTTGTCCATAACTCTTATCCCTTTAGTGCTAATCCAGGGGTACCTGAGAAGTTGTATAGAATAATGAAATATGAACAGAATGGAGGAATATAACTGAATCCTTTATTATCTATTGGAAAGATAACAGTAACCTGAGCAGGTGATTGTTTCTCTTCTATAACTGAATTCTCCTCTGGGTAACCCCATGGCAATGTAGGAGATGCTGTTGTGAACATGTATGTGGCTCAAATATGTGTTCACCTCAGCCTGGTTTCCAAGTGCTTTCAGTTTTGAAATGCATTGATTCTTTACTTTAGACTAATTATAAGAACTTATAGTAGGCAACTATTAGAATGTCTGTGAATGTAATCATATCATTTAAACACCAATGAAGTTGTTTTACCTCCCTCTGAATGCCAAACCAGTCATCTCTATTCTGTTCCCACATTCCAAACAAATCCACATCATGTAAAGCCCAAGATGATGTTTTTCTAGTCTCCCAGCATTTTTAGTCAGGAAAGGGAGTCATGACAATAACAAAGACAGGATTGAGGTAAAGTAGAATTCCTTTCCCGGCAAACTCTGTTTTAGTGTGTTAGCATGAAACAACCTGGAGTTCAAACCAAGCCATTATCTTATTCAGATGTTTTTTCTGTTCATACACTGTCTCTGAAACAGCAAATCATATGAAGGTAGAATTTTGAAAGCAAAAGCTCACAAACCTTTCAATCCCAATCAGGACAGCCACATACTACAAAGCACCTTGTTTCTGAGGCAAAAAAAAAAAAAAAAAAAAAAAAACTTCAAAAAATGAACTCTTCTGCTCACTGTTTTAACTGTGTGATCTGGAAATAGGCCTCTTTAAAAAATTATGTTAAAGATTTTATTTACTTATTAATAAGAGGTAGGATAGGAGAAAGAGAACTAGAGCATCACATGCATTGCCAGGGATTAAACTTGGAATCTCCTGCTTGAGAGTCCAAGGCTTTATCCACTGTGCCCCTCCTAGATCATTGACCAACTCTTAAAACAAACAAACAAACAAACCAAAAAAATGCCCTAAAACTTCCCCAGTGCCTCCACAGCCCACAGCAGAGAATCCATCCCCAAAGCTCTAAGTCTGTTGAGCTGGAAGGTGGATTCCAGGATGTAGGGACCCACAGGTTTAAGGCTGAGAGGTAGCCTTATACAGGCTCCAGTAGTCTCCTGTGTGGTCCCTCAAGCCGGTTAGTTACTTGCTTTCTTATTTATTTCCTTTTTTTTAAAGAGAAAGAGAGTGAGAGACACAAGAGCACCAGAGTTTCCTTCAGTGGAAGTGGGGTCCAGGCTCAAACCTGGGTCTTGCACATGACAAAGCAGCATGTTGTCTTAAGTGAGCTATTTTGCTAACCAGGCTTCTTTCCTTTTCCCTTCTTTTCCCTTCTTTTCCCTTCTTTTCCCTTCCCTTCTCCTCTCCTCTCCTCTCCTCTCCTCTCCTCTCCTCTCCTCTCCTCTCCTCTCCTCTCCTCTCCTCTCCTCTCCTCTCCTCCCTTCCCTTCCCTTCCCTTCCCTTCCCTTCCCTTCCCTTCCCTTCCCTTCCCTTCCCTTCCCTTCCCTTCCCTTCCCTTCCCTTCCCATCCCTTCCCTTCTCTTCTTTTCTCCTCTCCTACAGTTCTGCTTTCACTTCTCTTCTATTTTTTCTCTTTATTGGGGGATTAATAATAGGCCTCTTTTTTCCCAAGAGGAATGATTGCTAAGGGTCTGTACATCTTTTTGCAATTGAACACTGCCTTTTTATTATTGATGAGGAGACTATTGGGGGGTAAGAAACAAAAGTTCTTTGGATTAGGCTTTTTGCTCCCTTTACTTAGAAATAGTCTGGTCACTTTCCTGTCCAGCTGCAAGAGAGAAGGAGAAAAGCCATTCTCAGTTTTACCTCATCTTCCTCAGAGTCAATGATTGGAATCATTCTCTTAGATAAGGTATTTTCCCCTCTGAGCAAATATAATATACACTTACATCTGTTGCACAGGTCACCTACCTGGACACAAGAGTTGGCACAGAGATTGGATTGGTGGTCTATTGAACAGAATAGTTTTTCAGTAGCAATGACCAACATTTAATAAACACCTTAGCATGGTATTGGGTAAAGCATTTATTAGGGTGAAATAAAATGGTGACAAATGACTGAGACCGGGTGCTCTTTTCATCTTTACAAGTCAAGAGCCCGTCTCAATTGTAACTTTTTAATGTATGCTCTTTCCTCCAGTTCACTTCTCCAGTGAAATTTAAGACTTGCATACAAGAGAAGGTGAAGAAAACTCCTTTGTGGTTACTACAATAGAACTTGACGCTTTGTAGATGGAAATCAAAGCACCCGCCTACAGCACATGTTACTACTGAACACACCAATATCCAACTAGTTACTCTCCAAATGTATGGATTGCACTGACTTTTGAGGTCTCATTTGGCAGTGGCTTTCAAAGACACCTGGCCATACTTGGCAGGAGTACTGTATCTAAAGTTCTAAAAGTTATTTCACTGCCTTCAAGAAACTAATATGTACACTTTAAAGTCATGAGAAAGTTACAGGGTAGGATTTAAAATGGTATAAAAATTTACCTATACACTTTTATGTCTAGACAGAAGTAACATGCATTTTTTTCATTCCTCAGCTAGCATTCTTATTATATTCTCCACTGAATGTCTTTTTTTTCAGTTTAACATATTCAGACTGAACTTTGTGTCCAATACCAGGCTGAACAAGAGAAATATGCTTCCCTCGGCAACAGGACCATGATTTAATTCTCTGACTTTGACCTATTCTGAGCTGGCCAAGGAATGATATAATTTTAGATCTTTTTTTTTTTTTCATCAGCAGAAGTTTTGACATCAAATGGCTAAAACCACTCTGGATAAATTTTCTTCTGGCTGGCACTTTTTTTTTGAAAGGAAGACTTGGCAGAATCATCATTTTCTTTCTTCTGTCCATATCATGTCAGATTCAGAAATAGACAAACAACTAAGTCATGGCCAATTTTTCAGTCAAGATATTGGGGGTGGGGGATGACTCTTGGTTAAATCTGTTCTGCATAAATCATTTCTGTTATATACCCTGAATATCCTCACCTCCTTCCTTTTTATTTCCCAGCAAGAAAAAAAGTCATACCCTAGGTCATACTTCACTATTTACCAGAAAATAACAAAACAAAACAAACATACTCCTGTGCTCTGGGCATTGCTTATTTTGTTTCCTTAACTTACAACTTAGTCCCTCTACTCAAGTAGGAAAACATTCTTCCAGAACTCTGTTATTTCTTTTTCTCACATTCACTCATTGTAATATTTATTTGCATTTTCTTGATATATATAAATATATATATTTAATTTTAGATAGAGATAGAGAGAAATTTAGAGAGAAGAAAAAGCAGGGGAGAGGGAGAGAGAACTGTAGCACTGCTTTACCCCTCCTGAAGCTTTTGCCCTGTGAGTGGGATCCTGGGGCTTAAACATGGATCATGTAAACTGTAATGCATGTACTCTACTAGATACACCACTATGCGATTCCCTTTGTATTTTCTTTTAAATGTTTTGATGGGGGGGGGGGGAGGCAGGCGGTAGCGCACCTGACGCACAGTGCAAGGACTGGCTTAAGGATCCCAGTTTGAGCCCCCGGTTCCCCACCTGCAGGGGAGTCGCTTCACAAATGGTGAGGCAGGTCTGCAGGTATCTATCTTTCTCTCTCCCTCTTTGTCTCCCCTCCTCTCTTGATGTCTCTCTGTCCTATCCAACAACAACATCGGTGGCAACAATAACAATAACTACAACAAGGTCAACAAAATGGGAAAAAATGGCCTCCAGGAGCTGTGGATTCGCAGTGCAGGCACCCAGCAGTAACCCTGGAGGAAAAAAAAAAAAGTTTTGATGTGGGGGTTAGGCAGTAGCACCATGGGTTAAGCGTACTTGGTGCGAAGCACAGGACCGGCGTAAGGACCCAGGTTTGAGCCTCCAGCTCCCCACCTGCAGGTGCTTCGCTTCGCAAGCAGTGAAGCAGGTCTGCAGGTGTCTATCTTCTTCTCCTCTCTGTCTTCACCTCCTCTCTCGATTTCTCTCTGCCCTATCCAACAACAGCTATAACAACAATAACAATAACAACCATAACAAAGGCAACAAAATGGGAAAATTAACCTCCAGGATCAGTGGATTTATAATGCTGGCACTGAACCCCATGATAACCCTGAAGGCAAAAAAAAAAATTTTTTTTAATTTTTTCAGATGATCATTTTGCCTACAGTCAACCTCACAGTTCTCATTTCCTCATGCTCTCTGGTATCTTGAACAATCATTTTTGAGTGAGTCTTAATCTTGTCTACCTTGATAAATTATTTGTAGTTAAATTGGCCCAGCCTCTTGTAGGAGAAAAGGTACACTAAGTTCTACAGAAGGATAGATCCAGCATTCTGACTAGTTAGAAACAGAACCATCCAATGGACAGTCATCCCTTGGCCTGCTTCAGTTCTGCCCAGATGGACAGTGTTGCAATTACCCACACTTCCCAGTGGCCATTTCTTCATTACTGAAAGCTGGTCTTGATTGTCTCAGAAGCAGAATTCAATTTGCAGTTCCCCCAGTAATGTGCTGTGATTCATTCGGGGACAAATCTGGATTGAACCGAGTCCAAGTGTCTCTTTTGTGAGACAGAAGGGAAGTATAAGTAGATACTATAGTCACCCAGATGAGTCAGCCAGGAATTCATGAAGTGATTCATAAATCATTATAAAGACCACTAAAGTCTACTAAAATGGAGTGCTGTCTGGCTGTACAAAGTGGGGTATTATCATTTTTTTTAAAGATGTTAAATCAAATGTGAAATCCTTAAAACTGTGCTTTTGTTTTTAGGTTTTGAAAAGGATTCCTTACCCCTTCCCTAGCAGTGGGCCAACTGCTAGAGCCAGCCATTTATTTATTTATTATTGATTAGTTTTCACAGATGAATTTTAAAGCCACCACAGATGATACTCTGTAATACTTTAGGGGAATAAAAATACCTCCCAAATCCACTTTACACCAGTTTGTATCTATTATTTCTACTCCCTGGCAGCAAATCAATAATATTTTTCATGTGAACACAATGAAACAAGCTGTTCTGGTACATTCTTCTTTCTTTGGGAGGTCTATAACCCATGTGGAAAAGGAGGTGGGGGCTCTCTAAAAAATGTCTCTCAGTATTTAATCTAGTTGATCATGTAAGCATTTCTTGTCAAAGAGTTAACTTCCAAAATAATAGTAAAGCTTTCAGTCCCAGTTGCTGTGTAAAACAGCTTATGTGTACCACACAAATGGAAGAAAAATAATTAAGACATATACAGGGCAGGAGGCTAAATGGTGGCACACCTAGTTAAACACACATATCACAATGCAAAGGTTCTGAGTTTAAACCCCCATTCTCTACCTGCAGGGGGAGAGGGATGCTTCAGAAGCAGTGAAGCAGGTCTGCAAGTGTCTCTCTTTCTTCCTCTCTGCCTCCCCTTCCCTCTCCATTTCTCTCTGTCCTGTCATATAAAATAGAAAGAGGAGGAGGAAAAAATAGCTACTAGAGCTGTGGATTTGTAGTATCAACACTGATCCCTAGAAATAAACCTGATGACAAAAAGAAAGAAAGAAAAGGAGGGAGGGAGGGAGAGAGGGAGGAAGGAAGGGAAGAAGGAAGGAAGGAAGGAAGAAATTAAGATATATATAGGGCAAGTGCTTGACTTGCAATACAGTCCACTAATAAATTTATTTTGTTGGAAGAAATGAAATCGTATGTTGACATAGAAGCATTTCATAGACATGTATACACCCTACCCTCAACAAATTACTCAATTAAAAGTATCACATATCAGGGAGTCAGGTGGTAGCACAGCGGGTTAAGCTCACATGGCACAAAGTGCAACGACCGGCCTAAGTATCCCCAGTTCAAGCCCCTGGCTCCCCACCTGCAGGAGAGTCGCTTCACAAGTGGTGAAGCAGGTCTGCAGGTGTCTTATCTTTCTTTCCCCCGTCTTCCTCTCCTCTTTCCATTTCTCTCTGTCTAATACAACAACGACATCAAAACAACAATAATAATAACCACAACAATAAAACAACAAGGGCAACAAAAGGTATTAAATAAATAAAAATATTTAATATATATGTATATATATATATATCACATATCTGGCGGGAGTAGATAGCATAATGGTTATGCAAACAGACTCTCAAGCCAGGGGCTCTATCAAGTCCCAGGTTCAATCCCCCACACCACCATAAGCCAGAGCTGAGCTCTGGCTCAGCTGGTAAAAAAATTAAATTAAATTAAGTTTTAAAAATATCACATATCAACATGAAAAGCTCCAACAGTGCTGAGGAATGAATTCAAGACCTCATACACACAGGTTACCATGGAGCTTTGTCTACCAATCCCAATTATCCCTTTGTCTTCTTCCAGAGACCAAAGCAGCACCTTCTCATCCATGGTGCTCTCATGTGTACCAAGGCATATGCTCTACCCACTGTGCTGTTTCCCAGTCCCATGTAATGCTATTATTTTTTATTAGTGATTTAAAAATTATGTGATAACAGGTATAATTTCACATCATTTTCACCACCAGATTTCTGTGTCCACATTCCCTCAACTGGAAATTTCAATAATTCTCCCAAGATCACAGATGTAGGTTAACTATTATTTCTACAACTATCTGTCTATTTTTACATATATTTCCCCCCCCCCTTTTTTTAACCTATGGTCTTGCCTTCTCTTCCTTTCCAAGTCACACCTACACCTATTGCTACTTCCAAATGTCCTTCTTTTTTCCTCTTCTTTCTCCAAGTCCTGATGTAATTGGAGTTCAGATCCCTCTGGTCATCTTCCCCTAACATTCTCCTCCTCTGGGAATATGGACCAAAGTTCTTTGTGGGGTGCAAAAGGTGGGAGGTCTGGCTTCTATAATTGCTTCTCCACTGGACATGGGCATTGGCAGGTTGATCCATACCCCCTGCCTATTTCTGTCTTTCCCTAGTGGGGTTGGGCTCGAGAATGGTGAGGTTCCAGGACACATTGATAAGAGACCTAGGGATGAAATTACAGTAGCATCTATAACTTGGTGGCCAAAAGGCAGTAATATATAAAGCAGGACAAAGTGTTTAGTAAACAGGAACCAAAAAGTAGTAATAGAGCCCTAGGAATATATGAGATTAAAGATTTTAGAATGGATAAAAGCTAGGAAGTTCATTTTAGGTATGTTCCTAAAGGTCTCATGACTTTAGTAATTTTTGCCTTTACTTGATAGCTAACAGGTGCACTAACAATATTGCCTGGGAAGATGGTGTCAGAGATGAGAACAGAACTAGAAGTCTGAATTAGGGATAAGAGCAGGAGACTGGCTTACTTAATGATGGCTTTTTGGTCAATACCAGGCCACTCCATCATCTAGGGCCCTAGTCAGGGAATCCTTGGATTCCCCCAAGACCTCTAATAGATCCATCTTTCCTGGTCACTTCCATCAGGAATGCCATCAGAAAGCCTTTTGTGGGCCTCTCAAAGACCATACACTCACTATAAAGTAGCAATGATAAGGACTGCCCCACTCTCCATATGGAGACTGGATCATCCTACTCTACCACTTGAGGAAGACTGGTCCTGAAATGAGTCCAACCTAGAATGTTTCTAGCTATGACCATGAACTTCAAGCTCAAACTGACAGTTTGAGATTCAGAAGTTACACAGACTCCTATTCTAAATGTGAATATATATATGGGCCCTGGATCAGATCAATGGGGTAAATAATTAATTGTATTTATATACTTTCTTAAAGTTTGGGAGCTACCCTCTCCTCTAATCCAGCTTTCTAGTTTTATTCTCATTTCTGAAATGATACACTTACACAAGAACATGGTCCATTGCTTCTAAAACTAGAAAATTAGATCAATACATGCCTTGACTTCTTTGTACCTTAGCTCCCTATCTGTATATTCATTGTAAAAAGTGTCCTAAGATTGCTTAGGAACTCTATGAATATTCTTCTGAAGTTCTGGGATCACAATCTTACATGATCCTTAACAGAGGATACATATTAATGTCAGAGATAAAAGGATAGCAATTTTGAAAGGTTCTTTCTTCCCCCCCCCCCCGTTTCTTTTTATTTTATAAAGCAGGATCAGTGGTACTGGCGGGGGGGGGGATCAAACTAGGGCCTGATGTATGCAAGGCCTGCCCTCTACCTGTTGTGTTACCTCCCCTGCCTCAAGGATACCTTTTATGTACATTGCATTTAAAGCAGTATTACCCTAAATATATATCAGTCATTTGAAGTACCACAGACACTCCTTGTCTAAATGACTTTCATATCTCAGACTTCCCAAGCTAAAATTGCTCATAATTCATTCCCATGTCTCACCTTCTACTCCTTATTGTCCTCCATAGTACATATGTCTTCTAACTCAGTACAGTATTTATTGATTTAAACTTGTTCATTGTCTGCCCTTCTCTGACTGAAAGACAAGTTCCATAAAGACAGGGAGGTTTGTGTTCCACACTACTTTATTCATAATGCACAGAAGAGCACCACGCTCTTAGTCAGTGCTCAGTAAATATCTCTTGGATTAGTAAGTAAACGTTATCTCCAGTTTGATAGTCTTCAGAAAGAGTTAAGGTTATCTTCCTGTTACACTTGAAACTGAGACTGGGAGAAGTCAGGAAATTTGTTCAAGATTACTGAGCAGAGAAGGCACAGAGCCAGAATCCAAGCCCAGGTGGGTCTGACTTTGAATCCATCTGTCTTCTATAGCATCCATCTGTTTCTCCTGCCATTTCCAGTTTTTCTGAACATGAACCTCACTTGTGTTACATGTTTCAAACAGGATGTATAGCTCTATGAAACAGCCGAATTCTGGATGTACAGGAAAGATAACCATTTTGCTTCTGACCCACCTCTGTGTAAGGTTAGGAAATTCCGTGTTAGCACAGGGTGGGACAGGACTTGGGAGTGAAGGAACATAACCAAGTAAATACCCCCATATAATCAGACATTTTCTAAGATGTGTTCACACAAATAATTGTACAAACTTATTTTTTTCAGATGATCTTTATGAGTTCTGCAAAACCTGTCTTTCATCTTTTTTCTTTTTCTCTCCCTTACCCCATTGGAAAACCATTGAACCATTGCTCATGCTAAGATTATATAAACTCTTCCACTAAATGAATGGAAGTTCTCTGGTTTGCATTTGTGTGATCTGTTTCTGTTAAGCTGTACCCCCCCACCTCTTAATTCTAATCTGCTGTGTGCATATTTGCATAGCAATAATCTATTGTATGAAAAATGTTTAAAAGGCTAAGAAGAGACTGGTAAGCTCTGTTGAATGAAATCTGTGAAATGTCAACTGCAGATCAGCAGCTGTAGGTTAGAGTTAAAACTTAGAAAGATTAATGCCAAGAGGTGGTGTGGTGAATACAAGTGTTGGACTCTTAGGCATGAGGTCCTGAGTTCTGTTCCTGGCATTACATGTGCCAGAGTGATGCTCTCATTCTGTCTATGTCTTTCTTTCTCTCTTCTTTCTACTCTCCCTTTATTTCTTATAAATAAATATATCTTTTTTTATTGATTTAATAATGATTGACAAGACTGTAGGATAAGAAGGGCACAATTCCACACAGTTCCCACCACCAGAGTTCTGCATCTCATCCCCTCCATTGGAAGTTTCCCTATTCTTTATCCCTCTGGGAGTATGGACCAAAAACAAATTTGGGGGTATAGAAGGTTGGAAGTCTGGCTTCTGTAGTTGCATCTCTACTGGACATGGGCATTGGCAGGTTGATACATACTCCCTGCCTATTCCTATCTTTCCCTAGTGGGGCAGGGTTCTGGAGAGGTGGGGTTCCGGGACACATTCGTGAGGTTGTCTGCCCAGGGATATCAGGTTGATGTCATGGTAGCAACTGCAACTTGGTGGCTGAAAAGCATTAAGATATAAAACATCCTAAAGATAAAGATATAGCAGATAAGATTTGGGGTCTCCATTTTGGAAAAAGCTAGAGAATCTATTTTAGGTATATTTCAAGGAGCCCTTAACTTTACTAAGTTTTGTCTGAGCCCAACAGCTGGTGGTATTAGTTGCATAAATAAATACATCTTAATTGGGTGTTATGGAGTCCTTGGGGCATATCCCTAGGAGAGGAATTACTGGGTCATATGGAAGGTCCATGTCTAGCCTTGTGAGAGTTCTCCAGACCACTCTTCACAGAAGCTGGACCAATTTACATTCCCACCAGCAGTGCAGAAGGGTTCCTTTCTTCCCACAGCCTCTCCAGCATTTGGTGCTGCTGTCCTTTTTGATGTATGCCATTGTCACAAGGGTGAGGTGGTATCTCAATGTTGTATTTATTTGCATTTTTCTGACAACTACCTGGAGCAATTTTTCATGTGTTTGTTAGTCATTTAGATCTCTTCTGTAGTGAATGTTCTTTTCATATTCTCTGCCCATTTTTAGATCAGGTCATTTACTATTTTGTTGCTAATTTTGCTAAGCTCTTTGTATATTTTGGTGGTTAGTCTCTTGTCTGATGTATGGCACATATGTGATGATCTTCTCCCATTCTGTGAGGGGTCTCTTTGTTTATGTGATAGTTAGTTTTCTTAGTTTCAATTTTATGTAGTCCAATTGATTTGTTTCTGCTTTAGTCTTCCTTACAGTTGGGTTTGTATCATCAAAGATGTCCTTGAGGTTTAGGTGGGAAAGTGTTCCACCAATGTTTTCCTCTATTTGATATTTTGATATCAAAAGTATTTGATAGTTTCTGGTCTAACATCGAGGTCCTTGATCCATTTGGAGTTGATTTTTGTTTCTGGTGAGATAAAGTGGTTCAGTTTCATTCTTTTGCATGTTTCAACCCAGTTTTCTCAGCACCATTTATTGAAGAGAGCTTCCTTTTTCCATTTAATACTTCCCCCCTCCCCTATTATCAAAGATTAGATGCCCATAGGTGTAGGGGTTTAGTTCTGGGTTTTCAGTTCTGTTCCACTGGTCAGGGTGCCTATTTTTGTTCCAGTACCAGGATGTTTTGATGATGATGGCTTTATAATATAGTTTGAGATCTGGGAGTGTGATGACTCCATTTCTGTTTCTTTTCTCAAGGTTGTTTTGGTGATTCTAGGTGTTTTCTGGTTCCAGATAAATGATTGTAGTTTATGTTCTATTCTCTTAAAGAAGCTTGGTGGAACTTTGATGGGTATCATATTAAATTTGTATATGGCTCAGGGGAGAATATTAATTTTAATAATATCAATTCTTCCAATCCATGAGCATGGGATGTCTTTCCATTTCTTGATGTCATTTTCTATTTCCTTGAATAGTGACTCATAGTTTTCAGTATACAAGTCTTTCACTTCTTTGGTCAGGTTTATTCCTTGGTATTTTATTGATTTTGCTGCAACAGTGAATGGGAGTGATTTTTGGATATCCTGTTCTTCGGATTTAGTGTTTTCATAAAGAAATGCCACTAGTTTTTTGTACATTGATTTTGTAGCCTGACACATTGCTATATTGCCTAATAACTCCCAGTAGTTTTCTGCTGGATTCTTTAGGTTTTTCAATGTATACTATCATATCATCTGGAAATAGTAAAAGCCTGACTTCTTCCCTTCCCATCTATATTCCTTTGATTTCTTTCTCTTGCCTGATTTCTATGGCAACAACTTCCAATACTATGTTGAAGAGTAATGGTGATAATGGACAGCCCTGTCTAGTCCTCTATCTTAGGGGGAAGGCTTTAAGCTTCTGTTTGTTGAGTATGATGTTGGCTGTAGGTTTGCTATATATGGACTCCACTATCTTGAGGAATTTCCCATCTATTTCATTTTCTGTAGTGTTCTGAGCATGAATGGATGTTGGATTTTGTCAAAGGCTTTCTCTGCTGCGTCTATTGAGATAATCATGTGCTTTTCAGTTTTGCTTTTATTGATGTGGTGAATGACATTGATTGACTTACGTATGTTGAACCAACCTTGCATTCCTGGGATAAATCCCACTTGGTCGTGATGAATAGTCTTTTGATATACTGCTGTATCCTGTTGGCCAGGATCTTGTTCAATATTTTGGCATCTATCTTCATCAGAGTTATTGGTCTATAGTTTTCCTTTTTTGTTGTGTCCCTATCTGCTTTTAATCCACTTGCATATCAGATGTCAAACTCAGGGGAAAAAAGTAAAAAAACAACAACTAGTATAGCCACAGGTCCTTTGGAATATAACTAAAATATGACTACTAGCTGTTTACAAAACGGAGATCTCCCCAAACTCTTCTGCACTATTCCAGCCTTTACGTTCATGATTAGTCAATGAATAGGAAAGCTATCAAGAGTGGGGATGGGATATGGAGTTCTGATGGTGAGAATTGTGTGGAGTTTTGTCAGTGCTCTCTTTTTACAAATAAAATATGTAAATAAATAATTGCATCTTTAAAAATATTTAGGAAGATTTCAGAAGTTCTCTTCTCCAGCTCTTAGTCACTGTATAAGTCAAAGTGAATGAGAAAATCATCAGATTATCCTAATGTGATGAAGGAATAAGATTTCCCATAGTATAAAAGTTATTAATCTCTGTAGTTTACTTACAGCATCAAAAGAGAATGACTGAATGAATTAATTAATTAATTAAAGGATTTTGATCTTTACCTATGCCCTACCTTCTACAGTAACATATTTTGTTTCTTTGAGTAAGGTGCTATTTATGTATGTATTTTGGTTAGTTTGCTTGCTTCTATAGTAAAAAAAAAAAAGCCATAAGCTATTAAAACTTTGAATCCCTCTTGCTATGAGTTCTCAGTGATTATTTTTGGGTGTTCCCAAGATATTTTCTCCAACAGTGGTGCTCTCTCTCACCTTTGCTGTTCCTCACCTGCCCCTCACCACTGAGTTTAATTTGCTATTTCTACTCTGCTTGGAACTTGTTTGACAAGTCACCAAGTTCATAGAAATTAAACTTAAATTAATAAATTTTTCAATAAAATGCTGTATAGTGTTTTAGGTGGTGACACAGTTGTTTCCGTTAGAACTTACATTTTAGATAAGTCCTCAAATTTTCTATCTTTTAGATGATTGAATACTCTACTTTCTTATAACTAGTTACTAGTAGATTTACTCTCTTGTTGTTTCATCCTAAATTATAAAAACATAAGGCTTTATATTACTGACTGTCATTTTCTTCTCCACTGATGTTTTGTAGTCTGCTTATCAAGCCCATGTTTATTAACAATGACTCTTATGCTGTGAAAACAGAATTATTTTTCTTCCTCAGCACAATGGTAGCAAGATCATGCTAATAAATGTTAGTTTGACTCACCTGCATATTTTTGCCCCATCAGTCCTCAGCACAAAGGAAAGAGGGCAGAGATACCTGCAGACCAGAAAGCCATCAAGAGCTTGTTGCATTTCCATTACCAAATGAATAAGCATGTAGGGCACCAAAGAATCTTGTTCCTTTGTCCCCCCCCCCCCAATTGAGATACCAGTTGTTGTTTTTGTTTGTTCATTTTTAGGGCAGTGTTATAGGTTGTCTTTCAACTTCAGTTTTCCCTCTCTCCTTCCCTGCCTCTCTGGGAATCCCCAGTGCAGAGGCTCCTGTGTGGGTGGCAGTGTGGACTCCTCCTACCCCTAACCTCTGTGACCTCAGATGTCCTCACCCAGCAGCCTCAGAGCATCTTGCCAGACACACTAAGGACATGTTGCCCAAGAAAACAACCTCTGTGGCAGGAATCCTGGGTTACCAGTTTTTACTAGATGTTCTTAGGGCAGTGCCAGAATTCCATTGCTGTGCTTTTTCTTTCTCAAGGCAGTTCAGCACATCTTTTCACAGTAACTCCAATTCAAATGACTTATTGGAACATGTGCATTTAAACAACATAGCTAAGCTAGTATTCCCTTTCAGTACAGCGAAAATTTAAATTATTAATCAAGTAGACCTCCAAACCCAACTAGTTTGTTTAAGATTCTTCTGACTTCTCCCAGGATTAGCTAGTCCAAATTCTCTCCTCTTGTTTTCTACATCACCTTCTAACACAGTCTTATCTACCTTAGCAAGGAGAATACACAAAGAACATGGAATGTCATTGCATGGTGTCTTCCTCTTGCAATATCACAAATGCAGAATGAAGAACCTGGCTCTGAACATCTCAGATTTTAAAACCAGATTTTAAAATTGACTGGTTCAGCCTCCATTTGTAGCATTTGTGGCACTATACAAAAGCTCAGCAAAATTAAGGGACTTGTTCCTGTGAAATAACTGATATAAACAGAAGTGACCCCTGCACATTACTGTAAAGTAAAAACTTGTCTTTCCTCACAAAGTAGGAAACAATGTATTGAACTTTTTCAACTGGGCTTTTCTAGGGAGAATAAACCATTTATTGCATTTATTCCCCCAGCCTGTTTTTCTGCTTCATCTCATAGTGTCCACAGATTCCCTGCCACTCCTTTCTCCACCACACTTGTGTCTGCCTCCTAGCAACTGGCAAATCTAACATCTTTTATTTCCCACACTGCTGAGAACTGATGCATGCATGCTTTCACCTCTCCCTTCATCTTCAAGTTTTTGATCCAACTTTAGTATGTTGTTTGATATGGTGATCCAGTTTCATTATTTTGCATGTGACTGTCCAATTTTCCCATCACTATTTATGAAAGAAATTGTCCTCACTCCATTCTGTGTTCTTAGCTCCTTTATCATAGATTAACTGACCATTTATGTGAAATTTCATTCCTGAGCTTTCAATTCTATTAAAGTTTCATTGATCTGTGTGTCTAGTTTTGTTTTAATGTCACTCCATCAAATTACTATAATTTCATAGGGTAATATGAAGTCAGGGAATATGATTCCTACATTTTTATTCTTTTTTCTCATAATTATTTTGGCAATTCAGGGTTTTTTTAATTTGGTTGGTTGGTTGCTTTGTTCTAAGCAAATCAATGGAATAGATAAGGTAAAAATGAAAAATATATATATATGTGTTCTTTGTATGTTTTGGTGGTCTTATTTTTTACACAGCAAATAAGGCCAAGGTTGCTGTGTGATCAACCAAAGTGAAGAGAGAAATTGGTAAAAATCAATAATAATAGGAAATCTTCACATTCCATTTACATGAGTGGATCAATTATCCAGACAGAATGTCAATAAGAAAATATTGGTCTTAAATGACACAGCAAATCAGATGGACTTAACAGATATACAGACTATTCTATCCCAAAGTATCTAGTACACTGTTTTCTGAAATGCACGTGGAAGAGAGAACATATGTTGAATACAAAACAAGCCGCCGGTCCAGGTGGTAGTGTACCTGGTTCAGTACATATATTATTATGTGCTAGGACCCAGGTTTAAGCCCCTGGTCTCCTCCTGCAGGGGGAAAACTTCACAAGTAATAAAGCAGGCTGCAGGTGTCTCTCTCAGTCTCTCCATCTCTCCCTCCCCTCTCAATTTCTGTCTGTCTCTAATGATAAATAATTAAACAAGTCTCAATACATTTAAGAAGATTGGAATCATACCAAACATCTTTACTGAATGGTTGGAAACCAGAAATCTACCACAGGAAATAAACTAGAGAGGCATGTCTCAACATAATAAAGGCCATGATGATGCTCCCACAGCTAGTATCATAACCAGTGTGTGGGGGAAAATAAAATTAAAGGCATCCAAATTGGAAATACATAACACTATGACTATTTGTGAATGACATGCTATTAAGTATAGAAAACACAAAGTAGAGAGTCAGGCAGTAGTGCCGCGGGTTAAGAGCACGTGGCGCAAGGACCGGCTTAAGGATCCCAGTTTGAGCCCTTGGTTCCCTACCTGCAGGGGAGTCACTTCACAAGTGTTGAAGCAAGTCTGCGGGTGTCTATCTTTCTCTCCCTCTCTCTGTCTTCCCCTCTCTCTGTTTCTTTCTGTCCTATCCAACAATAACGACATCATCATCAACAACAACAATAATAACTACAACAATAAAACAACAAGGGCAACAAAAGTTAATAAATAAGTAAAATATTAAAAAAAAAGCAAAATAAAATTTGACCGAATTTGGAGTATTGCACCAAAGTAAAAAACTCTTGGTGGATAGTGAGGGTAGATTTTTCAGCTTCACTATAGGGGATAGGGTAGGAACACAGACCTTTGGTGATGGGAATTGTGCTAATATACACTCATATAAAAATATTTTAATTAAATTTTTTTTAAAAGAAAATTCTAAAGACCCCAGTAAAGTTTTAGGGATAATAAATGTACAGAAATATTGCTGATTACCAGCAACATATAGCTCACCTAGGAGAGTGTTGGATCTTTAGTACAATCCAGGTTCAGTCCATGGCAATGCCACACAGAAGTAGTACTGTGGCAGGAGTAACTTTGGTTAGCAGGAGGAACTTTGGTGCTATGGTATCTCTCTGTGTCTGTTTCTGTCTGAAAAAGTCAGCCCAGAACAGAGAAGCCCTGGAAACAAAACCAAAAAGTTGTTGACTACATAACCAGTATACAATGAAACCAGTAGATGGAGAAGAGAAGAAACCAATCCCACTTATAAGTTCATCAAAAAGAATAAAAACACCTAGTATTATAATTGAACAATGAGGTAAAAGACCTGACCTGTGTACTGAAAACTGTAAGGAACTATTGAAGGACATTCAACACACAAAGAGATAGACAAATATTCTGTATTCATGGATTGGAAAATAAGCACTTTTCAAATGGTCATTTTTACCTAGCACTACATAGAAATATAGAGCAAAGCTACCAAAATACCAAAAGTATTCTCCACAGGAGGAGAATGGGAAAAAAAACCCTGAAACTTGTATGCAACCTCAAGAGATGCCCACAGAGTCAAGGTAACCTTGAGCAAAAAAGAAAAGAGACAACATGCTCCCTGACTTCATACTATAGTATACAGCGATGGTTATCAACAGGTACTTGCTTATAGACTTTGAATATGGATTGCTACTAAGCTTTAAAATAAGAAGATGAAATCTTGGGGCAGAGAGATAGGTCACTTGGTAAAGTTCACACCTTACCATGCACAAGGTCCTGGATTCTGACTCCAGCACCACATGGGGGCACTAGGAAAAGCAACAGGGGAGAGCTTTAGATGGTAGAATGGTACTGGAGTGTCTCTCCTATCTCTGAGCCTCTCTCTCCCTATCTCTCTCTCTCTCTCTCTCTCTCTCTCTCTCTCAAAAATAAAGAATGAAAAAGTTGACTCCGTGGAGGCCCCAGAAACACATAAATTAAAAGATGAAATATTTCTATTTGTGACTCATAGAACATAAAGAATTTTGCTAAGTGAAATAAGCCAGGAGAAAGACAAATACTGTATGCTCTCATTCTTGTGTGGATTATGAAGAAATGCAACAAAGGAACAAATACAAGCTATTAGATACAAAGAACAAACCTGATTTCACAAAGGGGAAGGGAGTTGGGGGTGGGTGAAATGGATATAGGGGCGAAAAGAACTAGATTTTGGACAATCATGATGTAGGGGATACAGAGGATGGATTATAATACTATATTCTGGACCTACATCATGTTGTAGATCAGTGTTGCTTCAATAAAAGTTTATCAATCAATAAATCCAGTGCCAATTCTTCTTTATGATTAGATCAATGGACAAGTGACTGAGTCCATATCTCAGATAAGTTGGTGATACCACCTTATTTAAATACCCCCATGTGTCCCCTTCAGAAACTGCCAGTAGTCTTGTTACAGTTGGCATGTGTAACTGCATTCCTGCTACATCCTAGGCAATGTCATTGCCAAGCAAAGAGCCTGATGTCTTCAGTTGTGGATTTCAAACCACAAGTGACCTTTGAGGCAGAAATTAATATATTAATGGCAAAAGAAAATGTATTGTTTAAAGAGAATAAGATTAGAGATATTTATAATAAAGTCTTGTATCACTTCTTGGACTTCAGAGATCTTGTACAGAACAAAATGTTTATGAACTAAGTGTAAATCAATCAGAAGCATATGGGTTAAATTTCCTCTAATATGCAAAGGGATTTAAAAATTAGCAGTAAAAGGGTCTGGCAAAAGAAGTGCTTTGAATTTCACCAAATCTAGAGTATTTAAGATAAGTTTTAAGATACTTGACAAACTTAAATTCAGACTAGATTGTTCCTTTGTTTATCTATTCTCTCAGTATCTGAGTTGAGAATCCAGTGTCTAAAAATAGTAGTCTTCATGTTTTTTTTAAAGTTTTTTTTTATCTTTCTCTCATATAGCCAGAATGGGAATTAGTATTTGACTTTGACAAGTTTGTCTATGCTCCTGCTCTGTGATGTCTCTCATTTTTCCTTTTATAATTGTTTTCTCAGGTTCACACCGTCTGCTCAGTCTCCTCACCACATCAGCCCCAGGAGAGTTCCAGCTCCTTCCTCAATAATGCAGAGAACACAGCCTCCTCATACCCAGCAGCCTTCAGGATCGCACCTGAAGTCTTATCAGTCAGAAACACACTCTTCTTTTCAACCAAATGGAATCCATGTCCATGGTATGCAAGTCTCCTGAGTTTTAAAAATATGTTATGATGTTGCTTTTTTAATCAAGTGTCTTAGTTACCAGTTGTGGGTTTCAAAACGTTATGTAGAAGTCTTGGGCTTTTGTAACTTCTCTCTAAAATTTCACACTTAATTGGCATGAAATCTTAAAATATTTTTCTTGTTTTGACCCTAAGAACTAATGACACCCAAAAGTGTTAACCCAACACGATGATCCTTTCAATGACCCATCACTTTAACATCTCATGGTTAAGCACTAAAAACAACATCATGTTTCCTAAATAACTAACAGTCTTGTGTGAGAGGGAATAGCTAGCAGGAGTCTTTTTTTTTTTTTTTTTTTTTTTTTTTTTTACCCATTCATGCCTCTTCTCTCATAGGCTTCTCCCCTCCAGGTTTCTATATGCCTAGGTCTTCTCCATCCTTCAAAACCTAGATGAAATGGCACCTCTACTCTGAAGCTTTTTCTGACCTGCTAGCTGGACATCTCTTGACTCTACTTTCTAACTTACATCTCAAGGAGTAAAATTTGCCTTCACTATTAAGGTGTAAACTACTTTAATGAAGTCAGTTTTTTCTGACCTTGCTTCTCTTAGAGAATTAGACACAGTTCTTCACACATTCTGGAGATGCATGATCTTAGAAGAACAAGACAGGAAGGCAAGAAAAATCAATGATTTGTTTTTAAGACATGCAGCTATCATACTTAACTCAGAGTGTGGAGAAAGAACTGAGTCTCAGTTTCTTTTTCTTTATCTAACCTCATTGACTCGGGAAAATATCTTAGTGATCATCCACAGATAGTTGAAATATTAAATCATATAGATACAACTATATACTGTTACTTCCCAAAAGCTAATATAAACAGAAAGGATACTGTTCCATTTAAACTATTTCAACTTCTAGAAATGAAAATCCCCCTCCATCTGCCTTTTTCTCATTTCTTAATTTGCTCCACTTCTAGTTTACTACTGGAAATTAATGTATAATGTTGGCAAATAAATATAAGTCAGTGTTCAAACTGAGTGAGTATTAGTGTGAATAACTTCCCAAGAGCCAGACTTGGATAAGAACATCACAGCCAGGAACCTGGACATCCAAGGAGTATCCAGTGTAGAGACAGTGACAGGCTTTAAGAAGGGGAAGACCTCTAGCCAACTGGCTCTGACTCTAGATCTTATCCATCTTATCTCCTCTTATGAATGCAGTCCACACAATCCTCTTATTATCCAATAATAAGACAACACTTCTGCCATTCTCAAGCCTTTTCTATTGTAGACATTTCTTTCATCAATAAAGTCCCTTCTTAAACTTCTGTTACATAAATTCTTTACCAACAAATGTTAACTGAGGGTCTGCTACATGTAAAGTAATGTGTCCATAAAAATATTCTTCCTTATAAGTGTCACACACACACACACACACACATACACACACACACACACACACACACACACACACACACACACACACACACACACACACACACGCAGCCTAGTTAAGGAGCTTGTCCAGTGTGGCAGAGTTGAGTCTCTTATGCTGTGAAGCCAACATTACCTGCAGGTAGGCATGAGTGTGAGCTTTGTGGAAAGTAACAGAGCTTATTGATGCTGAAACATGATTCTCACCTTTACATTTAAACATCGTTATAATGTGGATATGTTTTAGGCAGTCACATGTTTTGTTGGAAATAATTTTCTTTCTTTCTGGTGCTCTACGGAATGGTGGAATATCTCATGGTCAGTGATGTTCAACTTCCAATCAAAAGCTGCTTTGATTAAAGCTGCAAAACACAGTTTTTCAAATTCAAAAAATTGACTGGTAGGAAAAAAAAATGTAAAGAACCCTTCTGAAAGATTAGCGGCTTTTATATCATGGTGACAGGATACTAGGTGGTTTTCTTCTTTCTGTTTTCTATTGAAAAATTTAAAGAGCTTTTGGTATTAGACTTTTTAGAATGCAAATATCAGTCTACTCAACTGTGTGACTCTGGACAAATTACTGTGCCTCAGTTCACACTAATTGGATTTGAGGAGAGTCTTATCTGCCTTTTCTTGTTAGTTCTTATGAGTTTTCAACAAAAATCAGTACCTGTTGTCACGGCGTAAGAGCTTAACTAAGATAATGGTCTTCCTTCCACTCCCTGCATTTTCTTGATTAGATTCTTTGAGAATAGGAATGATGTTGGAAACCCTTGGACCAGAATAATACTTGGTGCAAAGTAGACATTTAGTAAATATTGATGGTTGCTAAATTTATGATTGACACATACTCCTTGGACAAATGAATAATGAATCAGGAGAACACAGAAAAGAGAATGTGCCTTATTCTTTTGCCCTAACTCTTGGCAAAAGATTCTTTTCCCATATTTCTCTTTCTTAGTTAAATAGTAATTATGTTGTTAATTTGAAATCTTGGTTTTTTTTAAACTTTCATTTTTTTTAATTGTTAAAAATTCCTTTGGCCAATGAGAAACTGCTAGCAGCAGCCCTAAAAATGAATGCACGTGACAAGCCTTTGTGGAAGAGATCAGGATATAGTTATGCATATTGGAAAATCACAGTTCCACTCAGACTAGAGGCTACTGTGATGAGCTTGGAAAGGGGGTACCCACTGGGCTGATTCTAGGAATTAAGGGGCAGGTGTCCAGATATAGCCTCACTCCCTCCTTCTAGTCATGAAATTTCTCATCAAATATAGCTAATATTTTTCAAGTGGGTAAGAAGTAAAAGTATCACAGACTTTTTTTAGATTTAAAAAATTTTTTTATTTATAAAAAGGAAACATTGACAAAACCATAGGATAAGAGGGGTACAGCTTTGCACAGTTCCCACCACCAGGCCTCCATATACCATCCCCTCCACTGATAGCTTTCCTATTCTTTAACCCTCTGGGAGTATGGACCCAAGATCACTGTGGGATGCAGAAGGTGGAAGGTCTGGCTTCTGTAATTGCTTCCCTGCTGAACATGGGCATTGACAGGTCGATCCATATTCCCAGCCTGTCTCTCTCTTTCCCTAGTGGGGAAGGGCTCAGGAGAAGCAGAGCTCCAAGGCACATTGGTGGGGTTGTCTGTCTGCTAGCATCTGGAACCTGGTAGCTGAAAAGAGAGTTAACATATAAAGCCAAACAAATTGTTGAACAATCATGGACCTAAAGGCTGGAATAGTGCAGATAAAGTGTTGGGGGGGTGGGTCTTCCATTTTGTAGATAGCTATTAGGCATATTTTAGTTATATTTCAAAGGGCCTGTAGCTATACTAGTTGTTTTTTTTTTCTTTTCTTTTTTTTGCCTGAGCCTGAAATCTGATATGCAGGTGGATCCTAATTATGGTCTGGGGAGATGATGTCATGGCTGGAAAAAGGACCAGAAAGCTGGATCATGGAAGAGAGTAGCTCCCTAATATAGGAAAGGGGTATAAATATTGTTGATTGTAAACCCAATCAATTTGATGTGATCTGGGGCCCATAATTAGCTTATGAGCCTTTGTGACCCCTACATCCCTCTATATCTGAGCTCACATTCTGTGGTCATAAGTAGGAACATTCCATGCTGCCCCAGTATCAACCTATCTTCCTCAGGTGTAGCATAGAGTATGTTGTCCAGCCTCCCTTTGGAGGATGGAATATTCTCTACTGTTGTTGATCCACTTTGGGGGCAAGGTCCTATGGGGGCCCACAAAGGGGTCTATTTTGTTGTTCCTGATAGAGATGACCAGTAACAATGGAGAGAGGCATCTATTCGAGGTCTATGCCCATCATATCTGTTTGGGAATCTCAGGACTGCCTGATTAGGGTCCCAGCTGATGGGGTGGCCTGATAGTGAGTAAAGAGTCATTGTTAAAGTATGCCAGTCTCTTGCTCTTATTCAGCTTTTGCAATCCTTACTCTGATATGGTTAGCTTAGGAGTGAATGAAGGAAGTATAATAGGAAGTAGGTGAGGAGGGTATCTAAGTCTAAGTAGACACTTTCATTATGAACTTTATACTGACTCACTGCAGACTGTTGTGCACTTTTGCTTTCAGGTATATTTTGCCCTAATTTATGGATACATGTGAACATATGCTGTATCTTATGGGACCTGGCCTATATCTAGGTTTTGGGACCTCATTAGGAAGTGAACCTCCTGGGATGGAATTAAAGAATACCATGAAAGGAAAAGTCTCACCTGAGTGATGAGAGTAAAGGGTTGACAATCTGTGCCTGATGTCTCTGTACACAGTCTGAGGTGAAGCATGCTGAGATGGTACTCATTGCATTCATTAGGTTGGAATTGGCAGATGCAATATCATTTGGCCTGACTTGAGAGAAGCATTCAGGGAAGTGAGCCCCATCCCAGAGGTTTCAGGATTGGGAGAAACATGGGCTCTATAGAGGAAGCAGGAGATTCCTGTTGTCTCAGGGTTTAAGAAGACAATAGATATTGCAATAATCACATTTTTTGGCAATTGGGTTAACTTTGAAAAATCCCTGTGTTAGGATTTGCTGTATCATACACACCCTCACCATATTTTATGCCCTTTGACATTATTTGCATATAGCTATGCCACCGGTTGCTTTTGTTCTCCCTTGACTAAGCTTTTAAGAGAGTCAACATATCAAAGACTCAGCCTCTGTATTAAAAAGACTCAGTCAGACACAGACCTTTTACATGAGTTGTAGTGATTGGTTGCACCTTTAAGATTTTTGTTGAGCTTGTTTACTATTATAATAAACAAGATAAAACTAGATTTCTGGGGCTGGGCGGTGGCACACCTGGTTGAACACACATGTTGCAATGCACAAGAACCCAGGTTCAAGCCCCCGCCCCCATCTGCATGGGGAAAGCTTTGCAAGTGGTGAAGCAGGGCTGGAGGTGTCTCTCTGTCTCTCACCTTATCTATCGCTCCCTCCCTCTCTACTTCTATCTGTCTCTATCCAATAAATAAAGGTTAAACAATTTTTGTTTTTTTAAAACTAGATTTCCAAAGCCCTAAGCAGTGTCAGGGTTGTTAACACAAAAACTACAGTGAGTGAGTGTTCTCTCAAGAAGTCTATGGTTTGAAAATGAAAAGACAGGATAAAAGGGGTACATTTCCTCACAATTCCCACCACCAGAACTCCTTATCTAATACCCTCCCTTTATAGCTTCCCTATTCTTTTTCCCTCTGGGAGTATTGACTTAGGATCATTGTGGGGTGCAGAAAGTAGAAGGTCTGGCTTCTGTAATTGGTTCTCTGCTAGGCGTGGGACTGCAGTTCAATCCATACTCGCAGCATGTCTCTCTCTTTTCCTAGTGGGACAAGGATCTGGGGAGGCGGGGCTTCAGGACACATTGGTGGGGTTGTCTGCCCAGGAAAGTCAGGTTGGCATCATGGTAGCATCTGGAACCTGGTGGCTGAAAAGGAGTTGAGATATAAAGAAGATCAAATTGCTGACTAATCATAAACGTAAAGGCAGTAATATTGCAGATGAAGATGTGGGGTCTCCATTTTGGAAAAAGCTAGTAGGTCTCTTTTAGGTATATTCCAAGGGACCCATGATTTTACTAGTTTTTACCTGAGCCTGACCTCTAGTATGCAGGTGGACCTAGGTTATTGTCTGGGGAAATGGTGTCATAGTTGGAAAAAGGACTAGGAAGTAGTTCCCAAATATGGGAAAAGTATTGTTAACTATAAACACCATTGGTTTGATCTGTAGCCTATATTCAGCACAGGAGCTTATGTAACATCAGCATCCCAGTAGGTCTGAGCTCTCATTCTGTGGTCATGGCTAGAATCATTCTAGGCTGCACTTATTTTAGGACCCATCTTCTTCGGGTATTAGGTGGAGTATGTTATCCAACCTCCCTGTGGAGAATGGAACTTTCCCTACCTGCCATTGTTGATCCAGATTGAGGGCAAGGTTCTGTAGGGTCCCACAAAGGGGTCCATTATGTTGTTCCACCTGGAGATGACCAGTGACAATGGTAAGAGGGATCTGTTAGAGGTCTAGGCCCATCATGTCTGTGTGGGAATCCCAGGACTACCTGATGAGAGCCCCAGATGATGGGGTGGCCTGGTAGTGACTAAAGAGTCATCATTAAAGTATGCCAATCTCTTTCCCTTATTCAGCTTTTGTAGTCCTTACTTTGACAAGGTTAGCTTTGGAGTGATTGAGGGACATGTAATAGGAGGTAGGTGAGGAGGTTATCTAGGTCTAAGTAGAAACTGTTTCATTAGGTACTTTAAGGTGTCTTTTTAGTTCTTTCTACTTGCTTGCTTCATTTATTGAGTCACTGCAAACTATTGTACACTTTTGCTTTAAGGTATGTATTTTTCCCTAACTTATGGGTACATGTACATATGCCCTATTTCATGGGCCCTGGTCTATATCTAGGTTTTGTTAGCAAGTGTGCCACCCAAAATGGAATTAAGGAATCCTATGAGCTAGGAAAGGTCTCACCAGAGTAATGAAACTGAAGAACTATCATTCCATGTCTGACATCTCTGGACATAGTCCAAAGTGAAGCATGGTGGTACTGGATGCATTGATTAAGTTGGCATCAGCAGATGCAGTATCAGTTGATATGGATTAAGTGAGCCCCACCGTATAGGTTCCAGGACTGGGAGATGTATAGGCTTTATAAAGAAAGGGCTGAAGAGTCTTGCTATCTTAGGATTTAAGAAGGCAATAGTTATTGCTATAACCAAATTATTTGGCAATTGGGTTAACTTTGAAAATCCCATTGTTAGGATTTGCTATATCATACAAAAACCTCACCATAATTTATGTACTTTTATACATCCAGCTGTATCTTATAAAAAATCCATGGTTTTAATGAGCTTTGTCATCTACATCCTCTATGCTCACTATGGTAGGTAGAGGTTAGAGAAAAATGTCATCACTCTCTTTTAGAGATGGGAACTGAAACATGGGGATTTAAAATGTTGTGAACTAGGGAGAGGCACACCTGGTAAAATGTACATATTCAAAGATCCTTGTTCAGACCACCTCACCCTGTTCCTCACTGCAGGGGAAAAGCTTCAGGAGCTATGAAACAGTGCTGCAGATATCTCTCTCTCTCTCTCTCTCTCTCTCTCCCTATAAGAAGGAAAGAAAGAAAAAAATGCTGGAAGCAGTGGGGTCATGGTACAGGCATGGAGCTTCAGAAATAACCTTGTGGCAAAAAAAAAAAAAAAAAACACAATTTATAATGTCTCAGCCTAGCTGCCTTGGCAAAGTAAACAGGTTTCTCTAACAAGAGATTTGTCCACATTGCCAAGCCACTTTCTTGAGCTCTGTTTTTCTAAATCAAGGCACACTAAGGTAAATACGCATTTAAATTTTCTTCCTTTGAGAAATACATTTGTATATAGATACAGTTGCACTACACAGAACCACAAAGGGTTATAATTCAGAGAGGCTTGAATTTCATTGAGCTTGGTTCATATCATATTAGCTGATATAAAGCTTAGATATGGTG
Organism: Erinaceus europaeus; assembly: GCF_950295315.1. Classification (NCBI taxonomy): domain Eukaryota; kingdom Metazoa; phylum Chordata; class Mammalia; order Eulipotyphla; family Erinaceidae; genus Erinaceus; species Erinaceus europaeus. The sequence continues at coordinate 76,661,298 of NC_080171.1, read as the reverse complement.
TGCTCAGTGTATTTGTTAACAGGTATTTTGTAAAAGACATACTTTGAAAAGATTAGGAACCCTGCTTTATCAAATTCCCTCACCCAGTGAATGACCCAGGACCAGAGCTCAGTTCTGTTGATTCTACATCCATTGCATCCATTCGTATTGGCTCCATTAGTAAGGTGGATAAGGTGTCATTTCTTTTAATGTTTGAATGTTCGTAGCATTTATGGTTCTCTGTTTGAATGCTATCTCCAAGGCAACTACTTAGTACATTTTAGTCTTTTATTTTAGATGCAAATATAGGGACAGCTTTTTCCAATCATGTAAGCTTGTTCTTTGGTCTTTTCTTTCTCTTTAGAGCAGAACTCTTGCCCAGACAAGCTTCAGAATTTTGCCTGGATTAGTTGCCTGAGAGTTGATATTTGTACATTCTGTTATGGTACTAAAGGGGAATGAATATCTTTCTAAATGCCCTATTCACTCCATGTTATTAGAATGCCATGGGAATTCCCAAAACAGCATTTTCACAAACTTCCTATTTCTGGTCTTCTCAAGGAGAAACCAAGTTTAATTCAGCAAATGTCTGCTGATCACCCACTATGTGCCAAGCTAGCCTGTCATTTCATCAGTGTACAGTGACACATGCAGGAATGGAAAGTGTTGACGGCACTGGTTTACTCAGGGGGCAGTGCATGAGAGGGGTTCCTACAGGTAAAACTGAAGTAGGGTTCTGAAGAGAAATAGCTCATTGGGTAGTACATGTGGGGAGAGGCAAAGTGCACAGGCAAGAATATAAATGAGGGAGAGCACGGTATGTGTCTAGAGAGAAGAGCCAGGGGGAATGCAAGTTAAACCAGGAATAAAAGAGGGAAAAGGAGAATCTTGGCAACCCGACAGCCTGTGAAAGGGACTTGTGGTCATGTTCAATGTAGTGCAACAGCATGAAGAACACTCTAGTATTTTAGGGGTGTCAACTAGAGACTTGTGTAGAGAATGGGATGGGAGGGACAGGAATGTTACTAACTCTTGGGATTTCAGTGAACTGCTTGTAGAGACCATTTAAGCAACAGTCAAGTTCACTCAGAATATCACAGAGCTGTAGAGCTGTGTTGGCTGACACACAGTCTTTCCTAGGTAAGAGGAGAAGAAAAGGGAAATGCCTTCAGCCTAGCTGTCTTACAAGCAGGAGCTCTTTCAGCATTGAGACTGCAGGGTCCACAGTTAGATCGCATTCCTTCCTATATGAGGGCTCTACCACCATTTGTCTTGGTTCCTGCAAATCAGCCACTCCAGCCAACATTTCTGAGTTGGTTTAATAGCCACCAGGGAACCTCGTCTATACATCTAACTGGCTATCCCAGTTTCCTCTTAAATATTTTGTTTCTGCTACAGTTACAAGGATTCGTAGACTTTGAGTGGTCTGTCTATCCCCAGTTCTAATTTCCTTGAAGATCCTGTATTTGTCATATGCATTTGTGCAGAGTGTAGGACTTTTCAGAATTGATTTTCCATGTGTAACAGCATACCCAGCATGGGGGTTTACCCTTCTCACATGGCAAGATCTCTCATAGTAGACTATATTCGCTGGGGATGAGGGGACAGCCCCACCAAGCCAGCAATGTCCTGCCTCCTCCTCACTTTCAGCTCTGCCATTTCCCATGGGGAGCTTCCATTCTCCTGCTCAGCATGTGCAGGCTGATGTTCTGTATACTTGCCTCAGGTTCAAGCAGAGGTGAGGGAAAGGAGTGAAGGACAGGCATATACCAAACTTAATCAGAGAGCTTCCCTCGTATTCAAGAGAGCCTGGATATTTTTGTGAAGTGTCTTAGTGAACAAAACCGAGCTCCTATGAACAGTGTGCATTGGGCAAGTGCACTGCATGGCCTGCCAGGAGTCCTTGGCTTTGTTTCCTAGTCTACACACTTGGGCTGTCTCAGACACATTGAGCCATGCTCATTGTCTCTTGAAAAGCAGTCTTTTTCTGAGATGTATGCCTGATTTTCTGGCCCCTTTGCCATTCTCTGAGTTTTCTATACTTTTCCATTACTTGTTCTTCCGTTCACCTCTCTGCAGTTTTCAATCACTATCACAGAGATTTCCATCTTCCTTCTAGTCTAGTCATTAGGAAAACAAGCACCGCGAAGCTGCCTCCCCACCAGGGGCCTGGGCCCGTTGGTATCAGTGTGGCAGCTGCAGTGGGAAGTGAAAACCTTCAGGCCTGGTCCTAACTCCTGCAGTTCAACTGTCCCTTCCTGTGATTTAAAATGTCCCCTGCCTGCAGTTCCCTAAGAAACAGGCCCCAGACAGTGGGGGAATTTTCCCACTTCAGTAAGGAGCAGTAAGCTTGTCAGCACAGATCAAATTGACTGCATGGAAAACAAAAGGCTCCCTGCCAACACTGGGCTTTCAAGAACAAAGCACATTGTAAATGGCTTGTCCTACCCAAAGGCCAACACATCTTTCAAAGTATAGAAATTTCAGGGCACTGGTGTTTGAAAGGAAATGCACACAGGTACAATTTAGCTTACTCCTCCTCTGTCCTGAGCTATTTACTTGCAGTGGTTGTGCAATGATACTTTCCAGGATGTGTCTTGGTCCACAACTGAACTTATTTCGGGGAGGGGAGGGGTGAGGGTGAGGTTATGCTTAAAGGTTGACTGTTTTAAAGGCAAAGTAGAAACTATAAACTTACTTACCTCTCACAGGAAATTTAGTCACATTTGCATGTGTGAGGTTGTGAAATGAGAATGTACTCAGTCTGGAAGTTCTATTGCTTAAAACTCAAACATGCGTCATAGCTTCTCTCCCCTCCTGAAAGCTCAGAAAAGCCAGTACGATTGATGGTGAATCAGTGTTGTAATGTTCACTGGGAAAGTTGTGACATGGCTACAAAATGATTGAGCCAATGAGGATGCAATATGCTATTCTGATGTTGTCATTAGTGGTCACAATTAAAGAGAGGTCCTTAGGCTCAGTAATGTTATTTATGCTTATGTAGTCCTAGGGACTTATGATTAGATCCAGTGAAATTCTTAACTACTCCCCCATATCAGAATTATTTCAGGAGCAGTTTTACATACTGGTACTTGATAAATTCAGGCAATGTGCTAATTCTACAAGACAAAAGTTAAATTTAGATGTGTGAGGGGTCAGTCAACAATGTTGGTTTTTGTGGGAAGGATGTGTAAGTTGGTCATCTCAATCAGAAAAGCGATTTGAATGGTTGCTTGTGGAAATAAGTGAGCCACTGAGTGATCTCCATAACATCATTAAGCCTCTGCACTCACACACATTCAGCCCATGTTTCAACAAGGATATTAAGAGAACTGAATCAACTAACTTTTGCTAAATTGTACATTTCCTCAAGACAGACTGTATGTTCCCACAGTGATTTGCACATAGGGATTAATAAGTGTTTATTGAATAAATATGAATGCAGAGAGGATAAAAGAGAGAAGGTTTGCTCATGGCTTCAGGACCATTCTTTCCTGTGGGCATGCTCTCTTCCTTCCCTGCCCTTCTTTTCAGATATTCAGTGCTCACCAGCTTTCTGAGAACCTCCCCTTGAGGACAAAGGTCAATCTAATTATTCAGTTATACATGAAGCTAGAGTGAATATGGTACACTTCTCATGAGTCCCTGCACACCTGGTACCAAGTGTATGGTAGTGAAATTCTAAGCAGTCGAAGAAGCATTTTGAGGAATTTCTAGCATCCAAAGATACAAGACTCTTGCTTTCTAAAAACCCTTTTCTGTTTTCAAAGCATTCCCAGGCACTTACATACCCCTCCAACTATTCATATTATCTCAGAATATGAGATAACATTGCTCAGTTTGATACAGCATGAGAAAGAGTGAGCTATAGAAGGGGGAAGAAGAGAAAGGGAGAGAGAGAGGGAGAGGGAGAGGGAGAGGGAGAGGGAGAAGGAGAGGCAGAGAGAGAGAGTTTGGAGACAGGCAAATTGAGTAAGTTGCAGTGTCCTTAAATCAGTTTCCAGGCTCTAGTAAGATGGCAGTGATAACTCTCTTTGTTGATGTAAGGGGAAGTGCTCAGTGAACAGCACAAGCTCAGTTAACAAAAGCTGCTGCTGCTGTTATTACATTTCCATTGTCTCTGGATACAGCCACTTGTATCACTCAATCCTTACAATAATATTATATTAATACAGAATACTAATGCATGCTAGGGTCTAGTATATGGCACAATAGTAGAACAAATACCTTCCACTAGTAGGGCCCTGAATTTGACCATTCAGTGGTATTACATATGTGTGAACCCCTGGTTTCATTCCCCAGAACCACGTTAAAAAGTACATATATGGGAGTCGGGCTGTAGCGCAGCGGGTTAAGCGCAGGTGGCGCAAAGCACAAGGACCGGCATAAGGATCCCGGTTCGAACCCCGGCTCCCCACCTGCAGGGGAGTCGCTTCACAGGCGGTGAAGCAGGTCTGCAGGTGTCTATCTCTCTCTCCTCCTCTCTGTCTTCCCCTCCTCTCTCCATTTCTCTCTGTCCTATCCAACAACAACAACAACAATAATAACTACAACAATAAAACAACAAGGGCAACAAAAGGGAATAAATAAATAAAATAAATATTTTTTAAAAAGTACATATATATCCTAATCCTAAGAATTCTACCCAGAGATTAAGTACCTTGCTCTAGGGAACATACCTTTGCATTTCAGAGCTATTCTTATAAACACAGTTTGACCATAACACCCCACTCACTTTTCATCATAAAGATGTTTCTATAGGGATAGCACATGGACGTTTTCAGTTACTTTTAGTGCTAATTGTATGAAGGTTAAATGAGGATTCATTAAAGATAAGTTTCCTTGTAGGACTGAAGTTCTGCTAATGGTGAAGGTACTTTGCTTCATAAAAAAGAGTTTCTATCAATTACTTCTTCCCATTTCTTGGAATGCTGATAGAAATTTTTGTTTCCTTGTGCTCAGCAGTGCGGTGAATGTCAATTGTGCCCTTTCTTATTTATCCAAATGACAAAACTAGAAAGAAGGCATTGTTTACTCTGATTTTATAGATGAGAAGGAATCTCAATCAAAACATTATGTAACTTGCTCAAGTTTTTTAAATCTTGATTCAAATGGTGGAGCTGGAAATTGCACACAGAACCGTCTGACAGTGTTCTACAGAACTGTCCTTACAGGAGGATAGTCGGATAGTCCTGTGTGTGTGTGTGTGTGTGTGTGTGTGTGTGTGTGTGTGTATATACACATGCTCTAGTTAAAAAACCAAACAAAATGGACATAGGCTTTCAATACAATTTCTTGTTTACTTATCAAATTAAAATGAAATTGCAGTGATCTCATAAATGCCAGGACACTTACATATAAAGAATTATGTCACTCTCTAGTCTTTTTCTAAATCTATTATCTGCTTCCCAAGACTTATAACTATTATGATTGGTAAACATGGGAAGGGAAGATAATATAAATGGTTCATCAAAATGTTTTCATGCCTGAGGCTCCTAGGTCTTGTGTTTCATCCGAATTACTATCATAAGCCAAGGCTGAGCAGTGCTCTGGTGTCTCTATGTATCTGTCTCTAAATAAAATAATATGTGTATATGAATAAATATTCTTCTAGAACTTTTTATTATCTATATAAATAAAATATATGTGTGCAAATGTACTCGTGGATATATGAATATGTGTGAACAAGCACACATTTACATATACATGCACACATGTTTGTTATAACATTGACCTTCCATTCTGCATTTTATTTTATGACTTGGAAAAATATGTATTTTTGCTTCTAGGTCAATGATTATAGGTTATGTCTTTTAAAAATTCACATGACATTCACAAGAACACATTATCATCATTTTGAGTCACTTCCCTATTGATAGACATTTTTATTTTTCACTTTTACTACCAGTACCTATAAAATCTCCTTATATATTTATGTATACATGTATTTACATACGCACACATACATATGTATTTATATATGTATTTATTTATGTATTTGAATACTTTCATTAGTAAATAATCCTAAAAAGAGAAATTACTAAATAATAAATAATAGATAAATTATTAAATTACTAAGTAATAAATAAATTAGTAAATAGTCCTAAAAAGAGAAATTACTGAATGCAATTTTAAAGTTGGATGGCTGTTGACATATGTTCCTTTAAAAAATAAATCTATTCCAATTTGAGTTCTATCTAACCCCTAGAGCATTAGAACACCAATAGCCTCATAGTATTTACTATTAATCACTTTGATTCTCAACATTTTGTAATTCTTCTGAATTTGTTATCTGTTGAACTGCTCTGATTTTTTTATTAGTAATGTGGTTAAGCATCTTTTTGTATTTCTGTTGAGCATTAAAATTATTTTAGTTATAGTAGGGGCTAAGTAACAGCAACTACTATTTGAATAGTTATATTATTTATTGAATAGTTGACTTGATTTTATTATCTGGTCAGTAATGATTGGAATTCACAATGTGTTGAAGAAAAGAAAAATATTCCAGGAAAAAAAAAAAAACCTCTATTTTGTTGACTATTGAGACTTTTCAGTCAAAAATGCTTCATGGCCATTATTGCAGATTTAATAATTTTTCATAATTTGCAAAGGGGGAAATACTGACACTTCTTTTTTTAGTAGTGAGATTTTTTTATCAGAACCAAATGTTCTGTTTTATACCTGAGATTTATGAACTTTAATACTTATAAATGCAACTCTTATTATCAACTTTTATATTTTCTTATAATTTTTATTTCTTAAAATCTTTATTTGGATGTTTCAGGGCTGTATTTAGTCTACCTTATTTGTAGCTGGAATATTGTGCCTCTTCTGGCCACTTTTCAGACCCAGTGTGCTAGCATCTCCCATATGGCACTGGGCATCAAACCTGGGTCACACTTACAGTGAGGCATGTAGTCTTCTGGGTGAACTATTTCTCTGGCCCTGAGCTGAACTTATGAATGGTAATTGGTGTCTTGCATTTCTTATATTATTAGTTGTGATTTCCTTTGTCAATATGATAAGCAGTTGATTTACAAGAAAAAATATGAATAGTCATGGGTAAGGTTTTCTTAAAATGAAGGGGGAAGTAAATACCTCACATATCAGGAACATCAGAGTTACTGGTAAGAGGTCATTGCATGGGCTGGGGAGATAACATAATGGTTAAGCAAAAAAGCTTTTCTTGCCTGAGGCTCTGAGGCCCCAAGTTCAATCCCTAACACCACCATAAACCAGAGCTGAGCAGTGCTCTTCCCCACCCTCTATCTCTCTCTCATATTAAGATAAATAAATATACTATTTTTTAAAGAGATCACTGTATTAGTAAAACAAGATAACAGAAGCAATAAAAGACTAGAATTGTTTCCATTCAGATAATCTAGATTTAGACAATGTTGCAAAAATAATTCTAGTTCCCTTAGAATTTCTTACTGGAGTTGTGAAATTCTTTGTGACTACAGGAATTTTCCCTCTCTAACTAGGTTGTTCTGCCTACACTCTCCCTTATTTACTTTTGAAAGGTGTTTGAGAACTAGACTGTATAAATTTGAGTCTTTTGTAGTAAGAAACATTCAAGCATTTTTTAGGAGATTTCAATATAATGATGAGATCCCCTTTCTATATTCCTGTCAAGTTTTTTTCTTTAAGGTTCATTTATTTAGCTTGAGAGAAGAGGCATTTTATTTTCTAAGAGGCTATTCTGACACAATAAGCCTTTACGTTTAATGGTAAGAGAATATTCCTCCTGGTCCATGTAGAGGCAGAAAATCATGTCATCTGTTTGTTCCCTGTAGCACTTGGCACAGCTTGAGTTACTTAATACATACTTAAAACAAGAGCTTGGATTGTAGTCTTAGACAGAGCAGGAAGGAAGGAGCCTGGAGACCAGACACACCTGGAGTGTGACCTCTGGGTGATGGAGGGAAGAAATGTACTCAGCTGGAAGGGTGGAGCAGAAGCAGCAGGCCACACACAGTATTGTTCAGATGCATAGTCAATGTCCACAGGGGTGTGGCTACATAAGTTTGTGGCAAGGAAGCTTCATGGTGGCCAGATGGAAGGCAATAGAAGGAGCCCTGGGATTCAGTGACATTCTTCAGACTTCAGGAGTGCATCATCCCTGCTCCTTTCTCAAACCCACCTACACAGATTCCTATACTCTGTTACTTTGAGCTTCGATTTTATTTCAGTATAATGTACTAGACAATAGATGACAGAGAGGCCAACAATGTGTATTAACTATGAGATAGTTTCAGCAAGAGAAAACCCAAGCCCTGGGGAATGTGAGAGGGAGCACACTATTAGAAAGACTGGAGTGCTGGGAAATTGGATAATCACAGTCTTGGGTTTGTAGACGCAAGCAGCTGTCTAGTTAATAGAGGAAATACATGTAGGAGTATGGTTATAGCTAGACCCAGAAGTCTAGCCACAAGGTCAGTATGAGGCCAACAGAAAGAGCAAGATTTTTGAGTCATTCAAATGAGGTTCCATAATTTTGCCTTGGCTAAGAATTATCATGTGGTGTGGGGTCAGGTGGTAGCCCACCTGGTTGAGCGCTCTATTATAGTGTGCAAGTGCCCGGGTTTGAACCCCCGGTCCCCACCTGTAGGGAGAAAGCTTTGCAAGTGGTGAAGCAGTGCTGCAAGTGTCTCTCTGTCTCTGTCTCTCTCCCACTCTATCACCCCCTTCTTTATTTCTGGCTGTCTCTATCATATATATATATATGATATATATATATGTCATGTGAGAAAAGGGCACTGGAGTAGAGAAGAAGAGGTCATCTTGATCCATATCTCCTGAAAGTAGAATCCAAGATCACTCACTTTAGTGCATTCATATCACTTAGTTCCCAGGGTGCCCCAGGGTCCAGCAGAAAAGACCAGGGGAGGTGTCCAACAACAGATGAGTGGATGAGCAAGTTGTGGTATATATACTCAGTTGTAAAAAAATGGTGACTTCACCGTTTTCAGACAATCTTGGATGGACCTTGAAAAATTCATGTTAAGTGAAATAAGTCAGAAACAGAAGGATGGGATGATCTCACTCTCAGGCAGAAGTTGAAAAACAAGATCAGAAAAGAAAACACAAGTAGAACCTGAAATGGAATTGGCATATTGCACCAAAGTAAAAGACTCTGGAGTGGGTGGGTGGGGAGAATACAGGTCCATGAAGGATGATAGAGGACCTAGTGGGATTTGTATTATTATATGGGAATCTGGGGAATGTTATTCATGTACAAACTATTGTATTTACTGTTGAATGTAAAACATTAATTCCCTAATAAAGAAATTTAAAAAAAGGGAAAAGAAAAGAAAAGACCCAGGGGGACCAGCACCTATTGGAAGAGCTCTCTTCTCTCACTCCAAATGGAATCAGAGCTATTGTTTTTTCCTTATTGGGTTTTCATTTGGAAAACCAAATGATTGAAAAGATTGAAGATCATCTTAGAGCCTCTCAATCATTTGGGGGGGATTACCTTTTTATTTTTATTTTTTAATCTAATTATGATCAGTAAGTGCATTGCACAAGAGAGTCATAACTCCACACAATTCCCACCACCAGAGTCCCGCATCCCATACCCTCCATTAGAAGCCCTCCCACTCTCCCACCCTTCTGGGACCCTGACCCAGGTTCATCATAGGGTACAGAAGGTAGAAGGTCTGGCCCCTGCAATTGCCTCCATGCTGGACATAGGCTTCAGCCAGTCAATTCACACTCCCAGCCTGTCCCTGTCTTTCCCTAGTGGGGAAAGGCTCTAGGAAGGAGGAGCTCCAGGACACATTGGTGAGGTCATCTGCCCAGGGAATTCACATTGGCGTCATGGTAGCATCTGCAACTTGGTGGCCAAGGAGCACCAAGATATAAAGCAGAACAAATTTTTTGATAATCAGGAACCCCAAAGGAAGAATAGACAGATAAGATTTAGGGTCTTCATTTTGGAAAAAGCTAGGAAGTCTATTTTAGGTTTATTCCAAGGGGCCCATAACTTTACTAATTTCCTTTCAATCTTTAATATAAAAACTGCCTAGTTAAACACAAAGGTGTCCAAGTTCTCCAGCTGGAGGTTCTGATCCACTGACTCTGTGGTGGGGCTGATGCTTTGGCATCTACTTTAATAATGTGTGGTGGTCCATGACTAGACCCCAAGTGTAAAGCTCAGTGCACCTAAGCCATGGTTCAATCAGAGACAATCCAAAGGAATCAGTTGACCCAATAGTCAGAGTCTTTTCCAGCTTCCGTCTCTTTGGCACTCCTATAAACATAGTGTCACCTAAAGACTTTCTTCTTCTTCTAGCGTTTGCCCTTCTTCCATAGCCAGTCAACAGCATCAGGTTGAGCCTGATGTAAAGTTTCAAGACCTCCTTTGAATCTGGAGAGGTGGCAGTCGTTGACTATGTGGGTCATAGTCTGTCTGTAGCCGCAGGGGCAGTTCGGGTCGTCTCTGGCAAAGACTGTGGAGTATCAGCACAGCTCTCATGGACCTCAGTAGTGGCTCCAGCACTTCTTTTGAATGTTCTTTTAAGTCTCTGTCTGGAATTGTCTTCTCTGCCATACTTATCTTAAAGTTGTTTTGGAAGGACAAGGAAAGATAAAATGGCATCTTACTTCTTTGTGCATTTGACCCTAGGGTCCCTGAATCAAAGGGTCACTTGTGAATTCTATAGAAAAGAGTTTTGCACTAACATGGGTAGATTCACCTTTATACTCAGAGAAAGAAGGGCAGTAAGTAGGCACATAATGAAACAGGAGGGGTTAGAATTGTTGACAGGTTTTACTGATGAAAAAATGTATCCATCAAGATATACATAAATATGCAACAGAGTGATTCCTGCTCACAGAGAAATCCTAAAATCTTAACAACTTTTACTAGTGATCAAAGGCTAATGTGACCATCAAACAAACACAGGATATCCCAACCCTCCCTGCTCTGCTCTGAGTCTTAATAGGATTTGAGTCACATGAAATGGTCAGCAAGTGATGAGGTGTGAGTGGTAACTCATAAGCATCTGGGTACCAAATACCTTTTCATTTTTTCTCTAAAAAGCTTTCTTTCCTCCTGTAAAGACTATGCTGGCACAGGAATAGTAGGATCCTTTTCTATAAATAGGGAATGATAGGCTCAGATAGACTATGGATTTTTCTCCAGTTCACACAACCAGTACACAGCAAGGCTGGTTTTGAAATTTGTCTCAAATTCCTCAGATCTCCTAGTTTTAGGTCTCTATTTTATGTAATTTTTGAATGTGCATTGTCACCGTCAGGATTCACTGAACCATTTTACTATATGTGTAGATACCCACACATGGCAATTGCTCAGACACATTGCAATTAGCTTACTTTGGCAGCTTATCATTTTAAGAATCTGGAAGCCGTAGGCCACCACACATTAGAGTTTTGGGTGGGCTGGGGAGATTTAGACAAATGTCAGTTACATCTTTTTAAGCAAGAGTGTTTTACACATGCCTCCCTTCTTACTCTGCTTTCCCTCATCTCCTTCTTACTGCTTTCAGCAGCACGCCCTGGCCACTCCCATGCAGTCACCAGCAGCAGAGTGTCACCTTCATCCCCTGCTCTACCTAGACATGCAGACAAGAGTCTAGTGACAAGTGCCACTAGCAGCCTGTACCAGGTCAGAAAAGTGAGGGACCACGTCAGATAAGGTGAAGAACACAACAGAATGAGCTTCCAATGTTCACAGTATATCTCGCTCCCTGTGATCCTCAAGCCAGTGGTGGCTAAAGATAGAGTTGCAAACGGTTCTACTTCTCAGAACCGGTTGACCTTTCTAAGCAAAAGCCCTCATATCAAAACCCATTTGTCTGAAAACAAAGGACATAGTTCCTCCAAGGGTTCGCTTTTGAACCTGTCATAGGATGCCTTCCGTAGGACTGTGCCCAAGTGGGAATGTAAGGGTTATTATTTCCATTATTTCCCTCCTTCTCAGTACAGTAGTTGCTTAAATGTCAGTTGTAAATAGCTCAAGTGCTTTGCAAGCTGGTTCAGTTCTCAGCCCAAAGAAAAATCTGTCTTCCTAACACAGTCTGTGAGCTGTTCCTGCAGCTTCCCCATTTATAGACTCCGTATTAAAATGAAGAGTTGGTTTCTCTAAACTCTTCAAGGGAGGAAGTATCATGGAGCTCTAGGGCAGATGCAGACCTGGAGCATGCCAGTGGGCCAAGACTGCCATCCAATGTATAAAAGACTACCAAACTGTGGAGACTTCACTTTGTAAAACATACCATTCCATTTCCCAATAAATTTTTTTTTTTTAAAAAAAAACCATACCATTTAATACTTAGGGAGTTGGATGTTGGAGAACTTTTGCTTAAGAATCGCTGTGTATTATATAGAATTGCTAAATACTTCAAGCTTATTTCATAGGAACAATTCCTGTTTGCTAAGGGACTGCTACATGCCAGGAAATGTGATAGATGTTTTATAAACACTCATAAAAATGGTGTTTTCTATAACCCTACAAAAGATTATTTTCAAGAGAACTTGAGGCTCATGAAGAAAAGTGATTGATCCAAAGATACACACGTAGGTCATCTGGAATTCAAACCCATATTGCAAGTTCTTCATACCATGAATAGAAATAGAATAGTGGCTAAATCAGAAAAATGAGCAAAAATAAACTTTTGAAATGTCTCTGTTTCTACTCTGAAAGGCTTTTAGAATTTTTTTCGTGGTAGGTGATTTCATCCGTTTTGCTAATTAATTCATTTCTTTTCTCTTTCCAATGAAAATGTTTGCATTTTCTAATATGTTGATCCAGCCTGAATAACATTGCCTGTGATCTGGTAATGAGAGACAGCAACAAAAATCACAAGGTTTTGTTTAAATCTCTTTAGTCCAAGAGCTTAAATGCTAACAGGCTATCTGAGCTATGTCACATAGCAGATCCTCATCCTGAAACTCAGTAGCTTTAAGAATTTTTGGTAGATTATATTAGCTTCTCTATCAGTCTGCAAACTAAGAGTAATACTTAAGTCAGGATGGGGCAGTGGCACACCTGGTTGAGTGCATACATTATAGTGCACAAGGGTCCAGGTTCAAGCCTCTGGTCTCCACCTACAAACATAAGCAGTGAAACAGTGCTGCAGGCATCTCCCTCTACTTCTCTGCCTCCCAATTCCCTCTTGATTTCTCTCTGTCTCTATCCAAAATAAATAAGTAAAATATTTTGAAAAAGAATAGTACTAATTTTTTGACAGAATTCTTTGAGGTATAAAACTAACCACAACATTCTATGGCAAGAGGACAAACAGGAAAGCACTAGAGTCAGTGGAAGGTTCTGTAATGGTTGTTTCAGGTGGATTTCCCATTGAAGATAAAGGCTTGATTCAGAAATCATTTCAAATAGGTGCTTGGAATGAGTAAAATGCTTGCATGAATTTTACATTTTCTTCTATGTGCACAGAGCATATAAATGAAGGATTGCTTTTAACAGGTAAATGTTCAATAGTCCTCCTGCTTCTGTGTCTTTGTTAATAAATTGGGGGCTTTTATTTGAATGGCCTACTTACAAGATAGGACTGTCAGATGGCAACCTAAAAAAGAAATTGAAAAGTGTCTTAATACTAAGGTACTCTCTGAGTAGTAAATGTATGATTCCTTGAGTCTTTGTCTGAATGAGATCTGAATGCACAGAATCAGGATGAGAAGATGTGACCGAGAGGCCAACATCGTTATGGTGTTCAGAAGTTTTACTAAAGACATAAGTAAATTTTCTTTTCTTTTCTTCTTTTTCCTCTTCTTTTCCTTCCTTTTATTTTCTTTTCACTAACTGTGTAATAGATGACAGAAGATATTCAAAGGCATCAGCACTAAAGGCCCCCAAGAGAGTTAGGGAATTCACAGAGTCAAAAGGGCATTAGAGAAGAAATAAGGGGAGCTCAGGAAAAGACCATGGATCTTCTTTATATGCCCCTGTCCCTGGACCTTCATTTGAGCCCTCTTGTCTGTCACATACTCTCCTCTGTGCCCTTATCCATGTAGCAGTTACATGACAGAGGCCACAAATTCTACACTTACCAAAGTAGCCCATGAAATTATCATCTCTGGAAGAATAATTAGAATTAGAAAGTTCATGAATATATATCCTCTCTTTCACTTGGTGAGTAAACAACTGTCCCACCCCAAAACTGAGAGGCTGCCTCCACTTCTGCTCTGATGCCTGCTCATTCTCCTACCAAGGAGCCTGACCAGCTGGAAATCCATCTGCCATGGATGGTCCTCAGCAGAGCTATATGCTGGCCTCCTACTCACACCTGCCAGGGACCAGTAGGTTCACAAGAAGGGAATCCCAACCAGTACTTCACAGTTTTGAGAGCATCCCCCCACCATTGGTGCACGTGCGTGTGCGCGTGTGCGCACACACACACACACCCCTTCCTTATTTGTTGCTTCTCCCTCCTCTCTGATCACCTTGGAAAGCACAGTTGCATTTCTTTACATAGTCCTTAAAAAATTTCTCTCTGTTGTTACATGCAGTGTGAAATTCTATTACTTGATTTCTTGTTTATGTGTCTTACTGTCTGACTAAATAACATGTCTCAAAAAAGGCATATGGTGTGTGTGTGTGTGTGTGTGTGTGTGTGTGTGTGTGTTATTCACCACTGTGTCTCCAGCCCTTGAGTATGTGCTTTGTTAGTAATTGTTGAGTGAATGAAAGTGTAACAGCTGAGAAGTTTGTGTAACTGAAAGAGTGGGGAGCAAAAGTAGTAACACTGACAGAGTGCTAACTAAGTGTAAGACACAGGCTCAGAACTTTACATGGATAATTTCTTTTAATCCCCTTAAATTTTTGCATTTATCATAGATAATGTGAAATTTAAAATAAATACACTAGCTGTCATTTCTTCTAAGGGGTCATGTGAGCAGATGTCTGCTGAGGTTTGGGAAGCAGTTACGAGCTACAGCAGTCCTTTACCTGGATCCCTGAAGTGATTCACTTTGGGTGAAACTGAAGATAATGTGGGGGTGGTGGCCAGAAGGGTTGAGGAAGCAGTTGTTTTCAGCATGATTTCTGAAGTATCTTGAGAACAATCCAGGCAAGCTTGGTCAGGCCACACACCAGTTGGGAAAGTAGTTCAGAGGACTTTTCTGGGCAGTAAGTGGTCACCATAGGCCAGGCACAACCTAGGGCAGGAAAGGGACAGACACTGTCATATCTGAGTGTTGTTCTTTGAGCATTTCCCCTGGTATCCAGCACTTGGTAGTGGTCCCCAGCCTCACCACAAAGGGGAACAAAAATTTAGTTTTGCAAAGTCATCTGCTACAGACACAAATTCAGTGACCACATAGCTCCTGACACAAAGCCTTGAAAGAGGTATGGGCTGATGGCAGTCACCCCCATCCATGTGAGCAAACAGTTGAGCAAAGTCTTGGTATTGAACTTTTCACTCCACCATCCTATGAGAGGTAAAGTTGAAGATCTGGCTGTGTTTCTGCCTACCCTAGTGGGCATAATGAATTAGACCTAAAAAGAAAGGAGGTGATGTGCTTCCTTTAGCTTCTCCTACTTGCAGAAGGAAAAATGGAAGTTTAACTTGAAGCAAGATCCTATGTTCTGTGAGTTGGGTGACCACTGTTTACTCACTGGTATATTTATATTCTTGTTCCCTCCACAGAGATTGGAGTGGTGAATTTTTAAAAGAAAAGATAAATTCAGTAAAGAACTAGACATACTTCCTATCTTGAAGGATGGTAGTGTAAGAATTATTATCTGGCTTCTATTTAAATTCAATGTGGGTCATATATATATATTTTGGTTTTGTTTTCAGGAATTTAATCAGAAACATTCCTGAAACAGAATCTTTTAATCCTGGGAATGCAGACTGTCCTAGAGTTGCACCATCAAGTACAGTAGCCATGGGCTACACATGGCTATTTAACTTACAATTAATTAAAACTTAACACAATCAAAAAATCATTTTCCTCAGCCACACTCACCCCATCACAGATGCTTAGTAACTACATGCAGCTTTGGTGTTGGATGGCAAGATATAGTTCATGTCTGTCACTGCAGAAAGTGCTATTGGATGGCATGGCCCTGGAGAATACCCTGCTGTTATCATATTTACTCCTATAATTCCTTTCTCCTCTTACTCCCTCCCTGCCATGTTGGAAAGGATGTCCACATCCGGCTTCATGCAGCTACTTTATCATCATTAACAGCAAGAGTAACTGTGAACTAACCTATCTTAGTGCCTGTGGTCTCACAGGTCATCAGAGAGACTTCAGTGATACCATGTAAGGAAGTGAGGAGAAAGGATTTTGGAGAATAAGATTTAGTGATATGTGAGGCCCATGGATGATAAGGGAGAAAACAGGATACAAAACAGCATGTATAATATTCCAGCTTTGTGTGTTTGTATCTGGTTATATTTGAATTATAGAAATAAAGGTAATTGTCACTTGTTTATACTAGCCTACATTTTCTAATTGATATGACTAATTTCAAATATTTCTATTATTTGTAAGGGGGAAAATGAGTGGTTTTTTTTTGCAAATGAAAAGAATCCTCAGAATTGGAAAAATACATATTAAAAAAAGAGAAATGATTTTTTGACCTCCAGAAGCTGTGGTTTAGTTAGAAACAATTTATCTGAAAAATTCTTCCCTGTAATTTATATTCTTGGAGGTAAAAATAACTTGTCAGATGAGGAAGGGTGATTTTGCAACTCGGTAAAAATTGATGTCTATCGCCAATATAGATTTATGTTTACATTCTTATATGTCTGTAGATATGTTTGTATCCTTACTCCAACTACATTATCGATGCTCAAGGACAAGACATTATCTTCTTTTTCTTTACTCTTTCCAAAAGCACCTTGACCAGCACTTGATTATTATCACTGACTGGCTGACAGATTGGCTGACCGCACCATCACCGTTATGTTTTATGCCCAAGAAATGTGTTAACATCTTGCTTTGGGTCTGAGAAGTGGTGTTCCTTCCAAATTTACTATGTGAAATCCAATAGCTGGAATACAGGAGTCATTCATCAGAAAATGAGTTAGGCTTTCTCTGGACTCATGTATGGGGCAAGGCCCAAGTGGAATTAAAAAAAAAAAACATAAAACAAGAAGAAGAAGACTTTCTTTAGTCTTATGGAAATAGCCTTAGGAAGAGGCTATGTAAAAGTCCTTTGATTTCAGTGATCACAGTCATCTATCTACACCAATGAGCTTGGCATCTTCATTAACTGGCTCTTGGAAGAACTGAAGAAA
Organism: Erinaceus europaeus; assembly: GCF_950295315.1. Classification (NCBI taxonomy): domain Eukaryota; kingdom Metazoa; phylum Chordata; class Mammalia; order Eulipotyphla; family Erinaceidae; genus Erinaceus; species Erinaceus europaeus. Next base: position 76,644,082 of record NC_080171.1, on the reverse strand, counting down.
GTGGATTTTCTTTCCCCTGAGTTGGCTGTGAGAGTGATAAAACATTCTAGTAAAGCCATTCTGATTCAACTGTTTCTCATGTGCAAGTCAGCCAACATGCCCTGAATCAGGAACTACAGTCCTCTCTATCCTCTCACTCAGATTTATATAGACAGAGGAACAGAGAGGGAACCCAGAATGTTGGGTCTAATGTTTAACTTAACCAGCTGTATTTGAATGCATCCCAAACCTTCTGTGCTCTTATACAACACAGTTGTCCAATGTAGATTGAAGCCATGTGACATTGTGGCTCTTTTAGAAGCATGAGACAACACAGGAAAGAGAACGAATTGACTTTCAAAAAAGGCCACTGAAGGTCTCTATCACTGTATCTTAAGTACCTGAATGATTAATGTCCCTATTGGGGGAGTTGTGGGAGTTGAGTGAAATCCATCTCTTCTCTTTCTGAAGGGTAATATTACTCTGAGGAATGCTGTTGGGGAATTTATGGCAGACAGGCTGAAGAGAGTCATGATACCACTGTAAGGGAATAAGTATTGATAGAAAGTGTTGTCTACAATACTCACTGAGGAAACACTACGTTCTAATAAACCAGTGATGGCTCAGGGTAATATTTTTCTCCTTCTAGATAGTACATGTTGACATGTACCTGCCTGGTCATAAGGCACCCAAAGTGAAGATTAGATCAAGGAACCACCCAAACCACAAAGCTTCCTAACCAGATCTCTTTAAATCATTCAGATATGTAGCTATTTTGAGCTCAGATTGCTTAAGGAAAGAAATCATAGTGTGCTGGGATAGCCTGAGGGTGCTTCTTCCCCTAGCTAGTTCTCTCTGGGTTGGAGAGAACTCAACTGGAGCTGATCTAGGCTGCTGCGTGGGAGAGGGATCAGAACTGCCACACTAACTTCGTAGTGTTGGTATGCATGAGACCCCTTCTGTTTCATTTGGTTTAAATCCCCCCTGCTTAACACTATTCTATTTACATAACCACTGTTAACAAGTTCCACCCTCCCTCCAGGGCATTTGTGGTTCAGTGATAGGATTCTCGCCTAATCTGCCCCCTCTTTGTCACACTCTGATTTTCACCAGTCACTTTTCTCTCCACCCTCTCTATGTCACATCCTGTTTCCACCTTACTTGGCAAGTATATATAAAGACAGCATTGTGAGTTTTACAGTACTGTACTTTGAGTTTAACTCAGCTCAGTTTAGATAGTGCTGCATCCTACATGAATAAAGAGATACTGCCTACAGCTCAACCATGAGTCCCTGGTCGTCTGTTACCCGCCTGTGAAGCCAGCCTGGTGAAAACAACATAACCCGGCGTAAACAACATATGGTGCCTGAACAGGGACTGAAATAAGCCCTGAAACATGGACCGGCATCAACACGGGACCCTACCCACCCATCGTCCAGTAAAGTAAACTTGGCTACCCATCCACTATAGGTTGCCTTTCTACTTATGAAGAGGTTTGCCAAAGCCTCTACTGTTTCATCATGAGACAGTTATTCTGTCTCTGGAACATTTTACTCTGGGCCACATTTCGGTTCCCTGACCGGGAACTTTGGTTTCTTATGACGGGGATCATAGAGCTTGGGAGATGCACGGAGATTTCTCCTTGGACTTTCTGGATTCCCTCTACCATGTTTCCTGAGGAAAAGGACTACATTTTGCTCCGGGCCACAGTTTGGTTCTTTATGACTGTGATCGTAGACCTTGGGATATGCATGGGGAATTCCCCTGGAACTTTCTGGACTTCTTCTCGAATGTTTCCCATGGAGAAGGACTACTCTAATTTGAAGAACATTCTCGAGTACCCTGGCAGTTCCCAAGTATGGAGACACGTGGTTAGTTCTACTCTCCTGATTGGATTCTTTCTTCAATGGGAAGACGCTTTTAAAAATGGATGCCTGAAGCAATCCAGCAGGAACAGTCAGAAACACCCTAAATGGAATTTCGAGGAGCTTTTTGGACTAGGCCGCCCTCCGGGGACTCTTAATCCTACATGGTGAGATCTTGATAATCTGGTTCAAGTTGCGTTTCATAAGAGAATGATTTGAATGACTGAATTTTTGTTTGGCATTCACTTAAAAAAAAATGCTGGACACAGCCATGATTTCTAGAGACATCCAGAAACAATCCAAAAAGTTGTTTTTTCCCTCCTTTGATTTCTCTTTTACGTCTTGACATGAATCTGAAATGTTTAATCCTGAAAACTGTATGAGTTATGGGTGGGGCAGATAGTGTAATGATTATGTTAATTATTCTCATGCCTGAGGCTTTTAACCGTGGTTCTTCTGTTTACCTTTCCACATTTTATTGAGTTTAAACTGCTTAAACAACCTTAAAATCATACTAGAAAGGACTTCCAATTATAATGGAATTATCAATTATAGTAAACTTCTAATCTGCTACAAGTTTTGTTCAACAAGTAAGTGAATTTCAGCTGTCAAAGTCTTCACATGAAAAAGCATCTACTCAAATGGAGTTCTCGGAAATCCATTTGGACCCCTGTTCTCTGACATCACCCACAAGATGGAGTGACTACAACACACCCCCGGAAACCAATGATGAGACCTGGCACGACCTGAAGAAACAGATTCACAGACTCCAGAGATCACTCTCTACAGAAAAGCAGAATTCTGGTGGCCAACATTCCCCATCAAGACAGACGTGCAGCGTTTCATCCTCTGGTATTTTCTTCTGTGGTCAGCTACTTTGGACTGACACCTCCATCGGACTTACTGGTACATGCTGCTGTGTTTCTCAAAGACTAACTTCAGCCAATTGCCTTGAGACTTTATAGACCATGTCCCGTCACCTGCAGGCTCTGCCCCAGAGTCAGAAAACTCCCCCTCCTTATTAGGTTATGCCCACAGAGGCATGAAGCGCCCCAAGAGGCAAGAGATGCCCACAGAGGCACGAAGCGTTCCCAAAGGCAAGAAATGCCCTTTCACCTGCTAGGCCTTTCCCTTTGAGGCAAGAAACTTCCCCCTTGGCATCACACTGGTTATTGCTGCTCGCCTATTTTGTTTTCCATGTCTTATGCCAGTTCTTTTGAAAACGCCTATACGATATACGTTTCTGTTCACTCCACAATGGCCATTAGTTAAAAAGAAAGGGGGAATTGTTGGTATGCATGAGACCCCTTCTGTTTCATTTGGTTTAAATCCCCCCTGCTTAACACTATTCTATTTACATAACCACTTCATTCTATTTACATAACCACTGTTAACAAGTTCCACCCTCCCTCCAGGGCATTTGTGGTTCAGTGATAGGATTCTCACCTAATCTGCCCCCTCTTTGTCACACTCTGATTTTCACCAGTCACTTTTCTCTCCACCCTCTCTATGTCACATCCTGTTTCCACCTTACTTGGCAAGTATATATAAAGACGGCATTGTGAGTTTTACAGTACTGTACTTTGAGTTTAACTCAGCTCGGCTTAGACAGTGCTGCGTCCTGCATGAATAAAGAGATACTGCCTACAGCTCAACCATGAGTCCCTGGTCATCTGTTACCCACCTGTGAAGCCAGCCCGGCAAAAACAACATAACCCGGCGTAAACAACATTGTAGGAGATACACTCTGGAACTCTCGGAGCCAGAAAGCAATTTCCAAGTGTCTTTAATCAGAAGAGCAGCTGTTTTTATACTCTCCAAGTAGGGTGGAAACAGGATGTGACATAGAGAGGGTGGAGCAAAAAGTGACTGGTGGAAGATCAGGGTGTGACAAGGAGAGGATCAGGGTGTGACAAGGAGAGGATCAGGGTGTGACAAGGAGAGGGGGTGGAGCAGGTGAGAATTCTACCACTAAACCACCAATGCCCTGGAGGGAGTGTGGTGCTTTATGTAAATGTAAAAGTGATTTATGTAAATAGACCAAAGCTTTGAATGGGATTAAATCTATCCCTATATAGGCATATGGTTAAGCAGAAGCTAGGGGGAGCTGGCATACTATCCAACAAGAGTGTATATCAATTAGTGTAGGATCTGGTAACTAACATGGACAAGAGGGGTCTCTTCCCAATAAATTGGTGCTTATATCAGCTATTAAAGGCTGAAAGCATCCGGTAGTCCCTTCTGGATCTTCCCACACAAGGGAATCTCGTGTGCAGAATGCCTGAGTCAATCCTCCAACACCATGTGAGCGTGGTCCTGGGAGGAGTTCCCAACTCTGGGGAACCTCTGCTTGTCTTAAGATTGTCTTATCTGCTCCCATGTCAATCAAACACTTAAAAGGAATATTACCAATCTTTACTGTCATAGTTGGATGACCCCTTTCTAAAACAGGGGTGGTCCATAAAATCTCAGGCTCTGAATTCGAGCTGTTCTCTTGCTCCAGCCAGTTATTTCTATGCTGGAAGTTCCCACATACTGCGGGTTCCTCCTTCTGCTCACCCTCTGTTATTGTTACTTGGTGTGGTGGGTGTAGCGACGGGTTGGGTCCCGAGCTGGGCTTCTGTTTGTGGAAGAAGGGCACAGCACCAAGCGGGCAACCTGCTTCCTTCCCTCTTGGGGGCGGGGCTAAGGGAAGCCCCACACCTAGTTTAAATCCCTGTTTACATTTGGCAGAGGCATGCCGTTCCTATGGAACCTTGACCAACAATCTCTCCTCTAGTGAAATCCTTTCTGGCATCTGGGACAAGGCATTCGTGGTCTCTGATTCCCTGTCTGGAGGCGGGGTTGCCCTGACTGGAGGCGGGGTCGCGGTCTATTTTCTGGACATTGGTTACGCCAATGCCCTTGGTGACCACACTGAAAGCAAGCCCCTTTTTGCTTATGTAAGGTAGCTGCATAGGCCTGTAACATAGGTCCTTGAAAAGAGCTTCATCTGAGATCCTGTGTAGCTATAATCCAAGTATCTGGGTGTTCGTTTTTAAGAGTGATACAGTCCTGTCGAAAATGCGGAAGCATTCCATCCCAGACTATGGATCACAGGAGGAGAAAACAAGCATCAGGATTATAAATCTTTCTTTCCAAACTCGACTGGACCCTGGCAATGAATTTAGCGAGGGATTCATCAGGTTCTTGTTGAAGGGAGAGAATGGGGGCTGAGGTCACTCCCATAGGTGGTGTTAATCGCTCCCATGCTTTTAATGCACACAGGCGTACCTGATCAAAATACCCCAGTGGAAACTTGGCTTCTGCCTGTTGAATCCCTGTTTCTAATTGGCCTGTTCCAAACAATGCATCAAAATTCCCCTCTGGCTGATTTTGAATATTTTTCTGTGATTGTTGTAAACATTCGTCGCGAAAGAATGCCTCCCATTGCAGGAAGAGGGGGCCTGGGAGCGTAGCGCAAGTTACATCCCTCCAATCTTGGGGGGTATTAAGGTTCTGAAGCAGGCCTTGTAAAATGGACCTGGTCCATGGGGAATGAACACCATCATCCTTGATAGCCTGGCGTAGTTCCTTCAGGTCTGTGGTGGAATATGGATACCAGGCTTGAGGTTTTTGTCTATTGGGGGCAACATTGACCGGAAATGTGTGGACTTGCTCAGATAAGTGTGTAGCGGTAGGAGGAGTCACCGAAGTGGAAGCTTCTGGACAAGCAGCCGAAGAAGTGGTTTTGGAGGCTACAGAGAATTCGGACATGTGTCTGTCAAAACGGCGGTGGGCGAAGAAGCAGCCGTGGAGGCAGCAGGAGGTTCCGGACATGTGTCTGCGAAAATGGGGGTGGCCAAAGAAGTGGCTGTGGAGTCCAAAGGAGAATTCGGACACATGTCTGCCAAAATAGGGGCCTCAGGGCAAGATGCCAAAATAGGGGCCTCAGGGCAAGATGCAGAGGAATTAGGGTGGGTCAGGATCACGACAGGCCTTTGCTTCTTCTTGTTTTTAAGGTGCTTGTTAAGTTCTATGATCACTTCCTTTATCTCTTGGACCTCAGCCTCTAGGTCCTTAAGCCTTTTGAGAGGTTGCCCTATATATCCCTTAAAAGCTGCTATGATGATCAACAGGATATAAGGTGCAGCCCTGAGAAAAATGTCCCAGATATATAAAAATTGTATACTGGAAAAAGAATGCAGAATTTGGAAAAGATTTTCCATGGTGGAGAGATCTCAGGAAAACAATAAGAAAAAAAATCACAGTGCCTTAACACAATATTGCAGATACCCAAAAGGTGTGTACTTATCTAGGAAGTCTTCTTGTAAATCTGCTGCTTACATGTCCCTGTTCTGGGCGCCAGATGCCGGGATAGCCTGAGGGTGCTTCTTCCCGAACTAGTGCTCTCTGGGTTGGAGAGAACTCAACTGGAGCTGATCTAGGCTGCTACGTGGGAGAGGGATCAGGAACTCGTGCCACATTAACTTCGCAGGAGATACACTCTGGAACTCTCGGAGCCGGAAAGCAATTTCCAAGTGTCTTTAATCAGAAGAGCAGCTGTTTTTATACTCTCCAAGTAGGGTGGAAACAGGATGTGACATAGAGAGGGTGGGGCAAAAAGTGACTGGTGGAAGATCAGGGTGTGACAAGGAGAGGATCAGGGTGTGACAAGGAGAGGGGGTGGAGCAGGTGAGAATTCTACCACTAAACCACCAATGCCCTGGAGGGAGTGTGGTGCTTTATGTAAATGTAAAAGTGATTTATGTAAATAGACCAAAGCTTTGAATGGGATTAAATCTATCCCTATATAGGCATATGGTTAAGCAGAAGCCAGAGGGAGCTGGCATACTATCCAACAAGAGTGTATATCAATTAGTGTAGGATCTGGTAACTAACATGGACGAGAGGGGTGCAGCTCAGGTTCCCAGAGGGCCAGAAAGATTCCAGAGGATTCATCCTGGGAGCTGGTAATATTCACAAGTTTACTATTGTGTCCACTGTTAACCTGTGATTATTATTGATGAACACATTTGTTGCCTTTCTAAAATTTTTGTCTTAATAAGTATTATTTTATTTTTGAGAACTATAGTTGTTTCACTTTTAAATTTTACTTATTTAACAAGTATACATTATATTTGAATATATATTATTTTAAAATATATTTTGTTTATGGCATTACAAGGGATTGAACCTGGGAATTTGAAGCCTTAAACATACAAGTCTTTTTGTATAACCATTATACTATTTTCCCCAATTCATACATAATAATAATATAGTTACATTAACAAACTCTACAAAACATATGTAGCGTGACTCATTTAATCTTTTTAAAGTTTTTTTAATTACCTTTATTAGATGCAGTCAGAAATTGAGAGGGAAGGGGGAGATAGAGAGGTAGAGAGACAGAGAGACACCTGCAGCACTGCACCACTTGCAAAGCTTTCCCCCTGCAGGTGGGGACCAGGGGCTCAAAGCTGGTTCCTTGTGCAGTTCAACATGTGCACTCAACCAGGTCTACTACCACCTGGCCCCACATTTAATCTTTATAATAATTGAGTGAAATATTGATGGTACTTTTAATTTTTATTTTATGAATTAGAAAACAGATGCTAAGAGGCTGACAATTAACTAAGACTACACAGATAGTGACTAGCTTAGGTGGGGGTTTGAAATCAGGAAATCTTCTTCTAGAGGACCTACTCTTAATTGTTCTAATTAAGAGAAATACAAAGCAAAAGATACCTGAAGACAACTATAGATATGTTATCATGTGATCTCTTCTCTACGTAGAATCTTCCTTATCACTTAGCCTAATGCCCACATTTAATTTTTTTGTCTTGCTTTATTTTTTCTCTCAAACTAACCTCATGCTGGTCTTCACATGGTGTCTAAAACTCCTTGTGAATATTGCCTTAGTGTCTGCAAACTATTTTCATGATGGAAATATAACACTGTTTGCTTTTACAGCTGTCTATTTGACTCTTCCGTTTTCTGTTATGGCAACTAGCACTGTGATGACTATCTTGGTGCAGAATTTCTCCCGCTATTTGAAATGTACTTTTAAGAAACATTCCTTGAAATAAGATTCCCAAGTCCAAGAATACAGACACTTTTAGGGATCCTGATATAGCTGTCAACAAATTGTTCTCCAAAAGGCTTACATTCATTTACAGTGTCTACAACACTATGTAGAAGTGCTGTATAAGTACCGTGCACTAACTGATTGCTTCACTGGAGCTCCAGAAGTGCTTTATTCACTATTCTCACACTAGCAGTGAGAATGGTCTTAGAGCATCTCTGCTAATGTGATAGGCAGAATATGGTATTTTATCATCATCTCATTTTTTATTTCTTTGATGGATAGAGGACCAACAGTTTGTGCATATTGGATGATAAATTATATAAGTATTTTGAGTGATCTGTTTGGTTCCTTTATCTATCTGTCTTCTAAAATTATATTTAAAAAATCCTTTGGAAATTAAAAAAAAAACAGGGGCCAGGCAGTGGTGTACCCAGATAAGTGTGCATATTACCATGCTCGAGGACCTGGACTTAGCCCCCCCAATCCCCACCTGCAAGAGGGAAGCTTCATGAGCAATAAAACAGGCCTGCAGGTATAAAGGAAAGAAAGAGAGGAAGAAAGAAAGAAAGGGAAAGAAATAAAGGGAAAAAATGAAAGAAAGAAAGAAAGAAAGAAAGAAAGAAAGAAAGAAAGAAAGAGAACCAGTATTTTTCTTTCATTCTTCTGACTGACATAGCATTTTCTTAGATGTTTTCATGGTCAGTACTGCTAACACACAATCTCCCTCCCAAACCATACATGGATTTTCCTCTTGGTTCTGGATCAAATGTTCTACTATTTTCTTATAAAGGACATGATTATTTTATTTTCTATTGTGAGTGCATCCAGTGCTTAAGTCTGCATGCTCCTTATACCCCCACTCCATATTACCTCATAAGCTTCTAGAGGGTCAGTCTATGTCTTGGGCTCCTAGCAACCATCAAAGAGTCCTCCTGGCTAAGGGTAATCTGAGTAATTACACAGATTACCTGGAAGATGCCAGTCAGAAACATTAAAGAGTGTGAGCTTAATAAACTGAATGAGTACAGGATGGCAAAATATCTCACTTGGCTTTGTCATGTGCATCACCCAGGTTCGAGCCTGGCTCCAACTGTATTGAGGGAAGCTTTGGTGCTGTGGTCTCTTTCTGTCATTCTACCTCTGCTGGGGCTCATGTGTGGTGGCTCCAGCCAGGAGGCAAGTCACCGATTCTCCCTTGCTAGCTCAAGAGCTAAGCAATACAGAAAGGAGACACAGGGGAATATTCTGGTACAAATACTCATTTTATTTGGGGGTGGGCTTGGGTATATATAGAAAGTTAAACAAAGAACATTTTTCAAATACATCAGAAATTACAAGTTTCTTAAAGGTCAGCTTGCCCCTATGGTAGGGGGCTGGTATGACAAGAATTGATGTGATACATAAAGGTCAAGACAATTATTCTCTATGATGCAGGCAGGTTAATTAACCAAAGGCATTTGAGAGAAGCATAGGGGTTATACCAGTAAGGTGAGATGCAGAGAAGAAAAACAAGGCTTGATGTAAATCATTGATGTAAATCATAGATATCAAAGACCATAAGGAAATAGAAGTTTTGGGCTTTTCTCTGTCTGGTGTTTGAGGTGTATGACAGAATGTGTTCTCCTTTGTGATCAAAAGGTGAAGTGGATGTGTGAACTTTGAGTGACTATGTGAACTTTGAGTGAATCTTAAAGCAGGCAGCCATGTGGCCTGCCAGCAGGGAGAAAGTAAGTATGAGAGACCTGTAGGTTTTCTGTGAACTTGGGAGTATAACAAGAAGAAACTGAGTCTGGGAGACTTTTTCCTCTTGGCTCATCTCTATAATGAGAGAGGATAACAAGTGGGGTGTCTTTCCAGACCTCCATCTGAGGATGGGAGAGCTTCCCTAAGCTCTACCAAGCTTTCACATAGTCCTACATACATCTGTTATTTTTATATCTGGAAATTGATAAAGAAGAAAGAGGGAGGAAGAAGAAGAGTGAGAAGAAGAGGTAGTTCTTAGGGAGAAAGTCACACAGAATTAGCTCTGCTGTTAGTTAGTTCCGCTTCTCTATCACTTGCTGGAGGTTTGTGGAAGAAACCTAGGGTTTACTTCCTCTATTAATACCTCAGTTTTCCATATCAGAGAGAGGAGTGGTACAAATAGTAACTAGGGTGAATAAAACACTTCAAAGTGTTACACATGGAATTCTTTGCCCAATGATCTAATGTCACAGCAGCCCAATGATGTCAACAAGGACTCTCACATTTAACAGTTGAAGAAATAGACTCAGTGGAATGGAGCAGACTTGTGACAGAATTGCAGCTCTTCTTTCAATTAAATGCCAAATGAAGATTTCATCATTTTTATTTTTAAGCATATTATACTCCAAGAAAATAATTCATGGGCTTAAATTTATCCAGGAAGGAAAAAGGAAAGGTATCATGGAAAATATGAAGGACCAAGTAGGGACCTATGGAAAGCATCACTAAATTAGAGGAAATAATGAGGTTGAACTTGTAAATGAAACAAGATTAGCAAAATGTTGATTATTTTTGAATGTTAAATTACCTGCCCTAGCATGTCTGTGTCATCTTATTTATTCATTTCCTGTCTTCTCACTTATTTTAAAATTCAACAATGACAATAGTTAAGTGAATTATAGTATATCCAACTGCAGAATATTTTTTATGCTTTTGCAAAATACTGAGGCCATGTACGTAGCTCAGCACTGGAGCCCATGGCTTGTATTATGAGTTCTCAAGTTTGACTCTTGGCACCACGTATGCCAGAACTGAGGGGTACACTGATCTTTCTTTCTCTCATAAAAACAAATAATTTAATCAAGATAATGAGAATGATACAGATGTATATGAATTTTTCTGTTAGAAAAACAGATGTTGGACAGATGATAAATGTTAATTTTTAAGGTGGACTTTATCTCAAGCATTATTTGGGTTTGAACCGAATAATAAATAAATAAGGTAAAGTAAGTGAAGAAAGAAGGTCAAAACCTGGTGAGAGAGCCTTTGTAGGAATTCCCCTGGAAGTCAGGTAATTGATGTCAAGTACTTCCTAGAAGTCCAAGGGAGAGGAACATAACACTTCAGCTTCCAGTCCTAGAAGAGGAAATAAAAGTAGTTAGCAAGCTTTGAAAGCCCACAAAGTAGAAGACCTTTAGCCTAAAGAATATATACCAAATGCTTGCTCATCTTTCCCAGATGTGTTTAAGAACCCAAGGCATGTTAAACATTTCTCTTTTTTTCTTAATATTGATTGATTGATTTGCTTTGATAGGACAAAAAGAAATTGAGAGGAAAAGAGACAGGGAGAAAGAAAGAGAGACACCTATAGATCTGTTTCACCACTAGTGAAGCTTCTGCCATGCAGATGGGGACTTCAACCCATCTTACACTTGGCAATGTGTGTGCTCAAACACGTGTGCCACTGCCCAGATCCTGAACCCAAGGCATATGAAGTCAGGTATAGGGTTGGAGAATTTATATCAGAATTTATATCCCATGGTGGCTCAATGCTCTGTTTGCATTTCAGGGTTCTATGGGCAGCTGCAGACATTCTGCCCCCCACATTACCCTGACTCCCAGCGGTCCATGCCCCCCAGCAGCTCCTGCAGTGTGATGCCTTCTTTTGAGGACTGCCTAGTCCCCACATCCATGGGCCAGTCTGGCTTTGATGTTTTCCACAGAGCCTTCTCAGCTCACTCCGGCATTACAGGTATGTTGAATCTAGGGCAACTGGCAGGTTATTGTGCTCCTGGACTAGACTTGACTTAGCCTATGATGACATCAAATAATACTCAGTCTACACCTAGTACATCTCTTATCTTCATCTTTCTTGCAAGTTCTCTACAAGCCATGCTTCTACCTCCCTAGTTCAGGGACCATCATGTCTCTTCCACTGTGGCAACAGTCCTCCAACAAATATCCATAAAACTCATCTTCATGTTGTATCCTTATATTTAACTTCTGCTTTCCAGGTAGCCTGAGCAATCCCTCCCTAAAACAAAAGTTCTGATAAGCTACTTTTGCAGCCTGGAAGATGACCCAGTGGATAAAGTATTGAGAGTTATAGCCATGGGGTCCCCAGCACACACACACTCTCTCTCTCATCTATCTCTATCTCTATCTATCTAACTCTCATATAAATAAATCAGCTTTCAAAAAAGTCAGTCTGCTTCAGTCTCCAGTTCCCTAGAGAATGAAATCTACTCTCCTTGGAATGGCCTTCAAAACACCTCTATGGGTTAGGCCTATGTCTCCCTGTATCTCCCAGAATTTTGCCAAAACATTTGGCCTCATCTGCCCTTCCCTCTCTATCTTGTTTTACTTCTCTATCTATGAGAATCCAGGCCTTTGTTATGACTGAGCTTTAATATCGCCTCCTTTTTTTTTTTTTTTTGAGTTCACTCTCACCCTTCTGTTCTAGGGAATAGCTCATTTTTCCTTATACTCAGTTGATAGTTTTCGCTGGAACTTATTTTGGCAGTTATTATATGTTGGCCTCTTTCCTGATTAAGACCCCTGAGGACAGAGATTCACTGAAGGTGCCAGCCCAGCATGGTAGCCTCATTGGGCTTTAGTCAGGATTATCTAGGCTGCACACATGGTGGCGGTGGCAAGGCAGGAGTCACTGACTTTCTGTTTTTTTCTCTTCAGTGTATGATTTGCCTTCTGGTTCCTCAAGCCTCTTTGGGGAGTCTCTTCGCAGCAGCCCTGAAGATACCACATTCTTGCAGATCAGCACTGTGGACCGCTGTCCTAGCCAGCTCTCCTCTGTCTATACAGAAGGCTAAAGGCTCCCTGGTCTCCACTCCTGCTGGCATCTGGGACCTTTTTGTTGCTTGCTACCTTTGGTTTTCAGACTCTCACAACAGCTTGGAAAAGGATATCAACAGAATCAGCAGAACTGCACAGCCTCAGGGCTACCTTCAGAAGGCAGGCCTGGATAATTCAAGCAGGGCTTTGCCCTTCTTCTCTGGGTCTGTTGGGCAGGGGAACCAACATGACAGTCTTTGCAAAGGGCATGTGGAGTCTCCCTCTACCGGACACCTGTTACTTCCTGGCAGCTGTGGACCCTGAAAAGTGGTTCAGAGGTCAACCTTGCTGAAAACTCCAAGTGGGAAAGGACATTCCAGATGGCCCAAAGCACTGTAAACTGCTATGCCAGTTCTCTCCCTTCCTGCTGGTCGACATAAAGCAGGACACACCCAGGAAATCTATGTACAGCACCCACTGTGGGCTCAACATTTAGAAAAGCCTGGTTTTCTGGCATGGCCTGACATTCCACTATGCTGGGCACTTCTCTCCTAGATAACCTCACTCTACCAACCCCTACCAGCCATTCTTTCTCCAACAGCAAAATAAGAAGGTTCTGCCCAGCATAGTACTTGAAAGGCACTATAACTCATTTTCTATCCCAGCTGTCTATCTTAGCCTTTTCATTCTAACCCTTCATTATTGACACCTAACTTAAAAGGAAAAAAGCATTTAGAGGTCTGTCATTTGATTGGGAATCAGTCATGAATCACCCCAGCAACATACAGCTGTGCCTCCCCTATCCACAGCCAACCCCCCACCTCCACCAACACACACATAGTGCCCTAAGTTCCCCCTTGGAACATTCTTTTTGTAATTAGTAGAGGCTACCTGAGGGAAATGGGGTGGGCACACCCCTCTCCTGGCATTGGAACAGGCACCTTCCTCCTTTGACAACTCCACCTCAAAGATCTTGTTCAAAGAAAGCAGTTACTTGACCAGTTCACCCATTGCCCCAGCTCTGGGGCTCTGCCCAGAGACATGCTAGAAGAAAGGAACATATGGACACTGTAATTTATGTTCCCCTTTCCTCTTGAAAACCATTCTAGGGAGGCCTGAAGGCCAGTGGTTTCGCATAGGTTAAATTCCACCAGTATCTCACCCCACCTAACTCTCTCCTGTACTTGACCTCTTCCTCTTTCTGTATGGTTCTCACTCTTGTACCTGAGGTTCAAACACTACCCCCTCCCACAAACACACACCTGTTGTTGCCTGTCCACTGACTCTTGACATGGTTTGGCCCAAGACAAGTAGAGGAAGATGGTCTGGAAAGAAGGACAGAAGAAGACAACCTCTCTCTCCCTTAATACCCTGACTTGAAGGCCTAGAATGTTTACAGAGACATTTGATAACCGATAGGAAGCCATGTCGTGTGACACTCTTGCAAATCTCTTTTAAAAATGCTGAGTTCTTTGGCATAGGCTATAAAAGTTAGCCAAACCCCCAAATGTCCAGTAAATTCTGACATTCCTGTGATACCCCAGTTCATCATTTTTTTTCATTCTCTAAAAAAAGAAAAAGAAAATGTTCTCTGAACAAAAATGAAGGAATTTTTGCCAAACTGAAGATTTGCAGTCTTCAGCAAGACAGTTTATTGTCAGTCTTGGTATCCAGAGATGGTTCGTGTCCTGACTTTCTAGCCTACCTACAGTCAACACCAATTCTGGGTCTCACTTCAATATGCAATAGGACAAAGTATAGGAAAACCCAAGTGTGAGTTCTGGTTTGACTAGTTTCTCAGACTAGTGGGCTCTGATCTTAAAATAAATAAATAAATAAAAATAAAATCACAGAGACATCCACATCTACAAAAGCAGTAAGTTCTCTTTACAAAAAATCTGCTCTGTCTTATGAAAAGCATGCACATCATGCCTCTTTCCCACATCAGCTATCAGGCTGCTTGCAGACTGTAAGCTGTGTGGCATGACCTGGAACAGACCTCCTCTGCCTTTTGCCACATATCCAAAAAACAAGGGAAAGACAGGTCTTTTTAAAGAAGCAGTCTACCCATTCTTAAATACTCGAGCCTCAGAACGTATTTCACTTGCGTGATGAGGAGGGATAAGATGGCAAGGTAAGGTTGTTCTAGCAGGTGATGTTGTGAGCCCTGCCTTCTGACTTTAATTCAGAGGAGAAGAGGGAGCACAGTCTGAAGCTGGGCCTCAGAACCCACGTAGGCCATCCAGCTTCTGTGTTGGAGGAGATGCCCACATACCCTTCTTAGCCTGTTCCATGCTCTCTCAAATGGTCTTGCTCCTCTGTTGCCTCAGTTTAGTGGGAGGGAGTCAGGTAGGGTGACCTTCCTCAGCACAAGTGTGGGTTAGTCCCTGAGGGGCATTTGTATTAGCAGGGAGCAAGACCCAAGATTCCCCTCTTACTGTTCCTGATCTCTGTAGGTTTAAGCTGAAGGCCTCAGAACAGGACACATTATAGTTCCCAGACTACATAGACCCGTGGCCTCGGAGTCTCCCTGGCCTTAACATTGGTCCCCTGCTTGCTTCTGCATTGCAGAACATTTATGTATGTTTTTATCATTATGTTTGTAGCAGTAAGAGTAGCATGTTCAATAAAAAAAAATAATTATTCCCTACCATTCCGTTGCCTTTTTAGTCTTTACTTTACATGAACCATTTTCATAAACATCCAGAAATTCTTAGTTTCCTTTTCTAAAAATAAATAAATAACTAAATAAAATCCGTGCTTGTGAAAAGACATACAGTCCAAAGCCAATTATCCTGTTACACGAAAAGAAGTTAGTATGCCCAAAGACATCTTATTTTCTGCATTGTTTTAATTCCCAAAAGGGAATACATCAGAGTGTTAGTTGTAATTTAGCCTTTGATCACCTGTTAAATATTAGTTTAATGTTTCTCCCATGGTGTATCTTCCTTTGCCCAAGTCTCCCCAAAATACACAAGTGACTCTGAACTGGACAGAAATTCTTCAGTGAGTCACAGCATAGTTCCCACTGATAGCCAAGTATTGATGTTGCTCTTTTATTTTTAAATGTCCAGCTGTCTAGCACATCAGCATAGTAGGACAGAGATAAAGTTGAATTTCCTTCTCCAAAACCTTGACTTTCCAATTGCCTTGAAGTATTGAGGATAGTGATTGTAAATGTTCACTTTAAATATTTGATATTTTCTGTGACTGTTTTTAACCATGTTATTTTATAGCAGCATTTTTTTTAATGGCACTTTTTGTTGAGGGTGTGGAATTTCTGTGTTGACATTTTTTTTTTGCAATGAATAAAAAAAAAAATCCACTCATTGGAGAAATGGTGAGTGTAAAAAAAGAAAAGAGTTCTATTGTACAGACAGCAGAGCATCCTGTGTAATGTTGCTGACATAAAGCACTTTGGGGGGAAGAAGTGGAAATCTGTTTCCCATAAATCACACAGACTCTTGTATATAGTACTATGCACTCACGTAGAGAAATGAACTGCATATATCATACTGGATATGGGGCCGATTTTACTCTAGGGGCACATCTGGTGCTTATTGTCATAAATCTTTTAAAGAATTAGGTACACTTTTTTTTCTATTAATATGTATAGTTTTGTGATTTGTCACAGTTATGTTTCATATAATCATAAGTTATTTTGTCTTGTTTCATGAAGTCCTTTTTTATGTCAAAAGTGAAATGGAGGGATTATGCACTTGGTACAGAATAAAACTGGAAATCAAGGACACGCCCATCTGCTCTCAACCTCCTTCAGCTTGTCCTTTGAAAACACAATGGCCACAACAGGTTTTTGTGTGTGTGTGCTTGTTTGTTTGTTTGATTACTATGTTTTGTTTTCCCATCCACTTCCCTCCCTACAGTTGGGATGGTAATTATAATTAAACACAGATGGGGGTGGGGGAGGGCCCCAGCAAAGGCCAGCTTTAAAATGCCGCATTGCTTTGGGCCAGAGCTGCAGCCTGGATTTAATTATAGATATGAGGACGAAATGGCAGTAAAAATGAATGTGTCCCTGAATCCTTTACATGTTGCGAGTGTCCATAAATAAAACATGAAGTTTTATTTCATCAGATTTAATTAAAGCTTTTATACATGTTTTATTGGTTATTCTATTAATCCGCTTCACAAACTGAATAAATGTGTGCTGGGCTTGAGGTTTATTTGTGCCTCTCTAGTGTGGTGCTCCATCATGATCTAGCAGTGCCTCTGGTGATGGGCTCTCCAGCTGACAAGCCTGAGCCCCCCCCCCCCCAACAGTGAGCCTTCCCACTATTTCCCCCCAAACCTCAGAGAAAGACCCTCAATAGATACCTTCACATTCTCCTACTCTGGCAGTCACCATTTCCCCTGCTTTTCCTTCCTACTACCCCCACTTAGAACCTGTTGGCTATGATGAGCTTCCTTCCTCTGTTCTCATCAGGCAGGAGTGGGGCCCTGGGAGAAGGGCGACCAGGATGTTCTCACACCCGCCTAGCCCACCAGCCAAGCTCAAGAAACTCAAAGATGTCCTCTAATCCATAGAAAGTTGATGGTTTTCTTGATGCAGTTTTCAGACTTGCAAATTACATAAAGGGACAATTAAAAACATGGTGACTCTATACACCTTGTTTGGTCCTTCAGGGTGCTAGGGAGCAAGCAGGCTTTCTTTAGGGTGTGGGGTCCAGTGCTGGGGATGGAAATAATGTGGTCTGCACTGGCTACCCAGTGCATGATGGAAGGAATACATCAACTGGTGATGAGTGTGGTGTGTACATCCGTACCCCAGAAGATAAGAAACTGTACATGTGTGACAGCACTGTCTTATAAATTTGCCCCAGTAAAGTCATTTTTAAAAAAATTGGAGAAGCAAAATAGTTCCCTTGAATACTATGCCTGCTTTGCCATGGAAACAGCCCAGGTTTGAGCATGGGGAAAGAAGCTTCAGTGCTGTGGTCTCTCCCCATCTCTCTATATTTCTCTATGTCTATCTCTGTCTGAAAAAGTCAGCACAGAATGGTAAAGCCCCAATGAGAATTCCTCCCTTCCAAAATAAAGGAAGGGAGGGAGAAAAAAGAAGAAATAGCATTGATTAGCAAAATACAAAGAGAGCCTCTGCTCCATAAAAGGAGTTAGGAGGTAACTGATGGGATGATGGGACCGTTGTTTGGTCCAACCTCTTTGGAGAACACATAGAGGTTAACCAGTAGGGGGCCAAACATGTGCTCAGCCACCAATGGTTTTAACATAAGATGTTCCTTATAAGGCTGTTTACTATCACTGAGCACTGGAAATGACCCTGTTTTGGAGGAAATGGGGCCAGCCTTTTGTATTCCCAACATTTGAGAAGTTTGTCATGCATTATCGCAACAAAGAATTAAGGAGAGAGCATGATTTTCATGAATTTTAAATATTATTCAGGAAAATTGAGAACATTCACATGTTAGAACATGAGAGAGAGAGAAGCCAAGTTACTATTTACATGATGATCTGAACAGAAGAGAGCGAACCATGCCTACAGGTCTACATTTTCACACCCAAGCCCAGCTCCACCTGTCACCACTCCCAATTTCTGGGTGGTACCTTCCAGTACCTCCTGTCCCTCAACATTTCCCCTCTAGGAGTACGGACCCAAAATCCTTTTTTTTTTTTTTTTTTTTTTAATCAGAGCACTGCTCAGCTCTGATTTATGGCAGTATGGGGGATTGAACCTGGGATTTGAAAGCCTCAGGCATGAAAGTCTCTTTGCATAACCATTATAATATGCCCCCACCCGGACCCAAAATTCTTTTTTTTTGAATTTTTTTTATGTAAGAAAGGATTAATTAACAAAACCTTAGGGTAGGAGGGGTACAACTCCACACAATTCCCACCACCCAATCTCCATAACCCACCCCCTCCCCTGATAGCTTTCCCATTCTCTATCTCTCTGGAAGCATAGACCCAGGGTCATAGAGGGTTGCAGAAGGTAGAAGGTCCAGCTTCTGTAATTGCTTCCCTGCTGAACATGGGCGTTGACTGGTTGGTCCATACTCCCAGTCTGCCTCTCTCTTCCCCCAGTAGGGTGTGTCTCTGGGGAAGCAGAGCTCCAGGACGCATTGGTGGGGTCTTCAGTCTAGGGAAGCCTAGCCGGCATCCTGATGACATCTGGAACCTGGTGACTGAAAAGAGAGTTAACATACGAAGCCAAACAAGTTGTTGAGCAATCATGGACCCAAAGCTTGGAATAGTGGAGAGGAAGTGTTAGGGAGGTACTCACTGCAAACTCTAGTGTACTTCTGCTTTCAGGTATATATTTTGCAGTGGTTTGTGGATACGTGTGAACATAAGCTCTCTCTCACAGAAACTGGTGTATATCTAGGTTATGGGACTTTGTTAGAAAGTGAACCACCTGAGATGAAATTAGAGTGTACTATAAAAGGAAAGGTCTCACCCGAGTAATGAAGCTGAGGGGTTGTCATTCCACACGTGAAGTCTCTGGACACAGTCTGAAGTGAAGCATGCTGAGGTGGCAATCCTTGCATTGGTTAGGTTGTGATCGGTGGATGCAATATTATTTGGTATGGATTGGGAGAGGCATACGGGAAAGTGCGCCGCATCCAAGGGTTCCAGGACTGGGGGAAGTAGGGGCTCTATAGTGGAGATGTGAGGTTCCTGCTGTCTTAGGGTTCAAAAAGACAATCGATAGTTAATGTTATCATCACATTATATGGTAATTGGGTTAACTTTGAAAAGTCCTTTTGTTAGGGTTTGCTGTACAGTATCCAGTATCTTGTATATAGCTATGCTATTGGATGCTTCTAATCTACTTGGTCTAGGCTTTTGAGAGAGTCCGCATATCAAATACACAGCCTATATATTAAAAAGCTTCAGTTTGTGTTTTGAAAAACTTTGAGACATACAATTGATTTTCCCCCTCTCATATTAATTAACTACTGATTTATATGTCTACATTTCACTAGGAGTGTACATAAACACCATTCCCACCACCAAAAGACTGTGACCCATCCCTCCCACCCACTCCCACGCCCCACTGTCCCAGGAAGCTGCATGTCTACCCCTCACCACAGGGTTTTTACTTTGGTGCCCAACTTACAATTTGATCAGGTCCTGCTTTTAGTTTCCCTTTCAGATCTTCTTAGCCAATTTCTGTTGATGAGTGGGATCATCCAATACTCATCTTTATCTTTCTGACTTAGCTCACTTAACAGAATTCCTTCTAGCTCTGTCCAAGATGGGTCAGAGAAGGTGGGTTCACTGTTCTTGATAGCTGCATAGTATTCCATTGTGTATATATACCACCGCTTTCTCAGCCACTCATCTGTTGTTGGGCACCTGGGTTGCTTCCAGGTTTTAGCTATTATGAATTGTGCTGCTATGAACATAGGAGTACACACCTCTTTTTGGTTATGGAGTCCTTGGGGTATAACCCCAAGAGAGGAATTACTGGATCATATGGAAGGTCCATGTCTAGCCTTCTGAGAGTTTTCCAGACAGCTCTCCACAGAGGCTGTACCAATTTACATTCCCACCAGCAGTGTAAAAGGGTTCCTCTGTCCACACATCCTCTCCAGCATTTGTTGCTGCTGTCCTTTTTGATGTATGCCATTCTTACAGGAATGAGGTGATGTCTTAGTGTTGTCTTAATTTGCATTTCTCTGACAATCAGTGACCTAGAGCAATTTTTCATATGTTTGTTAGCCTTTTGGATCTCCTCTGTAGTGAATGTTCTGTTCATATCCTCTGCCCATTTTTGGATGGGGTCATTTGCTTTTTTGGTGCTAAGTTTGCTGAGCTCTTTATATATTTTGGTGATTAGTTTCTTGTCTGATGTATGGCATGTGAAGATCTTCTCCCATTCTGTGAGGGGTCTCTCTGTTTGTTTAATAGTTTCTTTGGATGTGCAGAAGCTTTTCAATTTGATGTAGTCCCATTGGTTTGTTTCTGCTTTAGTCTTCCTTGCAATTGGGTTTGATTCATCAAAGATGTCTTTGAGGTGTATGTGGGAAAGTGTTTCACCAATGTTTTCCTCTAAGTATTTGATTGTTTCTGGTCTGACATCTAGGTCTTTGATCCATTTGGAGTTGATTTTTGTTTCTGGTGAGATGAAGTGGTTCAATTTCATTCTTCTGCATGTTTCAACCCAGTTTCCCAGCACCATTTATTGAAGAGAGCCTCCTTCTTCCATTTAATCCTTTGGGCCCCCTTATCAAAGATTAGATGTCCATAGGTTTGGGGATTTATTTCTGGGCTTTCAATTCTGTTCCATTGGTCTGTGTGCCTATTTTTGTTCCAGTACCATGCTGTTTTGATGATGATGGCTTTATAATATAGTTTAAGGTCTGGGAGTGTGATGCCTCCATTTCTGTTTCTTTTCCTCAAGATGGTTTTGGCAATTCTAGGTGTTTTCAGGTTCCAGATAAATGATTGTAGTGTTTGTTCTATTCTCTTAAAGAAGCTTGGTGGAACTTTGATGGGTATTGCATTAAATTTGTATATGGCTCTGGGGAGAATATTCATTTTGATGATATTCATTCTTCCAATCCATGAGCATGGGATATTTTTCCATTTCTTGGTATCAGTTTCTATTTCCTTGAGTAGCGACTCATAGTTTTCTGCATACAAGTCTTTCACTTCTTTGGTCAACTTTATTCCTAGGTATTTGATTGATTTTGCTGAAACAGTAAATGGGAGTGATTTCTGGATGTCTTCTTCTTCAGATTTAGTGTTTGCATAAAGAAATGCCACTGATTTTTGTACATTGATTTTGTAGCCTTATACCTTGCTATATTGCCTAATAACTTCCAGTAATTTTCTGCTGGATTCTTTAGGTCTTTCTATGTATACTCTCATATCATCTGCAAATAGTGAGAGCTTGACTTCTTCCCTTCCAATCTGTATTCCTTTGATTTCTTTCTCTTGCCTGATTGCTATGGCAAGAACTTCCAATACTATGTTGAAGAGTAACGGTGACGGTGGACAGCCCTGTCTAGTCCACGATCTGAGGGGGAGTGCTTTCAGCTTCTGTCCATTGAGTATGATGTTGGCTGTAGGTTTGCTATATATAGACTCCACTATCTTGAGGAATTTCCCATCTATTCCCATTTTTTGTAGAGTTTTGAGCATGAATGGGTGTTGGATCTTGTCAAAGGCTTTCTCTGCATCTATTGAGATAATCATGTGGTTTTTGGCTTTGCTTTTATTGATGTGGTGAATGACATTGATTGACTTATGGATTTTGAACCAGCCTTGCATTCCTGGGATGAATCCCACTTGGACGTGATGAGCAATCTTTTTGATATGTTGCTGTATCCAGTTGGCCAAGATCTTGTTTAATATTTTGGCATCTATGTTCATCAGAGATATTGGTCTGTAGTTTTCCTTTTTTGTTGTTTCCCTATCAGCTTTTGGTATCAGGGTGATGTTGGCTTCATAGAAGGTGGAAGGGAGTATTCCTGTTTCTTCAATCTTATGGAGTAGCTTAAGAAGTATGGGTATTAACTGTTTCCTGAAAGTTTTGTAGAACTCGTTTGTGAAGCCATCTGGTCCAGGACTTCTGTTGTTGGGGAGATTCTTAATAACAGTTTCAATTTCTTTGTCTGTGATTGGTGCATTTAGATTTTGTAGTTCTTCTTGGTTCAGTTTTGGAAGGGCATATGTTTCTAGGAATTGTTCCATTTCTTCCAGATTCTCTAGCTTGGTGGCATATAGTTCTTAATAGAAGATTCACAGGATTCTCTGGATTTCTGTGGTGTCAGTTGTGATATCTCCTCCATCGTTTACAATTCTATTAATTTGAGTCTTCTCTCTTTTTTGTTTGGTGAGTCTGGCTAGGGGCTTGTCAATTTTGTTTAATCTTTCAAAGAACCAACATTTGGCTTCATTGATCTTTTGTATGGTTCTTTTATTTTAGATGTTGTTTATTTCTGCTGTAATTTTAGTGATTTCTGTCCTTCTGGTTGCTTAGGGTTCCTTTGTTCCTCTTCCTCTATGTCCTTGAGGTGTGCAGTAAGGTAGTTTATTTGAGCTTTTCCTTGTTGTTTAATATGTGATTGTATGGCTATGAGTTTTCCTCTCAATACTGCTTTAGCTGTGTCCCAAATATTTTGATAGGTTGTGTCTTCATTTTCATTTGTTTCCAGGAACATTTGAATTTCTTGCTTGAGTTACTCTATGACCCAGTGGTTGTTAAGGAGTATGTTGTTTAATTTCCAAATTCTGTGACTTTTAATAATTTTCTGTTTGTTGTTAAATGTTAGTTTTACTCCACTGTGGTCTGAGAAGAAACTTGGGATGATTTTAATGCTCTTGAATTTATTGATGCTGTCTTTGTGGCCTAACATGTGGTCTATCCTTGAGTATGTGTTATTTGGATTTGAAAAGAAGGTGTATTCCAGTTTTATGGGGTGGAGGAGTCTGAAAATATCCATGAGGTCTAGTCTGTCCATCTCTTCATTCAATTCTCTTGTATCTTTATTGGTTCTCTGCTTTGTTGATCTGTCTAAGTGTGATAGTGGAGTATTCAAGTCTCCCACCTTTATTGTATTACTATTGATGTATTTTTGAAATTCTTTCAGTAGGTGCTTGATGTATTTAGATAGTCCCTCATTGGGTGCATAGATGTTAATAATTGTTAAGTCTTCTTGGCTGGTTGATCCTCTAATCATTATGTAATGTCCTTGCCTATCTTTTATTACTTTATTTAATTTAAAATCTATCGTGTCTGAGATGAGAATGGTTGTTCCTGCCCTTTTTTGTGGTCCGTTAGCCTGTATGATAGTTTTCCATCCTTTCACTTTAAGTCTGTGTTTATCTTGTTGTAACAGATGGGATTCTTGCAAGCAGCATATGGTTGGGTTATGTTTTCTGATCCATCCCCCCACCCTGTGCCTTTTGATGGGTGAGTTTAAGCCATTGACATTTATTGATATTATGGATTTAATGTATTGTAGTGCCATTGTTCAAAAAAAAATTTTTTTTGTTTTCTCTGATATATTGCCAGTATTATAGTGATGTTCTTGTTTATAAGAGGTCTTTTAGAACCTCTTTCAGGGCCTGCTTGGTGATGGTTGCCTCCTTTAACTGTTGTTTATCTAAGAAGGTTTTGATCCCTCCATCTAGTTTGAATGAAAGTCTAGCAGGATATATTATCCTTGGTTGAAACCCTTTTTCATTCAGAGCTTGATAGATATCTTGCCATTCCCTTCTGGCTTTTAGAGTTTGAGTGGAGAAGTCTGCAAATAATCTCATGGGTTTTCCCTTGTAATTGACTTTTTGTTTCTCTCTTTCAGCCTTTAGGATCCTTTCTTTATCCTTACTTCTTCTCATTGTGACTATGATGTGTCTTGGTGTCTTCAGATCTGGATTGATTCTGTTTGGAACTCCCTGGGCCTCTTGAATCTTGATATTCTTTCTGTTATTCAGGTCTGGGAAGTTTTCTTCTATTATTTCCTCTAGAATGTTTGCTTCCCCTTCCTCTCTTTCTTCCTCTGGCAGGCCAATTATACGAATGTTACTTCTTTTGAGATCATCCCATATGTCTCTGCTGTTGTTTTCAGTGTCTCTCAATCTCCTTTTAAGCTCTTTCACCACTTTCTTCATTTTCTCTAGCTCATCCTCTGTCTGACTAATTCTGTTTTCTGCTTCTGTTAGTCTGCTTTCCCTTGCCTCAGCTTCTTTCTTCATTACAATGATTTCAGCTTTCAGTTCTCTAATTGCCTCAAGATAATCAGTATTTTCCTTGGGGGTCTCAACTGTTGTTTCCCTAATACTGCCATTCCTTTCCTCCAATGTTGTTTTCATTTCTGTGATTAATAAGTTTATTATTGCTTGCATACTTTTCTTATCTATAGTTACTTCTGGCTGATTTGTAGTTTCTTCTGGGCTCTTGTCTTCATTCATTGGAGTAGCATTTTTATTTGTTTTTGATCTACCCATTTTTATGATTTATGTGTTTCTTTTTTTATGCTCTGTTGTTCCTCAGTTGTTGTGTCTTGAGTACAAGTAACACTGTACCAAATACCTTTATGACAATTGTACTCACCAACCTCAGGAATTACAGTAGCAACTGAAGCAAGTATTGAAGTAGTTTAATCGTTACCAGCTAGCCAAACAATTTCTCCAGTCCGTGAAAAAATAGTAACCAAATCCCAGTGAAGAAAGAGAAAAGAAAGAAATGATAGCAAGAATAGACAGTTATGCAAATCTACTATCCACTGTATATTCTAGGGGTAACAAGAGGGGAAAGGGAACTAGAGCAGAGATACACACATAGAGAGTCCACTCTGAGTCAGATTTCTTCCCCAAAATAATTCACAAATTCAGAAAGGCAAAGAAGAAGGAAGAAGTGTATGACAAGATTAAAAGAGAGAGAGAGAGAGAGAGAGAGAGACGAGAGAGAAAGGGGAAAAGATAAGAAAAAGAGCTGTAATTAAAGAGCAGTAAAAGGAAATTCCCAAATGTGTATCAGTGAATTCAAAAAAGCACACTGTTTGTTGGTGTGGGGGCTGGGGGCTGTGACTTTGGAAGCTGTAGGATTAAGGAAGAAGGGATGAGAAAAAGAAAGAAAAAGACAGAGAGAGAGAGAAAAGAAAAAGATAAGAAAAAGAACAGTCATAAAAGGGTAGTGAAAGTAACGGGTTTTTTTTAATGTATTTATTTTTAATTATTTAATTAGCTATGCGGGGTGAGGTGGGGAGGGGGTTGGCTACTTAGAAAGAAAAAAGGCCAGAGGTTTCAGAAGGGTATAGACTTAGAATTAATGATACTTCCTGGTGGGACAGGAATTTGGTAAAGAAATGGAGCTCCTAGCAGGGCATCCTGCTAGGAGCTGGTCCCCAGGGACTCGTTATGGGGGGGAGGGGTGGGAAGGAGGTATGCTTGAAAATTAAAAGGAAGAAAAAAATTTTTTTCCCTTTTTTCCCTACTCTAATTCTTAACCCAAATTAAGTTACAGTCACCTCCTTGGTGTCACCGCTAGCACCCCTTATTGGCTGGCCTGCTAAAGGCAGAAAATCCTACCGTTTCCAGGAGATGTGGTCAGAGCTCAGCCACTAGCAGCTTCTCAGGGACCCAAAATTCTTTTGGGGATGTTGAAGGAAGGATTTTTGTGCTTCTTGTTGCTGCTTCTGCTGACATGTGGACAGTTGCCTGGTTGTCCCATACTTCTGTTCTGTCCCTAGTATTTCCTTAATAGGGTAGGGCTCTGGAGAGATGAGGTTTCTGGACACTTCACCTTATTGTCATCTGTTCAGGGAGGTCAGGGTGGGGTCATGGCAGTATCTGGGACTTGATGGCTAAAAGGTAGCAAAGTATACAAATTTAATAAATAGAGGGCCAAAGTATAAGATTAGAGCCAATGAGAGTTAGAAACTCAGGATAAGAGGTAGCTAAGGTGTCTGTTTTAGTTATAAACATTTTTAGGAGGCTAGGACTCTAATAACCTTTCCTTGAGCTATTACCATAAAGTCAGGCTTGGGAAATGTCTGGGAGGATGGCATTGAGTAGAGTGTAGGACTTCATCCAATCTGGTCTCCTACGCCTACACTGAACTTCTCTGTTCCAGACTCTTGGAAACAGAGTTGGCAGTCAGCTGAGGTAAAGAACAAACACCTCATCACAGACCCCTGCAAGCGTCAACCCGGCTTTGACCTAGCACGTTATGATTGGGTCCTCCTCAATCGCTATCGAACAGGCCATGGCCGGTGCGCTGCTATGTTCCATTGCTGGGGAGCCAGAGACGACCCGAACTGCCCCTGCGGCTACAGACAGACTATGACCCACATAGTCAATGACTGCCACCTCTCCAGATTCAAAGGAGGTCTCGAAACTTTACATCAGGCTCAACCTGACGCTGTTGACTGGCTATGGAAGAAGGGCAAATGCTAGAGGAAGAAGAAGGACTTGAGAACTGGCTTAAGGCAGAGTGGCTCCCATATTAAAATAAAAGATATATTTATACATATATAATTAATTGTACCACATCAATGTGACCTGGGCCCATATCTGCTAATATTTAATAAGAAGCCTGTATGAGCTCCAGGTCCCTGTCAATTTAAGTTCACTCTGTGCCCACAGCTGGGGCCATATCTGCAGTTTGTGTGACTATCCTTCTAATGACAGAGTGTTCCAACCTCCCTCCAGAGAGTGGGACAGTCTTTAGCAATGTTACTTTTTAGTGAGGACAAAATTCTGAGAAACCCATGATAAGGCAGAGAGAAACATCCTCGATGGAAGTGACCAGTGACAACAGACAGAGCTGTCGGACAGGTTTAAGCCCATATCTATGACCAGGACTCCAGTTGGTGAAGTGACCTATCACTGGCCAAAATGGCCAAACTAGGTAAGCCTGTCTCTTGGAGGACATTTAGAGGTTAACTGGTAGGGTGGCAACTTTTCTATTCCTCTCTTAAAGGTATCTTCAGTAACCAATGTTTTAACATAGCATGTTCCTTGCAAAGCTGTTCACTATCACTGAGCACTGGAAACGACCCCATTGTCTGTCCAAGGTAAAATAATGGTGCCTGAATGACTTGTGCAAGGTGTGCAGAAAGGCAGAGAGAGCACAGCCCTAAGCAGTAGCAGAGGTGAGTTTCACCAACTAAGCAGAACATAAAATAAATACAAAGGACTATATGATATACATATAGTTTAAAGAAATCAAATCCAATGACAGTATTTAAGTGTCAGGTATGTAAAGAAAAGCAAGGAAAATGTTATCCAAAAGTCCAGATAGTGACTAACTCTGGTGGGAAGAAGGGACACACACAGAGTTTTGGGTTACCGACCAGCAAAGTGCTAGGCTAGTCAGGTGTTACCTTATGGTCATTTAAGTGTGCACATACACATTTTAGTTGTTAGGTCAAATCCAGACAAAGGCCATTTCTGGCATTACCTGACCTGCAGAGGGCCAGACATGTTCTTTCTTAGGTTTCAAAGTCCTAAGAAAGGCCTCTGCCTCGATTATTCAGCTCTGCAGCTGTAGCTCCAAAGCAGCCCTAGACAATGTGCAAACAGTGGGTGTAGCTTTGGTCCAATAAGACTTTATTACAGGGAGTCGGGCTGTAGCGCAGCGGGTTAAGCGCAGGTGGCGCAAAGCGCAAGGACCGGCATAAGGATCCCGGTTCGAACCCCGGCTCCCCACCTGCAGGGGAGTCACTTCACAGGCGGTGAAGCAGGTCTGCAGGTGTCTATCTTTCTCTCCCCATCTCTGTCCCCCTCCTCTCTCCGTTTCTCTCTGTCCTATCCAACAACGACGGCGACAACAACAATAACTACAACAATAAAACAACAAGGGCAACAAAAAGGAATAAATAAATAAAATAAATAATATTAAAAAAAAAAAACTTTAAAAAAAAAAAAATTACATTTAAAAAAAAAAAAAGACTTTATTACAGACACAAATTTGAATGGCACATACTTTTCAGATATCATGAAATGCTTTTCTTTTTTTTGAATTTTTTTTCATCTACTTACAAATGAAAAAGAAGCAAACTTGGGCTGTCCAAAAGCAAACAAACAAACAAAAAAGGCCAAGGGGTGGGGGGGAATCAGGGCCTATAGCCAGCCATTGTCCCTGGGCTACAGTTTGGTGATTCTGGTCTATTGAAGGCACTGTCCTCATCCCTTCTCATAAATATCCAACCAGAGGAAACTGCAGTGAGAAGCCTCTCTTCTTAATCTGCTAGGATGGCTCCCCTTCCTAGAGGAAATTCCTGAATTCTATTGATTAAGCTTTTCTTTGTTTGGATTCTGGGTTCTCCCTGGATACAGATGAATGCTTTGAGCCTGGAGTGCCATTCAACTATCTTGGGATTTGAAGTTTTTAATAAAAGGAGCTGGGCACAGAGAAATCTGTGAACATTGGAAAATGAGTACTCATTCTTTCCAAGCTAACCAAATATTTGCTGCAGCTTGGCAGTCCTTAGCCAACTTTTCCCTCTGAAATGCTGAGAGATTATAAATAATGGGAGGCTTCATTTCTCTTGGGCTGCCTCTCAAAACCTACAGGTTCTCAGGGAGAGGGAAGCCAAAGACCACTGAACAATGGTCAGAGCAGTGTTAGGGGCTCTGACTGTGTTAAGGCTCTGTTTCTCTCCACAAAGCAGAACTGCTTCATCCTCTGAGCATTTCTCTGCCCCCCCTGGTTTCCCATAATGCCCACATCCCTAGTTGCAAGCTTGGAGGGATTGTCAGCTCCCCAGTAGTGCTGCCTGCCTCCTTCCTCAACCTTGTAAGAATGGAGCTGAATCCACATGGGCAGGTGGATCCACAGATGTGTGCCTCAGTGTACATGGCTGTGTGTGATAACATGTTTATTCATGAGTCCTGAATTATTTCTGAAATACTAACTAGACATTAGCATGGACTAAATCCTCCATAGTGGGTCTCCCTAATGGTTTCATGTACTTGGGTTTGTTTATTGTGTATGATTCTGATATTAAAGCTACTGGGAGCACAACACCTTGGGTAAAGTAACATAAACTTTTATGAAGGAAAGTTTAACCAAAAGAAAACACCTGGCTTGACTCCATAGTCTACACAGAAGATTGAGGTTGTTTCATTAATTTATTTATTCAAATCACTCAACATTTATTGTGGAAAATAAACAAGAGATAAAAGTGGCCCTTACCATCTCAGAGCTAAACACCAGGGACTGAAGGAATCATCTGCCTGATATTCTTGCCTTAGGGTGCTTGGTAACTATGCAAGTTCTAGGGCCACAGAATGCATACCCCAAGGCTACTGAGCTGGGGTTGGGAAGGGTCAGGTGAGGGCTCTGCATTTTTAATCAGCTTTCCAGGTAGTTGTTGGTACACACTGCATTTGACCTCTTTGAGGAAATGAAGGAGGAAGACCATGGAACAGGGTGACACTGAGACCTAAAAGTAAAATTCAAAAAGAGCCTGGGGAGGGTGCAGGGTGCAGAATTACCTGGGAGTGTTGGGGGGTGGTGGTGGTGATGGATCTTCAAGAAGCAAAAAAGTGCAGGATGAGCCTGGAGGAAGCATGCTATTGTCACCAGACTGGCTAGTAAGAAAGCTTAAGGGGCAGCTGGCTCTGGGGCTTGCTGGATGGTCACTGACCTCTTGGGGGTGTAGTGGAGGGAAGGGGTGCTGTCCTCTGGGCTGGCACTGAACCCAGCCCTTACCCGCCTCTGTCAAACTATCTTGGAGAATGATGAGCCAAAGCTGCATAGATATCTTTACTTCAGGATCTCTCCACACCCTGCCTCTGCTAAATCCCACTGTGACTCTCCAAGAGGTAGAGGATGCAGTTTAACCAGATCTGGCCTTGCTGGTTATTGTGACTGCATGCTCATTAAGAGAAAAGAACGTATTTTGGTGGCCCAGGATGTGGCACAATGCTGGAGCCTCAAAAAGGTCTCGAACTGGGTCCCAGACATCAAATTTGCCAGTGCTGCATTGGTCTCTCTTGTCTTTCTTCATAAGATAAATACACAAGTGGTCTTTCAAAAAAGAGATAATTTGACAGCTGATTATCTGAATTTTTTAAATAATTAGACATCTAAGTTGGTGGGTCTCCACTTCAAGCTTGCCCCATGCCCTGCCAGAGGATGTCTTGGAGAACTCTTAGAGCTTGCACTCAGTGTCTCCTAGAAACTTCCAGGAGAGTAAGCTTGCAGCACAGACTCTACAACCCATGGACACTCCTGTTTACAATTTCCAAACAATTTTGTTCATAATAACCAAAACCTTGGGAGACCTGGTGGTAGTACACTGGATTAAGCACATGTAGTAAGAAACTCAAGTATCCCAGTTTAAACCCCCCAGCTCCCCACCTGCAGGGGGGGTCATTTCATAAGCAGTGAAGCAGGTCTGCAAGTGTTTATATTTCTCCCTTTCACCTGCTATCCCCTCTCAATTTCTCTCTGTTCTATCCAGTTTTTAAAAAATGGGAAAAATGGCCTCCAGGAGCAGTGGATTCAATAGTGCAGGCACCAAGCCCCAGCAATAACTCTGGAGGCAACAACAACAGCAAAGAAAGGTAGCCAAAGCCTTGCAATCACCAAAATGAATAATCACACCAATCAATCAACTACACACCCTTGAGATAAGTGGGGTAGGACTGAGCAGAGTGAGAAGGAACATCCAGTGTGTGAAACAACTTTGAGAAACCTCAAAGATTATGCCAAGTGAGAGAAATAATTTGTTGTGATTATATTTACATAAAGAAATAGTACCTGGAAAACATCTAAAACCTGACATAGGACCAGAGAGAACATTGTAGTGATGCAAGTGGCCACTCTACCTATGGCTCAGAGGTCCCAGGTTAATCCCTAGCACCCATAAGACAGAGCTGAGTACTGGGGCTCATGTGAGGTGGCTCCAGCCAGGAAGGTAAACGTACCAAGGCCCTATCACCAGCTCAAGAGACTGCATGATAAAGAAAGAGGCTTGGGGAGTATCCTGGTACAAACACTCCATTTATTCAGGGGTGGGCTTGGGTATATATAGAAAGTTAAACAAAGAACATTTTTCAAATACATCAGAAATTACAGGTTTCTTAAAGGTCAGCTTGATCCTATGGTAGGGGGCTGGTATGACAAGAATTGATGCGATACATAAAGGTCAAGACAATTATTCTCCGTGATGCAAACAGGTTAATTATCCAAAGGTATTTGAGAGAAGCGTAGGGGTTAAACCAGTAAGGTGAGACGGAGAGAAGATAAATAAGAATTGATGTAAATCATAGATATCAAAGACATAAGGAAATATAAGTTTCTGGGGTTTTCTCTGTCTGGTGTTTGAAGTGTAAGATGGAGTGTGTTTCTTCTTTGTGAATGAACCTTAAAGCAGGCAGCCAGTTGCCCTACAGCAGGGAGAAACTAAGTGCAAGAGGTCTGCATGTTTTCTGTGAGCCTGGGAGGCTAACAATGCAAGCTTAGTCTGGGAGACTTTTTCTCTCTTGGCTCATCTCTATGACGAGAGAGGCTAAAAAGCGGGGTGTCTTTCCAGACCTCCATCCGAGGATGGGGGGAGCTTCCCTAAGCTCTACCAAGCTTTCATATAGTCCCATAGCTGAGCAGTGCTCTGGTGGGCAAAAAAATCATTTAATTTTAAAAATGAGTAAAAATTAAGCATTTTTTTTTCTTGACAGGGCTGAGACTCACTGAGAAGTTCCATCTAGTGTGATCTAAAGTTCCACTCTCTTGATAATGTACAGTATGAAATGGTCAAGATTCATGAGATTGTACTCTTAAAATCTCTGCATTTCATGGTGTAAAAAAAGATTGTATGACATATAGAATTTGCCACATGCTGAGGCACTATTGTAAGAACTTACATGTAAACATTTAATTGTCAAAACTCTATGAAAAATAAAGTGTCACAAGTATAGAGAGGTCAAGAAATTTTGAAGATTATATAAGTAGTAAATGTTGGAGCTCTGCTCCAAACCCAAACAGATTGGCTCCAAAGTTCAAACTTCGTCATTACTGGTAAGAATCTGTTTAAAAGAAGTTGCCAATAGGATTTAACTGGAGGGAACTATCATACAGGTTGAAGGGTAGCATGTTGTGATCAGATAATATAACTTTCAATTTTAAATTTTAAGTTAAAGATCACAAGTTAGTGATGTTAAATCTCAGGTTATGGCCATATTTGGACTGAAGAAAAGAGGAAGACTATACCTTGACCCTCTCTGTTTTTCTCTGATTTAAATACCCTTTTGATTTTCCTTTGACCTTTCTTTTGATGCTTGAGTTGATGTTCAGGGCTGGAGTTCACCTGTGCTTCCACATCCCTGTGTCTGAGGCATAGGACTTGGTACTGGAGAGAGTTCAATTTGCTGACATTGAGCCCTGTCCTTAAGTCTGAGCTAGCACAGACAAGCTCTTAGCTCTCTCAGTCTTTAAACAATACCAGCCTATATAGAGATTCATGAAAAGTATTGGGTCCATCCCAGTTCACCCTACCTTCTAACAATACAGTCCACCACCCTGACCCTTCATGAAAGCTCCTTGAAAGTAGTGTCAGAGCATCCAGACTCAGCAAATACCTTGACACTTGCCAGACAACAAATGCTGAACAATAAAAACATTTGTTGTAGTCTGATACTTTTTAAAGAAGTAACAATGCATGATGACTTCTAAACCAAGAGTTTCCTGATTTGACTGTCCTCTTCAATCCATGGTTACCATCTAAAGACCATATCCTAGCATATGGGATCAGGAACATCTGGACAGCTTGGTCCATTTGTGTTGCCCATGACTATAGTGTGATCCATTACATTGAAGAGCTATTTCGTGGAATGCCCCTTGTCCCTGCCTGCACATCTGCAGGGCATGTTAAGCCAGCAGTCTCTCTGGCACACAGCTGAGTTTCCTATCATCAATCCCCCCTGTCATTTCCTCTCTTCTCACTCACTTATGCCCTGTGCTCACATCTGTTTAGACACTCAAATGGACAGATTCCTGTCCCCAGAAAGGCTTACTGCAGGAAGGCCAAAGTTGATGATAAAAAGAGTCCATTTTCACTCCAGACTTCTACAGCAGCCTTCAGATACTGAATACTACCCAGCACAGCTGCTGCCTTTCAGAGTATAGAGGGACCACGACACAGAATCAATAACCTGTCCAAGGTAGAAGCTAATAAGTGAGAAAAACACAAGAATCCTGGACCCTTCTATTTCCTCTGTCATTACTTTTCTTATGTTCCCTTTTAGGATGCTGCCCATATCAGAACCTGACTTGGGTGTGGGAGGTAGAGCTGAGGACTAGCTCACCAGGTAGGGCACATGCCTCTCTGCATGTATGCTCCACGTTTGAATTCCTGCACCATGTAGGGAGTGCCAAGACACTGGGTGCAGCTCTACCTTGTCCTCTGTCTCTCCCTACCTCTAGGTCTCATGCTCCTTTTATTTATTGGGAAAAAAAAAGTGGCCTCAGAGTCAAAAAGCAACAACAAATCCTGACTTGTTAATCACTGGGAGCATAGCAGAAGCAACACTGTAAGGCATGGGCTTTCATTCTGTTTTCTTTGGAGAGCAGAAAGGACTGGCTGAGTGGGCTCTGACTGTCTGACCTGACACTGGTGCTGTTCTGGCCATGTCAGGGAATAAAGTGAAAGGTGAAGAGCTCTGCCTACCCCACTAGGGAAAGATAGAGATAGATCAACTGCCAACGTCCATGTCCAGTGGAAAATAATTATAGAAGCCAGAACTCCCACCTTCTGCACCTTGAAAAGAATTTTAGTCCCATACTCCCAGAGGGGTAGACAATAGGTGCCAAAACCAGAGGTCCCAAAGCATTTATCATCAGGAATCTCGTTTTTATACCATCAATGAAAAGGAAGAAAATCTGGAAAACATCAGAAGAAAACACCAGGAGTTGTTTCTCTTATCTAAAAGAGAAGAGAAAAAAAAGAAAGACTTGTAAAATTAGTAATAGGTGTAGGGGTGAACTAGAAAAAAAGTAAAATACCATTAAAAGGGGGGATATATATGTAGAAATAGATAGTTATAGAATCAGCCCATATTAGTAACCAGAACTATTGCAATTTCCAAAGGAGGGGATGGGGACATAGAACTCTGGTGGTAGGAACTGTGTGGAATTATGCTCCTATTACCTTACAGTTTTGTAAATCAATATTAATTCTCTAATAATAAATAAATAGGTGAAGAGCTCTACTCTTTAGGCCCTTCATCTAGGATCTGGGTGGTAACTGTGGCCTAGTCACTTCCCACTAGAGTTTAATGAGTCCCAGACTGAGATGTCCTTGGAAACCACTCTGTCTCCACCACATCCACAAATTACTTGATCACTGTGGACTTTGGTTTCTTCATCTGCTCCATAAGGACACATCAGATACACAGGTTTCTTGGGAATTCATTCACCTGCCCCATGATTAGTCCTCTGTTTTTAAATTTTTTATTAGTGATTTAATAATAATTGGCAAGATTGTGGGATAAGAGGAGTACAATTCCATATAATTCCCACCACCAGAGTTCCACATTCTATCCACTCCACTGAAAGCTTCCTATTCTTTATCCCTCTGGGAGTATGGACCAAAGACCTTTATGGGGAGCAGAAGGTGGAAGGCCTGGCTTCTGTAGTTGCTTTTCCACTGAACATAGGCATTGACAGGTTGATCCATATCCCTAGCCTATTTTTATTTTTCCTTAGTGGGGTAGGGCTCTGGGGAGGTAGGGTTCCAGGACACATTGGTAAAGTTGTCTGCCCAAGGAAGTCAGGTTGGCCTCATCGTAGTATCTGCAACTTGGTGGCTAAAAAGCAGAACAATTTGTTTAAGAATCAGGAACCTAAAGGTTAAAGTATAGCAGATGAAATTTGGGGTCTTCATGTTGGAAGGAGCTAGGAAGTATATTGTAGGTATATTCCAAGGGCCCATGACTTTATTAATTTGTGCCTGAACCTGGCAGCAAGACTCTAGATGGACAAAGAACTTGGATGTTAGATCAAAAAGTATAAAATACTTAGAGAAAAATATTAGTGGAATTTTTTCCCATCTAAATATCAAGGGCATATATGATGAAACAAACCCAATTACAAAGAAGATGAAAACAAAAATAAACCATCATGACTACATCAAGTTGAAAAGCTTCTGCAAAGCAAAAGAGACCACCCTCCAAGCAAAAGAGACTCCTCACAGAATGGGAGAAGATCTTTACAGACATCAGATAAGAGGCTAGTAACTAAAATATATGAAGAGCTCACCAAACTTAGCAACAAAAAGCAAATGATCTAATTCAAAAGTGGGGAGAGGATATAAACAGAATTTCACTATAAAAGAGATACAAAAAGGCCAATAGACATATGAAAAATTGCTCCAAGTCATTAATTGTCAGAGAAATGCAAATAAAGACATTATTAAGACACTACCTCACCCCTGTGAGAATGTCATACTGTTGGTATGCATGAGACCCCTTCTGTTTCATTTGGTTTAAATCCCCCCTGCTTAACACTATTCTATTTACATAACCACTTCATTCTATTTATATAACCGCTGTTAACAAGCACCTCCCTCCAGGGCATTGGTTCAAACCCCACTGTTTCATGATATGTTTTTGCTCCACCCCCCCTCCTTGTCACACCCTGATCCTCTCCTTGTCACACTCTGATTGTCACCAGTCACTTTTCTCTCCACCCTCTCTATGTCACACCCTGTTTCCACCCTACTTGGCAAGTATATATAAAGACAGCATTGTGAGTTTTAGAGTACTTTACCTTGAGTTTAGCTTAGCTCGTCTTAGATTGTGCTGCGTCCTGCATGAATAAAGAGATACTGCCTACAGCTCAACTATGAGTCCCTGATCGTCTGTTACCTGCCTGTGAAGCCAGCCCAGCGAAAACAACCTAACCCGTCGAAAACGACATCATACATCAGAAATGACAGCAACAACAAATGTTGGAGAGGTTGTGGGGCCAAAGGGACCCTCAACTACTGATGGGAATGTCAATTGGTCCAACCCCTGTAAAAAGCAGTCTGGAGAACCCTCGCAATGCTAGAAATGGACCTTCCTTATGACCCAATAATTCCCCTCCTAGGGATATATCCTAAGGAATCAAACACACCCATCCAAAAAGATATGTGTACACCTATATTCATAGCAGCATAGCTTGTATAGCCATAACCTGGAAACAACCCAGGTATCCAACAACAGGCTGAGTAAGTTGTGGTCTATATACACAATGGAATACTACTCAGCTATTTAAATGATGAATTAACCTTCTTCACCCCATCTTGGATGGAACTTGAAGAAATTATGTTCAGTGAGATAAGTCAGAAACAAAAGAATGAATATGGGATGATCTCACTCATAGACAGAGTTGAAAAACAAGAACACTAAGCAGAACTTGGACTGGAGTTGGTGTATTGCAGCAAAGTAAAAGACTCTGGGGTGGGAGGTGGGTTCAGGCAGAGGACGACCTAATGGGGGGTGAATTGTTATGTGGAAAACTGGGAAATGTTACATACCTACAAACTATTGTATTTTACTGTCGACTGTAGAACATTAATATCCCCCATTAAAGAAACTAAAAAGAAAAAGAATAATGAATCCACCTTCTCTGATCCATCTTGGGTGTAACTAGAAGGAATTATGTTAAGTGAGATAAGCCAGAAAGAGAAAGACAAGTATGGGATGATTCCACTCATAAACAGAAGTTGAGAAAGAAGAACAGAAAGGGAAAAGCAAAGCAGAATTTGACTTAGTTTGAAGTATTGCACCAGAGTAAAAAACTCTAAGGGGGGTGGTGGTGGCAGGGGGCAGAGTGGGGAAGGGTAGATTTTCAGCTCCACTGTAGGGGGGTGGAAATAGGGAAACAGACCTTTGGTAGCAGGAATGTTGTTAATATATACTCCTATTAACCTACAGTCTTATAAATCACTGTTTAATCAATATGAGGGGAAAAATAGGTTGAATGTCTCAAGCTTTTTAATGCATAGACTTCAGTACTGAGTATATATTCCTTCAATCTAAGCACTTAAGATTTCAAATTAATAAACTGATTAAATTTTAACACTGGGCTTATATTGTTAATGCATTTCTAATAACTTTTTTGAAATATTAAATCATCAATAATCTTAGACCAAGGAGAACAGAAGTCTTGTTAGTATATAAGATATAGGTATTTGTAAACAGCACTGAATGACATAAATCATGGTAAGGTCTTGCATAGTACAGTAAATCCTAACCATACGATTTTCAAAGTGAACCAAATTCCCCAATAGCTTGGTTATAATAATAATTATCTATTACTATCTTAAACTCTAAGACAGCAAGGAACTTTCCTCATTCTGTATAAACCCATATTTCTCCTAGGCCTGAACCTCTGGGGCCTAGCTCATTTTCCTTCATGATTCTCTCAGTTCATATCATTTGATATAGTATCTTCTGATCTCCATCAAATCAATTCAACCAGTTGCCACCTTGACATGTTCTGGACTGTGTCCAGAGATGCCAGAGCCCTAGGTCAGATTGATGGGGTTTACAGCTAATGGTATTTATATACTTTCCCCATATTTGGGGGCTTCTCTCTGCCCTAATCCAGTTTTCTAGTCCTTCAGCTCTGACACCATCTTCCCAGACAATGCTCCTAGACCACTTCCATGACTGGTTCTTAGTGAAGGGTGGCATCTTTTCTCTGCCCATTAAATCCAAGTTACATGGTACCATTGTGCATTGTGCTCTGTTGCTTCTTACCCACCATTCTTTCCAGGATCCCAGATCAATGTCCTTCTCAGGTCATGTCCCATCTGAGCTTAGCTGTGTTCACTGGAAGATTTGCTCTGGTACTGTAGTTCCTCACTTTCCCAGACACGAAAGGCCTAGTGTTAAATCAGTCCACCTGGCAGATTCACCAGTAATCATTAATCATCTCGCTGGTGGCAGAATGACCCTCTGCACAGCCCGGGAAAGGCTCCAAAGTCAGTGTGACATGCCATCCCAAACATGGGGACCACAGAGGCTGTGTCCCCCAAGCCTCCCCTCACAGAGATCTCAGCTGCCCAGAAGACCAGAGCCTGGACCTCAACTTCAAGGCAGAAAGCATAGGTGGTGGGGGTGTGAGGTAAGCTGTCAATGGGAAAAAAGGAAATTCTACACAGTCAAATGTAAAGCAACAAGACAGAAACTTTTTTTTTTTTGTAAGTAACATAGACCAAATAGAGTATGCTCTTGTAGTGAAGGGAAATCTATTAAAAAAAAAAAAGCTAGGTACAAATATAAGGAGAGATCAGAGGGATTGGAACTGAAATACTAAGTCTGCTGTCTATTTCTCACCTGTCATCTCTGATCATGGTGGCCTGAATACTGCCTGCCCATATTTTCCAATTCACATACCTAGCATGGTATGTCCATTTATATTCCAGGGCTTCTAAATCCCCAGGATAATGAGAGAAAATGGGCTAAGTCAGCTCTTTTTCAGTGCACATAGAGCTGTAGATAGAGAAGTATCACTGAACTCAAAGAAGAGATATTGAATGGCTGTCAGTCCTGTCTTGGCTATAGCTTATTTCCTATAGTAAGATTCCAGGTGTTTCAGCAGTTCTGTTCTACCATCCACCGATAGTGTGACATTTAAAAAACACAGCAATATTGTCGGCAACAATAGCAACAACTAGCATCTATTCTCACTACAATTCATATACAACTTCAGTTGTTTTTTACTCTCCAAATAATCTGACAAGTGCCTGTCACTGGCGCACGCATGTGTGATGGGGGAGAGGAAGTGGGGGGAGTTTTTATAGAGAAAACGTATTTTATTGAGTTACTTCTCAAAAGGTGGGTGCTATTCATCTGTGATGGGGAAGATAATGCTAGAAATCACCCCCAGAGCGCCTCTCAAAAACTTTGCCCTGCACACACAACAAGGGGGTGTGACTATGTTACTTGTGCACTTGAACCCTGGGGCCAATACTGAGAACCTTACAGGAACCTTGTGGAATTTCAAAGAGGTAACCAACATTCATGTGCATTTGAACTTTGTGATGCTTATGAACAAATGCACATTCTGATTAAAGCGGTCTGATGGAGGGATGGTGATTTCGCACTTCCAGAAAGTTGCCAGGTTGGGCTGTTGCTGCTGCCCTGGGACCACACTTTGAGAAACAAATGCAGGAACAAGAACTAGACCAAGATATAGACCAATGTCCATCTACAGACAGAAAGACAGTGGTCACTCTCCCATATGGGCACACTGTGCTTGAGGTCATCACTTGCTTCTCAGATAAGAAAAAGTGGAGACAAAAGCCCATCTCCTTTATTACTTCCTACAACCTAGCTCATCCAGGATTTCACACCTTCCTGGTTAACATTTTGCCTGAAATTTTGGTTAACAGAATTAGGTCCTTACACTTTTGCTCTAACGTACATGTAACTGCCTATGTCCAGCAATTCACTATAAATATTTATGTGTGTGTGTGTGTGTGTGTGTGTGTGTGTGTGTGCAAAGAGGTAAGCATTTCCTCCTCAGCAAGGAAGACAGATTCTACTTGTAAGTGTAGGAAAGTTATCTTATTACAGAGACTATTCCTTCATATTTCCCAATACCTATGGTGCTTCTCTGGTTTATGATGATGAGTTTATGACTTCTCTGGTTTATGATGATGAGTTTGGTTGAACCTGGAACTTCAGAGTCTCAGGCATGAAAGTCTCTATAGCCATTATACTATCTCTCCATGCCTGTGACAGTATTTTTATGTCTTCATGTTATTTTCTTTCTGTTTCAGGCAGAGTTACCTTCTAGACACCAAGAAACAGGAAACCATAGCAAAGACATAAGATTCTGTGGGGCAGGGCAGCATGGGGGGATAGGTAGCATAATGGTTATGCAAAAAGACTCATGCATGAGGTTCCAAAGTGAAGTCCCAGGTTCAGTCTCATAAGCCAGAGCTGAGCTGAGAAATGCTCTGGTAAAAAAAGAAAGAAAGAATGAGAGAAAAGAAAGAAAGAAAGAAAGAAAGAAAGAAAGCTGTAGTAGACCCATTCCAATGTTCACCTTTGCTTTGAAGCTTTCTCCCAAAACACTTGCCCTTTTCTTCCCCAGCCACTATCCCTGAATAATAAATGATTCTGTTGTCTGTCCTCTGGCTAAGAGAAATCATCCAAAGTTAGTTTTGTTATGTAGTGGTGTATTCACTACATACTATTTTGTAAACCCCTTAGAGAGTTTGTGATTTCTCATGATTACATCTCCTGAACAAGCAGAATATTTGATATAGAGGAAGTTACTCCAAATACTTTGACTTGAATTTAATTGAGCTGAATAAATTAAACTACAGATCAATGAAAAGAAACTATTACTAATTCCTTAGAGCTTTTTAGAAAAAGTGGGAGTTATGGCTTCTGGGGCCTGGACAAATCTAAAATTCAGACTTATGAGTTAAGATCACCTCTGCAGGGAACTACAAAGAACTTAGTCTGGCTTAAGTGCCTAAACTCAGTGAGTATCAGAAAAGAAAGGTGAGCATGAAACAGCCTCAGAGACTATGGACTATCATAGTCTAGAACCTATTCTGTGAGCTCTGGAAAAGCATTCTGCAAAACACTCTCGTAGGTCCTTTTCCACCATCATGTACCAGGACCCCAAAACTCCCCCCCACGACCCAAGCCTCCTGCCTTCCTCTGCAATACACCAACGCCAGCCCAGCTTTTATTCAGTTCTGTCCTTTCTTCTTAAATTCCACCCATGAGTGAGATAATCTAGTATTCATTCTTCTCTTTTTGGCTTATCTTATTTAACATGATTACATGAAGTTCTACCCAATGTGAAACAGAGGAACAGTACACACACACACACACACACACACACACACACACACACATACATACACACACACACACTGAGCTGAATAAATTGAATTACAGGGGACAGGTGGTGTGTCAACACCTGGTTGAGCGCAGATGTTACAATGCACAAGGACCTTGGTTTGAGCCCCCAGTCCCCACCTGCAGGGGGAAAACTTTGCAAATGGTGAAGCAGTATTGTAAGTATCTTTCTCTCTCGTTATCTACTCCCCCTTCCCTTCTCAATTTCTGGCTATCTCTATCCAATAAATAAAGATAGTAAAAATTTAAAAAAGTAAATAAATTGAATTATAGTTCAATGAAAAGAAATTATTGATAATTCCATAGAGATTTTAAAAGAGTGTGAGTTATTTTTTCTGAGGTAAGAATGGTGCCAGATTATCTAGATTTGATCAGAGTGAAGGTCACAATATTCTTAGCTGCTTATCTGTTCTTGGACACCTGGGTTGCTTTCAAGTTTGGGATATTACAAATTGTGCTATAGAAATTGACTGGGAGATGAGAAATTGTATCCATATGCTAGCAACTATCCCATAAACCATTAACCTCTCTTCCATAAAATTATATTAAAAAAAAAAAAAGAAAGAAAAGAGAACAACAAAAACTATTTCACAAGTTAATGCCAAATCTAGTTTGACTTTCAGGCAAAATACAGGCAGTGAAATAAAGGGTAGATTGTCACAGATGAAGACTAGAGGCAGGGACTGAATGATGGAAAGAGGATGTTTGGTGGACCCTGCCAGGGTAGGTGTGCAAATGTGCCTACATCTCCAGCACCATCCAAGGCTGCCCAAAGACATTTGACCATTTTTTTCCCAGAATTTTGAGGACCCACATTTGAAAAGCAACAACAAAAAATGGGCCTTTCCTTCAAAGATACGAAAAATTTATTTTGTGTTAAAAGCTATAAAATCATTGAAAAGACTGGGGGTGGCCATGTTGGCAAAATGAATTTCCCATCAGCCTACTTGATTTCACTTCCTGCCTTTGATGGAATATATGTATAGAGAAAGCATAAGACTCCCCACTGGGCTCTGCATTCATGTGCATCTGCCACCCAATTTACAGTTTGCAAAGGAGGTGTTAATTAGTTGGCAGAAGCACCTGAACAGGGTGTCCTGGGTTGGCTGAGGGGGTGGGAAGGTCTCTGGCATTTCCTTATTCACATAGGCTGGAAAAAAAGGAGAAAGGAAACTCACACTGCTGTCCAAAATGGCAACCTCTAAGCCAAGGCAAGTGGTTCAATTATAGCCAGTACTTCTTTTCTTTTTTAAAAAAGGAAAGTCTATTTCTGGATTTTTGTGATTAATATCAACTTTATATCAGGTATATCAGGCGCTTGTAAGAGTTTGCTTTGTGTTTTATCTCCACATACTACTCTCTCAATTTTAAGGGTCTTTCAGAGAAGCATGGATGGATTTTTTTTTTCTATTGAGTAGGGTAAAATTAACATTGGTGAAGTAATTGAACAAATTTCCATGGCATAAAAGGTAGTGAGTGTGTTTTCAAAGTAGTGACCCAGAGAAAAGAGAATCTAGGAGATAAAGGATGAAGGGCGAAAAGGGGAAAGTACAATGTCCAGGTTGAATAGAAAGAACTTTTTATTTATAGCAAAAAAAAAAAAAAAAAGAATGAATGAAAGAAAAAGGCTTGATTGTATTGAACACATGCTTCCAAATCTTTGTTGGGAATGAGAATAAGAATAGAGACTCATTCTAACTTTCTTCAATTTTTGTGTCAGCAAAACATCAAATCTTAGTAACCAAAAACAAACAAGTAGCTGATAAATCAAAATAAATGCAGAGACAGTATGTAATCTAGTATCACATCTTCATGTTAGAGATGGGATCAATAAGACACAGAGAAAGACACCGTTCCCAGGGTATGGGTTATAGAATCAAAGCTTGGACAATGAGCTCCTAGATCTGTCTATTACTTTTCCCCTTCCCCTATTTTAATCAAGGCTTTAGGATTCTTTTGGTGTCATACCAAAATCTGATCCTGCACAGCAAGTCTTAACAGCACTGGCATGCATTGTATTGATGTAAAGCAGCAGAGTTCAGGGAAAAAACAAAAAATAGTGAAGCAACTAATTCTTTATGCCTCCAGTGACTACCAAGAAGAAACAAGGCAAAAAGGTAAGGAAATCTAAACTTTCAATTAGTTGTTGAATAGCATATGCACCATTGTGGTGGGAGATGTTATGTAAACTATTTAGAAGCACTCAAATTGCATACATAAAGAATATAAGGGAATTGAGTGCGGAGGCAAGACGGTAACTTGGAAGCAGTGACTGGCATGAGCTACAACAAGCAGCAGCTTGTGACCTTGGATTCTTAGGGTAGGATACTGGGCCATCAGCAGGAGGGTGAATAAGGGGTCCTAACGCTGACACCAAGGAGGAGTCCTATAGTTCACTCTGGGGTTAGAAAATGGAGGCCAGCAGGATCAGGAAAGGAAAATATTTTGATTATTTCAGAAGCTCAATCCTCTCTGCCACCCCCCAACCAGCCCCCAGGGGCTGGACAGCTGCTCCTATTCCTGCTGAGATATTTTCTTTACCAAGATTCTGGCTC
The DNA here is from genome assembly GCF_950295315.1 of Erinaceus europaeus. NCBI lineage: Eukaryota > Metazoa > Chordata > Mammalia > Eulipotyphla > Erinaceidae > Erinaceus > Erinaceus europaeus. The sequence continues at coordinate 76,600,550 of NC_080171.1, read as the reverse complement.
CTCAGGGGTGTCATTCCAAGCCTTTTCCTTTTCCTTTTCCTTCTCTTTTTATTTATTTATTTTTTTAAAGTGGCTGGAGCTCTATTTGAGTGACAAAATACCTGACCAATCAGAGCCTCATCCTTACCTGGGAAAGACTACCTGGAGCATTTTTTTTTTTTGGATGCTTCTTATAATTGGCTGTCTTTGTACAGGCTGCCTGCCAATCCAGAGTGAACCAATGTTTTAATTAAGGATCCCGGTTCGAACCCCGGCTCCCCACCTGCAGGGGAGTCGCTTCACAGGCGGTGAAGCAGGTCTGCAGGTGTCTATCTTTCTCTCCTCCTCTCTGTCTTCCCCTCCTCTCTCCATTTCTCTCTGTCCTATCTAACAACGACAACAACAATAATAACTACAACAATAAAACAACAAGGGCAACAAAAGGGAATAAATAAATAAAATAAATATTTTAAAAAAAAAAGACAGTATCAACAAATTCAAGAGCATTGAAACCATCCCAAGTATCTTCTCAGACCACAGTGGAGTAAAGCTAACATTCAACAACAAATAGAAAATTACTAAAAGTCACAAAATTTGGAAACTCAACAACATACTGCTTAAGAACCACTGGGTCAGACAGACACTCAAGCAAAAAATTCAAATGTTCCTGGGAACAAATGAAAATAAAGACACAAGCTATCAAAATATTTGGGACACAGCTAAAGCAGTATTGAGAGGGAAACTCCTATCCATACAATCAAATATTAGAGAACAATAAAAAGCTCAAATAAACGACCTTATTGTGCACATTAAGGACTTAGAAGAAGAGAAACAAAGAACCCTAAAACCATCAGAAGGACAGAAATCACTAAAATTAGAGCAGAAATAAATAACATCAAAAATAATAGAACCATACAAAAGATCAATGAAGCCAAATGTTGGTTCTAGCCAGACTCACTAAAAAAAAAAAAAAAAAAAAAAAAAAGGAGAAAACTCAAATTAATAGAATTGTAAACGATGGAGGAGATATCACAACTGACACCACAGAAATCCAGAAAATCATGCAAAACTTCTACAAAGAACTATACATAAGCAAGCTAGAAAATCTGGAGGAAATGGAAGAATTCCTAGAAATATATGCCATCCAAACTGAACCAAGAAGAACTAGAAAACCTAAATGCACCAATCACAGACAAAGAAATCGAAACAGTTATTAAGAATCTTCCTAACAACAAAAGTCCTGGACCAGATAGCTTCACAAACGAATTCTACAGTCTTCAGGAAACAGTTAATACCTATACTTCTTTCTTTCTTTCTTTATTTTAATTTTTTTTCCTTTTGGTTGCCCTTGTTGTTTTTATTGTTGTTGTAGTTATTATTGTTGTTGATGTTGTCATCGTTGGATAGGATAGAGAGAAATGGAGAGAGGAGGGGAAGACAGAGAGAGGGAGAGAAAGACAGACACCTGCAGACCTGCTTCACCGCCTGTGAAGCGACTTCCCTGCAGGTGTGGAGCCAGGCACTTGAACTGGGACCCTTATGCTGGTCCTTGTGCTTTGTGCCACTTGTGCTTAGCCTGCTGTGCTACTGCCCAACTCCCAATATCTATACTTGTAGCGCTTTTCCACAAGATCGAAGAGACAGGAACAACACTCTTTTCTACCTTCTATGAAGCCAACATCAGCCTGATACCAAAAGCAGATAGGGACAGAACAAAGAAGGAAACCTACAGACCAATAGCTCTGATGAACATAGATGCCAAAATATTAAACCAACTCATAAACAGAAGTTGAGAAAGAATAACAGAAAGAAAAACTAAAAGCAGGATTTGATTAAAGTTGGAATAGGGCACCAAAGTAAAAACCTTGGGTTGAGGCTGAGGGTAGATGTTCAGCTTCACGGGGTGGAAGGGGGGGGGGGGAGTTGGGGGAGTGGGATAGGACACAGTCTTTAGTTGGTGAGAATGGTGTTTATGTACACTCCTATTAATTTGTAGTCATATAAGTCACTATTTAATTAATATGAAAGGGGGAAAATTGATTGAACGTCTCTAACTTTTTAAAGCACAGACTGAGTCTTTTTAATACATAGGCTGAGTCTGTGGTATGTTGACTCTCTTAAAAGCTTAGACCAGGGAGAACAGAAGCAACCGGTGACACAACTATATACAGATAATGTCAAAGGACATAAATTATGGTAATGTTGTGCATGATACAACAATGAAATAGGTTGAAATGCTTTGAATAGAGCTATTAGTGCACACAGCAAGAACTCTTTTAGTTTAAGGTATAAAGTACCAGGACAGGGTGGAGACCCTTTACATCCAATCCCATGAAGTCTGCACCTGGTTCTTAAAGAATCTGAGTAGTCCAAGAAATTCAGGCAGAAGACATTATAAGGCAGAGCTTCCCTGAAAGATCAGAAAACTTTGAAGATACCTTGTTGAAAAAACCCAAATTTGCATCTCCCAGGAAGACAAAACAATGCAGTTTTCCAAACTCATACCTCAGGGAGAGAGGAATTCTTGAAACATGTAATTAGGAGCAATTAGCAATGACTAGAGGGGAACAGTATAGAACAAAGAATCTTTGGGTAACAATTTAATGCTGCTCAATACCCATTAAAAGATCAGTGGAAACACAACTTACTAAGTGAGAACTGCTTGAAAATTTCAGATTTATTCCAAAATAAGCCAGACCCCATTCTCCTAATTGCTTTAGCATCCATTTATCTGAATCAGATTTTGATAAAGAGGGACATGCTTAATTTTAATAGCTTTCATCTGTAGTTTTCATGGTATTGTTAAAATAATAAGGGGGCCAGCATCTTCCCCCATTCAGAGACTTTGCCACACCTTTTCCCAATGAAGAATTGATAGAAAGCATGATTATCCAGGTAAATTAACCTTTATTGGACACAAAAACATATTAGGAAAGAAGGAGAGAGAGAGAGAGAGAGAGGAGGGAAGAGAGAAGAGAGAAAGAGAGAGAGAGAAGGGAGAAGAGAGAGAGAAAGAGAGAGAGAAGGAGGAGGAGGAGGAGAAAAGCAAGGGGACTGAAAACTGACTTACATATAGCTCACATGGTGGTCCTGGGAGAGAGAATGTGCCCCCAAAGATTCACCCCCTTTAAAGCCAAAGACCCCACCTCTATCCACAACCACTCCTATTTCTTCTCTCCCTCAACACTATGATGTTGTATTTACCGTGTAGATACTGTGCAGAATGTTTCCTTTTCTTTAAACTGTGCCCTCTTGAGATCAGAATATGCATCACTTAGTAGGGCATGTCCTTCATGATCTGAGTTCTAGTCCTGGCACTACAGAGGAGGGTGGGCAAACGCTAAAAGAAGAGGAGGGTCACAGCACCAGGGGCAACTCCAGTGCTATGGGATCTCTCCATATAGTGTCCAGGACAAAAAGAATGGAAAGGAGTAGTGAAATTATATTTGTGTCAGACATCAGTGCCATAAACAGATAGATAAATAAGTAAATGCTTAAAAATAAACTGCCCTCTTTAGGAGGACCTGGAAAGAAAAATTGTTTCTTGGTATTAGTATTGGTTATGTTTACATGTTATGTCTACTGGTTTATTTGCTTGTTTGTTTATTTATCTCATGGGCACATAACAAGCTGGGTTGTGATGACCAGGAAGTTTCAATCCAAATTCATTATCCACCAGTAACAAAAGACATGGAAAAATATGGCATGGATTTTGTATAGTAAACTTTCCTCTGGTTGTTAAGAGAGAGCATATCAGTAAAGCACAGAAGTTGCAGTCATAAGACCCCAGATTTGATCCCCAACATAGTCTATGCCAGAGATGTGCAGTGGTCTCTTTCTCTCTCGTTCTCTGTGTGTGTGTGTGTCCCATAAAAATAAGCAGATACATAAATCCTTAACGAAGTAAAGGCCCAGGTTAAAAGCACAAGGGCCCAGGTTCATGATCCCCCTCCCCCACCTGCAGGGGGGAAGCTTCAAGATTAGTGAAACAAGTACTGTAGGTATCTCTCTGTCTCTCTCCCTCTCTATCCACCCCCCATTTCTCTTTGCTCTATCAAATAAGAAATAGAAAGAAAAGGAAAAAATGGACACCTGGAGTGGTGAATTCGTAGCTCCAGCACCTGTGATAACTCTGGTGGCAGAGGAGAAGAAGAAAGAGAAGGGGACTGAGAAGAAGGGGAAGAAGGAGGAGGAGAAAACAAGCTATTCTCTGGCTTCCCCATACACTTTTTACCATCACTTCCTCTTTGCCATGATTCTTTCATTCATTCCTTGATGTCATAATATATTTATGTAAATTTCTTTCTCTCACACACAATATTATTTATTTTTTAATGAGAATGTGTCATTAAAATTCTGGCTGCAAACAATAGAAACCAGCTCTAATTAGTCACCATAAATTAATTAATTAATTTTAAAAGAAAGTCCATGGGAAAGCTGTTTACTTAGCTCATAAATTTATGGAAAGGGCTGAAAATGGGACTCAAAAAACAGACAGTGTTCCAGAGAAGCTGAGGGTAGAGAGAGGGAGAGGGTAGAACTGCAGAGAGAAGGAAGAGGAAGAGGATGAAGGAAGGTGGTAGAAAAGCAAAAGTAGAGACTCAATCTGAAAAAGAGAATGGGTTATGGTGATGTTTCAAGAAAAAAAGAGAGTACCTTCCAGCCCTTTACTTCTTCCACTTGAACCCCAGTGACAATCTTCTTACGTGTAAGATTACACATTTTTCAGTAGAACTCAAATCCTTTGTCCTGTACCACACTCACACAACATATTTTGTTACTTGGAGGTCAAACTTCACTGAAATCACATGTGTAGAATGACTGTAGCAAACAACCTCAGACATTATATCTGAAAAATCTATTTTCCAGATAATTTCTTCAATATGTGGCTCTTCTCTTTTTTTAAAAAAATATTTTTAAAATTTATTATTAGATAGAGACAGAAAGAAATTGATGGGGAGGGAGAGCTAGAGAGTGGAAGAAACAGAAAGATACCTGTAGCCCTTCTTCTCCACTCCCAAACAGGTGGGGACCTGGGGCTTGAACCTGGGTCTTTGTGCACTGTGATGTAACCACTTAACCTGATTCGCCACTGCCTGGCCCCAGTCTCCTCTTTCTGTTCCTAGCACCATGCTTTCTTGGATAGATCTTGCTTCTGCCTTCTTTTGGTTGTTATTTATTTATTTATTTATTTATTTATTTATTTATTTATTTTAGAGAACTGTTCAGCTCTGGCTTATGGTAGTACAAGGGACTGAACCTGAGACCTCTAGTGTCTCAGGCATGAAAGTTTTTTGCATAACCATTATGCTATCTCCCCTGCCCTTAGACTTATTCTCCTTACTGCACTAAATATACCTTATTGCACATACACTAACCTCATGTAGCTTGGAAAATACCCTTTGGTTCTATAAAGCACTATCCTTTAGACATTTCTCCTTCCTATTCCATAATGGAATTTTCACCTCCTTATTCAGTGGGCTAGAAATTCTACTCTACTCTAGCTCAGTTTTAAATAAATTCACCTGAAGCTGAAATGTTTAAAAATTTTTTTTTCATATGTACCTTAGTGTTAAGCAATATGTTTCCAGAAGTGCTGTATTGGCATAGATAGAGATGTGTGTGTGTGTGTGTGTGTGTGTGTGTGTGTGTGTGTGTGTGTGTGTGTGTGTTTTACCTCACTCCCTTTATGCTCTCTGCACTCCAAAAAGAAAGTATATTATCATAAAGAGATGGTCTGTGAGGAAAGAGAGAAAAGGGAAGTCAGAACTTTTCACCTTTTCACACAAGGGAGAACTGGAAGATTAAATCCATTTTGTAGGTATGTATCTGACATTCTGTTTGCCTGGTGAGCATGATTGCATGGAGTCTGCAAGATCATAAGACTAGGCACATTAACTCACCAATGGTTTATTACCACTAAACCAATGCTTCTGTTTATAGCAAGATTTAGAACAGGCAAGGGACCACCCAGACATCCACATCATTTATTAGAATGAAAATCTACAAGGGAAATCAAGTTTGTCTTGGAAGGTCAGTGGGTGAGCAAGGATTGGTTTAGTGGCAATAAACCACTGGTGAGTTAATGTGCCTAGTCTATGATGGTACTGACATGATCAAGCCTTTAGATCTAAATATCCCAGTGTGGTCCTCACCACCCATCTACTCACTTATTCTTATCTGGTGAGCTCCTGTAGACGTAGGTTACTTGAATAATAAGAACGCTTGCCAGTTACAGAGTACTTGCTACATGCCAGGCGGTTCCTTAATGTAATCTTCGCAACATACTTAAAGGTTACAGAGTTAGCACCTTTTTACAGAGGAGAACAGTAAGGCACAAAGGAGTTTAAAAACTTGCCCAAGTGGTACATTCAGGTCCCCAATGCCTGGCAGTCAGGCCTCTGAGTTTGCATGATAAAAATGGGAATGGTGATTATGTACACACCTATTAAATTGTAGTCATATAAATCACTATTTAATTAATATAACAGGGGGAAAATTGATTGTATGTCTAACAAAGGGACTTTTCAAAGCTAACCCAATTACCAACTAATGTAATAACAGTAACTATCCATTGTCTTCTTGAACCCTAAGACAGCAGGAACCTCACATTTCCAATATAGAGCCTAAACTTCCCCCAGACCCTAGGGTAGGGCCCACTTTCCCATATGCTTCTCCCAATTCTTATCAAATAATATTGCATCAGCTGATCACAACCTAATCAATGCAATGAGTGCCACCCCAGCATGCTTCACTTCAGACTGTGTCCAGCGACTTCAGGCGTGAAATGACAACCCTTCAACTTCATCACTCGGGTGAGACCTTTCTTTTCATAGTATTCTCTAATTCCATCCCAGGTGATTCACTTCCTAACAAAGTCCCAAAACCTAGTTATAGACCAGGTTCCAGGAGATAGAGCTTATGTTCTCACATATCCATAAACTAGGGCAAATATATACCTGAAAGCAGTAGTACATTAGAGTTTGCAGTGAGTACCCCCCAACACTTCATCTCCACTATTCCAACCTTTGGGTCCATGATTCTTCAACAATTTGTTTGGCTTTGTATGTTAACTCTCTTTTCATCAACCAGGTTCGAGATGCCATCAGGATGACGGCCAGGCTTCCCTGGACTGAAGACCCCACCAATGCATCCTGGAGCTCCGCTTCCCCAGAGACTCACCCTACTAGGGAAAGAGAGAGGCAGACTGGGAGTATGGATCGACCAGTCAATGCCCATGTTCAGTGGGGAAACAATTACAGTAGCCAGACCTCCCACCTTCTGTAACCCACAATGACCCTGGGTCCATGCTCCCAGAGGGATAGAGAATGGGAAAGCTATTGGGGAGGGAATGGGATATGGAGATTGGGTGGCAGGAATTGTGTGGAGTTGTACCCCCCATCCTATGATTTTGTTAATGTCTCCTTTCTTAAATAAATAAAAAATAAATAAAAATTTAAAAAAAGAATGTGGATACTAAATACAAAAGTAAATTCCAAGTGGATCAAGGAATTAGATGTTAGACCAGAAACTATCAGATACTTAAAGGAAAATATTGGCAGAACTCTTTTCCACATAAATTTTAAGGGCATCTTCAATGAAACTAATCCAATTACAAAGAAGACTAAGGGAAGCATAAACCTATGGGAACTACATAAAATTAAAAAGTTTCTGCACAGTTAAAGAAACCACTACCCAAACCAAGAGACCCCTCACAGAATGGGAGAAGATCTTTACACGCCATACATCAGACAAGAGGCTACAAACCAAAATACATAAAGAGCTAGCCACACTCAACAACAAGAAAACAAATAACCCCATCCAAAAATGGGGAGAGGACATGGACAGAATATTCACCACAGAAGAGATCCAAAAGGGTGAAAAAATGCTCCAGGTCTGATTGTCAGAGAAATGCAAATAAAGACAACAGTGAGATACCACTTCACTCCTGTGAGAATGTTATACATCAGAAAAGGTAGCAGCAGCAAATGCTGGAGAGGTTGTGGGGTCAAAGAAACCCTCTTGCACTGCTGGTGGGAATGTAAATTGGTCCAGCTCCTGTGGAGAGCAGTCTGGAGAACTCTTAGAAGGCTAGAAGTGGATCTATCCTATGATCCTGCAATTCCTCTCCTAGGGATATGTCCTAAGGAGCCAAACACACCTATCCAAAAAGATTTGTGTATACCTATGTTCTTAGCAGCACTATTTGTAATAGCCAAAACCTGAAAGCAACCCAGGTGTCCAACAACAGATGAGTGGCTGAGCAAGTTGTGGTCTATATACACAATGGAATACTACTCAGCTATTAAAAATGGTGACTTCACCTTTTTCAGCCCATCTTGGTTGGAGCTTAAAGAAATCATGTTAAGTGAAATAAGTCAGAAACAGACGGATGAATATGGGATGATCTCACTCTCAGGCAGAAGCTGAAAAACAAGATCAGAAGAGAAAACACAAGTAGAACCTGAACTGGAATTGGTATATTGCACCAAAGTAAAAGACTCTGGTGTGGGTAGGGGGGAGAGTACAGGTCCAAAAAGCATGACAACCTAGTGGGGGTTGTATTGTTATGTGGAAAGCTGAGAAATGTTATGCATATACAAACTATTGTATTTACTGTGGAATGTAAAACATTAATCCCCCAATAAGGAAATTTAAAAAATAAAAAATAAATAAATAAATAAAATGCAGATACTGTATTGCCTCCAGGGCTTGATGACATGTATATGTCTGGTGACTTAGATTTGCTTTGATACTGGAAATCAAAGCAAAACAAAATGGGGATTGAAGTGGGGGTGGAAGAGAACACCCAGCACATGCAGTTGTTCTGAGAAGTGCCCCTCAAACCATGTCTTCAGTGGACCAGAGATTTATAGTTCAGACTCCATATAGATGTCTAAGTTTTCTTCCAGTGCAGACATTTCTTTTTAGTTGGCTCCAATTAATCTGGGCTCTACTCTATGCACACATAGTGCCTTACTTGTGATGTGTGATTCAATTTGCATACAGACAGTGCACATGTGGAAGGGAGTTTGGAGAGTAAGCTGCTAATATTGAGCCTCTAACGAAGGGAAGGATGAGAGGGTACTGGAGGCTTTTGTCACACTCCTCTGCCTCAGGCATTCTGCCTTGCTACTGGCACCAACTGGAGTCTGGTTGCATGCACACCTTCTTTCTTTGCTTTTGCAAAGAAAATCCTGAGCATCATCTTAGAATTTTAGAATTAAAGTGTTTTAACTTCTCCTCACCGCAACTCCAAAAAAAAAGATTCTACCACAGGCAAATCAGGGTGAGGCTTGGGTTGGGGTGTCACCACCAGTGCTGAGATCTTTCTCCCAGGGAGGTTAACCAAAACCACAGAATTTTATTGTTGTTTCTCATCTGGTGTCATCCAGCTTCGATTGTTCTACTCTGCCTGAGAAATCACCTAGTCCCTAGTTATCCCTGCTAACCTATATGGCCTCTCTTTCATTGAGAAAAATTTAACTATATTCTTCTTCTGTTGGAATAGAGAATGTCTAGAGCTAGAAAAAGCTTTCATTAATATTATATTGTGAGAGGGGCCAGGTGGTGGTGCACCTGGTTGAGCACACATGTAACAATGTGCAAGGACCTGGGTTAGAGCCTTTGGTCCCCACCTACAGAGTGAAAGCTTTGTGAGTGGTGAAGCAGTGCTAAAGGTGTATGTGTCTCTCTCCCTCTCTATTACCTCCTTCCCTCTTGATTTCTGGCTATTTCTATCTAAGAAATAATAATAATTCAAATATTATATTGTGAGAAAAATTACTATAAAAATTAAAAGCAGGGGGCTGGATGGTGGTGCACTAGGTTGAGTGCACATGATACCATGTGCAAGGACCTGGGTTCAAGCCCCTGGTCCCTACCTACAGGGGGGAATCTTCAAGAGCTGTCTCTATCAATGAGAGAAAAGAAAAAAAAAGGAGAGGAGAGGATGTGGGGGGGAAGGATGGAGAGGAGAGGAGAGGGGAGGACCACCAGAAACAGTGGGTTCATTTTTCAGGCACCATGTGCCAGTGAAATAATCCTGGTGACAATAAATTAAAAAAGATAATAGATAGACAGATAGAAAAGCAAAGCATACTGAAATATGACTTACACCTTACTGTTTGAGCAGCTATGCCTGAGAATAAGACCTGACTCTTCTGTCTCTGGGAACTTTCTTAATATTCCATGCCTTCCCTCAACTGCAGTCATCATGGCCCCTCTGGCCTAGTTGCTACTGATCCGGGATCTAAAGGATAATTGAGCTCCCTGTTTCTCCTCTTCCATGGACCATCCACTTGGAGTGACTATTAGTGTTCCATTCAGTGTCTGGGACCTAGAGGTAAAAATTCCCTTAGAAAGCAGGGACAAGGGAGTTGGGCAGTAGTGCAGCAGGTTAAGCGCATGTGGCGCAAAGCACAAGGACTGGCGTAAGGATCCTGGTTGGAGCCCCCAGCTCCCCACCTGCAAGTGAGTTGCTTCACAGGTGGTGAAGCAAGTTTGCAGGTGTCTAGCTTTCTCTCCCCCTCTCTGTCTTCCCCTCCTCTCTCCATATCTCTCTATCCTATCAAACAATGACAATATCAATAACAACAATAACAATAAAAAACAAGGGCGACAAAAGGGAAAATAAAAAAAAAAATTAAAAAAAAGAAAGCAGGGACAAGGGGAGGTGGGTTCTCCCAGCCTCAAAACAATGGAGACTCTTCACAACTGATTTAACAACTAACCAGCTTGTTCACTGAAAGTGAAAAATAAATTTATTAAATGTTTTGCTACTTGTTGTAAAACTTTATATGCAAAAAAGTAAGAATTATATAATAGAAAGGATGAAGGTTTTTAATAGTCCTATTCCTGTGAGACAACAAGTCTTAACAGTTTAGAGAAATTACATATAATCTCAAAGAGGCTGAAAGTCTTGAAACTGTGATAGTGTTATAGTATACATATGTTATGTATTGTTTTGGAAGTTTTTTCCTTTCTACTTAATACACCCTGAACATCTGTTTCTATCAGCACATAAAGTTCTACCTTGGGAGATGGGTGGTAGTGCAGCAGGTTAAGTGCAGGTGGAGCGGCGTAAGGATCCTGGTTTGAGCCCCCGGCTCCCCACTTGCAAGTGGAGAAGTAGGTCTGCAGGTGTCTTTCTCTCCCCCTCTCTGTCTTCCCCTCCTCTCTCCGTTTCTCCCTGTCCTACCCAACAACGACGACAACAATAATAATAACTACAACAATAAAACAACAAGGGCAACAAAAGGGAATAAATAAATAAATATTAATAAAAATCCTTTACCTTATTTTTAAAATGTCACATATTGTTCCATTGTTTAATTGCAACACAGTTTATTAAGAAAAATCTAATAATGAACATCTGGTTTGTTTTCAATTATTCTTCTATAGCAACAAAAGGTAAAACATCTTTGTACATGAATACTGCCTACCTGTTTGTTTCCACAGAGCTTAGATTTTTGGACATGGCCAGATATTTGGATCTCTGAGTTTTGGCCTTGTGAGCTTTAGTTTCTTTTTCTATTAAATGAGAATAACTATAGAAAGGTATGAAAACCAGAGGAGATCATTAAATCTGTATTGGATCTGCACTCTCCAACTCTCACTCTCTAGTGTTTAAGTTGTGAATTCTCTACTTTATGAGTTGTGGTTGAGGACATAGACTTCTTCCAGGAGAAGAACTCACAGTGCCAGATTGTCACTTTCTCTGATTCCTTTGCAGTCAGATAAAACCACGTAGCCTAGGCTCCACCAAATTGGATCCATTCCCAAAGTACTTGGGAGATAAATTCCTACAACAGCCAAAGTCAAGGAGCACAGTCACTCTCTCTGTGATGCCCATGACAGTCATGGTGGAAGCAAGGCCAAGTTCTAATCAGAGATGCAGCCAATAGTGTAGGTGGTGGTCTGGCTACATGGTGACTGGCAGTGGGGGGGGGGGGCTTCTTCATCAGAATAGATTTTCCTCATCAGAACGTTGCATTTGGCATCTTAACCTTCAGCTTCAGACACCCTGACAATTCTGAATCATTCAAAAGTCCCATGAATAAAGTCATTTTCTGCTGAAATTAGCCAGGAACATTTTCTGTTGCTTGTAATTAGGAACATTGTCTATTATATATGCAGAGCTGCAAAGCACCAGATGAAGATAAGTGACATAGCAGATGCTCCTGGACGTTTCTCCTCTTCTTTCTGTCAGGGTGGACATTTGAGCCAATTTCAAAGACAGTAACTAGTGTTCTTGAGACATTCAGGAAAGTGTCTTCACTTCCTCCTCCGCCACCACCTCCTCCTCCTCTTTCTCCTTCTTTTCCTCCTTCTCTTTCTCCTCCTCCTTCTTCTTTTCCTCTCCTCCTTTTCTTCTTTTTCCTCCTTCTGGAAAATAGATCTATTTTGTTGCGTCTCCCACCTGGCTTTCTTCTTGGGATGCTGTCATGTGAGAATGCAGCACTCAGAGATCTGGGCATCACTTTCTGGCCAGTAACTGAGAATGAATGACAAAGCTTAAGAACATGAAGAGCCTTAGCCCTTGTGACTATAGTAGAAAGATTGGACAGGGAGTGTTTAAACACAGCTTTGTTCAGATCTACTTTTTAACCTAACATTCGCCCTTTTTATAACTACAAAATCTGTTAAGGAAAACACAGGTATCTTTGCTTTTGTGAAGTATGAGCTGACACTACTTTGAAAGTTCTACAGCACATTTGCATTCATTAACCAGAAAGGATTTTCATTTTTATGACAAAAGGTGGAAAATGAAGCTGCCACCAGCATTGATTTTGCTACAGCTGTTTTCATGAATACCCCTGGCAGCAAGAGTTTCTCCCCAGAAATTACTGTGTACAGACTCTGTGTGTGTCATTTCATTCATATTTTAACCATTTACTAGTGTTGTTTACATTATTTGTCATTTGTATGTGTGTGTATATGGGAATGCTAAAGCAGTTTACATGTAAACTAATAATATTTGCTTTAAGTCATGTTTCATAGAAACATTTTACATTTAGATTGCTGGGTAAACCTATATATGGACTTGTACAGTCATCACCACAATCTGCCCATGAATACCAAAAGTTGAGATTTAAGCTACCAGAGGTATTGGACTAGCATTTCTAGTTATCTTCTGCCTTTCCATGTAAGATTATGATCTAGATATGTTCTAGACTCCAGAACACTTCCCTAATTTCATGAGAGTCTTAGTGAGTTTTCCCTAGAATATTTTGCACATTACAGCATCATGTATCTGGACAAAGAGCTTCCAAAGGGATGGATTATATGAAAGTGATCTTAAATAACCATAGCTGAGTGGTCTGGGAGGTAGTACAGTGGATAAAGTATCAGTTCAAAGTGGATAAAGTATGACCTCAAGCATGAGGTCCCTAACCCCAGCAGCAGTACCAATGTACTAGAATGATGTCTGGCTCTTTCTCTCTTCTATCTTTCTAATTAATAAATAAATACAATCTTTAAAAAAAACTACAACTGACACTTACAGTAGTGCTCTATAATATTATACCTCTCATGAGCCACACCTGCTTTTCCCATTAGCCTATGAGCAGTTTAGAGGGAAAGACTGTGTTTTGACAATAAAAACGGCAGTAGCAGCCACCATATTTTGAGCACCTTGCATGTCCAAGTGCTGATTAGTGCTTGAAAGATATCATCTGGTGTGATCATCATTTTCTGAGACTCTGGAGTTGCCGTTCACAGAGGCTAAGTAACTTACTCAATGTCTCACCGCAAGTAAATGGCAGAGGCAGGATTCTTATGATGGAGAGTGTGTCTATTAAGCTATAAAAAGTAACCAAATATGTACAGCTCCCTAGCCCAGTCTCTTGCACAGAAACGGCTCATAGCTCTCTAACATGTTAGAGGGCAATAGTACAAATTAAAGAGTGCAAAATGCATGAATGCATGTGTGGTCAGAGGGGTGAGCAGAAAAGCTGGTGGGAGCCTTGGATTGGGGTGGGTTCGACCTCTCCGTGAGGTGGCACTCCTGGGCTTTGCTTTACTTTTCTATGGCAATGACAATTTGGAATTTTTCTCCCCCTGCAGGCAGTCACAGACTGTTTTACATGGCTGGTTTATTGTGCTCTTGGCAATTGTCAGTATTGATCTTTTCTCTGGAATGACAGGATATCACTGAGACTTTAGAGAAGTATCCCTCTTTCACCAGCCATCCACAGTTGATGTTTTGACTATATTCCTCTACTGCACCTCTGAGTGCCTCCTAAAGACCTTTTGGAAGAAGAGCTATCTATGCGATTCTTGTCACTTCTGCTCAGAACATATTCCCACAGGTAGGGTTAGACCTTTGTCCAGGCCAAAATTGGACCCACTTGCTGCTCTCTCTTAGTTTCTGGTTAGGAATTTTCCCTGCGGAATGGGGCCTGCAGCCCAGCCCATCCAGCAGCCCAATCCAGTGTGTTGGTTTTGTATGAGGCTTTGGTGCTTTTCTTGGAAGGCTAAATCTGGTCTCCAGCTCAGCCTTTCACAGGAAACACTGAAACAGTCAACTGACTTCCAACCAGGCATCTTCCCCCAAAACTGTCTGTACCACTCATCCCCTAAGAGTGAAAGCAATAAAACCTGGAGGCCCCACCCTCACCTCGAGGCACAGTACCAGTAGGGAGAGAGGTGACCTGTTTTAAAACTTGGGATGCATTGGATCGACCTTCCTGTGGTGCATTTCGTGAGTACCCATTCACTGGGGAAACTGACGATCCACCCTAGCCAACTGAATCTACATGGATCCCAGTCACTTTCAAAGCCAACAACAAGCAGCTCCTGACAGCTTTCAAGCTGTTGGTCCTGCTCTTCGAGTCCTCCAACTTAATGTTGAGGGGCTGTCCTTTGCCAAACGCATTCTTATTGGTCAATTGGCGATACAGCATCAGGCAGATGTTATCTGCCTACAAGAAACACATATAGTAGTCGATGAAGCTGCTCGATTCACCATCAGTGGGTTCAATTTAATATGCTATAATCTCCATCCTAAACACGGCCGAGCCATCTACGCCAAATCGTGTCTTGCGGACGTTTACCATATGGCCTCTTCGACCTTCTACGACTCCATTACTATTGAAACTATTCAGCTCGTCAATGTATATAAGCCTCCCAGTGCCTCATGGGATAATGAGGTCCTGCCTAGCCCGAATCACCCAGCCGTTTACGTTGGAGACTTTAATAGTCTTCACTAAGACTGGGGATATTCCTCCACTCGTGCTGACGGCTCTATCTTAGCCGACTGGGCTTCAGCGAATGACCTCTCCCTATTATATGATCCCAAACAGCCAGGCTCTTTTCACAGTGCTAGATGGAATAAAGACTCGTCAGCTGACCTGTGCTGGATTAGCACAGTCAACGGCCAAGCCTTTCCCGCTACGAGACAAGGTCTCAAGATCTTCCCGCACAGTCATCACCGCCCAGCTATTATCCACATTGGTCTCCAGCTCCCACTGATTTTGTGCTTGGAGAAACTAAGATGGAACTTTCGGAAAGCAAACTGGTGTCTGTTCAGTGATCTTACCAACAAATCTATTCCTACAATTCCAATTAACTCTATCCCCTCTGAAGATTCCTACAGGCGCTTCCACCAAGCCATCTTCAAAGCAGCTTCCCAAGCCATTCCTCGTGGGAGATGTGCTAACTATATGCCTTGTCTTGATGCTGAATGCGAGCAACTACTAAAGCAGTATGATGAGTCGGGCGACCCAGATGTGGCTGACCACATCATTGCCTACCTGGATGCAGCACGCCAAGCCCGCTGGCAACAACTCACGGAAAGTCTGAACTTCACCCACTCAAGTAGGAAGGCCTGGAAGCTTCTTCACAGACTGGGTGCCGGTAGCCAACCCCCTCCCGTCTCCCATCCTCCCGTATCTCCAAACTCAGTGGCCAGTCACCTAACTCAAGTTGGACGTGCTAAGATCGACCCAGTCTGGAAAAGAGAAATTTCCCATGAGTGGTCATCCCACTTCCAGTTATCTTGTCCATCTCCAAAAATCTCTCCCTTTACACTGTCTGAACTGGAAGACACTTTGAAAAGGGTTAAACTGGGAACAGCTGCTGGCTATGATATCATCACCCCAGAACTCATTCTTAACCTGGGTCCCGCGGCAAAGAAGTGGCACCCTTCATTCCTGTCCCACATCTTGGAATCTGAGTCTATGCCCAAAGTTTGGCGTCGTGCGAAGATTATAGCGGTTTTGAAACCAAAGAAAGACCCAACACTGGCCGCCAGCTATAGACCAATTTCTCTCCTCTCCGTGTGTTACAAACTCCTTGAGAGGCTGCTTCTGTCACGTATTTCTCATCTTACAGAGAAATTCCTATCACCCGCCCAGGCTGGTTTCCGCCCAGGAAGATGTACCTGCGAACAAGCCCTGGCCCTCTCAACTTACATTGAAAATGGATTCCAGAAGAATTTAAAGATGGGTGCTGTCTTTGTTGATCTCACAGCAGCCTATGACAAGGTCTGGCACCGTGGTCTCCTACTCAAGATCTCAAGATGCCTGCCTCCATGGGTGGCCAACACTATATCGTTTCTTCTCCAAAACAGAAGATTCCGGGTACATCTGGGTGACAAGTCTAGCAGATGGAGACTTGTCTCAAGTGGCCTCCCCCAGGGCTCTGTTCTGGCTTCTACGCTATTTAATATTTACATCAATGACCTCCCAGAAACTTCTTTAAGGAAGTTCATCTACGCCGATGACATCTGCTGTGCAACTCAGGCATCAAAGTTCGACATCCTTGAGGAAACACTCACGAAAGATATGTCTCTGATATCTGATTACTGTAAAAAATGGCGACTAATCCCTAGCACTGCAAAAACAGTATCATCTGTTTTCCATCTACACCATGCCTCGGCCTCGTGTGAGCTTGATGTGCAGCTTGGCGATACGAGAATCCGGCATGAAGCCCAGCCAGTCTATCTTGGCGTTACTCTCGATCGCACTCTGTCATTTCACAAACATCTCATAAAAACTGCAGCAAAGGTGGGCACGAGGAATAACATCATTGCAAGACTGGCCAGCTCCTCATGGGGCGCGAGCGCTTCCACACTACGATCATCATCTCTGGCATTATGCTATTCCACTGCAGAATACTGTGCCCCAGTATGGTTCCGTAGCCCCCATGTCCACTTGGTCGATTCCAAATTATATTCCTCCATGAGGATAATTTCTGGAACCATCCGTTCCACCCCGGTTCCATGGCTGTCAGTTCTTAGCAACATCGCCCCGCCAGATATTCGTCGGGATGCGGCATCATCTAAGTTCATTTCCCACGTCTACGCTCGACCGGACCTGCCAATATACGCGGATATCTTCACCCACCCTGTCCAACTCTTGATGTCTCGTCATCCAGTCTGGTCCCCTATGCCTACACTGAACTTCTCTGTTCCAGTCTCTTGGAAACAGAGTTGGCAGTCAGCTGAGGTAAAGAACAAACACCTCATCACAGACCCCTGCAAGCGTCAACCCGGCTTTGACCTAGCACGTTATGATTGGGCCCTCCTCAATCGCTATCGAACAGGCCATGGCTGGTGCACTGCTATGTTCCACCGCTCGGGAGCCAGAGACGACCCGAACTGCCCCTGCGGCTACAGACAGACTATGACCCACATAGTCAACGACTGCCATCTCTCCAGATTCAAAGGAGGTCTCGAAACTTTACATCAGGCTCAACCTGATGCTGTTGACTGGCTACGGAAAAAGGGCAAACGCTAGAAGAAGAAGAACTTGGCCTTCATCATTATTTAGGGAAAAGCAAATAAACAAGCACAAAACACCGTTAATGACAGGATGTGACCTGTGGTGGCTTGAATGGGTATTCATGGTGTTTTCTTGACTTGTGGATTTGCAGTGCAATATGAACACATGTGAGTCTTCAAGGCTAGTGAGTGGCTAATCTTTGATACTCAGGTTGTTTATCATCTCTTTTTAAAATCTTGTAGGCCAGAGAAATTGAGAGGGGAAGGGAAAAAGAGACACCTGCAGCACTACTATACCACTTGGGAAGCTTTCCCTGCTCTAGGTGGGGACCAGGAGCTTGATTCTGGGTCTTCTTCCACTAACAGTTGGGGTTTTATGTGGACAATGGGAACACTCTTTGGGTTGCCAAAGAAGACTGGGTTCTGACCCTTGGCCTATGACTTTGGTAAATCCACTTTAAATTTATTTTATTTTATTTATTTATTTGCCACCAGGGTTATCACTGCCTATCTACTGCTCATAACAACAGTTCTTCTTTTAGTAAATTTCCCTTTCTTTCTATTTTTTTATATTTATTTTATTTATTTATTCCCTTTTGTTGCCCTTGTTGTTTTATTGTTGTAGTTATTATTGTTGTTGTTGTTGTTGGATAGGACAGAGAGAAATGGAGAGAGGAGGGGAAGACAGAGAGGAGGAGAGAAAGATAGACACCTGCAGACCTGCTTCATCGCCTGTGAAGCGACTCCCCTGCAGGTGGGGAGCCGGGGTTCGAACCGGGTTCCTTATGCCGGTCCTTGTGCTTTGCGCCACCTGCGCTTAACCCGCTGTGCTACAGCCCGACTCCCCTTTCTTTCTATTTTTAAAGATACTTTTATTTATTTCATATATAGGCAGAAATTGAGAGGGAATGGGGAGACAGAGAAGGAGAGAGACACCTGCAGTACTGCTTCACCACTTGTGAAGCTTCCCTCCTGAAGGTGGGCTTGAGCCCAGGTCCTTATGCACTGTAATGTATGTGATCAAGCAGGTATACCACCTACCAGCTCCCTTTCGTTCTATTTTATTTGATAGGTCAGAGAAATTGAGAACATTGAAATAAGATAGGGAGATAGAGAGGGAGGAAGACAGACCAGCTTTATGGCTCCGGAAGTTTCCCCCCTGCAGGTGGGGAGTGGGGGCTCAAACCTGGATCCTTGCCCATGTGTAATGTGTGCACTCAACCAGATGTGGCACCACCTGACCCCCACTTAAAAAGGTGATAACTTAGGGCTGGGCGTTGGTACACCAGGTTGAAAGGATATGTTGTGGGGATCAGGTTGAGGTGCACCTGGTTTAGTGCACACATTATACTGCATAAGGACTCAGGATCAAGCCCCCAGCCCCCACCCCCCACCTGCAGGGGGAAAGCTTCATGAGTGGTAAAGCAAGGCTGCAAGTGTTTCTCTGTCTCTCTCCTTATCTCTCCTTCACCTCTCAATTTCTCTCTGTTTCTATGCAATAAATAAAGATAATAAAACGTTTTTTAAAAAAGAGAAAGCACATGTTACCATGTACAAGAAACTGGGTTTGACATAATTAATGGTGAGTGCTTGTATAATAAAGCAAATTCTAACAAGGCGATTTTCAAAGTCAACCAAATTTTCAAATAACTTGGTTATAATAATAGCTATTGTCTTCTTAAATCCTGAGACACATGAACCTTCCCCATTCTCTATATAACCCATATTTCTGGGGGCTGGGCAGCAGCACAGCTGGTTAAGCACACATGGTGCAAAGTGCAAGGACAGGTAGGAAACCAGGTTCAAGCCCCCGGCTCCCCACCCGCAGGGGGGTTGCTTCACAGTGGTGAAGCAGGTCTGCAGGTGTCTATCTTTCTCTCCTCCTCTCTGTCTTCTCCTCCTCTCTTGATTTCTCTCTGTCCTATCCAACATCAACAACAGCTATAACAACAATAACAATAACAACCATAACAAGGGCAACAAAATGGGAAAAATAGCCTCCTGGAGTAGTGGATTCTCAGTGCTGGCACTGAGCTCCAGATAAGCCTGGAGGCAAAAATCAAACCAAACCAAACCATATTTCTCCCAGTCCTGGAACCTCTGGGGTGGGGCATGCTTTCCTGAATGCTTCTCTCAATTCATACCAGTTGATAGTGCATCTGCTGATCTCAACCTAATCAATGCAACCTCAAGACATGTTTCACTTCAGATTGTGTCCAGATACATCAGGCATGGAATGTCAACCCTCCAGCTTCATTACTCTGATAAGACCTTTCCTACATCATAGGATTCCTTAATTCCATTTTGGGTGGTGCATTTCCTAACAAAGCCTCCCAACCTAGATATAGATGAGGGCCCATGAGATAGGGCCCTACACATGTGTCCATAAGTTAGGGGAAAATGTATACCTTAAAGCAAAAGTGCACAATAGTTTGCAGTGACTCAATAAGTGCAGTGGGAAAGTAGAAAAGACCTAAAAAGACACCATAAAGTATCTAATCAAATAGTTTCTACTTAGACTTAGACACCCTCCTCACCTACTTCTTATTTCACTTCCCTCAATCACTCCAAATTAACCTTATCAAAGTAAAGACTACAAAAGCTGGATAAGGGAAAGAGACAGGCATACTTTAATGATGGTCCTTTTGGTTACTACCAGGTCACCCCATCACCCAGGGCCCTAGTCAGGGAATCCTGGGATTCCCATACATAAATGATGGGCCTAGACCTCTAACAGATCCTGTCTCCATTGTCACTGGTCATCTCCATTAGGAACAACATAGTGGATCCCTCTGTGGACCCTTATAGGATCTTGCACCCTATGAGGATCAACAGTGGTAGGGACAGCCCCATTCTCTGAAGGGAGGTTGGGCCAAAATACTCAACCACTTAAGGAGGATGGGGCCTAAAATCAGTGTAACCTAGACTGTTCCTAACCGTAACCACAGAATGTAAGCTCAGACTTACAGGGATGCAGAGGTAACACAGGCACTGGCAATGAATATGGGCCCCAGATCAAATCGATGGGGTTTACAGTTAACAATATTTATATACTATTCTCATATTTGGGAGATACTTTCTTCCCTGATCCAGCTTTCTAGTCCCATTCCCAACTCTGACCTCATCTCCTCATATAGTACCTTGGGTCCACCTACATGTTAACTTTTGGACTCAGGCAAAAATTAATAGTCATGAGCCCCTTGGAATATACCTAGACCTGGGAGTCAGGCGGTAGGGCAGTGGGTTAAGCGCAGGTGGCGCAAAGCTCAAGGACCGGCACAAGGAATATACCTAGACCTACTATCCTTTTCCAAAACGGATACCCCAAATCTCATCTGTCTTTAGCTTCCTGATTATTTAACAATTTGTTCTGCTTTATATCTTAATGCTTTTTCAGCCACCAAGTTGCAGCTTCTACTATGAAGTCAACATGACTTTATTTCTCTCTTCCTCTCTCTCCATCTCTCTCTTCTTCCCTTCTCAATTTCTCCCTTTCCTAGCAAAATAAAAGAAAAAAATTAGTGGCTGCTAGGAGCAGTGGATTCATTGTGTAGGCACCAAGCTCCAGCAATATCACTGGTAGCAATAATAATAATAAAAAAAACTTTGACCTTCAGAATTCCAGGGTCCAGAAATGATATTTCCAGAACACAAGTTGGGAAGCTAGTACTGCTTTGTTCCTGGACAGGCTTTTTAAAAAATCGATCTATTACTTGTTTCCAGCATAGCCCTTTGAGAAATCTACAGTGCTTTAGAAGGATTCCTATATTTGGATGCTGACTCAGCCAAAAGTGAAATACCTCCCCCCAACTAATTGAATTCTACAGGCCCCACCAGGAACTGACAGTGTTCCAGATTGGGAGCACTGTAACTGAAGACAGCAAGTTGCCTGCTGTTATTTTTGCTTTGTTCTAGTTTAATTGCTTTTATACAAGTGCCTATTACATGAAGAGCTAAATGAAAACTTTACAGGACTCAAAATAGCACTGAAAATAGCATTATGTCCCCTCAGAGTCTCCTATGTGACTCTGTAGCTAGACAGGTACTATACAGCAGATGATTTAAAAAGACAAAGTTGGTGTGGGCCTGAGGAAAATGATGTCCTCTCACTCTGCTTGTGCTACTCCCTCAGGCAAATTCTCCCATTAAATGACAGGTTTCTACCACAAATTCCATCAGAAAAATGCTTCATATTTGACAATGGCAAAGAAGATAAAAGTTGTGTAAAAATTCCCAAGCTAACAGTTGTCGTTTTCTTGGTTGAATAGAATTGGATTTGCATTATGGCAAGTTTTAAAAGTAAACATAATTTTGTGCTGGGCCAGAAAAAAATATAGCTCATCTGGATAATATGTCTGCTTTGCCATACTTGAGACCTAGGTTTGAGCCTGGCCCCCACTGCATTGGAGAAAGCATCAGTGCTGTGGTCTCTTTCCCTCTCTTTCTTTCTCTTTATCTGAGAAAGTTGGTATGTAGTGATAAAATCTAGTGATTGCCAAAAGAAGGATAATATTTATTGATCTATTTATTTTTTCATTAAGGAGTGGATGGAGGGTGGGATGGAACCAGATTATGACTCTAGTACCTGCAATGTCAGGGATTCAAGTCAGGGACTTCAAGCTTGAGAGACCAACTTGTGCTATTTCTGGTTTTCTTTTTCTTTTTCTTTTTTTCTTTCTTTTTTTTTTTCTGCCTCTAGGGTTAATACTGGGACTCAGTGCCAGCACTATGAATCCACTGCTCCTGGAAGCTATTTTTCTCCTTCTGTTGCCCTTGTTGTTTATCATTGTTGTTATTATTATTGTTGTCATTATTGTTGTATAGGACAGAGAGAAATCGAGAGAAGAAGGGAAGACAGAGAGGGTGAGACAAGATAGACACCTGCAGACCTGTTTCACCACTTGTGAAGCAACCCCACTGTGGGTGGGGAGTCGGGGGCTCGAACTTGGATCCTTACGCTGGTCTTTGCACTTTGCACCATGTGTGCTTAACTCACTTTTCCACTACCCAGCCCCCAACTTGTGCTATTTCTGTACTGTCATAGACCCTTTTTTTTTCTTTTGCTAGTACAGAGAGAAATTGAAAAGGACAGAGAGAAAGAGATAGAAAGAAAGAGAGACACCTGTAGCATTGCTTCATAGCTAATGAAATTTTTCCCCTGCAGGTGGAGAATGGGGGTTTAAACTTGGGTTTTTGTGCATGGTAACATGTGCACTCAACTAGGTGCACCACAAATGTTCCTTAGTGCTGAGTGGTCATGATGGCTGCTATATATACTCTTCTCTCACTCTTTGTAGAGTGGTGATGATGTGGGGTGGCAGGAGTTCCCTTAGGTCATTTCCTGAGCAATTCTTTTTTTTTTAGTTTTTATTTATAAAAAGGAAACACTGACAAAACCATAGGGTAAGAGGGATATAACTACACAATTCCCACTACCAGAATTCCATATCCCATCCCCTTCCCTGATAGCTTTCCTATTCTCTATTCCTCTGGGAGTATGGACCGAGGGTCATAATGGGGTGCATAAGGTGGAAGGTCTGACTTCTGTAATTGCTTCCCTGTTGAACATGGGCGTTGACAGGTCGATCCATACTCCCAGCCTGTCTCTCTTTCCCTAGTGAGGCAGGACTCTGGGGAAGCGGGGCTCCAGAACACATTGATGGGGTCGTCTGTCCAGGGAAGTCTGGTTGGCATCATGGTAACATCTGGAACTTTGTGGCTGAACAAAGAGTTAACATATAAAGCCAAACAAATTGTTGACTAATCATGAACCTAAAGGCTGGAAAAGTTCATATGAAGAGTTGAGGGGTAGATAGTTAGTAGTCTTATTTTAGTTATATTCCACAGAGCCCATGACTATACTAGTTTTTTGTCCTGAGCATGACATCTGATATGCAGGTAGATCTAAGTTATTGTCTGGAGAGATGATCTCATGGCTGGAAAAAGGATCAGAAAGCTGGATCAGGGAAGATAGTAGCTCCCAAATATGATAAAGATGTATAAATATTGTTGACTGCAAACCATCAACACTACCTTCCTCAAAAGCTTGACCAATAGGAGGTCATGCCTTTGCCTGAAATGAGATCATTTAATTTTTTTTCATTTATATGGACAAAAAAATTCCTTCAATAATTATTTATTTATAAAAATATTTCCACCAAATTATCTCCTCATGCCTGTAATTATTGCATCAATTAATGTTTAGATGTTTTCATCACTCTTACTTGTTTCTGGCTTGTTGGGAATTTTTTTTTCTGGGCTTTTGTCCAGGTTCATTACTGCAGTAATTCTTTTTGGTTTGACCATTATATTTTGTGTCTTTTGAAATCTGTGCCCTGTTCAGGTACAGTGTGAGGTGACTTCTGCTTTCTTGGTCCCTGGACACTTGAAGCCAGTTATTTTGTGCTGTGTCTCATGCATGGGTGGGTCTGTTGTTTTAATTGTGGCACCATTGCCTTTGGAAGATGAAAGGTAGGATCTCCTGTGTTCAAACTGAAGAGAGAAATAGATGACTGGAAAAGCACTCAGATCACCTTTGTCCTTCCCAGCACTCTTTTTGCAGTTCATAAATGGGTTATAATTTTCCACCATGATTTCTCTTTGTCCCCTCCTCTGTGGTTTCTCTCCTACTGGCCTGAAAATCCTGCTTCCATTCAGAGATGCCAGGATCTGAAGAGATTTTTTTTAAGTAGTTCTTTTTTTCCTTTTTAAAAAATTTAAAAATATTAGTTGTGATCATACACCATTCCCCATCCCCACGTCTGAGGCCTTGCCCCTAGAACCTTGTGATTATGTTCCCCTGAATGGCACAGGGGTATTAAGGTTGTAAATAGAATTAAGGTTGCAAATCATCTGATCCAATGCAAGAAAATTATACAAGTGAACCCACTAATATCCTAAGAATCCTTCTGAGTAAAAGAAGGAGGCAGAAAAAAAAATGGAGATGACAATATCAGAGGACTCAGCCTGATGTTGCTGGAGGTTGAGGTCAATATTAAACTCTAAATGCAAAAAAAGAAAAAAATAGGTTCTTCTCTGAAGCAGCCATGAAACTTAGAACCACCACAGTCCCTTGACTTCATCCCAGTAAAATCCATCTCAGACTTCCAACTTATTTAATAATAAGATAATCAGTCCCTGCTTTTTAAAATCTCTATGTAGGTTGAAAGTCCAAAATGGGTAACTTCCAACAGTCACAATAGAAAACATGTACATTCTATCTCTCTAAATTATACCCCTGCCCCAATCCTGGACCTCCTCTGCCCCACCCCAACACACACAAAAAAGTCAACATATAATTATACCTAATGTGTTTCTCATCCTTTTTTTTATTATAATTTTTATGTTTATTTATTTTCCCTTTTGTTGCCCTTGATGTTTTTTTACTGTTGTTGTAGTTATTATTGTTGTTGTTATTGATATCATTGTTGTTGGATAGGAAGAGAGAAGTGGAGAGAGGAGGGGAAGACAGAGAGGAGGAGAGAAAGACACCTGCAGACCTGCTTCAATACTTATGAAGCGACTGCCCTGCAGATGGGGAGCCAGGGGCTTGGAACTGGGATCCTTATGCCGGTCCTTGAACTTCACGCCATATGTGCTTAACACACTGCACTACCACCGACTGACTCCCATTTCTCATCCTTTTATGTATCATGCCCTTTAAAATATCACCAAAGATTCCAGTTCACTCTGAGATACTGCCTTATTGTCTAGACTCCCCTCAGTTCCCTGAGGTCCATTAGCAGATCACAGCTTCTTTCAAAATTTACATATGGTTTTTCAATCTCTGTTGCTTTGTTAATGCTCAACTTTTTCATTATTTTTATATTACAGAATTACATGTCAACAGGGGTTTGAATCCACACCACTCCCACCACTAGAGTTCTGAATCTTCAGTCTCCCTACTGCAATCCACCACAGTTCCCCTAAAGTTTTAGACATGGGCCAACCATCTTCTCTACAACTATCTGTCCACATTTATGCATAGTTGCCCCTTCTTTTTCTGATTCAATCCTCTCTTTCCCTCTAAACCATGCATAACATCATAACTACCTCCATATGTCCCTCTCATTTTCCTTCTCTCTCTCTGGGTGCTGATGGAGCTGGAGTTCAGAGCCCTCTTAGCTTTCATCCTATAACTTCTCCCCCACTGGAAGTATGGATCAAGGTTGTTTTTGGGAAGCAGAAGGTAGGAGTTCTGGCTTCTGTAGCTGCTTCTCTGCTGATCATGGGAATTGACAGGTCAATCCATACCCCCAGCCTGTTTCTATCTTTCCTTAGTGCACCAGAGTTCTGGAGATGCGAGGGTTCAGGACACATTTGTGAGGTCATCTGCCCAGAGAAGTCGGGTGGAGTCATGGTAGCATCTGTAGCTTTGTGTCTGGAAGGTGCCATGACCTAAGTTGAGACAAGATGGTTAATGAACAGGAACCAGAAAGTAGGATCAGAGCAGATGAGATTAAGGACTTTAGGGTAGAATGAAAGCTAGGAGAAGTAATTATTTTTTAACATTTATTCATTTACATAATTTATTATTGGATAGAGACTTTCTCTAAGTGAGGGGAGGGAGAGATAGAGAAGGAAAGAGACAGAGAGACACCTGCAGGCCTACTCCACCACTTGTGAAGCTTCCCTCTGCAGATGGGGACCAGGTGCTTGAACCTGGGTCTTTGCAAACTGTAATGTGTGTGCTTAACCAGGTACACTACTGCCTTTCCACCTACCCCCCCATACCCAAGAGATTTCTTAAGGAGAGAGTCAGCATGGGTGTTGTCTTCATGCAGCCATCTTGACTCCTCCCACTCTGTTTATTTACATCACTTGAAGCTGAAAGAATCAAAATTGGTTGTTTTATTTTTTCCTCTTTGAAGAGTGACTTCTCAGGGGTCTGTGAGGGATGTGAACTATACCCACCTCCACCCCCATATTCAGCTCTTAGTCCCCAGCTGCTATTGTTGCTGCTCTTTGGCCTTATAACTACATTAACTTTGGCAGCACCACTGCGGTTCTCTAAAATAGCTGTTTATTTCTTCAAAGGGCAGTAGTAGTTGACAGCCTAGAACAGAAATGCTTGAAGTCTGTGATCCCAGAGCCAGTAGAAGCAGTAGCACCATCTGGAGACTTGTTAGAAATGCACTTTTCTGAGCCCTGCCCTAGACTGCCTGAATCAGAACTCACTGGGGACAGAGGTGACCTGTGACCCTGGGCCTGCCCAGGAACTCTGTGTAAGCTAAAGTCTGAGGACTGCTGGTGCTGGAGGATATCCAAGTCACCGGAAACTGTAGAGTATACATGTCTCACATTTACAGTGAATACATCTGCCAATATAACGGAAAGATCAGGAAGACATCTTCTGAATATCTGCTGTCACGGAGGCTGCATATTCCGAGTGCCATAGCATTTCAGGGTTAGGCCTTAGAAGAACCTTGTGTTTTTTTGTACAAATAAGCTGGGATAGAGAGGAGGAGGGAAGAAGATGTTTCTTCTCTGGAAGATAACATTTTCACGGCAAAGACATTGTAAACAAACACATTCCTCCACATTTTGATACCGTTTTCATTGGTTTCAGTCTAGTAATTTGACAGTTTGGAGAGATCACTTGTTTCCTGTGTAAAATAAATTTAATTTAATTTAATAAATTATAACTTCAGATCATCCTACAACATCCTAGTTTCTATTGATGCCTGTAATTTGTAGGAGACGTCTTACCTCTTTGGATAGTTTTACTCGGTCTGTTTCTGCAGCTAGAAAGTGAGGCTCATTTCTGAAAAAAGTGTTCAGCAGGACTCATCTATATTTTAGTTTTTTAAAAACTCACCCTGGTGGTGGAAACAGAGAGAGGGCTTTGGGGGTCCCGGTCACAATGATAGACCTAATTTGGGGGTGAGAATGTTTTGCAGACACCTATCTTGGTGAGATGAGAAGTTGTAGCTATGGGCCAACAACTGTACTGTAAACCATTAAGAAATGTGGAAAAATAATCTAAAGGTAAACAAACAAAATACCCCCTCTCCATGCATACATGTGAGTCTTAGCAATTTGAGAGAGCATCATGCTAAGTGTAAAATGCAAACATCTGTCCAAGGCAAGCACTAGACTTGATTTTTCTGCATTGGACTTTGGTTCCCCTCAAGCTAGTCTCTTTTGCAGACAGCATCACTGGAGTGATGGCATTCTTTTCATACATGGGGACCTTCCTCAGTATTAACCAGTGACGGTGTAGCCTTAGCCTGGTGCATAACCAGCTAGCCTGGCTCCAGCTCCACACCCCAAAAGGCATGTGTTAGCAGTAGGAGCAGTTCCAGCTCACGGGGTCCCAGCCCATTTTGATTACTTCAGGGGATCTTTCCTGCAAAGTCAGCCTTACCTCTGGAGTTCAGAAATCTTACAGGAAGGAAAGGGTTTCTCCTGGGAACTCCTAAAGTAGTAGTTGGTGATTCCTCCTCCTGAAAGACATCTGTGAATGACTAGCATTTCATCCTGTCAGGTGTGCTCTGTCCCCATCCATCTTTCAACTCTTTACTCTGGTGCCAGATAATTACTTGCTGTTCAATAAGGCTGCCTTTGTTAAATGCCTGTAGAGTTAATGTTCTAGGGTGAAGGCTAATGCCAATAGGCTCATATCCTCTCTTTTCTCTCTCTCTCTCTCTCTCTCTGATTTTATTTTATTATTTTTTAAAGAATAGCCACACAGTTGAGCAAGAAAATCTGTCTTTCTGCTTTGCTACGGCATCTTCTGTACTGCTCTGTGTCAGTGTGGGTTGTGGGAAACTGCACTGCCTGCCAGTACTATGATCTAGTAGGACTTTAGATGGCTTTCTAATCCCCCTCAGCGGTGGCAGGAATACAAGCTTGCAGTGAGGTAAACCCAGCTCCTGAGATGTGCTGTAACACTTACTTGCATAGCCTAGTAAGTCCTTCCTCCTAAACATTCAGTAAATATTAATTGATTGTATCTATTTGGTAGGATCTTTTAGAATCTGTCAGGTAACAGACAGTAATATTTGCCTTCCTGAGATCATTCTTTGTTTTTAAATATATTTTTTAGTATTTTTATTTCTTTATTATTGGGTAAAGACATAGAGAAATTGAGAGAAGACATAGAGAGGGAAAGATACATAGAGACAACTGCAGCCCAGCTTCACCGCTTGTGAAGCTTTTCTCCCTTCAGGTGGGGACCAGGGACTTGAACCTGGCTCCTTGCACACTGTAATATGTGTGCTTAACCAGGTTGTCACCACCTGGCCCCAGCTCATTCTTTATATTTATTTGTTTATGAGAAAGAGAGGGAGAGAAAGAGAGAGAGAGAGAGAGAGAGAAAGACCAGAGCATCACTCTGATGTGTGTGGTACCATGGATTGAACTTGAGACCTCATGCTTGAACATCTAACTCTTCTACTGTGCCAACTCCCTCCTAGGAGGCTGCTCCTCTGAGCTTATATTCTAACAATGAAAAAAAAAAGACTAATAAATGCATTTGTAAGTAGTAATTACTAGAAAGAAATATATAGATCTTGCCAAGGGGAAATCAGGTTGCAAGTTTCAGTAGGTGAGTTGGAACAACCATCCAGAGAAAATGCGTGAGGATAAGATCTGGAAAAAGTGTTCCACACATGGGATACAGCTAAAACACAGAGTCTGCTGCAGAAACATACCAGTGAGCATGAGGAAGAGAACGGAAACCAGTGTGATTACAGTACAGTAAGCAATGTAGAGAGAAGAAAGACATTGGGAGATAATGGGTAGATGAGAATAGCATGGGAACTGGAGACAAATGTGCAGAATTTTGAGCAGAAGCATTCAGTAATCCAACCTGGGCTCTAACTAAATGACCCAGGTTACAGGATGCACAAGAAAGAATCCAGGTCCAGGAGTGAAAAGAGCATGAAGTGATGGATTTCTGGATGCATTTTGAAACTCAAATGCTACCCTGAGATTCTGATGGGTTGGAGGTGAGTTATGAGAAGAGGATGTCTGTAGAAGTTTGGCCTGAGTCACGGCAAGAATTTAAACTTGTATCAAGCAAGGTATAGACTCTTTTGTATTAATTGTATGTACATTCACAGAAACTGGCAAGAAACAAGATGTTCTTTCCCTACCCCTACCCCCCACCATCCTTGGAGCTGCTCTGCATCTTCCTTTCCATTCTGCTCTCCCAGGGACCACAACCTGCTTCCTGAAGTCTCCATCTCCTCATCTGCAGAGGCAATGAGCTGCTGGGTATTCCGCATGAAGGAATACTTTGCAAGGGCCTGGCACAGAGTACATGTTCAACACATGGTCAGCTTTTTTTATTAAACAGAAAGAAAAACTTAGCAAGGTGTTGGGTACTTCGGCTTGAGTGATTTTGGCCAGACTTCCCTGATTGCTTTCCCTGGTGTCTTTGTTCCTTGAACACCTCAGAGAACCTTCTCAAAGAGTGGCCTGACCATTTTGATCACCTGCTTGCATGCAATGACTCGAAGTTGGACACTCGATCAAGGCCAGCTGTTCACTCTACTTGCCCTCATCAATGAGCACTCCCAACAACTGATGCCCAGTTCACACCAAACCACTTGCTTGTCTTCTAGATATCACTTTCCATATTGAAGTCAGGGAACAAGCTCCATTCTCTCCTCTGGCTAGAATGCCTCTTCTTCTGCTTGTTACCTACTTCCAGTCGTGTCCTGCTCATCCTGTAGGACACAAATATAATGCTAACCTCTCTACAAAGCTCTTTAGCACTGGCAAAAATGTTCTTCCTTCTCTGTACTTCAGTTGTGGAAGATATACCCATATTCTTTGCTGTCACTCTCACTTATAGGACATCAGGGATAATATTTAAATGTTTCCAGCTGGCCAATGAAGGCTGGTTGTTGATCAATCAGAGCAACCTGCATGTAACAGTTAAATAGCAAACTTCCCTTTCAGGTACTGCATGTGACTCTCCTGCCTCCTGGTTTTGACTCCACTCCAATCCAGGTTAGAGACCTCCAAATATCTCTATCCATGTCCCACAAGGAGTATCTGACACCTACTAACCTCTATGTAGATATTTCAGGAAATATCTACATAGAAAACTATGAAAAGGCCCTGGCCTGCTTTAAGAAAATCTCAGCACTCATTTCTCCCTTTCTGAAGGTTACCTGGAATAAAGAACCCCACCTTCCACCATGCCATCTGCTGTAGGAAAGCCATGTCCCTGCCTCTCTTCTTCCTCTTGCCTGATACTTTATTTCAACCAAAGACACTCATATAAGAGCTGAAGGTGTTGTCCCCAAAGCCAGTTTTCACAAGTGGTAAAGCCAAAACCCACAACGTCCTCCTCTGCCATCCGCTCCAGTAAGCACACTTGGCCAAGGAGGCCGGGTTGACACATGGGTTGGAGGGAGACAGAGGGCATTTGGATTTATAGCCTCCAGCTAAGTTCAGCTTTGGCAACTTTTGTTGCCCACTTTTCCTTGCTTGTACACTTACCTCTTCTAGCCTGAACTTAAAAATGGCTTATTGGAAATTTATTTCCTTACCATCAGGAAAAACAAGCTCCAAATAGGCCAAAATAAATTGGCTGGGTGTTTGAATAAATGGTTATTTTTCCTAAGTGGCCTCTCACACATAGCCAACATCCATGATTTTAACCAAAAATAAATAGAGGGAAAGTGAGAAAAATTAGATTAAAGATGGTTGGACAATCTACATAGAATTCCCTAAAAATTTGGGCTGGGAGAGGCTGTGGGATCAGCTACTTCAAGATTTCTCCAATCCTGTCCTCTTCTGAGGAAGCCTAGAAGGTTCTTGAACCCTCTCAGGAAGATAGAAGGAGCAGAACAAGTGGGGCTCCAGACCCTCCAACACCTTTCTTTCTTTCTTTTATTTTTATTTTTTCCTTTTATCAGAGCTCAGCTCTGGTTTATGGTGGTAGAAGGGATTGACTTTGGAGCCTCAGGTATGAGTCTCTTTGCATAAACCATTGTGCTATCTACCTCCTCCTGGTACTTCTCCAAATAGCTTCATTAAAGGTTCAGTGTGTTTTAAATAGAAGTTTGTTCAGATAGACAAGTCTGTAGCTAAAAATGCCTATACACCCAATCCACAACATTTTGCAAATGAGGACACCAAGGATGGCAGTGGTGAAACAGTCTTCTGGACTCAAGGCAGAAGAGGGCAATGGATCTCACATATAAATTATCTAGAAATGTCAGGTTCAGACATACTTAGGTCACAAAAAAAAAAACAACAACTAGATTTCAAACTGAATTTCTGGTATCCATCTTTAGAAATTCTTCTCTGAGTATCTGGCTGGATGCCTCACAATGATTCCATACCTGTTGTCATTTACCTGTCCTTCCTTTGCTCCTTTTCATGTGAGACTCCATCCCCCATAGCAGAGGAATGAAGCTCTACACAGAGGTTGAACTTCCAGAAACTCTCATCCGCAACGTCAGTGCAACAGGTTCAAGCAGGGCCAATCAAAGTCTTTTTGAAGATTTTTTAGTGTATTTGAATCAATGGGCATTAAAATTCCATGTGGCTTGGCTCAGTTAAAGACCCTGTTGTAGTTTTGGGGAAGGAGTTATCTGAGCATGAAAGCAACACAAATCAAAGTGATGGAAATCAGTGGAGCAGGTGTTTTGAAAGCACTTACTTGATTTCTTGGGCCTGCCAGATAGTTAAAATGTGTGCTACTTCTGGAATTTTCAGTAATGTGAGTTCTCTCCCCCTTGTGCTTAATTTGAGGTGTTTCCATTTCTTAGCACAACTGAGTTTTAACACTAAGAAGTGAGTGTGAAGAGGTGGAGTCCTAGGCTTACTGTGGCTTTCTGATGCAGCTAATCTCCGGGTTGCTTTTTATGATAAAAACAGGTTTTCCCATAAAGCATTTTGTAATATCCCATTGTCTTCATCACTCTAGGTGATGAAGAACAGTGGTTACATGGATTCATTCTCCCATTCATCCATCATCCAAGATGATTCTATTTCCCTCCTATCCAAAAGGTGGTCAACATGTGAACACATGAAATCCAGGATGTTACAGTATGCCAGAGAAACTTATTTATCCAGCTTATGCTCTGAGAGCATGCTAAGTACAATTTCAACATTTCACTATGGAATTGAATCCACAGTCTAACTTGCATGAAGGCCAGGATTGGCTTTGGAGTTAGATAGTTTAAGATTGTGTTAGATAGTTTAAGACTGTGTTTAAGTTTGGTAGATAGTTTAAGATTGAGTTTTAGTTAGGTAGTTTAAGATTGTGTTTAAGATTGTGCCCTTATTTTCCTGGGCAAACCCTTCACTATCAAATGAAGCTCACCTGTGGATCACCAGAGTCTGTAGGGAAGATAGGAGTCATTTGGAGAGTTGACAACAGAGTTATTTGTGGAATCAGTAACATGGAGGAGCAGAGGAGTCAAAGGAAATGGCAAAGCAACCTGGAGATTAGCAACAACAGGATGTCACAGTCAAGGCTGGAAGGAGAGAGAGAAAGGAGTGGGGATACTAGCATCCAGCAGCCCAGGTAACAACTGTATGGAAGCTGGAGCCATTCCTGGTGGTTCTGTGTGATCTTGTCAGGTGGTATCACTGCAGGATCTTTGCTGCAGGCATTTTCATGCAAAGCATCTCTGCTACAGACCCTTTCACTGTGTTACTAAGTAGCCATAGTTAATTTTTTCCAGGAAAAGAAATAATATGAAAAATAAAAAGAGGGGCATGAATTTAAAAGGACACAATGAAATATCCCCCGTTTTTTCTTTGCTATCATGTATCCCTTCATTAAGAGATACAACACTTTCCAAATACCAGGATGCCTGTTTATAACTGAGATTTGTTTTGCATTATGAAAAATTTCTACACTGCTGTTTAATTTCTTATCACTTTGTGTAACAGAACTGGTGGCAGATACCTAGGCTGTCATGGAATGTTCCATCACATGTTTGGTGCTTGTATTTCACCAACTCATCTAAACCAGATTCTGCTTCAAATATAAAAATTCTGTCTACATTATGTTTCCCACTATCAAATTATATATAAACTATTTTCAAGTAAGATTCATCCAGACTCATGGAGCCATTTCTCTGAGGACAGGGATAGAAAGAATATGATTTCCTTTTTCCCCCTAACTTCTAATATTTTATGATAAATTTGGTGAAGATGGAATCATAAAACAAAGAGTTATGTATAAACTAACTATGAAGTTAATAATGTACTCTAAGATGACTGAAATGTTAGCTACCTCACCAACATTTGCCATAGCTTGATAGAACTAGCTCTGTTAATAAACTACAAGAAAGGGCTGGGCATTCCTATAACTCTTTGGTCATCTCTGTCTTCTTTAACTTGTCTGTGGAAAATACCACACCAAGAAAGCCATTTGGTCACTGGGCAATGCTCTTCATTTCTTGATTCGATTTTTGGTCCATCTCTAATAGGTTATAACCCACACCCCAAGGATTTACAGATGAGTGTGTTATCATTTTCCCAATAAGTTTTTTAATTAATTAATTATTTATTATTGGGTAGAGACAGAAAGAAATTGAGAGGAGTGGGGAGATAGAGAGGGCAAGAGACAGATAAACATGTGCACCCCTGCTTCATCACTCATGAAGATTTCCCCTGCAGGTGGGCACCAGGAGCTTGAGCTTGGATCCTTGTACACTTAAACAGGTGTGCTACTGCTTGGACCCTCCAAAAGTTTTATAAACACATTTCCTACCAACTTGATACACCTTGCTATCATTCTGTTTTAAGAATGGTGTGTCTAGAATGAGAGAACGTGACACCAGACACCTCATTCATTGCCAGGGTGGGTTTGGTTTGTCTGGTTGGCAAGGGTGTGTGTCCTCTTCCTCCCTCACTGCTCCATTATGTGTGTCTCCCACAGATACTTGCTCGGTGCAAGAGACAAACCTTCCCCAAATATAGATAGGCTGTCTTTAGTAGAGAGTATAGGAGCAGTTGAGTTCCCCTGCTAGATTCTCCAAACACAAATGCCATGTTTACATGTCACAATATAGACAAAAATTGAAACCATATGGCTAACCAGCTATCTTATCTTCTATAGAAAATTGATTTATGAGTTTGTGGTGAAAATATTTGCAGCCAAGAATGGGCTAATGGAAACTGTAGACAAGGAGGAGACTCAGTTCCCAGGGAAACTGGATATGCAGATGAAAAGCAGGCAAGGGATATAGGGATATCCCATTTTCACTGCCTTCAATGAAGCAAGGGCTGAGATCTGCTTACCATCATGCAGTAGAGATAGAAAGGCATGGGTGTGTGGGGTGGGTAGGTAGGCCTAGACATGTTTGCTGCTTTGTTTCTTTTCTTTTTTAAAATAGCTTATATTTATATTTATATATTTTGATAGGAGAAAAATTGAGAGGGGAGAGAGATTAAAAGGGAGAAAGAGAAAAAGAGAGAGAGAGAGATGCAGCATGCTTCACCACTCATGAAGCTTCCCCCACTGCAGGTGGGAACTCTGAGGGCTTGAACCTGGGTCTTTACACATGGTAATGTGTGTGCTCAGCAGATGTACCACTGTCCAGCCCCTGTGTTTTCTGCTTTTCATAGTGTTAAAGTACAAATGCTCTCTCAGTCATGCCAGAGAAGAATGATATCCTTCTTTGATTTGCTGGCTTCTTTAAGCATCACTTGTCTTCAGGAAAACTGTATTTCTATGACTTTCATACTGAGTGAACTTCTTGCTACTGAGTGATAACAGCTGCACCCCAAAGCATACAGTGTGTGTTAGGAGCAGTCACTTCTCCAGAAGCAGTTGATCTAAGCCTTTGCTCTTTACCTTTTGTGGTCTGGGTGGCCAAGGTCCTCATGATTTTCATTAAGCCAGTTAAAAGTTCCTAACATTGATCTTCAGGCCCATCCATTTCAATCACACCCATGGCAGCTCTGAGTCTGCCAGGTGTAATTAAAAGAAAGACAGGCCATCCACAGAAACCAGCTCTGTTAATAAGTTACAAGAAAGGGCTCCACATTCCTACAACTCTTTGGTCATCTTCTCTGCCTTCTTTAACTTGTCTGTGGAAAATACCACACCAAGAAAGCCATTTGGTCATTGAGCAATGCTTTTCATTTCTTGGTCCGGTATTTGGTCCATCTCCAGTAGGTTACAGTTTGTTAGTTTTTCTTCTTGACTCTGGCAAGGAAATACTTCCTGATCTGTGTTGATACTGGGAAGACCTGCAGTTCATCATGTGGAAAATTGGAATTTAATGGGAAATGAATCTCAGGGAGGAATTGAGACATCATCTCATGTTTTATGTGTTATATAGAGTTTGCGTGATTTCTAATTGCTTAATTAATTTGCTGCCCACTCACTAAACCTTTGCTGAGTAATATTTTTGTGTGTTATCATAGTTCTTCCTCAGAAAACAAAACCAGAGAGGAAGAGGGCAGAATCACAAGAGGGCTTCTGTAAGGATGAGAGATTGCCTCTAGTATTGGCTCTTCTTAAAAGAGATCACTAAAATCTTAGCAAAATTTTTAATTGCTCAATTGTAGGTAAAGGAGTTATTTCAGTAGCTCAAAAACCACAAGGGTTTTATGTTATAGAATGGAAAGAATGCAGACTCTGAGGACAGGTGGACCAGCTGTTTTAATAGAGGTGAGTCATACTCTTCCTGAACATCAGTTTTCTCATTGAAAGAATCAGCATCACAGTACTCACCCTGCAAAGATTAAAGATAAGGAAATGTCAAGCATTGTAATGCTTTTGTAACATAATAAGTGCTCACGTAATAGGATCATTATAATCTGTGAAACTACTTCAGACATGTCACTTTGTCCATTCACTCTCTGACTAGGCTCAGCAGGCATGAAGACTGGGCCTTCTCTGCTAAGTCCCCTAACTTTACATGTTTTGTAATGTTTTTCTTTTCCTTTCTCCTCCTCTCCCTCCTTCTCCCTGCCCCCCTCTTGCTTCTCCTCCTCCTTCTTACCAGAGCACTGTTTAGCTCTGACTTGTAGTAGTGTGAGAGATTAAACTTGGAACTTTTGGAGACTTAAGCATGAGAGTCTTTTTGCATAACCATTATACTATCTATCCCCACTGTTTTATGATTTCTGATATTACCACCAACCAGCCTCTGCTCTTCTGCTGTTCTTAGTAAAGGGTATCTGAGGGGTGGGGGTAGATAGCATAATGGTTATGCAAAGAGTCTCTCATACCTGAGGTCTCAGGTTCAATCCCCTGCACCACCATAAATCAAAGCTGAGCAGTGCTCTGGTAAATAAATAAATAAAGTGTATCTGGTGCCAGAACTGCCACTGCACTCAACAAATGAGTGTTCAGTAAGCCAGCAAAGGCTGCCAGATCATTCACACAATAAAATGTGCACTTAAATTGTATACAAGACCCTGAATTTGAACTCTAGCACTACATGACAATACCAGGGTAAGGGGGAAGCTCCATGGAGAGTGGTGTCTGTTCATCTCTCTTTGTCTTTTATTCCCCCACATGAAATAAAATCAATGAAACTGTTGGCTCAGAAGTGGTGGTATCTCACATGTGTGAGGCAATAGCACAACATTAAAATTACAACAAACAAATGACCCAGAGTTCTGATAAGTGAAATCACATAGGCTGAATACAGGTAAAATTATCAATAATCATAAATGCCTTATACATGTTTTAATTATTAATTATGCAGAATACTACTCAGTTCTGGCTTATGATGGTCCTGGGGATTGAACTTGGGACCTTCAGTGCCTCAGGCATGAAAATCTTTTTATATCACTACTGTGATTATCTCTCTAACCCTACATAGTATATATTTCTAGGGCAATATTTCTTTCTTCCTTTCTTTCATTCTCTTTTTCTTTCTTAAACATCATTTTTATCTTTTTACATTTTTATTTATTAATGTATAGCGACAGAAAGAAATTAAGAAAGGAATGGGGAGATGGAGAGAGAAAGAGAGAAAGACACCTGCAGTTCTGCATCACTACTTGTGAAGTTTTCTCCCAGCAGGTGGAGACCAGGAGCTTGAACCTGGAACCTTGTGCACTGTAAAGTGTGTGCTTAACCAAGTGCACCACTGCTAGGCCCCAGAGTGATATTTCTTAAACAATTGTGGAGCATTGCTGATGTGAGAATTACAGGGGTTCTGGCATTGGAATGTGAGGACAGTGAATAACGTGAATCCTTTGGGAAGGAATTCCATAGGCTGCTCCTCAAATTATACCCTAGAAACACACTCTTAACACTTCTGTGAGGCCCCATGTCTAGAATTGGTTGGATAATAACTAGGAATGACTCATAAGCTTTAAAAGATGACAAAAATTGTCTCCAATGCCTGAATATCTCATCTCTAAAATTCACTGCTGTAAGTTCTGTTCTTTTTATTAAATTTTCTTTTAAAATATTTTATTTATGTATTTATTTATTGGATAGAGGCATAGAGAAATCTAGAAGGAAGGGGGATAGAGATAGACATGTACAGACCTGCTTCACTGCTCATGAAGCTTCACCCCTGCAGGTGGGGACTGGAGGCTTGAATCTAGGTCCTTGCACATGGTAACATGTGTGCTCTGCCAGGAGCATCACTGTTCTAGCTCCCTATTATACTTTTTGTTTTTTGAAAGATGTGGTGATGGGTGTGCTCAAACCTCGTAGTAATAACAGAGCATTAGAGCAAAATCTGACCATTGTAACATTGGCTGCCCAATGTTCTTCATTGTTGGGTCATGGATGCAACTAGCATATGGCTGATAAACATAATTAGCATATGTAATGAGCATAATACAAACCCAAGAGGGACTGTGGGTGCTTTGTAACTTATTTGTCAGGCTGCTAGAAGTCTCTCTTTTCCAGCCACTCTGTTCCTGCAAACTCAGCTGCAGCTCTTTTCTTGTGTGATTTCCTTCCCCTCATACCCCTACCATACTGTCTCTCCCAGGAGACTGAACATGTATAGCTAGTAACTAACTTACGGACTCATCGGCCTGATCTAGCCTATCTCTATCCCATTTCCTATTTTGTTGTACCTAAATAACCACCATGTAATAAACCTTTTTGTCTTAAACCCCAACAAAAGCTTCCCCCAAAGTTATTTTTTAATTACTATACTTGATCAATACCAAGCTATAGCCAAAGGATTTGTCAGTCACCTCTAGGAAACAAAATCAGAGTCCTCATAATTATCCCATGTATTCCTTTTAGATGAAAACTTGTTGATTATTTGGTATTTTCTGATGATACTGCCTTTGGGAAATATTCTTTCTCTGTATAAAGTATATAACATGTATCACTTACATGTAGACTTAACTCCTCACAAAAATAATAAGTGAACTGGTTTGCTGGTTGCTCTTGGCTTGCATCCCAACATATATTCTCTGTTTTCTCCACTTTGCCTGATGATGGGTGATCAAACATGGGTGTGACCGAGCCTGAACACTAGGAAACGGGATAGTTCCAGGGGGTGTGGCCACGGTGTAAGGGAAGACAGCCCAACTCTTGCTGAAAACAACAAATATCTACAACTATCATTCTTCAAAAATGTCAGCTGAGACATCTGCAGAAGCACTGCAGCCTCAGATGGGTGCTCATATGTTTGAATGGGGCAAAAGGAGGTGTGCTGTGTTATTGGAATCAGACATAAAGATGAAGAGCTCCTGCAGAGTATCACTTTCCCTCTATGCATAGCCAAGGAATGCTGGCTGGGAGAGAGAGGAAAACCTATGAGCTTTAAATCCATGACACTGAGTGTGCTAGTCTACTGAACAAGGACACAGGACATTTCTGAGAAAAGCAGTCTATTCTGTCACCAAACTAAGGCAGACACATGTAAAGGAAATTTGTGGCAGCTGGTGGCTAAATGGTAAATTGGTCACTGCTTTTCTGAGCACAGTGGCTATTGAACAGCAAATCCCTGAGCTTGGTTTTAGACTGAAATCATACAGAGGAACTATATATATATATATACATACATCACACATCTCAAGGAAATAACAAGAAACATAACTCCAGGCCCCTATCACCCACCATTTATACAAACAGAAACCTAGTCATCACAATAATAGCACCACCTGCTGGCCAGAAATAATGCACAATAAATGTGAAAATAGAAGCATTGCAAAAACAAACTTCTAGATATGAAAAAACAGGTTGGGGAGTCGGGCTGTAGCGCAGCGGGTTAAGCGCAGGTGGCGCAAAGCACAAGGACCGGTATAAGGATCCCGGTTTGAACCCCGGCTCCCCACCTGCAGGGGAGTCGCTTCACAGGCAGTGAAGCAGGTCTGCAGGTGTCTATCTTTCTCTTCCCCTCTCTGTCTTCCCCTCCTCTCTCCGTTTCTCTCTGTCCTATCCAACAATGACGACAACAACAATAATAACTACAACAATAAAACAACAAGGGCAACAAAAGGGAATAAATAAATATATTAAAATAGTTTTAAAAAAACAGGTAGATAGAAATGAAGCAGAAAGACTCCAAAATATTATAGTATAGAGAGACTATCAGAGAAAGACTCATTATGAGGACTCTCCAAGAATCTAAGCATAGTATGGAGAAACATTCAAGAGCTGAAAGAATATCTCACTAGGGAGTTTGGAAAAACAAAAGATGAACTTAAAACAAGTTTTCTAGACACTTTAAATCATGAAAAAAAGAACTCTAATCAGAATTCATTAAACAGGAAGCATGAAAGAAAAACTCCAAACAGAATTTCAGGGAGTGAAAGACACTTTTAGTGCAGTATAAGCTCAGGTAAAAGGCTTAGGTAGAATATCTAATCTAGATAGCCCTTTTCTTTTCCATATGGAAATAAATTTGGCAACTTAGAAGAAATTGACATATTCTTAGAGTCATACCATCTGCCAACTTATACAGAAGGAAATAGGTAAACTTAACATGATAATCAATAGTACAGAAATTAAAACAGTAATCAAAAACCTCCCCAAGAACAAGAGCTCAGATCAAGATGGCTATATTAATGAATTCTATAAAACATTCAAAGGAGAACTAACATCATTCTTCTCAAAATCTTCTGGAAAAAAGAAGAGGAACACTCTCAATCACATTCTATGAGACTGATATCACTGTGATCCCCAAAGCAGGAAAGAACTCCACTAAAAAATAAAACTATAGACCCATATCCCTCATGAATATTGATATGAAAATCCTCAAGAAAAAAAATCATAGCTAATTAAATCTAACAACATTTAAAGAGAATAATCCACCAAGATCAAGTAGGATTCATCCCTGGGAAATAGGGATGGTTCAGTATATGCTAGTAAATCAATATAATCTACCACATCAACAAATGAATGATTAAAAATCACATGATTTTATCAATTAATGCAGAAAAAGCATTTGACAAGATCCAACACCTTATGATAAAAGGCCCTCAAAAACTGGAAGTAGAAGGAAAATTCCTCAACATAATAAAGGCTATATGACAAACCCACAACTAAAATCATACTCAATGAGGAAAAATTGAAATCTCTCTCTAAAATCAGGAACTAGAAAAACGATGTCCACTCTCATCACTTCTATTCATATCGTCCTAGAAGTCCTTGCCATCACAAAGAAATATCAAAGAAATCCAAATTGGGAAGGATGAAGTTAATTTGTTATTATTTGCAGATAATATGTTGTTATACCTAAAGCACTCCAAAAATTCTACCAAAAAATACTGGAAATTATCAACAAATTCAGTAAAGCAGCAGCACAAAATCAGTACACATAAATCTGTGATATTTCTTTCTACAAAATCTGAGGCAGAAGAAAGTGAACTCAAAGAAGCAATCAAACCCAAAAAGTTAAGTTACCTAGGAATAAATGTAATGAAGCAGATGAAGGACCCTTTCAAGGAAAACTATAAGACACTGTTAAAAGAAATAGAGGATGACACAAAGAATTGGAAGAACATTCCTTGTTCATGGATTGGAAGAATAAATATCATTAAAATAGAATTTCTGCCAAAAGCAATCAATAAGTTCAATGTAGTCCCTATTAAAATCCCAATGACATATTTCAAGGAAATTCAAC
This sequence comes from Erinaceus europaeus, assembly GCF_950295315.1. NCBI lineage: Eukaryota > Metazoa > Chordata > Mammalia > Eulipotyphla > Erinaceidae > Erinaceus > Erinaceus europaeus. The sequence goes on along the minus strand of NC_080171.1, from coordinate 76,558,862 downwards.
ATCTTATCCAAAAAATTCATGTGGAACTATAAAAAACCTTGAATAGCAAAAGTTCTCTTGATGAAAAAGAAGAAAAATGGAGGCATCCTAATGCCTGACTTCAACTTATACTACAAAGCAACAGTGGTTAAAGCAGTGTGGTACTGGAACAAACACAGACATATGGACAAATGGAACAGGACAGAGAACCCAGAACTAATGCCACACATCTATAGGCAACTTATATATAACAAAGGGGACAAAACTGCTCAGTGGAGAAAATAATATCTCTTAAATGGTGCTGGGAGCACTAGACAGTCACGTGTAGAAAAATGAAATTAGACCACCAACTAACTATGTACATAGTAACTATGTACTAACTAACTCATAATGATCAAAGATCTAGATATTAGAACTGAAACTATACAATACATAGAAGAACACATCAGTAAAATCTTTCAGGATCAACAATAAAGGCATATTTGGAGACTACATTTCATGAGAAAGGGAACCCAAAACAAGACTGAACAAATGGACTATATAAAATTTAAAAGCTTTTAAATATAAAAAAAAATAAGGATAAATAGGAAACCTAGGTACTGGGGGAAGATATATGCATAACACACTTCAGACAAAAAGTTGATATCAAATGTCTACAAGAAACTCATACAAAAAAAAACAATAAAAAAGTGGGCAGAAGATATGAATAAACAGTTCTCCAGAGAAGAGATACGCATGGCCCACAGACTTATGCAAAAATGCTCCAAATCACTCATTACCAGATAAATGCAAATTAAAGTCACATTAAGATACTACCTCATACCTCTTAGAATGGCCTTCATCAACAAAACAGGAGAGGATAAGTGTTGGAGATAATGTAGAAAGAGAGAAACTTTATTACACTGCTGGTGGGAGTGCAAACTGGTACAACCACTATGGAGAACAGTATGGAGAATTCTTAATAAAATACAAAAAGATAGACTTTATGTTCCATCAATCTCACTCTTAGGCATTTATCCAAAAGAGATAATAATACTAATTCAAAGGGATTTATGCAACCCCATGTTCATAACTGCATTATTGACAATAGCCATATGTAGAAGAAACCAAAACCATCTTACCCAAATGACTGGATAAGAAAGAGATGGGACATATACTTAGCAATAAAAAGGGTGATATTGTGTTCTTTCACATACAATGTTTGGAATTGGAGAAGATTATGCTTAGTGAAGTAAGGAGTTATAGGATGATTTCACTCATATGTGGAATATAGAGAATTGGACACAGGAATATGAAAAAAAGCATAGAACAGCAGCAAAAAAGGTCAACCCACCCACAACTATGGACATATAATTTTTGATAAGGGGGCCTAAAATATTAAATGGAGGAAGGAGACTCTCTTCAATAAATCATGCTAAGAAAACTGGGTTAAAACTTGCAGAAGAATGAAACTTATTTTACCAGAAACAAAAGTAAACTCCAAATGGATCAAGGACCTGGATATTAGACCAGAAATCCAAATACTTAGAGGAAAATATTAGTGGAACACTTTCCTATATAAATCTCAAAGACATCTTGGATGATATAAACCCAATTGCAAGAGAGACTAAAACAAAAACAAGCCAATGAGAGTACATCAAATTGAAAACCTTTTGCACAGCAAATGAAACCATCACTCAAAGGAAGAGACTCCTCACAGAATGGGAGAAGATCTTTACAGGCCATACATCAGACAAGAGGCTAGTAATCAAAATATATAAAGTGATCACCAAACTTAGCAACGAAAAAGGCAAATGACCCAATTCAAAAATGGGGAGAGAATATAAACAGAATTTTCTCAATAGAAAAGATACAAAAGGCCAGCAGACATATGAAAAATTGCTCCAAGTCACTGAATGTCAAGGAAATGCAAATAAAGATAACATTGAGATACCACCTCACCCCTGTGAGAATGGAATACATCAAAAAGGACAGCAGCAACAGATGCTGGAGAGGCTGTGGGGACAAAGAAACCCTTCTGCACTGCTGGTGGGAATGTAAATTGGTCCAACCTATGTGGAGAGCAGTCTGGAGAACTCTCATAAGTCTAGATATGGACCTTCCATATGACCCAGGAATTCCTCTCTTAGGGATATACCCCAGGGCACAATTACACCCACCCAAAAAGAACTGTGTATACCTATATTCATAGCAGCACAATTCATAATAGCTAAAACCTGGAAGCAACCCAAGTGTCCAACAACAGATGAGTGGCTGAGAAAGTTGTGGTATATATACACAATGGAATACTACTTAGCTGTTAAGAATAATGAACCCATCTTCTCCTACCCATCTTGGATGGAACTAGAAGGAATTATGTTAGTGAGATAAATCATAAAAAGAAAGACAGAAATTGAGAAAAAAGAACAGAAAGGGAAATGGAAAGTAGTGTTTGGCTGAGTTTGAAATATTGCACCAAACTAAAGAACTCTGGGGAGGTGGGGGGGGAGTGTAGGTGCATTTTCAGCTCCACTATAGATGGGTGGAGCTAGGGACACAGACCTTTGGTGGCAGGAATGATGTTAATATACACTCCTATTAACCTATAGTTTTATAAATCACTATTCAACATGAGAAGAGAAAAAATAAATTGAAAAAAAAGTCAACCCGTATACAAGACTCAGGGAAAACTATGGTGGTTATCTAGGGGGCTGGAGATAGGGTTAAACTATACTCCTATTAATTTATAATCTTATAAATCACTATTGATTCTATATATCAGGGGTGAAAATAGATTTAACAATTGCAGTGCTCTAATTGCCTAGATCATAGCTTTGAGTATACATATTTTCTTTAGTCTAAGTATTTAATGTCTCAGATTTGTAAGATGATCAAATTTTGACACTAGGCTTTAACACTTGAAGCAGCTCTAAAAATATATTTGTATATATATGATTGTAGGTAACTTGCATATATATATATATATATATATATATATATATATATATAACCTTAAGCCAGATAGAACAAAACCATTTGGCCCTGTCAGTATCTAAAATGCTATTATCTATAGAGATCCTTAAATGTTATAAAGCATAGTGAAGTCAAGTATATTAGGATAAATCCTAACCATTAGATTTCCAAAAAAAAAAAAAAAGATCCCAATTAACTTGATTATAATAATAATTAACTATTGCTATTTAGAACTCTTTCTAAGAGTATAAGAAATTCTCCTCATTCTCTTCAAGATCCACATTTCTCTTAGTTCTGGAACCTGTTCTCATATTTCTTGATTTTTTTTTCCTCTCTGTTATCTTACCCTGTTATTCTGCCTCTGTTGATCACAACTAAGTCATTGCTACCAGTGCCACCATACTATGTTATGCTGCTACTGATTTGTTACTGTTTTTCTCATTAGGGAAAGATAGAAACAAGCTGGGGTATGGATTGATCTACATATGCCCATGTCTAGCAGAGAAGCAATTACAGAAGCCAGACCTCCCACCTTCTGTACCCTGAAGAGAATTTTGGTCCGTACTCCCAGAGGAATAAACAATAGGGAACTCTCCAATCGAGGGGAAGACACACAGAACTCTGGTGGTGGGAATTATATGGAATTACACGCCCATTACAGTCTCATCCCTTGCAGTCTTGTAAATCAATATCAAATCACTAATAAAAAAATCAAAAGAGAAACAACTCTGCAATTTTAAGAGTTTTCTTCCCATTAAAGCACAGAGAATACAGTATCATTTGTGAATATATTATTTGCCAGACTATGACTTGGGTACCCTCACCCTCAATTCTTGGTTCAGTTGGTGAGTCAAGTGGGATGTACCAGTGAAAGACTGGAGGACAGAAGGAAATAGAGATTATGATATTTCTTCCTCTGCCCCCTTGGTACCTTGGTACCTTGTTCTGGATGAGAGCACAAAACAACTCTGCAATTTTAAGAGTTTTCTCATTAAAGCACAGAGAATATATTCTTTGCCAGACTTGGGTACCCTCACCCTCAATTCTTGGTTCAGTTGGTGAGTCAAGTGGGATGTGCCAGTGAAAGACTGGAGGACAGAAGGAAACAGAGATTATGATATTTCTTCCTCTGCCCCCTTGCACTTGGTACCTTGTTCTGGATGAGAGCACATTCTCAGTCTACATCTCCTCTAGGGAAGTCTCTCTCTATAGCTCCAGTTCAAATAAAGTGTCATCTCTCTCCACTCCCCCCTTCCATCTCCATTTCTTTCTCTATCTCTTTGAATAATAATGTCTCTGGGAACACAAGACCCTGACTTATTATATATGTTAAGTTGTTAGAAAAAGTGATAACATGTTTTTCTGTTTGTTTGTTTTTTTGAGTTTTTAAAATTATTATCTTTATTTATTTATTATATAGAGACAGTCAGAAATCAAGAGGTAAGGGGAAAATAGAGAATAAGATAGAGAGACACCTTCAGACCTGCTTCACCACTCAGGAAGCTTTTTCCCTGCACGTAAAGACTGGGAGCTTAAATCTGGGTTTTTGTGTATTCAGCCAGATGTGCCACCACTCAGCCCCCTTTTGTCTATTTTTCTATGCAAAAATGCATCATGACTTTTCCAACCTAATGCTTGTGCATGTGTGTGCATGTGTGTGGGTTTTTTTTTTCTACTTTATTTGATAGAACAGAGAAAAAATGGGTGGGGGAGACAGAGTGGAAGAAAGATAGATACCTACAGTCCTACTCCACCCCAACCCATTCCCCATGAAGCTTCCCACCTGCAGGTGGGGAGCAGGACTTGAACTGAAGTCCTTGAGCATGGTAATGTGTGCACTCAACCAGGTGTACCACACAGTTGAGTGCACACAATTTCTTTGATATTTATAGCTAAACAAACAAACAAATTCTTAGTTACCTTGATCAAGAAAATAAAAAGAAGCAGAAATACAGAAATCTTTATACAAGCGAATTTGAATGCCTAGTAAAAATGAATAATTTCTTAAGGAAATTTAGATCACAAAATGTGATGCTTTTAGAATGAAAAATTTTAGACTCATTTTCATAGAAGAAACAGAGAACTTTATTTTTAAAGGTTATTTATTTATTTGTTTTATTTACTGGATAGAGACAGAGAGAAATTGAGGGGGAGAAGGAGATAAAGAGGGAGACAGAGTGACATTTGCAGCACTATTTCACCACTTGTGAAGTTCCCCCACCCCCACCCTGCATGTGGGGGCTGGGGTTTCAACCTGGGCCCTTGAGTATGGTAACACATGAGCTCAACCAGGTGTGCCACCACCTGGACCAAAACAGAGAACTTTAAAAGAAATGTTATTACCCATGGTCCAGAGATGGTACATTGAATAAATCATTAAGCCTTCAAGCATGAATTCCCAGGTTCAGTCCCTGGCATCTCATGTGCCAGAGTGATGTCTGTCTGTCTGTTGGTCTCTTTCTTTCTCTCTCTCCTCTCTCATAAATCTTTAAAAATAAAAAGACAGATAAATACCAAAGGAGATCACCTGGAACCACAACAAGGGAAGACTACAATGACTTCAGGGCACCACCAAATCACCAGTGAGTGCAAACATGCTTAGCTTGTGGACAGAAAGGAGCCTAAGGAGAGACTGAATGGCTGGTAACAGTCTGGGAGTTTACCAGTTGAGGCACCACATCCAGTCTGTTTAACCAACAAAAAGACTGCTCAAGGGAGGAGAGGACTACCCTAAGACTCACCAAATGCAACTGTGAGTCGCTATTGCTATTGCCCTCTGAGGCTGGAGCAGCAGAGAGGAGGCCCTGTCCTAACATCTGTGAACAGTTAACTGAGCAGTAAATTCAGGAGAAGATCTACACCTTAGTGGCCTAGCAGTGGGGCTATATACTGGGAGCCTTTCCACATTGTTTTCCAGATGAGAACATGATGAATAATTGCCTCAGAACCTACAGACTATAAACAGGACTTGTTTAGAAACTCACAGGGCCCAGCAGTGCTGCCCGGCTTGGCAGAGAAGATGAATTGAGCCCGGAGTTTTAGATCCTTGGGGTGTGAGAGTCTCTTTGTATAACCACTGTGCTATCTCTGCCCCACCCTGCTTTATCTTTTTGTCAGGAGTGAGTGATTAAGCTTAGAAGCCTACTAATAGTGTAAAAGCCCTAAGTCACCCATAGACTACAGGGAAGAAAAAGAACAAAAGAGGTTTAAACAGCCTCTGTGATCCAACTCAGCAATCAAAATTGAAACCACTGTTAATTTCCGCAACTGTGAACTCTTTAAGTACCTATTTAGACACAAGTCAATTCAGGCAATAGTGATCAGTAATTTGAAAAGTACTGAGAGAGGGACCTCAAAACATACTATATAGAAAGGTTAAACCAACAAGAAGAAATATTAGAGAAATGAACTAGGACAAGAGTCCAGCTAAAAGCCCCCCAAAGGGTGAAGCACAAAATAATGAGGTCAATATCCAAACACTAGTTAAGGAAATAGTCACAGAGGTGAGTAAAGAGTTTGAAAGAACTGTCATCAGAAATGCAGAAGTAAAAATGAGACTCTGGAAGAAAACACTTGTTATCTCAAAGTTATTAAAGAGTTGAAAACTGAAACAGCTGAGCTAAGAACACAACTAGCTGAACAAGCTAAAACAGTATCAGAAATGAGTAACGAAATAGATGAACTCCAAAAAACAGTAGAGGTGAGAGAGAACAGAATAAATGAGGCTGAAGACAGAAATAGCCAGATTGAGGACTAATTAGAGACAACTAAAAAGAAGTAAGAGATCTCAAAAAGAGACTAAGAGATCCTGAAAACAACAACAGAGACCTATGGGATGACTTCAAGAGAAATAATATACACATTATTAGCTTACCAGAGGAAGGAAGAGAGTGAGGGTAAGAAAGTATTCTTTAGGACATAATAATTGAGAGCTTCTCTAGTCTAGACAACATCAAAGACATAAAGGTTCAAGAAGCCCAGAGGGTCCCAAACAGAATTAACCCAGACTTAAAGACACCAAGACACATCATATTGAGAATGGAAAGGAGTAAGGATAAAGAAAGGATCCTGAAGGCTGCAAGAGAAAAACAAAGAGTCACCCACAGAGGAAAACCCATAAGATTAGCAGCAGACTTCTCCACACAAATACTGTAGGCCAGAAGAGAATGGCAAGATACCTATCAAGTGCTCAAAGAGAAAGGTTTTCAACCAAGACTACTGTATTCTACTAGACTGTCATTCAGACTAGATAGAGGCATAAAAGCCTTCTCAGAGAAACAACAATTGAAAGAATCAACTATCATCAAGCCTGTCCTTAAAGAAGTTCTGAAAGGTCTCCTATAAACAGCCAAGACACCATAAATACACCATATATCACAACACTCTAAACTTCTACAATAATGATGTTAAACTATCTTCAATCTTTTATATCAATAAATTGATGTCAATGGCCTGAATTCACCTATTAAAAGACATAGAGTAGGAAGATGGATCAGAAAACACAACCCAAGAATATGCTATCTACAGAAAAACCACCTAAGTCAACAAGACAAACACATACTCAAAGTGAAAGGATGGAAAACTATCATACAAGCTAATACCCACACAAAAATGGCGGGAACAGCTATTCTCATATCTGACACAACCTATTTTAAAATAAATAAAATTTAAAAAGATAGGGATTGACATTACTTAATGCTCAGAGGATCAATCAATCAAGAGAACTTAACAATTATTAACTTCTATGCACCCAACGAGAAGCGACCTAAATACACCAAACGTCTACTGAAAGAGCTACAGCAATATATTAACAGCAACACAGTCATAGTAGGGGACTTCAACACTGCACTTTCTCAATTTGACAGATCATCCAGGCAGAAAATCAATAAAGAAATGAGGGAGGTAAATTAGGAGATACATAAACTAGAACTATTGGACATTTTCAGAATCATTCACCCCAAGAAACTGGAATACACATTCTACTCAAGTCCATATAGGTCATTCTCAAGGATATCCCATATCTTAAAACACAAAGACAACATCAGCAAATTCTAGAGCATTGAAATCATCCCAAGCAACTTCTCAGAATACAGTGGAATTAACCTAACATTTAACAATCAACAAAAGATTAGTAATAGTCCCAAAGGTGGAAGCTCAACAGTACAAAGAGGAAATAAATGAAGAAATTAAAATGTTTTGAAAGTTAATGAAAATGAAGACACAATCTATCAAAATATTTGGGACACAGCTAAAGCAGTACTGAAAGGGAAGTTCACAGCCATATAAGCACACATAAGGAAACAAGAAAAAGCACAAATATACAACCTGAGCACATATCTTGAAGATAAAGAAGAACAAGGGAATCCTAAAGCAACCAGAAGAACAGAAATCACTAAAGTTAGGGCAGAAATTAATAACATTGAAAATAAGAAAACCATACAAAAGATCAATGAAAGTATATGTTGGTTCTTTGAAGAGTGAACAAAATCTACAAACCTTAAGCCTGATTCAAATAAATAAATAAATAAATAAGGGAGATGAACCAAATAATTTGGATTGTAAATGAAAAAGGAGATATTATAACAGACACTTCGGAAATTCAACATATCATGCAAGGCTTCTATGAACAACTATATGCTACCAAGATAGAGAACCTGGAAAAAATGGGCCATTTCCTAGATACCTACTAAATTCCAAAATTAAGTAAAGAGGAACTAGATAATATGAACAGGCCCATCACAGCTAATGAAATTGAAACAATTATCAAAAACTTTCCCAAGACTAAAAGTCCTGGACCAGATGGTTTTACAAATGAATTCTACAAAACATTCAAAGAACATTAATACCTCTACTTTTTAAAGTTTCAGAAGATTGAAGACACTGGAATACTCCCTCCCAGCTTCTATGAAGCCAACATCACTCTGATACCAAAAACAGACAGGGACACAACCAAAAAAGAAAATTACAGACCAATATCTCTGATGAACATAGATGCTAAAATATTGAACAAAATTCTAGCCAACCAGATACAACAGTATATTAAAAAGATTGTTCATCATGATCAAGTACAGTTTATTCCAGGGATGCAAGGTTGGCTTAATATACATAAATTAATCAACATGATCCACCACATCAATAAAAGAAATACCAAATAGCACATGTTCATATCAATAGATGCAGAGAAAGCCTTTGACAAAATCTAACATCGCTTTATGATCAAAACACTACAAAAAATGGGAATAGATGGAAAATTCCTGAAAATAGTGGAGTCTACATACAGCAAATCTACAGCCAACATCATAATCAATGGTGAATAACTGGAAGCATTTCCCCTCTGATCAGGTACTAGACAGGGCTGTCCACTATCACCACTATTATTCAACATAGTCTTGGAAGTTCTTGCCATAGTAATCAGGCAGGAGCAAGGAATTAAAGGGATACAGATTGGAAGAGAAGAAGTCAAACTCTCCCTTTTTGCAGATGACATGATGGTATACATAGAAAAACCTAAGGAATCCAGCAAGAAGCTTTTGGAAATCATCAGGCAATACAGTAAAGTGTCAGGCTACAAAATTATCATACAAAAGTCAATGGGCATTCCTCTATGCAAACACTAAGTTAGAAGAAGATGAAATCCAGATATCAATTCCTTGTACTAAAGCAATAAAAACAATAAAATATCTAGAAATTAACATAACCAAAGAAGTGAAAGACTGAAAATTATGATTGAAATTTGAAAAAGACACAAAGAAGTGGAAAGATATTCCATTATCATGGGTTGAAGAATTAACATCATCAAAATAAATATACTACATAGAATCATCTACAGATTTAATGTTATCCCCATCAAGACCACAACTACATTTTTAGGAGAATAGAAAATATGCTACAAATGTTTATGTGGAACCAGAAAATACCTAGAGTTGCCTAAAAAAATTTGAGAAAAAACAACAGAACTGAAGGCATCACACTTTCAGAGCTCAAATGATATTATAGGGCCACTGTAATCTAAACTGTTTGGTACTGCAACATGCATAGACACACTGACCAGCGGAATAGAATTGAGAACCCAGAAGTAAGCCCCCACCACCTATTGACATCTAATCTTTGACAAAGGTGCCCAGACTATTAAATGGGGAAAGCAGAGTCTCTTTAACAAATGGTGTTGGAAAAAATGGGTTGAAACATGCAGAAGAATGAAACTGAACCACTATATTTCATCAAATACAAAAGTAAATTACAAGTGGAGCAGGAACTTGGAAGTTAGACCAAAGGGTATCAAATACTCAGAGGAAAATATTGACAGAACTCTTCTCTGCATAAATTTTAAAGACACTTCAACGAAATGAATTCAATTACAAAGAAGACTAAGGCAAGTATAAACCTATGGTGCAACATCAATTTAAAAATCTTCTGCTCACTGGAGTTGGTCTATTACAGTGAAGTAAAAGATTCTGATGTAGGTGGGTGGGGGAGAGTACAGGTCCAAAAATGATGACAGAGGACGTAGTGAGAGTTGTATTGTTATATGGAAAACTGAAAAATGTATGCATGTACAAACTATTGTATTTACTGTTGAATGTAAAACATTAATCCCCTAATAAAGAAATTAAAAAAAAAAAAAGCTTTTGCACAGCAAAAGAAACCAATGCCCAAAGAGACTCCTCACAGAATGGGAGAAGATCTTTACATGCCATACATCAGACAAGAGACTAATAACCAAAATATATAAAGAGCTTGCCAAACTCAACAACAACAACAAAAATATCCCCATCCAAAAATGGGGAGAAGACATGGAGAGAATATTCACCACAGAAAAATCCAAAAGGCCTGAGAAACACATGGAAAAATGCTCCAAGTATTTGATTGACTGAGAAATGCAAATAAAGACAACAATGAGATACCACTTCACTCCTGTGAGAATGTCATACATCAGAAAAGGTAGCAGCAACAAATGCTGGGGAGGTTGTTGGGTCAAAGGATTCCTCCTGCACTGCTGGCAGGAAAGTAAATTGGTCCAACCTCTATGGAGAGCAGTCTGTAGAACCCTCACAAGGCTAGAAATGGACCTACCCTATGATTCTGAAATTCTGCTCCTGGGGATATATCCTAAGGAGACAAACACACCCATCCAAAAAGATTTGTGTATACCTATGTTCATTGCAGCACAATTTTTAATAGCCAAAACCTGGAAGCAACCCAGGTGTTCAACAACAGATGAGTGGCTGAGCAAGTTGTAGTATATATACACAATGGAATACTACTCAGCTATTAAAAATGGTCACTTCACTGTTTTTAGCTGATCTTGGATGGAGCTTGAAGAAATCATGTTAAGTGAAATAAGTCAGAAACAGAAGGATGAATATGGGATGATCTCACTTTCAAACAGAAATTGAAATACAAGATCAGAAAAGAAAACACAAGTAGAACCTGAACTAGAATTGGCTTATTGCACCAAAGTAAAAGACTCTGGGGTGGGTGGGTGGGGAGAATACAGGTCCAAAAGGATGACAGAGGACCTAGTGGGGGTTGTATTGTTATATGGAAAACTGGGAAATATTATGCATGTACAAACTATTGTATTTACTGTTGAATGTAAAACATTAATTCCCCAATAAGGAAATTAAAAATAAATAAATAAATAAATAACAGAATGATGTCATGAAAAAATAAATAAATAAAAGATTCACTAACTGCTGTAGTTCAGTGATTTACTTCTTTTCTATTAAAAAAAGAAAGAAAGAAACAGAAGGATGAGTATGGGATGATCTCACTCTCAGGCAGAAGTTACAAAACAAGATCAGAAGAAAAAACAGAAGTAGAACCTGAACTAGAGTTGGTGTATTACACCAAAGTAAATGACTCTGGGGTGGGTGGGTGGCGGGAAAATTGCAGGTTCTAGAAAAGGATGAAAGAGGACCTAGTGGGGATTGTATTGTTATGTAGAAAACTGAGAAATGTTATGCATTTATAAACTATTGTACTTACTATCAAATGTAAAACATTAATCCCCCATAAAAAAAGATAAATAAATAAATAAATAAATTAAATAGCCAATGCCAAAAAGTTATCATGTTCTTACTTAGGTTCACACATGGTTTCCATTAAATCTTCAAGACCCAGATGAGTCTCAGCATTCTATAAATTATTTTACAACTTAAGTAGAAATGAATAAAACAATCTGGGTTCCTTTTATGAAGAAAATAAATATTTGGGAGTCGGGCTGTAGCACAGCGGGTTAAGCGCAGGTGGCGCAAAGCACAAGGACCGGCATAAGGATCCCGGTTCGAACCCCGGCTCCCCACCTGCAGGGGAGTTGCTTCACAGGCAGTGAAGCAGGTCTGCAGGTGTCTATCTTTCTCTCCTCCTCTCTGTCTTCCCCTCCTCTCTCCATTTCTCTCTGTCCTATCCAACAATGACAACAACAATAATAATAACTACAACAATAAAACAACAAGGGCAACAAAAGGGAATAAATAAATAAAATAAATATAAAAAAAGAAAATAAATATTTTACATAAGCTATATCAAAACTGCACACAAAAAATAAAGCCACATAAATAATAGCAGTAATACAAAAATTCTAATTAAATATTTTATTTGATGAATTATTTTGTAGGGATATTGGAAAAGTTAATTTGCTGACAAAGTATCAGCAAAAACTATTCAATATACTTAATTAAGTATAAAATGCATTATGAACAAGTAGGATATATTAGGAAATCTGTTTGCATATAGATGCTTAGAAATATTTTAACAAAATTCATTACCATTTATGATTGAAAAACATTCAAGGATATAGGTGAAGGATATTCAGAATGAAATATATATATGTCTTTGTCCTAGATTTAATATGTGATACAATGGGAAACACTAAAGGTATTTTCATTGTACTTATTCTTACAAAGAGTAATGGTCTATATCTTTTCAAATAAAGATATTTTACTTCTTTCCCCCATCCTTATGCCTCTAACTGATCTCCTAATCTAATTTCACTGGCTAGCAAACTTAATACAATGTTTAACTTTTGCCTTGTTCCAGAAAATAGAGTATATAATCATAAGAAACATCCCATTAATACTAACAGCAAAGAACAAATGCTTAGTAATGATTGAAATGGACATTGAATAATTTTGAAACACTGTGAAATTTATAAAAGTGTACTTGAACTACTCAAAATTCATTTCCTACTGTTGTTTAAGATGACAATATTAATGAAATATCAGTTTCCTTGAGTTTATTTGTACATTCAGTATAACACCAATAAAGATACCAAGAAGCTATTTTGTAGAGAAATTGATACTAAAATTCATGTGAAGAAACACATATGTAAGAAGCATTAAGTAGTATTGAATGAGAAAATCTACAAGGGTGAACTAGTTCTACTAGATGTTAAAATATAATATAAAACTCTTTAAATTAAAGTGGCATGGCATAATGCTTGAATAGACAAACTATAGAAATAGAATTGAAATTTGACCCAAATACACACAGAATATCTCAGTCTTCACATTCTTCAGTAAACCTAGAGATAGTTCAAAGGACAAAACTGAAATCATTCTAGCACCATCAGTTACTGAGTTTAGTGAATTTGCATTCGGTACTAGTCATTACATAAATGCAAATCAAAACTGCTGTGACAGAAACTTAGCAGTTCCTCAATGACTAAAACATAGAATTACCACATCACATAGTAATTCCACTCTCAGTTAACTGAAAACAAATGTTCAAAATAAAACTTCTACAAAAATATTGATAGCAGTATTATCCCTAACAGTCAGAAAGTAGCTGCAATTCAAATGTCTACCCATTAAATAAACAAAAATATGAATTTAAAAGCATAGCATATAATGAAATATTATTCAGCTTCCAAGAGGAAAGAAGTACTGGCACGTGCAATAGTTGATGACATTTTCAAAGATTATGCTAAAACAAATGGGTGGCTAGAACAAAAGCAACTTATTGTATAAGTAGACAAACCTATGAACACAGAGCAAATTGTTATTTTTCAAAGAATGGGGTGGGGAAGTAGGTAAATAGCAATCAAGATAACTTACCAACAAAAAAGCAAATGACTCAATCCAAAAATGGGCAGAGGATATGAACAGAACATTCACTATAGAAGAGATCCAAATGACTAACAAACACATGAAAAATTGTTGCAGGTCACTGATTGTCAAGGAAATGCAAATAAAGACAACATTGAGATACCACCTCACTCCTGTGAGAATGGCATACATCAAAAAGGACAGCAGCAACAGATGCTGGAGAGGCTGTGGGGACAAAGAAACCTTCCTGCACTGCTAGTGGGAATGTAAATTGGTCCAACCTATGTGGAGAGCAGTCTGGAGAACTCTCACAAGTCTAGACATGGACCTTCCGTATGACCACGTAATTCCTTTCCTAGGGATATACCCCAAAGAATCCATAACACCCAACAGAAAAGATATGTGTACATCTATGTTCTTAGAAGCACAATTCATAATAGCTAAAACCTGGAAGTAATCCAGGTGCCCAACAACAGATGAGTGGCTGAGACAGCTGTGGTATATATTCACAATGGAATACTATGCAGCTATTAAGAACAATGAAACCAACTTCTCTGACCCATCTTGGATGGAGCTAGAAGGAATTACATTAAGTGAACTAAATCAGAAAGACAATGAGTATGGGATGATCCTACTCAAAGAAAAGTTAAGAACAGAGAGGGAAACTCCAAGCATGATTTGACATAGTTTGGTGTAGGGCACCAAAGTAAAAATCTCTGTGTGGAGGGTGAGGGTGGATGGTCTGGTTGGGTTCACTGGGGTGGGGGCAGGTAGATGGGATGGGACACAGTCATTAGGTGGTGGGAATGTTGTTTGTGTACACTCCTTTTAACTTGTAGTCATACAAATCACTATTTAATTAATATGAGAGGGGAAAAATTGATTGAATGTCACATGCTTTTTAATGCACATAGGCTGAGTGAAATGTTGACTCTCTTAAAAGCTTAGACCAGGGAGAACAGAAGCAACTGGTGGCATTACTCTGTAACGCACAGCTATATACAAATAATGTCAAAGGACATAAATTATGGTGATGTTGTGCATGATACAGAAAATCCTAATAAAGGGATTTTCAAAGTTAACCCAATTGCCAAATAATTTGATTACAGCAGTAACTAGCTATTGCCTTCTTAAACCCTAAGACAGCAGGAACCTCTCGCTTCCTCTATAGAGCTTAGATTTCCCCCAGTTCTTGAACCTCTAGGATGGGGCTCACTTTCCTGAATGCTTCTCTCAATTCATACCAAATGATATTGCATCCGCCGATCCCAGCCTAATCAATGCAACCAGTACAACTTCAGCATGCTTCATTTCAGACTGTGTCCAGAGACATCAGGCATGGAATGTGAACACTTCAGCCTCATTACTCAGACAAGACATTTCCTTTCATAGGATTCTCGAATTCCATTTTAGGTGGTTCACTTCCTAACAAAGTCCCAAAACCTAGATATAGACCAGGTCCCATGAGATAGGGCATATATTCACATGTCTCCATAAATTAGGGCAAAATATATACCTGAAAGCAAAAGTGCACAATAGTCTGCAGTGAGTCAGTATATGCAGCAAACAAGTAGAAAAATCTAAAAAGACACCATAAATAGTTTGTACATGCATAACAGCCCCCAGTTTCCCATTTAACAATACAACCCCCACTATGTCATTTATCATCCTTCATGGACCTGTATTCTCCCCAACCACCCACTCCCACCCCAGAGTCTTTTACTTTGGTGCGATATGCCAATTACATTTCAGGTTCTACTTGTGTTTTCGTTTCTGATCTTGTTTTTTAACTTCTGCCTGAGAGTGAGATGATGACTCTTTAAGTCACTATCAGGCCAGCCATCAGCTGGGGTCCTAGTCAGACAATCCTGAGATTCCCAAAAGACATGATGGGCATAGACCTCGAATCACTCTTTTCTGTTGGTATGCTTCTAGTTCTGCTTCTGGGATCCCTTCTGTTACATTGCTTGACGTTGTGGTCTATTTACATGGTCATTCTTTTACATTGGTTTGGTTTCACTCCCGCTGCCTACAGAAGATTTTGGTTTAAACTTTGCCTTTTCGCACTTCTTGCTTCTCCCCGCCCCTATCCTACGTACTTCCTGGGTTCCTGATGCTGCCACTGGAGGAGAAAGATGCAGGACAGAATTGTGTGGGGATTACATTAGATTAGTTTTTTGAACTGTTCATTCATGAATAAAGAAATATTGCTTCTCCGCTCAGCCGTGTGTCCCTGATCGTCTGTCTCCCGCCGCGAAGCTAGCTCAGCATACTGGCGCCCTGAACTCTTATGACACTTTTCCTTGTTACCAGAGATCTCTATTAGATTAGAGCTCTTTGTGGGCACCCATAGGACCTTGCCCCTTGCCCCCAGCTTGGATCAACAATAGTAAAGAATGTTCCAACCCCTGTAGGGAGGCTGGACAACATACTGTATATTCCACCTGAGGAAGATAGGTCCTGAAATTGGGCCAGCTTGGAATGTTCCTACTCATGAACATAGAATATGAGCTCATACCTACAGGGATGCAGAGGTCGCATAGGCATCTAAGCTGAATATGGACCCCAGATCAGATCAAATCAATGGGGTTTACAGTCAACAATATTTATACACCTTTCCCATATTTGGGAACTACTTTCTTCCTTGATCCATCTTTCCGGTCCTTTTCCCAGCCATGACATCATCTCCCCAGACAATAACTTGGATCCACCTGCCTATCACATGCCAGGCTCAGGGGAAAAGGAAATAAAAAATAGTATAGTCATGAGCTCTTTGGAATATACCTAAAATTGGCCTAATAACTGTCTATTAAACAAAGACCCCCCAACTCTTCATCTGAAGTATTCCAGCCTTTAAGTTCATGATTAGTCAACAATTTGTTTGACTTTATATGCTAACTCTCTTTTCAACCACCAGGTTCCAGATGCTAACATGATGCCAAATGGGCATCACTGGGCAGACAACCCCACCAATGTGTCCTGGAGTTCCACTTCCCCAGAGCCCCACCCCACTAGGGAAAGAGAGAGACAGGTTGGGACTATGGGTGCCCATATTCAGCAATGCCCATGTTCAGCAGGGAAGCAATTACAGAAGCCAGACATTCCACCTTCTGCACCTTATAATGACCCTGGGTCCATATTCCCAGGGGGATAAATAATAGGGAAGCTGTCAGGGGAGGGGATGGGATACGGAGTTCTGGTGGTAAGGGGGAATTGTGTGGCGTTGTACCACTCTTATCCTATGGTTTTTGTCAGTGTTTCCTTTTTATAAATAAAAATTTTAAAAAAGAGCAACCAAGATTGCTAATAGGATGGGGATTCCTTTTGGTGCTAGAAATATAGAATTATAGAGAAAATGGCAAGATGATTTCTGAATATATTAAAAAATTGCAGAATTTTATCTCTTCAAGTGGTGGCCTTTTATGCCTTATCAATTCCATCTCAGTTTGAATAATTAAAAAAAAAGAAAAATAAGAAAACTTTTTAATACAAAGAAGGAATGTGATGGCATCTCAAAAAGGAAAAATATCTAAAAAAGCAAGCTGTATTTGTACAGTACAGGTGATGGAGCTCTGTAGCAAAGAGGTCAACTGATGAACATTGCAGTCTATCTCCTTAGACTACTCGGGTTCCTTTTTTGCACTCTACACACATGAGTTCCATGCACTTTGAAAACAGAAATTCTTTTATAAATATGAATGATTATAAGAAATCTGCTTACATCTCTCCCCCTGTCTTTTCTTTCTGAAAATAGCCCCATTTAAATTCCAAAATCATTTGGAATCCAAAGGATGACTTTACATCACTGCTACCACAGTGATGCAGAGGATATGTAACTCTTGCAATTTGAGTGAAGCTTGAGCAAAAGAGAAGGATGAAACCAAATGAGATGGGTTGTTGGGGTGAGGTAGTCGGGCAAATCCCTGAATTGCTTCTAGACTTGACTCTCCTAACTTTCAACTTTTCTGGGCTTTGACCAAAATGGAAAGTAGTAATAAGAAGGCTGCTGATTCCTTTCTATCTTTCTTTCTTTCTTTTTTTAAAAATTTTTTATTTAAGAAAGGATTAATGAACAAAGGTAGGAGGGGTACAACTCCACACAATTCCCATCACCCAATCTCCTTAACCCCCCCCCCCTCCCCTGATAGCTTTCCCATTCTCTAGCCCTCTGGGAGCATGGACCCAGGGTCATTGAGGGTTGCAGAAGGTAGAAGGTCTGGCTTCTGTAATTGCTTCCCCACTGAACATGGGCATTGACTGGTCGTTCCATACTCCCAGTCTGCCTCTCTCTTTCCCTAGTAAGGTGTGTCTCTGGGGAAGCTGAGCTCCAGGACACATTGGTGGGGTCTTCAATCCAGGGAAGCCTGGCCAGTATCCTGGTGGCATCTGGAACCTGGTGATTGAAAAGAGAGTTAACATACAAAGCCAAACAAATTGTTGAGCAATCATGGATCCCAAGCTTGGAATAGTGGAGAGGAAGTGTTAGGGAGGTACTCACTGCAAACTCTAGTGTACTTCTGCTCAGGTATATATTTTGCAGTAGTTTACGGATACGTGTGAACATAAGCTCTCTCTCACAGAAACTGGTGTATATCTAGGTTATGGGACTTTGTTAGAAGGTGAACCACCTGAGATGATATTAGAGTGTACTATAAAAGGAAAGGTCTCACCCAAGTAATGAAGCTGAAGGGTTGTCATTCCACACGTGAAGTCTCTGGATACAGTCTGAGGTGAAGCATGTTGAGGTGGCAATCGTTGCGTTGGTTAGGTTGTGATCGGTGGATGCAATATTATTTGGTATGGATTGGGAGACGCATACGGGAAAGTAGGCCCTATCCAAGGGTTCCAGAACTGGGGCAATTAGGGGCTCTATAGTGGAGATGTGAGGTTCCTGCTGTCTTAGGGTTCAAAAAGACAATCGATAGTTAATGTTACCATCACATTATTTGGTAATTGGGTTAACTTTGAAAAGTCCTTTTGTTAGGGTTTCCTGTACAGTATCCAGTATCTTGTATATAGCTGTGCTATTGGATGCTTCTAATCTACTTGGTATAGGCTTTTGAGAGAGTCCGCATATCAAATACACAGCCTATATATTAAAAAGATTCAGTTAGTGTTTTGAGAAACTTTGAGACGTACAACTGATTTTCCCCCTCTCATATTAACTACTGATTTATATGTCTACATTTTGCTAGGAGTGTACATAAACACCATTCCCACCACCAAAAGACTGTGACCCATCCCTCCCACCCACTCCCACACCCGCCCCATGTCCGAGGAAGCTGCATGTCTAACCCTCACCACAGGGTTTTTACTTTGGTGCCCAACTTACAATTTGATCAGGTCCTGCTTTTAGTTTCCCTTTCAGATCTTCTTACTCAACTTCTGTTGATGAGTGGGATCATCCCATACTCATCTTTATCTTTCTGACTTAGTTCACTTAACATGATTCCTTCTAGCTCTGTCCAAGATGGGTCAGAGAAGGTGGGTTCATTGTTCTTGATAGCTGCATAGTATTCCATTGTCTATATATACCACAGCTTTCTCAGCCAATCATCCGTTGTTGGGCATCTGGGTTGCTTCCAGGTTTCAGCTATTATGAATTGTGCTGCTATGAATATAGGAGTACAAACCTCTTTTTGGTTGGGTGTTATGGAGTCCTTGGGGTATAACCCCAAGAGAGGAATTACTGGATCATATGGAAGGTCCATGTCTAGCCTTCTGAGAGTTTTCCAGACTGCTCTCCACAGAGGTTGTACCAATTTGCATTCCCACTGGCAACGTAAAAGGGTTCCTCTGTCCCCACATCCTCTCCAGCATTTATTGCAGCTGTCCTTTTTGATGTATGCCATTCTTACAGGACTAAGGTGGTATCTTAGTGTTGTCTTAATTTGCATTTCTCTGACCATCAGTGACCTAGAGCAGTTTTTCATATGTTTGTTAGCCTTTTGGATCTCCTCTGAGGTGAATGTTTTGTTCATATCCTCTGCCCATTTTTGGATGGGATCATTTGCTTTTTTGGTGCTAAGTTTGCTGAGCTCTTTATATATTTTGGTGATTAGTTTCTTGTCAGATGTCTGGCATGTGAAGATCTTCTCCCATTCTGTGTGGGGTCTCTCTGTTTGTTTAATAGTTTCTTTGGATGTGCAGAAGCTTTTCAATTTGATGTAGTCCCATTGGTTTGTTTATGCTTTAGTCTTCCTTGCAATTGGGTTTGATTCATCAAAGATGTCCTTGAGGTGTAGGTGGGAAAGTGTTTTCCCAATGTTTTCCTCTAAGTATTTGATTGTTTCTGGTCTGACATCTAGGTCTTTGATCCATTTGGAGTTGATTTTTGTTTCTGGTGAGATAAAGTGGTTCAATTTCATTCTTCTGCATGTTACAACCCAGTTTTCCCAGCACCATTTATTGAAGAGAGCCTCCTTTTCCCATTTAATCCTTTGGGCCCCCTTATCAAAGATTAGATGCCCATAGGTGTGGGGATTTCTTTCTGGGATTTCAATTCTGTTCCACTGGTCTGTGTGCCTATTTTTGTTCCAGTACCATGCTGTTTTGATGACGATGGCTTTATAATATAGTTTAAGGTCTGGGAGTGTGATGCCTCCATTTCTGTTTCTTTTCCTCAAGATGGTATTGGCAATTCTAGGTGTTTTCAGGTTCCAGATAAATGAATGTAGTGTTTGTTCTAGTCTCTTAAAGAAGACTTCTTCCCTTCCAATCTGTATTCCTTTGATTTCTTTCTCTTGCCTGATTGCTATGGCAAGAACTTCCAATACTATGTTGAAGAGTAACGGTGACGGTGGACAGCCCTGTCTAGTTCCCGATGTGAGGGGGAGTGCTCTCAGCCTCTGTCCATTGAGTATGATGTTGGCTGTAGGTTTGCTATATATAGTCTCCACTATCTTGAGGAATTTCCCATCTATTCCCATTTTTTGTAGAGTTTTGAGCATGAATGGGTGTTGGATTTTGTCAAAGGTTTCTCTGCATCTATTGAGACAATCATGTGGTTTTTGGCTTTGCTTTTATTGATGTGGTGAATGACATTGATTGACTTACGGATGTTGAACCAGCCTTGCATTCCTGGGATGAATCCCACTTGGTCATGATGAACAATCTTTTTGATATGTTGCTGTATCCGGTTGGCCAAGATCTTGTTTAATATTTTGGCATCTATGTTCATCAGAGATATTGGTCTGTAGTTTTCCTTTTTTGTTCATAGAAGGTGGAAGGGAGTATTCCTGTTTCTTCAATCTTATGGAATAGCTTAAGAAGTATGGGTATTAACTGTTTCCTGAAAGTTTTGTAGAATTCGTTTGTGAAGCCATCTGGTCCAGGACTTTTGTTGTTGGGGAGATTTTAATAATGGTTTCAACTTCTTTGTCTGTGATTGGTGCATTTAGATTTTGTAGTTCTTCTTGGTTCAGTTTTGGAAGGGCATATGTTTCTAGGAATTGTTCCATTTCTTCCAGATTCTCTAGCTTGGTGGCATATAGTTCTTAATAGAAGATTCACAGGATTCTCTGGATTTCTGTGGTGTCAGTTGTGATATCTCCTCCATAGTTTACAATTCTATTAATTTGAGTCTTCTCTCTTTTTTGTTTGGTGAGTCTGGCTAGGGGTTTGTCAATTTTGTTTAATCTTTCAAAGAACCAATATTTGGCTTCATTGATCTTTTGTGTGCTTATTTTATTTTCGATGTTGTTTATTTCTGCTCAAAATTTAGTGATTTTTGTCCTTCTGGTTGCTTTAGGGTTCCTTTGTTCCTCTTCCTCTAAGTCCTTGAGGTGTGCAGTAAGGTCGTTCATTTGAGCTTCTTCTTGGTGTTTAATATGTGATTGTATGGCTATAAGTTTCCCTCTCAGTACTGCTTTAGCTGTGTCCCAAATATTTTGATAGGTTGTGTCTTCATTTTCATTAATTTCCAGGAACATTTCAATTTCCTGCTTGAGTGAATCTCTGACCCAGTGGTTCTTAAGGAGCATGTTGTTTAGTTTCCAAATTCTGTGTCTTTTAATAATTTTCTGTTTGTTGTTAAATGTTAGTTTTACTCCACTGTGGTCTGAGAAGAAACTTGGGATGATTTCAATGCTCTTGAATTTATTGATGCTGTGTTTGTGGCCTAACATGTGGTCTATCCTTGAGTATGTGTTATGTGGATTTGAAAAGAAGGTGTATTCCAGTTTTTTGGGGTGGAGGAGTCTGAAAATGTCCAAGAGGTCTAGTCTGTCGAGCTCTTCATTCAATTCTCTTGTATCTTTATTGGTTCTCTGCTTTGTTGACCTGTCTAAGTGTGAGAGTGGGGTATTGAAGTCTCCCACTATTATTGTATTACTATTGATGTATTTTTGAAATTCTTTCAGTAGATGCTTAATGTATTTAGATGGTTCCTCGTTGGGTGCATAGATGTTAATAATTGTTAAGTCTTCTTGGCTGATTGATCCTTTAATCATTATGTAATGTCCTTGCCTATCTTTTATTACTTTATTTAATTTAAAATCTATCGTGTCTGAGATGAGAATGGCTGTTCCTGCCCTTTTTTGTGGTCTGTTAGCCTGTATGATAGTTTTCCATCCTTTCACTTTAAGTCTGTGTTTATCTTGTTGTGACAGATGGGATTCTTGCAAGCAGCATATGGTTGGGTTATGTTTTCTGATCCATCCCCCCACCCTGTGCCTTTTGATGGGTGAGTTTAAGCCATTGACATTTATTGATATTATGGATTTAATGTATTGTAGTGCCATTGTTCTAAAAAAATTTTTGTTTGGTCTTATATATTGGAAGTATTATAGTGATGTTTTTGTTTATAAGAGGTCTTTTAGAACCTCTTTCAGGGCTGGCTTGGTGATGGTTGCCTCCTTTAACTGTTGTTTATCTAAGAAGGTTTTGATCCCTCCATCTAGTTTGAATGAAAGTCTAGCAGGATATATTATCCTTGGTTGAAACCCTTTTTCATTCCAGGCTCGATAGATATCTTGCCACTCCCTTCTGGCTTTTAGAGTTTGAGTGGAGAAGTCTGCAGATAATCTTATGGGTTTTCCCTTGTATGTGACTTTTTGTTTCTCTCTTGCAGCCTTTAGGACCCTTTCTTTATCCTTACTTCTTCTCATTGTGACTATGATGTGTCTGGGTGTTTTCAGGTCTTGGTTGATTTTGTTTGGTACTCTCTGGGCCTCTTGAATCTTGATATCCTTTCTGTTATTCAGGTCTGAGAAGTTTTCTTCTATTATTTCCTCTAGAATGTTTGCTTCCCCTTCCTCTCTTTCTTCCTCTGGCAGGCCAATTATATGAATGTTACTTCTTTTGAGATTATCCCATATGTCTCTGTTGTTGTTTTCAGTGTCTCTCTATCTCTTTTTAAGCTCTTTCACCTCTTTCTTTATTTTCTCTAACTCATCCTCTGTCTGACTAATTCTGTTTTCTGCTTCTGTTAGTCTGCTTTCGCTTGCCTCAGCTTCTTTCTTCATTACAGCTATTTCAGCTTTCAGTTCTCTAATTGCCTCAAGATAATCAGTATTTTCCTTGGGGGTCTCAACTGTTGTTTCCCTAATACTGCCATTCCTTTCCTCCAATGTTGTTTTCATTTCTGTGATTAATAAGTTTATTATTGCTTGCATACTTTTCTTATCTATGGTTACTTCTGGCTGATTTGTAGTTTCTTCTGGGCTCTTGTCTTCTTTCATTGGAGTAGCAGTTTTATTTGTTTTTGATCTACCCATTTTTTGATTTATGTGTTTCTTTTTTTTTATGCTCTGTTGTTCCTCAGTTGTTGTGTCTTGAGTACAAGTAATACTGTACTAAATACCTTTATGACAATTGCACTCACCAACCTCAGGAATTACAGTAGCAACTGAAGTAAGTATTGAAGTAGTTTAATCCTTACCAGTTAGCCAAACAATTTCTCCAATCCGTGAAAAAATAGTAACCAAATCCCAGTGAGGAAAGAGAAAAGAAAGAAAGGATAGCAAGAATAGGCAGTTATGCAAATCTACTATCCACAGTATATTCTAGGGGTAACAAGAGGGGAAAGGGAACTAGAGCAGAGATACACACATAGAGAGTCTACACTGAGTCAGATTTCTTCCCCAAAATAATTCACAAATTCAGAAAGGCAAAGAAGGAAGATGTGTATGACAAGATTAAAAAAAAAGAGAGAGAGAGAGAGACAAGAGAGAGAAAAGGTAGAAGATAAGAAAAAGAGTTGTAATTAAAGAGCAGTGAAGGGAAATTCCCAAATGTGTATCAGTGAATTCAAAATAGCACCCTGTTTGGTGGTGTGGGGGATCCTCTTAGGAGCTGGTCCCCAGGGACTGCTTGGGGCGGGGGGCGGGAAGGAGGTATGCTTGAGAATTAAAAGGAAGGAAAAAAAAGGTTTTTTTCCCCCTTTTTTCCCTACTCTAATTCTTAACCCAAATTAAGTTATAGTCACCCCCTGGTGTCATTGCCAGGACCCCTTATTGGCTGTCCTGCTAAAGGCAGAAAATCCTACCGTTTTCAGGAGATGTGGTTGGAGCTCAGCTGCTAGCAGCTTTTCAGTCCGCCATCTTCTGGGAAACTCCCCCCTCCAGACTTTTTTAAAGGATTTCTCAAAAATGAAAACTAGCTCCAAGTCCTTTGATCCAATGAGAGCTTTACTCAAGAAGTCTTCGGATCCGCCCTCAGGGTCGTGGTGGTCCCTGGAGACTCCCAAGAGAAAGCCCCCGAGCTACAGTGCTCCCTCCCGGTCCTCTGCTGGCCACCCAGCAGCGCTCTGCAACCGGTGGAGGAGCCGCCTTCCCAGGCGGAGGACAGTGCTGGCGCACCCGCCTTGCTCGCTGCCGCCTGGGAAGTCTGTAGCAGCCACTCGCTAGTCCGTGCCACCTTTACTCTAATTCTTAACCCAAATTAAGTTATAGTCACCTCCTTGGTGTCACTGCTAGGACACCTTATTGGCTGGCCTGCTAAAGGCAGAAAATTCTACCGTTTCCAGGAGATGTGGTTGGAGCTCAGCCACTAGCGGCCTCTCAGTCCGCCATCTTCCGGGTGATCTCTATCTATCTTTCTTTCTTTTTTTTTCTTCCTTTTTATTTCTTACATCTGCATACTAAATCCTTGGTAAGGTCAGAAGATGGAGGAGTAACCCGGCACCCAGAATGGTGAATTGGATAAAAATTTCTAGGATGGAGTGAATATATATATACTGACTGGCTTGAAGATAAACCTTACAAGCATTTTTAAAAAAAAATTTATTAGCAATTCAATATTAATTTACAAAATTACATGTCAACAAGGGTATAATTTCATGCCATCCCCATGACCAGAATTCTGAACACCAAGTCCCTCCATTGCAAACCACCACAGTTCTCCCAAGGTTGCAGATATGGGTTAACTGTCATCGCTACAACTGTCTGTCTACATTTGAACATAATTGCCCCCTTTTTCTTCCAGGTCCAGTCCTCTCTTCCTTCCAAGCCACATGCCACCCTATTATTACATCCAAATATTTCTCTCCTTTTCGTCCCATCTCTCTGGGACCTGATGGAGCTCTAGTTTAGATCCCTCTTATGCTCTTCCTCCTGTTACTTCTCCCTCACTGGGAGAATAGATCAAAGTTGTTTTTAGGGTGCAGAGGTAGGAGTTCTGGCTTCCATAATTGCTTCTTCACTGAAATTGGGCATTGGCAGGTAGATACATACCCCCAGCCTGTTTCTGTCTTTTCCTAGTGGGGTAGGGCTCTGGAGAGATGAGTTCCAGGACACACTGGAGAGGTCATCTGCCCAGAGAAGTCAGAGTGGAATCATGGTTGCCTATGCAACTTGGTGTCTGGAAGGCGGCAGAACATAAAGTGAGACAAAATGATTAATGAACAGTGACCAAAAAGTAGTAACAGGGCAAATGAAATCAGGGCTCTTAGGGTGGAGGAAAGCACAGAAATCCATTTTAGGCATATTTCTAGGGACCCACGACTATGGTATTTTTTTTATTGAGTTTGATAATTAGCATGAAGTTGAATAAAACCATTGTCTGAGAAAATGGTGTCAAAGAAGAGAAAAGGACTAGAGAGTTGGATTAGGGCAGAGAGTAGCTCCCATTCTTGAAAAAAAAATGCTGTAGATAGAATTAACTATTTACCTCCATCCCCCTGATCCAGGATATTTACAGATCCCCAGAGCCTGTATAACCTCTAAGCCCCTGCTTGTAGTTCATGGTTACAACTGGGAACACTGCAGGTTGCACTCATTTCAGCCCAAGTCTTCCTGGACAGGCAGGGCAAGATACCCCAGCCTCCCTTTGGAGACTGGGGCAGTCCCTACCATAGCTGCTTTATGGTGAGGGAAAGTTCCTGAGAGGCTCTGAAAGTGGGCAAGTGATGACATTCATGATAGAAGTGACCAGTGGTGGTTCAGAGAGGGAACCATTAGTGGTCTAGGCCCATCATATTTGCATGTAAATCCAAGGATTCCCTAACTAACACTCAAGATGGTAAGGTGGTGTGATATTGACCAAAAGGGCCATTATTAAGTGAGCCTGTCTCTTGCCCTTATCCTGCTTTTATAGACTTCTTTGCCTGATGACCTTAGACTTTCTCCCAGTTGTTTAAGCATTGAGTGTCATTTATTCAGCCCAACCAGAATTAGTTTTTTAGGCTCTGTCTTCCTTAGACCTTTATGTTAGATTGTTAAGCTAATTTGGTCTAAGTCTAATCAATTAGAGATCTTTAGGCACTACTACTAGGATTCTGGGTTTATTAGGTCTAAGTCTGGATGCATTGGATCGACCTTCCCGTGGTGCATCTCGTGAGTACCCATTCATTGGGGAAACTGACGATCCTTCCTAGCCGTCTGAATCCACATGGATCCCAGTCACTTTTAAAGCCAGCAGCAAGCAGCTCCTGACAGCTCTCAAGCTGTTGGTCCTGCTCTTCGAGTCCTCCAACTTAATGTTGAGGAGCTGTCCTTTGCCAAACGCGTTCTTATTGGTCAATTGGCGATACAGCATCAGGCAGATGTTATCTGCCTACAAGAAACACATATAGCAGTCGATGAAGCTGCTCAATTCACCATCAGTGGGTTCGATTTAATATGCTATAATCTCCATCCTAAACACAACTGAGCCATCTACACCAAATTGTGTCTTGCGGACGTTTACCATATGGCCTCTTCGACCTTCTACGACTCCATTACTATTGGAACTATTCAGCTCGTCAACGTATATAAGCCTCCCAGTGCCTCATGGGATAATGAGGTCCTGCCTAGCCTGAATCACCCAGCCGTTTACGTTGGAGACTTTAATAGTCATCACCAAGACTGGGGATATTCATCCACTCGTGCTGACGGCTCTATCTTAGCCAACTGGGCTTCAGCGAATGACCTCTCCCTATTATACGATCCCAAACAGCCAGGCTCTTTTCACAGTGCTAGATGGAATAAAGACTCATCACCTGACCTGTGCTGGATTAGCACAGTCAATGGCCAAGCCTTTCTTGCTACGAGACAAGTTCTCAAGACCTTCCCGCACAGTCATCACCGCCCAGCTATCATCCACATTGGTCTCCAGCTCCCACTGATTCTGTGCTCGGAGAAACTAAGATGGAACTTTTGGAAAGCAAACTGGTGTCTGTTCAGTGATCTTACCAACAAATCTATTCCTACAATTCCAATTAACTCTATCCCCTCTGAAGATTCCTACAGGCGCTTCCACCAAGCCATCTTCAAAGCATCTTCCCAAGCCATTCCTCGTGGGGACGGGCTAACTATACGCCTTGTCTTGATGCTGAATGCGAGTAACTACTAAAGCAGTATGATGAGTCAGGCGACCCAGATGTGGCTGACCATCTCATTGCCTCCCTGGATGCAGCACGCCAAGCCCACTGGCAACAACTCACGGAAAGTCTGAACTTCACCCACTCAAGTAGGAAGGCCTGGAAGCTTCTTCACAGACTGGGTGCCGGTAGCCAACCCCCTCCCGTCTCCCATCCTCCCATTATCTCCAAACTCAGTGGCCAGTCACCTAACTCAAGTTGGACGTGCTAAGATCAACCCAGTCTGGAAAAGAAATTTCCCATGAGTGGTCATCCCACTTCCGGTTATCTTGTCCATCTCCAAAAATCTCTCCCTTTACACTGTCTGAACTGGAAGACACTTTGAAAAGGGTTAAACTGGGAACAGCTGCTGGCTATGATAACATCACCCCAGAACTCATTCTTAACCTGGGTACCGCGGCAAAGAAGTGGCTCGCTTCATTCCTGTCCCACATCTTGGAATCTGAGTCTATGCCCAAAGTTTGGCATCGTGCGAAGATTATAGCAGTTTTGAAACCAAAGAAAGACCCAACACTGGCCGCCAGCTATAGACCAATTTCTCTCCCCTCCGTGTGTTACAAACTCCTTGAGAGGCTGCTTCTGTCACGTATTTCTCATCATACAGAGAAATTCCTATCACCCGCCCAGGCTGGTTTCCGCCCAGGAAGATTACCTGCGAACAAGCCCTGGCCCTCTCAACTTACATTGAAAATGGATTCCAGAATGTTGTATGCTTTACATTGGGTTCTAGTTCTTCCCCGCAAAGAGAATTAGTCCTGCTAATTTCGCAGGCCCGCTTGGCCCTGCCCCCGAAGGAACCCTGCCAGAGTTCCTGAGTTCCTGAGTTCCAGAGTAAGTGAGAGTGCTTGTGCCGCCGCAAAGAGACAGCAGAGTTCTGTTTGGTGATTAGTTTGTCTTAGTTCAGGAATTGTTGTTCCTGAATAAAGAAATACAGCTTCCCTGCCCAGCCGTTGTCTCCGCGTCTCTGTTAACCGCCCATGAAGCTAGCCCGGCTAGAGCCACCGAATTTTAACAACACCAGAAGAATTTAATGACGGGTGCTGTCTTTGTTGATCTCACAGCAGCCTATGACATCGTCTGGCACCGTGGTCTCCTAGTCAAGATCTCAAGATGCCTGCCTCCATGGGTGGCCAACACTATATCGTTTCTTCTCCAAAACAGAAGATTCCAGGTACATCTGGGTGACAAGTCTAGCAGATGGAGACTTGTCTCAAGTGGCCTCCCCCAGGGCTCTGTTCTGGCTCCTACACTATTTAATATTTACATCAATGACCTCCCAGAAACTTCTTCAAGGAAGTTCATCTACGCCGATGACATCTGCTGTGCAACTCAGGCATCCAAGTTCGACATCCTCGAGGAAACACTCACAAAAGACATGTCTCTGATATCTGATTACTGTAAAAAATGGCAACTAATTCCTAGCACTGCAAAAACGGTATCATCTGTTTTCCATCTACACCATGCCTCGGCCTCACGTGAGCTTAATGTGCAGCTTGGCGATAGGAGAATCCGGCATGAAGCCCAGCCAGCCTATCTTGGCGTTACTCTCTATCGCACTCTGTCATTTCACAAACATCTCATAAAAACTGCAGCAAAGGTGGGCGCGAGGAATAACATCATTGCAAGACTGGCCAGCTCCTCATGGGGCGCGAGCGCTTCCACACTACAATCATCATCTCTGGCATTATGCTATTCCACTGCAGAATACTGTGCCCCAGTATGGTTCCGTAGCCCCCATGTCCACTTGGTCGATTCCAAATTATATTCCTCCATGAGGATAATTTCTGGAACCATCCGTTCCACCCTGGTTCCATGGCTGCCAGTTCTTAGCAACATCGCCCCGCCAGATATTCGTCGGGATGCGGCATCATCTAAGTTCATTTCCCACGTGTACGCTCGACCAGACCTGCCAATATACGTGAATATCTTCACCCACCCTGTCCAACGCTTGACGTCTCGTCACCCAATTTGGTCCCTTATGCCTACACTGAACTTCTCTGTTCCAGTCTCTTGGAAACAGAGTTGGCAGTCAGCTGAGGTAAAGAACAAACACCTCATCACAGACCCCTGCAAGCGTCAACCCGGCTTTGACCTAGCATGTTATGATTGGGCCCTCCTCAATCGCTATCGAACAGGCCATGGCCAGTGCGCTGCTATGTTCCACCGCTGGGGAGCCAGAGGTGACCCGAACTGCCCCTGCGGCTACAGACAGACTATGACCCACATAGTCAACGACTGCCACCTCTCCAGATTCAAAGGAGGTCTCGAAACTTTACATCAGGCTCAACCTGATGCTGTTGACTGGCTACGGAAGAAGGGCAAATGCTAGAAGAAGAAGGTCTAAGTCTAATCATCAAGGTCTGCTGAATACTTATATATAATTTGACTTATATAATTATCCCTAGCCTAGGGCTACATGTATAACTGTATTCAGTACCCTATACTCTACCCCATACCTAGTATCTGTAACTCTGTTAGTTGGTGTGTCATTGAGTTTTGATAGTTTTTTAAATTTAATATTTATTTCCCTTTTGTTGTCCTTGTTTTTTATTGTTGTTGTAGTTATTATTGTTGTTATTGATGTCATCATTGTTGGATAGGACAGAAAGAAATGGAGAGAGGAGGGGAAGACAGAGGGGGAGAGAAAGATAGACAACTGCAGACCTGCTTCACCACCTGTGAAGTGACTCCTCTGCAGGTGGGGAGCTGGGGGTTCGAACTGGGATCCTTACACTGGTCCTTGCGGGTTTTTTTTAAATATTTATTTTCCCTTTTGTTTCCCTTGTTGTTTTTTATTGTTGTAGTTATTATTGCTGTTGTTAGATAGGACAGAGAGAAATAGAGAGAGGAGGAGAAGACAGAGGGGGAGAGAAAGACACCTGCAGACCTGCTTCACTGCCTGTGAAGAGACTCCCCTGCATGTGGGGAGTTGGGTGCTTGAACCAGGACCCTTGATGGTCCTTGTGCTTTATGCCACATGCACTTAACCCGCTGCGCTACTCCCCAACTCCCTTTCCTTGCATTTTGCACCATGTGCACTTAATCTGCTGAGCTATCGCCCAACTCCCTGAGATTTGATAGTTTTACAATAATGTGACTTAGTACTGATTAGTCTTTTTGTATTTATAAATCTGGGTGATTGTTCAGACTTTTTTCTTTCTTTTTTTCTTTTTTATTTCCTTATTGGGGGATTAATTTTTTACAGTCAACAGTAAATGCAATAGTTTGTACATGAATAAGATTTCTCAGTTTTCCACATAACAATACAATCTCCACTAGGTCCTCTGACATCCTGTTCCAGGACCTGAACTCTCCCCTCAACTCACCCCAGAGTCTTTTACTTTGATGCAATACACCAACTCCAGTCTAAGTTCTGCTTAGTGTTTTCTCTTCTGATCTTGTTTTTCAACTTCTGCCTGTGGGTGAGATCATCCCATAGTCATCTTTCTGTTCCTGAATTATTTCACATAACATTATTTCTTCAAGCTCTATCTAAGATGGGCAGAAAACAGTGAAATCACCATTTTTTACACCTGATTTGTATTCCATTTTGTATATATGCCACAACTTGCTCAGCCACTAATCTGTTGTTGGACACCTGGGTTGCTTCCAGGTTTTGGTTCAGTCTCTTTTCTTCCAGCACTAGGAACAACCGTCACTGCTTGCTGTGCTTAAAGTGAAATCACTAAGATGGTGCAGCTCAGCATTGTGCTGCCCTGAGCTCTAATTTGACTGTGTTGCTCTTGAACCACTGCCCCGCCCCTTTTTGCCCCAACTGCACGCAAGCATACATTTGAGGCTGCAGATCTTTCAGCTGTAGATTATAAATTCAGTTGAGTCACTTGTACTTATTTATTGTTTTGGGGGGAGAAATGATTTAATCCCAGTTATTCCATGGCCACACTTCCCGGAGTCCCAAGCCTTTGTGTTTAAGATGATTATCTTCAAATGAAGTAGCTCACTTGGACAGTGCACTGCTTTGCTATTTATATGACCCAGATTCAAGCCCGGTTTCCTTTGCCTTAAGGGAAGCTTCAGTGTTGTGGTCTCTTTTATTCTTTCTTTGCCTTGGCACTGCTATCCCTGTAAGACAAAAAAGGAAAGAGGAAAAGAAGAGAGAGAAACCGAGAGAGGGAAAGGAAAGAGGCTTCAGTGACACAGCCAGTTAAGTGCACACTTTACTAAGCACAAGAAACTTGGTTCAAGCCCCTGTTTCCCATCTGCATGGAGAGAAACTTTATGAGCTGTGGAGCTGGTCTGCAGGTATCTCTCTGCTTATTTCCCCCTTCCTTTCTCAATTTCTTTCTGTCCCATAAAAAAAGCAAATAAATATTATGAAAAGAAAGAAAGAGAGGAGAAAGGGAAAGGAAGGAAGGAGAGAAGGGGAGAAATGAAGGAAGGAAAAGAGGGAGGGAGGAAGAAAGATAAGAATAAAAAAAAATAGGTTCCTTAACTCTTCTTTGGCTTGACTGACTTTGTCATTTCCATAAGAAATCCTTTTGTACAAAGGCCTGAGTGAATTCTCACCTTAAGCAAATAGTACTCCCTTCACTGAGGATAGAGAAGCTACTGTCTTACTCCACGTGAAGCCTCTTAGGAGATTTGTATTTATCTTAGGGTATAAAAAGTAGTGAATTATTCTCATAAGAGAATTTTTGGGGGGCAAGGTAACAGTTTTTTTTGGGGGGCAAGCAGATGGCTCTAGAATGCAGTTCTCTCACCTAAACACCTAAACTGCCATCTTCTCTCAATTCCATAAACATTCCAGTCCTTGCAAAATGTGGAACAACAGAAGATTTTCATTCAATATTGGCTTCAGCTATGAAAAAATTAAAGTATTTAGTCACTTCACACACTAACAGTTATCTGGGACATGCTGTATTCTCATATAGGTATATATAAGTGATTTAATTTTCATATTTAGCCTTCATGGTTAAGTGGATATAGTCTATTTGAATATCCTGAAGTAAAATGCTCAGATATACTTTTGTGAGGACAAGAATGGGTGGTGCAGTGAATAAAGCATTGGATTCTCAAGCATGAGGTCTCAGATTCAGTCTTTGGCTTTGCACATGCCAGAATGATGCTCTGATTCCCTTACTTTAATAAATAAATGAATGTTTTTTTAAAAAAAAGAATTACAAAAGTGGAGGAAGATAGAATTAAAAGCAGTCTGTCTTTCTCTCTATCTCCCTTCCCTCTCAATTTTTTGAGAGAGAGAGAGGGAAATGCAGTCAGAAACAGTGGATTTGTCTTGGAGGTCCTAAGCTCATGCAATAACTTTAGGATAAAATAAAATAAAATAACCAATGGTCAAAAAGTAACTAGAAAATCCCGAATTATAAAAAAAATTGAAGTGTGGTAACTCTCACTGTTGTACTCAATAATCTCCATAATAAGAGAATTAATATGCTTACTTAAAAAATTAAGTGACTTTTAAAAATATTTTTAATTGAAGACACCAAGACACATCATAGTCACAATGAGAAGAAGTAAGGATAAAGAAAGGATCGTAAAGGCTGCAAGAGAGAAACAAAAAGTCACATACAGAGTTGGGGGATGGATCAGAAAACATAACCCAACCATATGCTGCTTGCAAGAATCCCATCTGACACAACAAGATAAACACAGACTTAAAGTGAAAGGATGGAAAACTATCATACAGGCTAACGGACCACAAAAAAATATGGAACAAGCATTCTCATCTCTGACACAATAGATTTTAAATTAAATAAAGTAATAAAAGATAGGCAAGGACATTACATAATTATAAGAGGATCAATCAGCCAAGAATACTTAACAATTATTAACATCTATGCACCCAATGAGGGACCATCTAAATACATCAAGCACCTACTGAAAGAATTTCAAAATACATCAATAGTAATACAATAATAGTGGGAGACTTCAATACCCCACTCTCACACTTAGACAGATCAACAAAGCAGAGAATCAACAAAGATACAAGAGAATTAAGGGGAGAGATTGACAGACTAGACCTCTGGGACATTTTCAGAGTCCTTCACCCCAAAAAACTGGAATACACCTATTTTTCAAATCCACATAACACATACTCAAGGATAGAACACATGTTAGGCCACAAAGACAACATCAATAAATTCAAGAGCATTGAAATCATCCCAAGTATCTTCTCAGACCACAATGGAGTAAAACTAACATTTAACAACAAACAGAAAATTATTACAAGTCACAGAATTTGGAAACTAAACAACATACTCCTTAACAACCACTGGGTCATAGAGTCACTCAAGCAAGAAATTCAAATGTTCCTGGAAACAAATGAAAATGAAGACACAACCTATCAAAATATTTGGGACACAGCTAAAGCAGTATTGAGAGGGAAACTTATAGCCATACAATCATATATTAAACAATAAGAAAAAGCTCAAATTAACGACCTTACTGGACACCTCAAGACTTACAGGAAGAGGAACAAAGGAACCCTAAAGCAACCAGAAGGACGGAAATCACTAAAATTAGAGCAGAAATAAATAACATCGAAAATAAGAGAACCATACAGAAGATCAATGAACCCAAATGTTGGTTCTTTGAAAGATTAAACAAAATTGACAAACCCCTAGCCAGACTCACCAAACAAAAAAGGGAGAAGACTCAAATTAATAGAATTGTAAACAATGGAGGAGATATCACAACTGACACCACAGAAATCCAAAGAATCATGTGAAACTTCTATGAAGAGCTATACGCCACCAAGCTAGAGAATCTGGAAGAAATGGAACAATTCCTAGAAACATATGCCCTTCCAAAACTGAACCAAGAGGAACTACAAAACCTAAATGCACCAATCACAGACAAAAAATTGAAACCTTTATTAAGAATCTCCCCAACAACAAAAGTGCTGGACCAGATGGCTTCACAAACGAATTCTACAAAACTTTCAGGAAACAGTACCCATACTTCTTAAGCTTTTCCATAAGATTGAAGAAACAGGAACACTCCCTTCCACCTTCTATGAAGCCAACATCACCCTGACACCAAAAGCTGATAGGGACACAACAAAAAAGGAAAACTACACACCAATATCTCTGATGAACATAGATGCCAAAAAATTAAACAAGATCTTGGCCAACTGGATACAGCATCACATCAAAAAGATTGTTCATCATGACTAAGTGGGATTCATCACAGGAATGCAAGGTTGGTTTAACATCCATAAGTCAATCAATGTCATTCACCACATCAATAAAAGCAAAGCCAAAAACCACATGATTTTATCTAAATATATGCAGAGAAAGCCTTTGACAAAATCAGACACCCATTCATGCTCCAAACCCTACAAAAAATGGGAATAGATGGCAAATTCCTCAAGATAGTGGAATCCATATATAGCAAATCTACAGCCAACATCATACTCAATGGACAGAAGCTGAAAGCATTCCCCCTCAGATCGGGGAATAGACAGGGGTGTCCACTGTCACCATTACTCTCAACATAGTGTTGGAAGTTCTTGCCACAGCAGTCAGGCAAACGAAAGAAATGAAAGGATTATAGATTGGAGGGGAAGAAGTTAAGCTCTCACTCTTTGCAGATTATATGATAGTATACATAGAAAAACCTAAAGAATCCAGCAGAAAACTACTGGAAGTTATTAGGCAATATAGCAAGATGTCAGGCTACAAAATCAATGTGCAAAAATCAGTGGCATTTCTTTATGAAAACACTAAATCTGAAGAAGAAGATATCCAGAAATCACTCCCATTGACTGTCGCAGCAAAATCAATAAAATACCTAAGACTAAAGCTGACCAAAGAAGTGAAAGACTTGTATACTGAAAACTATGAGTCGCTACTCAAGGTAACAGAAATTGATACCAAGAAATGGAAAGATATCCCATGCTCATGGATAGGAAGAATATTCTCCCCAGAGCCATATATAATTTTAATGTGATACCCATCAAAGATCCAACAAACTTCTTTAAGAGAATAGAACAAAAACTACAGTCATTTATCTGGAACCTGAAAACACCTAGAATTGCCAAAACCAACTTGAGGAAAAGAAACAGAAATGGAGGCATTGCACTCCCAGACCTCAAACTATATTATAAAGCCATCATCATCAAAACAGCATGGTACTGGAACAAAAATAGGCACACAGACCAGTGGAACAGAACTGAAAGCCAATAACTAAACCCCCACACCTGTGGACCTCAAATCTTTGATAAGGGGGCCCAAAGTATTAAATGGAAGAAGGAGGCTCTCTTCAATAAATGGTGCTGGGAAAACTGGGTTGTAACATGCAGAAGAATGAAACTGAACCACTTTATCTCACCATAAACAAAAATCAACTCCAGATGGATCAAATACCTGGATGTTAGACCAGAAACAATCAAATACTTAGAGGAAAACACTGGTAAAATACTTTCCCACCTACACCTCAAGGATATCTTTGATGAAATAAACCCACTTGCAAGAAAGACGAAAGCAGCAAAAAACCAATGGGGATACATCAAATTGAAAAGCTTCTGCACATCCAAAGAAACTATTAAACAAACAAAGAGACCCCTCACAGAATGGGAGATGATCTTCACATGCCATACATCAGACAAGCAACTAATCACCAAAATATATAAAGAGCTCAGCAAACTTAGCACCGAAAAAAGCAAATGACCCCATGCAAAAGTGGTCAGAGGATATGAACAAAATATTCACCTCAGAGGAGATCCATAAGGCTAACAAACATATGAAAAACTGTTCTAGGTAACTGATTGTCAGAGAAATGCAAATTAAGACGACATTGAGATACCACCTCACTCCTGTAAGAATGACATACATCAAAAAGGACAGCAGCAACAAATGCTGGAGAGGCTGTGGGGACAGAGGAACCCTTTTGCATTGCTGGTGGGAATGTAAATTGGTACAGCCTCTGTGGAGAGCAGTTTGGAGAACTCTAACAAGGCTAGACATAGACCATCCATTTGATCCAGTAATTCTCTCCTACCCCCAAGGACTCCGTAACACCCAACCAAAAAGAGGTGTGTACTCCTATGTTCATAGCAGCACAATTCATAATAGTTAAAACCTGGAAGCAACCCAGATGCCCAACAACAGATGAATGGCTGAGAAAGCAGGGGTATATATACACAGTGGAATACTATACAGCTATCAAGAACAATGAACCCACCTTCTCTGACCCATCTTGGACAGAGCTTGAAGGAATTATTTAAGTGAGCTAAGTCAGAAAGATAAAGATGAGTATGGGATGATCCCACTCATCCACAGAAGTTGACTAAGAAGATCTGAAAGGGAAACTAAAAGCAGAATCTGACTAAATTGAAAGTAGGGCACCAAAGTAAAAACCCTGTGGTGAGGGGTAGACATGCAGCTTCCTGGGCCAGTGGGGGTGGGGGTGGGTGGATGGTATGGGACACAGTCTCTTGGTGGTGGGAATGGTGTTTATGTATACTCCTAGTAAAGTGTAGTCATATAAATCACTAGTTAGTTAATATGAGAGGGGGAAAATTAATTGTATGTCTCGAAGTTTTTAAAACACAGACTGAGTCTTTTTAATATATAGGCTGTGTATTTGATATGCAGACTCTCTCAAAAGCCTAGACCAAATAGATCAGAAGCAACCAATGGCACAGCTACATACAAGATACTGGGTACTATACAGCAAACTTAAAAAAAGGACTTTTCAAAGTTAACCCAATTACCAAATAATGTGATGATAACATTAACTATCCATTGTCTTCTTGAACCCTAAGACAGCAGGAACCTCACATCTCCACTATAGAGCCTATATTTCCCCCAGTCCTGGAACCTTAGGATAGGGCCCACTTTCCCACATGCCTCTCCCAATCCATATCAAATAATATTGTATCCGCTGATCACAACCTAATCAATGCAATGATTGCCACCTCAACTTGCTTCAGCTCAGACTGTGTCCAGAGTCTTCAGGTGTGGAACAACAACCCTTCAGCTTCATTACTCAGGTGAGACCTTTCCTTTCATAGTATACTCTAATTCCATCCCAGGTGGTTCACTTTCTAACAAAGTCCCAAAACCTAGATATAGACCAGGTTCTATGAGAGAGAGCATATGTTCACATGTATCCATAAACTAGTGCAAAATATATACCTGAAAGCAGAAGTACACTAGAGTTTGCAGTGAGTACCCCCCCAACACTTCATCTCCACTATTCCAACCTTTGGGTCCATGATTCTTCAACAATTTGTTTTGCTTTGTATTTTAACTCTCTTTTCAGCCACCAGGTTCCTGATGCCATTAGGATGCCGGCCAGGCTTCCCTGGACTGAAGACCCCACTAATGTGTCCTGGAGCTCCGCTTCCCCAGAGACCCACCCTACTAGGGAAAGAGACAGGCAGACTGGGAGTATGGACCAACCAGTCAACATCCATGTTCAGTGGGGAAGCAATTACAGAAGCCAGACCTTCCACCTTCTGCAACCCACAAGACCCTGGGTCCATGCTCCCAGAGGGATAGAGAATGGGAAAGCTATCAGGGGAGGGGGTAGGTTATGGAGATTCGGTGGTGGGAATTGTGTGGAGTTGTACCCCTCCTACCCTATGGTTTTGTTAATTTATCCTTTCTTAAATAAAAAATAAATGTAAAATATATGTATATATTAATTATCTATTTATTTGATAGAGATAGCCAGAAATTGAGAGGGAAGGGGGTTATAGAGAGACACCTGTAGCCCTGATTCACCACTCATGAAGCTTTCCCCCTGCAGGTGGGGACGAGGGTCTCTAACCTGGATCCATATGCACTATGACACGGGCACTGAGTCAGGTGCACCACAACCTGATCCCATGACTTTTTAAAAAAAATATATAAAGAAATAAATATTTTGGATTACATGTCTATTAGTCTTTAAAGTGGTTGATGTAGCATATAAAAAAATGTGTCATGTGACTGAGTTATTCCTTTTCCCCCAGTGAAAACATTCATTTAAATATAGCGTTCTGTTTCAATATGGAATTAATATTTAGCCCTTGCTTTGTTTAAGAGAGTCTTGTCCCAAAGTCCTTTAATAACCCACTATTTGACTACCACTGGCCAAAATCTATTGTTTTGGGTAGGGAGAGCTTTCTGAGAGTTACTAGAGGCAAGTGTGAGGTGTGAGGGAAATATGAAGTGCACTCTCTAATTCCCAACACCAACTCTTTGGTCCAGGCTTGTCTCACCAGCTCTGTGATTAATCAGGCATCTTCACCTCCTCTTTGTTTACATTTGACAGAGCACCACTGAAAAGAAAATAGCTAACATGGGGAGGAGAAGCAAATTTGGCAGAGCCCTTTGATTAGAAGCTAATGATTAAATTCATTTGGTATTCTTTGTGCCACGATTACATTATTTACAAGGAATTCTTTTGGTGGGAATGTGACTGCCTTTCCCACTTCTAGCGACAATTCTCATCCGTTATCACTAAATAATCTTGAATTCTTGTAAATCTCTTAGCAAAGGATTCTTATAAAAGAACTTAAAAAGGAATAAATCCTCTGAGATATTACAGGATTCTTGCTGTGTGCCTCCCACAGACTGTATGAGAATTGCTCAGCTTCAACCCTCTATGTTGCTTTGAAGATCCAATCCATGTGTCTGTATTTTTGGGGGGTATCTGGGGGGAAAGAAAGAAAGGAAGGAAGAAAGAAAGAAAGAAAGAAAGAAAGAAAGAAAGAAAGGAAGGAAGGAAGGAAGGAAGGGCAGCCATAAATATTTGCAAAGGCAATAATATCTGTACTGAATTGTCATATGTATATATATGTATATATGGCAGTAAAAGAGGGGAGAATAAACCATTGATTATTATTAACAAGTGTTTTGTGTGTGTTGGGGGGGTTGTGGTTGATCTCTGAGGTTCAGGGTATCAGAATTCACTTTGGAGAATAAAGGTGGGACAAAATTGGATGGCAGAAGTGATGACAGAAATCAGGAGAAAAATAAAAATATTTTTGACACCTATCCTTTTATATTAAGAAGCTACCTATACAATTGTCCATCTGAATCTCTAAAACGTATCTCCTACAAACCCCATCCTCCCAAGGATGTGCACACCTGCTTCAAGCAGCTTTCTTTCTGCAGCTGCCAGCGATTTCAGCTTCCCAAGGTATGGTCTTACAGCTGCCAGATGAGCGACTTACATGATTGCAGAGTTCCTATTTTTAATCAGACTGGCAGGAAATTGTGGGCATCTCTGTTTTATTTACTTGGTCTTAAAATGTTTCCTGAATGAGTTTCTTTTTTCAGTAGAGAAAATAAATTGTGGAAGGCATTCTCTGTGCACTTTCAAAAAGCTTTCCCGGTTGGTGGGTGGAGTCCCCTCTTTAGAGTCTGTAGTGCAGGCCTTGAATGCTTAACAAAAGTCCCAAGCCTTCCACCATGATTTCCTACTTCTAATTTCTCCTTTTTTTCAGAAGTCACACAAATACTCTAATAATTGGAATTTGCTGAGTGTGTATTGAATAGCATCAAAGAGCTTGCTACTACAACGCTGGTGTTATCCAAAAGGGCAAGGTCACTTCCTCTCCATTCCACCATGCTGAGCAAGTCCTCATAATACCAAGTCACCAAATGCAGGGTCACGGTCAAGATTTTTAATTACTGTGTTTTATCAAATCTTTGAGGGCTACTCAGAAAGAAAATAAGCCTTCCAATTACCTCTGACAAACCATCAACTGAGTAGCTGATTTCAGAGGCTTAAATGCAACAAAAGTGTGCATCTTTGAATTGATGGAAAGTATTCATTAGTCCACAGCTTTTTTTTTTCCAAACGTTTTACATGCCCAGCCAATACTATGGAAAAGTGTTAAAGGATTCTGATCCCTCTGGAGGAAATACAGCTATCGCCCATGGACTCAAAGGATAACTAGTCACCTAAACATAATACATAAGGTTGAAAGCCACGTTTGTGGAAGGGACCTGGAGAAAAATCTCTTGATGGTGACTTAGAGGAAAAACAGAAGCTTCTGTATAGTACCATGGGTGAAGAAGAGACATTCTAGGGAAAGAAAGACAAAAGGTTTAATGTCTGTAGGTAGACAATGAATGAATGTCTTATGTGGTCAGGCTCTAGGATCAACTGCCTAGGTTCAAAGCCTGCTCAATCTTAAAACTGTAAGACTTAAGACAACTTGTCTAACCCCTTTCTACTTCAGTTTTCTTATTTACTTAAGGGAATTATATTTGAATTTTTGTTTTGTTACATCTTATTAAGGTATATTTTAAAATAATAAGTGATTTAATAGCAATTCACAGGATTCTAAGATAACATAGGTATAGTTCTGTACCACTCCAAAGTTGTGTACTCCCACCCCACCCCCAATGATAATCATCATGGTTCTCTCAATATCTTAAAGACAGGTCAATTTTTTTTTTTTGCAACTTCACTTGTTTGGATTCTCTGTAGTCTACATATGAGTGAAACCTATCTAGTAGTTGTTTCAGTTCCTTACTCCACTAAGCATAATTACCTCCAATTTCATCCACTTTGTCCTGAAGAATACAATCCTCTCTTTTTTATTGCCAAGTAGTACTCTATTGAGTCTATGTCCCATAAGTTATTTATCTAATCATCTGTCAATGGGCATGTAGGTTGCTTCCATATTTTGACAACTATGAATAATGCAACTTTGAACATGGGGGTGCATATGTCCCTTCAAATTAGTGTTTCCATAATTTTTGGATAAATGCCTAAGAATGGGATTGCTAGATCATAAGATACTTCATTTTTTTTTGTTTGTTTGTTTAAGGATAGGAAATTGCATTTGTTACTGTGGTTAGAGCATTGCTCAATATGAAATAGTCAATCGTTACTAATTGACTCTAGAAAACAAGAGGAAGGGTGGGTTGACTTAAAGAAGAGAGAGATAGAAATCATGAAGGAGTGGTCCAGGAGGTGGCACAGTGGATAAAGCATTGGACTCTCAAGCATGAGGTCCTGAGTTCGATCCACGGCAGCACATGTGCCAGAATGATGTATGGTTCTTTCTCTCCTATCCCTCTCATAAATAAATAAATAAAATATTTTTTTAAAATAAAAAAAAAAAGAAATCATGATGGAGGGAGTAACAACAGCACAGAAGGGAAAGTAAAGGCACACTGTGCCTGTTACTACTTCTTTAACACAAAACACAAGAAAGCACTCAGGTCATTGTAAACTAGTTTCCTGGTCTAGCACTCTCCTCTTCTAACAAGACAGCTGACTTCTCTCCCTTTGGCCTTTGCTGATGTGCAGTCTAGTCTGGTTAGAGAAGCTTCTGAGTGCTCTACATAAGATGCTACCACTAATCTTACCCAGACACTTTCTATTTCACTCACTCGTCTTAAAAATATCTGCGGGAGTCAGGCTGTAGTGCAGTGGGCTAAGCGCAGGTGGCGCAAAGCACAGGGACGGGCATAAGGATCCCGGTTGGAACCCCGACTCCCCACCTGCAAGGGAGTCGCTTCACGGGCGGTGAAGCAGTTCTGCAGGTGTCTGTCTTTCTCTCCTCCTCTCTGTCTTCCCCTCCCTCTCTCCATTTCTCTCTGTCCTATCCAACAACGACAACAACAGTGGTAACTACAACAATAAAACAACAAGGGCAACGGAAGGGAATAAATAAATAAAATAAATATAAAAAAAAAGAAAAAAATATCTGCCCATGTTCAGCGGGGAAGCAATTACAGAAGCCAGACCTTCCACCCTCTGCAACCCACAACGACCCTGGATCCATACTCCCAGAGAGTTAGAGAATGGGAAGGTTATCAGGGGAGGGGATGGGATATGGAGATCGGGTTATGGGAATTGTGCAGAATTGTACTCCTCTTATTCTATGGTTTCGTTAACGTCTCCATTCTTAAATTTAAAAAAGATACAGGAAATAAAAAATATATATATATCTTTTCTACCTATTTTTTTACATGCGTATTTATTTGGTGTGTGGTGTGTGTGTGTGTGTATGTTCTGATTGTTGTCTTTTTTTTTTTTTTTCATACGCAAGTACAAGAGCCTTTTTTACCCAAGCTTAAGCTTGGGTCCCAAGAGCCTCCACTCAGGGGAAGTCTTGTGACCCTGATTATTGTCTTTATAATGCTTCCCAAACATTGTATTCACTATGCCATTTGTTCAAGGCAGTCATCATTCAAGGCAACAGCACTGGCAGAATCTTAGGAGAGTTCACATTTTGCTTAGTCTCAGGACACAAATGTTCTTTTTTCTTTATCCCATCAAAATGATAAATCATTGGCTATATGTAAGGCTATAAAGTTGTTATTGCTGTTTTCCAACATGTCCTACTTGACTAGGACAATACCTCCTATGTGCTTGTATTTGAAGGATAGGACTTTGACCATATACACTAGTGTTCCTCTGCCCCCTCTCCTGGTAAAAATCTTATTTTATTTTTATTCTCAGAGTTGGCCACAGGGAAGGTATTCCTCCCTCACCTTCCAGAAAAGAAAAGAAAAGAAAAGATAGAAGGAGGCTAGTTGACTTGGAGAAGGATCACTGGGCTGCTTGTAGAGAAACACGATTTAAATGGTTGGAGGGTCTAACAGTCACTAGTCAACAAAAGAGTGAACTCCTCCTCGTGCTCCTTCTCCACCTCCATTAAGATAGAGACAGAGAGGTATAAAAAAAGTCAAAAAAAAAAAAAAAAAAAGACCACAGCATTGAACCATACTTCAATGCAGCGGAGACCAGGTTCAACCTGGGTTGTGCAAATTGCAAAGCAGTGCACTGTCCAAATGAGCTATTTCGCCAGTCCTTCTTCTTCTTCTAGCGTTTGCCCTTCTTCTGTAGCCAGTCAACAGCGTCAGGTTGAGCCTGATGTAAAGTTTCGAGACCTCCTTTGAATCTGGAGAGGTGGCAGTCGTTGACTATGTGGGTCATAGTCTGTCTGTAGCCGCAGGGGCAGTTCGGGTCGTCTCTGGCTCCCCAGCGATGGAACATAGTGACGCACCGCTATGTTCCATCGCTATGGCCTGTTCGATAGCAGTCCTGATAAATATCTTCTATTGCAGAATATCCAGTAGATGCAAGTGGGCTTTTCCAGTTTCCTAGTCACCACTGATTGTGTGTCACCATAGAATTTGCGTTGCTTTATATCTTAAGTGTTTTTCAGCCACCAGGTTCCGATGATACCATGATGCCAACCTAACTTCCCTAGATAGATGGTCCCACCAATGTGTCCTGGAGCCCTGTCTCCCCAGAGCCCTGACCCACTAGGGAAAGAGAGAGACAGGCTGAGAGTATGGATCGACCTGCCAAAGCCCATGTTCAGACAGGAAGCAATTACAGAAGCCAGACCTTCCACCTTCTGCATCCCACAATGACCCTGGGCTCATGCTCCCAGAGGGATAAAGAATAGGGAAGTTATCAAAGGAGGGGATGGGATATGGAGTTCTGGTGGTGTGAATTGTGTGGAATTGTACCCCTCTTATCTTATGTTCTTGTCAATACTTTCATTTTATAAATATATTTTTTAAAAAGCTAGTCTTGGTGTCTGTCATATTAATTAGTATGGACTCTCCCTCCCTATAGTATTAGAAGATATTTTTCACTACAGAAATTTGGAGAATGATAGAGGGGAATTGGTTCTCTGCATTGTTGGAGAATGTCTAGTTGGAAACATCT
The DNA here is from genome assembly GCF_950295315.1 of Erinaceus europaeus. Classification (NCBI taxonomy): domain Eukaryota; kingdom Metazoa; phylum Chordata; class Mammalia; order Eulipotyphla; family Erinaceidae; genus Erinaceus; species Erinaceus europaeus. The sequence goes on along the minus strand of NC_080171.1, from coordinate 76,514,468 downwards.
GGGTTAGTATATGATTAGCAACACCCCTGGCATTTCTAACTTAAGTAAAAAATGAACTTGAAAAACATCAAATAGGAGGATGAAAATCACAGGGCAAAATATTTCTAGATTTAATTACATTTACCTTAAAAATTCTGCTGCCAGAAACTATATAAACTATTAATAGATTAAAAGACAAGGATTACAATGGAGAAAATAGTTGGAACAACTGTACCTTTCTTCCCCTTTCCTAATGGCACTGGTGTCTGGTCTGATTCAGACTGACCACAGGGGAAGTGAACTTTCTTTCTGCCAAGGGTCATTTGGATACTTATAACATCATTTGTAGGCCATATAAAATTATCACCTGTAAATTAGCACTTTGGAGCCAGGCTGTACTCATACTCCTTAGGGCAGACATGTTACCATGCATAAGGACCCAGGTTCAAGTCCCCGGTCCTCACTTGACTCAATGGTGAAGCAGGACTGCAGGTGTCTCTCTTTCTCTTTCTCTCTCTATCTCTATCTCTCCCTCCCCTCTCAATTTCTCTGTGCTTACCCAATAATAATAATAATTTTTAAAAGCACTTAATGTTGCTGTGAGAAAAGCTCCAGTTGCCTTAGCAGGGCCAGACCAAGTGACTTTCCCAGCCCTACTATAGATGAAGGTCATTTTGTTTAGGCTGCTCAAAGTGATTAAGGATTAACCTGGATCTTCTGAACATAAGAATGGGGGTGTGGGCTAAAACCTGTGAGTTGATGGGAGAGTGTTGCTCCTTTCAGTGAAAGACAAGCCAGGACACAGTCAGTCTGTGGGAGTTCTGCTTTTACTGAACTCTGAGAACTCACTTACTGAGATAGAGCAGGATGAGAAACTGGAAAAATGGAATAGTGTAGTTTGACTTGTTATTAATGTAAACCAGATTGGAGACTTAACAAAACTTTTAAACATTTTTAACTCCTTGTGCATTGCTTCATGGCATAAATTAATGTATTCATATTTTAGACATACCCAAGGTTTTACTTAAGCATACTTTGAAATATCCAGTCAGATATGTTGGACAAGGTAAAGGAATATGATTTGAGAGAGAAAAGTATTAAAAAAAATGTCAATGAGAAGTCTATCACAATATTAAATGACTGTCTGGGTAGTAGAATGAATTATTTTTCTTTTCTTTCTTTTACATTTATTTTTTCTTTTTCTTACCAGTGCACTGCTGAGCTCTGGTTTGTAGTGGTGTGGGAGACTGAACATGGACTTTGGAGCCTCAGGCATGAAAGTCTCTTTGAAGAACCATTATGCTATCTACCCTTGTCTGATTTCTATTTTTATATTTGATTTTTTCATTTTCTCTTTTTTTTAACTATCTCAGTGTGCATTTATTCTACAGCATGAGCAAACAAATCTAGAAATACTGAAAAGGCCAAATCACAACACAGAAATGCATTTGTATCTTTTCCTGTAATCCTATGTGGCATCATTTAAAGATTGCTACACTATTTGATACTTAAGCCACACCCACCACTTTGCACAATGGCAAGTATTTATTGGAAATTTTCTGTGCTTGTAATCTTATGCTGAAGAACATCACAAATTCCCAGTCTTTTAAAAAATTTTTTTAATATTTATTCCCTTCTGTTGTCCTTAGTTTATTGTTGGAGTTATTATTGTTGTTATTGATGTCCTTAGATAGGACAGAGAGAAATGGAGAGAGTAGGGGAAGATAGAGAAGTGGAAAGAAAGACACCTGCAGACCTGCTCCACTGCTTGTGAAGTGACCGGGGTCCCCTCTCAATTTCTCTCTATCTCCATTCTATAATAAATTTTAAAAATTAAAAGGATGGAGAGAGCAGATAATGACCACCAGGAGCGGTGGATTTGTAGTGCAGCACTGAACTCCAGCAATAACAATGCAGGCAAAAACAAAAGAAAAATAATTTCACAAACAGGAGCTGGGCAGTGGCACACCTGGTTTAGTGGACATCTTACAATGTACAGGGACCCAGGTTCAAGCCCTCAGATCCCACCTGCTGGAGAGAAGCTTCATGAGTTGTGAAATAGCTCTGTAGGTCAGTCTCTCTCTCTCTCTCTGTATCTCTATCTCTCTCTCATCCCTTTCCCTGTCAACTTATCTGTCTATATCCAAAATATATAAAAATATTTTTTCTTAAATAAAAAATATTTTAAAAAATTAACAAACATATTTTTCCCTTCTTTGAGGACTATTGAAATTATATTACTTTTACAGTGTGTGGAAAAACTCGGGAGACAGTATAATGATTATAGAAAAAAGATATGTCTGAGGCTTTTATGTCTGAGGTCCCAGGCTTAATCCCCAGCACCATCATAAACCAGAGCTGGGCAGTACTCTGGTCTTTCTCTCTGTATCTTTCTTTCATTAAAATAAATAAATAAATAAAATAATTTTAAAAAATAGAGTGTGTGGAGAGGAATCTTCCTGTTTCCCAGCACTTAAAATACCTTGGAAACTGAATTATACCTATAGCAAATTTGTGATTATGGGAATTCGATTTCTGTTTGTTTTGCTTCAAGGAAGTGCATTTTTACCAGATGCCTGGAGAATAACAAGGATTACTCTAAAAGCTGGTCAATAATTTATATGAAAGAATTCATGGAATTTAGTTATTCTCTGATTTTCTTGTGGAAAGAACAAGGCAAACAAAAACCTTAAAAACTCTTTGACATGAATGTTTCAGCAGGCTCCAATTTTCCAAACAACCACCACCCTAATCATCTGTGTTATAGGGCAGTGTGTGCATGTGGTTTTGGTCTGTGGCAAAGTTGCCAAAACTCACTGGCCTGTGACTGCATTGTTTTCTGCTAAAGAGAAACAGAGAAAATGAAAAGGGTTTTTATGCTTGCTCTTCTTTCTTTCTTTCTTTTTTCTTAATTATCTTACTTGTTTTTACTGTTGTTTTTTAGTCGGCCAAAACTGCTCTTGCTTCTGGTCACGGAATTAGTCCACTCAAGGGCTTACCATGTAGTGTAAGGTAGCACATCTTTGGCTAGGCCTTCCTGGATTGCAGTTAGTACAATTAAACTATTTGAATGTCATATAGAAAGCTTTTGAATTTTAGTGCTATTTTAAGTCTTCTATCTTGCTGACATGAGATGTTGAGGATGTGGATTATTACATATACATATATACATACATATATTTAACAACTTAAAAATAAGCCTTTCAAGGTTTTAGTACTTCTACCAGATATCATTGGCTTGGGGAACTTTGGACATTTCACATCCTCTTTCCTTTTAATACCTTCATACGCCATCAGGGATTCCCCATGATAATCTGAATCCTCAGTGGTTTACCCTGGCAGAGTTTCTAGCACATTGTTGACCTAGTAGTATGCTCCCTCCTGCAACTTGATTGTAGCCCAAAGACAAGGGGTGAAATAATTTCTTACCATAGATGTCCTCAATTTCTCTGTTCTGTGTTCTCTCCTTTTCTTTGGGCCCTCTTTCATTTATCTTTACTGAAAAGTCTTTTTTTCTTGTTTTTTTTTATTATTAGAGATTTATAAAATTATAAGATGATAGGGGTATAATTCCAAACTGTTCTCATCACCAGAGTTCTATATCCCCATTCCCTCCTTTGGAAACTGCAATAATTCTCCCAAGGTCACAGATATGGGTTGACTATCTATATCTAATATATACATATTTGTATTTATATATATTTCCCCACTTGTAAAAAAATAATTTATTTATTTGATAGAGTTAATTCTTTTTTAAATTTATTTATTTATTTAAGAAAGGAGACATTAACAAAATCATAGGGTGGGGGGGGTACAACTCCACAAAATTCCCGCCACCCAATCTCCATGTTCCATCCCCTCCCCTGATAGCTTTCCCATTCTCTATCCCTCTGGGAGCATGGACCCAGGGTCATTGTGGGTTGCAGAAGGTGGAAGGTCTGGCTTCTGTAATAGCTTCCCCACTGAACATGGGAGGTTCCTGCTGTCTTACGGTTAGAGAAGACAATGGATAGTTACTGTTATCATTACATTATTTGGTAATTGGGTTAGCTTTGAAAAGTCCCTTTGTTAGACATACAATCAATTTTCCCTGTCTCATATTAATTATTGATTTATATTACTACAATTTAATAGGTGTGTACATAAACACCATTCCCATCACCAAAAGATTGTGATGAGAATGCCTGTTCCAGTTTTTTTTTGTGGTCTGTTAGCCTGTATGATAGTTTTCCATCCTTTCACTTTAAGTCTGTGTTTATCTTGTTGTGTCAGATGGGATTCCTGCGAGCAGCATATGGTTGGGTTATGTTTTCTAATCCACCCCCCACTCTGTGCCTTTTGATGGGTGAGTTTAAACCATTGACATTTATTGATATTATGGATTTAATGTATTGTAGTGCCATTGTTCAACAAATTTTTATTTGCTCTGATATATGGCAAGTACATCCAATCTGGTCTCCTACGCCTACACTGAACTTCTCTGTTCCAGACTCTTGGAAACAGAGTTGGCAGTCAGCTGAGGTAAAGAACAAACACCTCATCACAGACCCCTGCAAGCATCAACCCGGCTTTGACCTAGCACGTTATGATTGGGCCCTCCTCAATTGCTATCGAACAGGCCATGGCCGGTGCACCGCTATGTTCCATCGCTGGGGAGCCAGAGACGACCCGAACTGCCCCTGTGGCTACAGACAGACTATGACCCACATAGTCAACGACTGCCACCTCTCCAGATTCAAAGGAGGTCTTGAAACTTTACATCAGGCTCAACCTGATGCTGTTGACTGGCTACAGAAGAAGGGCAAACGCTAGAAGAAGAATAGTGAAGTTCTTGTTTATAAGAGGTCTTTTAGAACCTCTTTTGGGCTGGTTTAGTGATGGTTGCTTCCTTTAACTGTTGTTTGTCTAAGAAGGTTTTGATCCCTCCATATAGTTTGAATGAAAGTCTAGCAGGATATATTATCCTTGGTTGAAACCCTTTTTCATTCAGGGCTCAATAGATATCTTGCCATTCTTTTAGGCTTTTAGAGTATGAATGGAGAAGTCTTCTGATAGTCTTGTGGGTTTTCCCCTGTATGTGACTTTTTGTTTTTCTTTTGCAGCCTTTAGGATCCTTTCTTTATCCTTACTTCTTCTCATTGTGACTATGATGTGTCTTGGTGTCTTCAGGTCTGGGTTGATTCTGTTTGGAATTCTCTGGGCCTCTTGAATCTTAATGTCCTTTCTGTTATTCAGGTCTGGGAAGTTTTTTCTATAATTTCCTCTAGAATGTTTGCTTCCCCTTCCTCTCTTACTTTCTCAGGCAGTCCAATTATATGAATGTTACTTCTTTTGAGATCATCCTATATGTCTCTGTTGTTGTTTTCAGTGTCTCTCAATCTCTTATTTAGCTCTTTCACCTCTTTCTTAGTTTTCTCTAACTCATCCTCTGTCTGACTAATTCTGTTTTCTGCTTCTGTTAGTCTGCTTTCCCTTGCCTCAGCTTCTTTCCTCAGTTCAGCTACTTCAGCTCTCAGTTCTCTAATTGTCTCAAGATAATCAGTATTTTCCTTGGGGGTCTCAACTTTTGTTTCCCTAATACTTCCATTTCTTTCCTCCAAAGTTGTTTTCATTTCTGTGATTAATAAGTTTATTATTGCTTGCATACTTTTCTTATTTATGGTTATTTCTGGCTGGTTTGTAGTTTCTTCTGGGCTCTTGTCTTCATTCATTGGAGTAGCAGTTTTATTTGCTCTTGATCTACCCATTTTTTTTATTACTGTGTTTCTTATTTTTATGTTCCATTGTTCCTCAGTTGTTGTGTTTTGAGTGCAATCAACACTGTAATAAATACCTTTATGACAAATGCAATCACCAACCTCAGAAATTACAATAGCAACTGAAGCAAGGATTGAAGCAGTTTAACCACTACCAGTTAACCAAACATATCTCCAGTCCATGAAAAAATAGCAACCAAGGCCAAGTGAAGAAGAAAGAGAAAGGAAAAAAGGGATAGCAAGAATAGACAATTATGCAAATCAACTATGCAGTGTATGTTCTAGGGGTCACAAGAGGAGAAAGGCAAGTAGAGTAGAGATACACACACGGAGAGTCCACTCTGAGTCAGATTTCTTCCCCCAAATAATTCACAAATGAGTATCAGTGAATTCAGAAAGCCAAAGGAGGTAGGAAGAAAGGAAGACAAGAAAAAAAAAAAAAGGAAGAAAAACAAGAGAGAGAAAAGAAAAAAAAGATAAGAAAAAGAATTGTAGGGAGTCGGGCTGTAGCGCAGCAGGTTAAGCGCAGGTGGCGCAAAGCACAAGGACCGGCATAAGGATCCCGGTTCGAACCCCGGCTCCCCACCTGCAGGGGAGTCGCTTCACAGGTGGTGAAGCAGGTCTGCAGGTGTCTATCTTTCTCTCCTCCTCTCTGTCTTCCCCTCCTCTCTCCATTTCTCTCTGTCCTATCCATCAACGACAACAACAATAATAACTACAACAATAAAACAACAAGGTAACAAAAGGGAATAAATAAATAAAATAAATATTAAAAAAAGAAAAAGAATTGTAATAAAGGAGCAGTGAAAGGAACATTTTTTAATTAATTAATTTTTATTTTATTTTTTAATTAGCTAGGAGGAGGGAGAAGGGGAGAGTGGGTAGAGGAGGTATGAGTAGTGAAACAAGTTCCTCTTGCAATTGATAAGACATCTAGTCCCCTAGCAATGGAAAATACACTAAGAGTTAATTCTGGTCAACCTAAAGGGGGGGGGGGGAGAGATACACCTTTATACAATATTAATAATAAAATAGAGCAGGGTAAAAAACCCTGTCCCAGATTGCCTCAAGCCGCCTGAGCAGAGGCAGCTTATTGTTAAGAAAGTAAAACAAACAAACAAAAAAACACCAAAAACCTAAAAAAAAAAAAAAAACACCTCAGGGCAGTCTTTCCCTTTTGTAGATCCAATTGACCATTTAGAAAGAAAGTGGGCCAAGGGCTTCTGATAGGAATAGACTTGGAATGGAACCTCTGTTGAGCTAGGAATCTTGGTAAAGAAAGAAGCTCATCAGGGAAGCTTGCTAGGAGCAGCTTTCTGGCACCCAGAGTCTGGTTATGGGGGGAGGCAGGGGTGCACTTAGGGAATAATAAAAAAAATATTTTCCTTTCTTTTTTCCTCTATATTCTAACCCAAACTGGGCTATATTTGCCCCCTTGGTGTCACAGCTAGGACCCCGAATTCACTGTCCTGCTGAAGGCAAATATCCTACCGTTTCCAGCAGTTGTTGTTGACCAGAAGCTATTTCTAAGTCCGTCATCTTGGCTCCACCAGAGTTAGTTATTCTGATGATTGAATGGCCTAATAAACTTACAGCATTTAGAATAGCACAGTAACATATAGTGAACAGTAGGTAAGTGTTCACCACTGTTATTATGGTAAAAGCAAGAGAGAGAGAGCAGGTGTTGCTAAAACTAATATGTTTATGTATCGGGAGGAAATAAATATTATTGATTTATTTATTCACTGATTTATTAATTCAACACTGGAAGGATTATAGGTCTGAATAGTTGTCCTTCTTCAGGTACTCATAATTTAAGGGGAGGAGAAGGAATATAAATAATACAACATAAAAAGTGCCAAAAAAAAGTAGTCAAAATATCCACAGAGAAGGTGAATAATTAGATCTGAGAATCAAAGAGTAGAGCAAAGAAAGCTTCATATAGAGTATCTGTAGAGATGGACTTCACAGTTTGAATAGGATATCAGCAAAATGCAATATGGGGGGAAAGGATATGTAGGTTTCCTCAAAATCTGAAAAAAAAAGTATGATATTTCTAGCTTATCTTTGGGATCTAGGAATGGTAGAAAAATTTATGTAAATGAATGGCAATGGCAGTAATACTATCAGACCTGTCTTATGAGAACAAAACTAATAGAAATGTTTTTCTTCTGCACAGTGAGGGAGACAGAAAAGTAAAAACCCAAAGAGAAATATTATAGAAGCATGAAAAAAACAGACTATTTGGGCACTTCATTGATTGAAGATACTTAAAATAATTTTTAATTTTAAATATGACATGGAATAAGGGTAGATAGCATAATGATTAGGCAAAGAGATCCCTGTGCCTGAGCCTCTGAAGTCCCAGGTTTAATCCCCCATAGCTGCATAAGCCAGTGCTTCTCAGTGCTCTGGTAAAAAAAAAAACAACCAAAAAACAATAGCTTCTCACCTGCAAGGGAGTTGCTTCACAGGCAGTGAAGCAGGTCTGCAGGTGTCTGTCTTTCTCTCCCTCTCTCTGTCTTCCCCTCCTCTCTTCATTTCTCTCTGTCCTATCCAACAACAATGAAATCAATAACAGCAGCAAAGGCAACAAAAGGGAAAATAAATAAATATAATAATTTTTTTTTTAAAGTTGTGGAGCAGTGTTGAAGGTGTCTCTCTTTTTCTCTCTACCTCTTTATCTTCCCCTTCTCTCTCAATGCCCCTCTATCCCTATCCAATAAATAAGTGATAAAAGTTTTTCTAAATTAATAAAATAAAAAATACAGAAAATTAACTGGGGAAGACATCATAATGGTTATGCAAACAGCTTCCATACCTGAGATTCTCAGCTCCCAGGTTTTCCCCAGCACCACCACAAGTCAGAGCTTGAGCAGTACTCTGGTTCTTTCTTTTGTTCCTTCCTTCCTCCCTTTCTTTCTTTCTTTCTTTCTCTCTTTCTTTCTGTATCTCTCCTTCATTAAAAATAAATTGTAAACATGTATTTTTAAAAGTGGCATAAAATTAGATAATATTTTTATTGCAAAGGGATATTAGTAATGCCAATTACTGGAGAATTTATTCCTTATCTGACACTCACTATGGGTCTTAACCAGAAAAGTAACCTAGAATTTATGATAGAGTAATAATTATCTGTGATGTATAAACTATCCTGGAAAAGGAAGAGATACAAGTAGGCACTCTGTTGTTCTTCACCAGAGGATTATGAAATCATGGTAGTAACTATAGATTTTGTCTTCTCTTTCTTTAAATTTATAAGAACACTTTCACTGTCCACAACAACTTAACTGTTACTGGCTTCCCCAAAAGTAAACAGATTATGATGTGTGTGTGGTTGGTGTGGAGAAGAGTTGCTGGGTTGGAGAGACAGTACAATGGTTCTGCAAAAGACTTTCATGCCTGAGGCTCCAAGGTCCAGGTTCAATCCCCCACTGAGCAATGCTATTTTCTTTCTTTCTTTCTTTCTTTCTTTCTTTCTTTCTTTCTTTCTTTCTTTCTTTCTTTCTTCCTTCCTTTTTTTCTTTCTTTCTTTCTCTCTTCCTTCCTTTCTTTCTTCTTCTCCTTCTTCTCCTCCTCCTCCTCCTCTCTCTCTAAAATATGCTTTTAAAAAATCAGTTTTCCATTCACAGAGGGTAGCTCATTTAAGAGCTGAGTGATGGAGTACTACTCAGCAATAAAAAAGATGATTTTACATCCTTTGGAACAAAATGGATGGAACTTGAGAACATTATGCTTCGTGAAATAAGCAAAGAGGTAAAGGATAGCTACAGTATGGTTTCACTCATATGTGGAATTTAGAGAACTGAACACACATACTTAAAATAAAAAAACAGACATAACACAACCTATATTTAAATTGGAAAACTATAGTGGATACGTAGGGAGGAAGGAAGAAGGCACAGACCTTTGGTGGCAGGAGAGATATGAAATTTCATTCCTATCACTATTTATTCCTATCACTAGTAATACAACATGTGTATGGGAGGGATTTAATATCTCAAGTTCCCTAACTGGCTAGACCATAGCCCTAAGCGCAAATATTAGATTTTGCCTTAACATTTAATATTTTAGATTTGTTAGGTGGTTAAACTCTGATAATAGGATTAAATTGTTCATGGGCTCTAAAAATGTATCTGCAAATACAGCTCTGCAAACATCTAAATTAATTTCAACTTTAGGCCAGACAGATCAAGACCTTTTGGCCTTGTAAGTATCTAAGATACAAAGATGTTCAGATATCACTAAAAGGGTTCAAAGCATAGTGAAGTCAAATATATTAAAACTAATCATCTATCATAGAAAACAACCCCCAACTAACCTGGTTATAATAATAATAATTAATTTTGATATTATAAACTCTTTCTAAGACTATAAGAAACCCTTTGCATTCTCTTTAAGACCCTCATTTCTCCTAGTCCTGGTACCTCTAGGATATAGCCATACTTCTTGATATTCCTTCTCTATAATTCCTTACCACCATATAACCTTTGTCACCTTCAACTAAATTGCTACTGGTACTGCCCACCCCGCATTATGCTGCTACTGGAATCCTACTGTGGACTGTAACCAGAGATACCAGCCTGAGAAGTCAACCTTGAAACTCTTCAAATCTGGTGAGACCTTTCCTAGCACATGGGACTACCTACATCCAAGTTAGATGGCACATCATTTAACTAAGTAACAGATACCAGATTAAGCTTGGGTTTAGGGTACTGAATACAGGTGTACACATATCCATAAGCAAGGGGGAAATTATATAACTCAAAGTCAAAGTGCTCAATAATAGTTGAAATGCCTAAATAAGGCATCATAAATTCTGTAATTGATTAGACTTAGACCAAATTAGCAGGATAGCCTAGCAGAAAGGCCCAAAGAAGACAAATCCCAAAAACCTGACTCTGCTTGGGCTCAACAAATGATACTCAATGCCTAAAGAACTGAGAGAAAATCTAAGATCATCAGATAAAAAGAGGACTACGAAAGTTGGATAAGGGCAAGAGACTGGTCCACTTATAATAATGGCCCATTTGGTCAATATCACACCACCTCATCACCTGAGGTCCTAGTTAGGGAATACTTGGATCCCCATACACATATGATGGGCCTAGACTTCTAAAGGGTCCTTCTCTCCACCACCACTGGTTGCTTCCATAAAGAATGGCATCTTGTGGGACCTCCCAGGACCTTGTCCTCACTATAAAGCAAGTATCCTTTAGTGGTATCTTGTCCTGCCACTTGAATAAGACTGGTCCTGAAATAAGTACAGCCTGCAATGTTCCCAGTTGTGATCATGAGCTATAAGCTCAGACTAATAGGGACATGGGCTCTGCTGCTAAATATTCTCTCTCTCTCTCTCTCTCTCTCTCTCTCTCTCTCTCTCTCTCTATATATATATATATATATATATATATATATATATATATATATTTACCCTGGATGGAGGTGAATAGTCCGTTTTAGCTACAAATTTTTTTTTCAAGAACGAGAATTACTCCCTGCCCTAATACAACTTTCTAGCCCTTTTTCTCTACTCTGACACCATTCTCTCAGACAATATTCTTGTCCAACCTCAGGCTAGCTACAAAACTCAAGCAAAACTACCATAGTTGGGGGCCGGGCAGTAGCGCAGCAGGTTAAGCGCATGTGGCGCAAAGCACAAGGACCAGGGTAAGGATTCCCCACCCTCCCAACCCCCCCACCCCGGGCATAAGGTTCAAGCCCCGGCTGGCTCCCTAACTGCAGGGGAGTTGCTTTACAGGTGGTGAAGCAGGTCTGCAAGTGTCTATCTTTCTCTCCTCTCTCTGTCTTCCCCTCCCCTCTCGATTTCTCTCTGTCCTACCCAACAACAACGACAACAATAATAGTAACCACACCACCGATAAACAACAAGGGCAACAAAAGGGGGAAAAAATGGCCTCCAGGAGCGGTGGGTTTGTGGTGCAGGCATGGAGCCCCAGCGATAACTCTGGAGACAAAAACAAACAAACAAATACCATAGTGTATGCCCATAGGGAACATGCCTAAAATGAATTTCCTAGCTTTTTTCTACCCTAAAATCCCTAATCTCATCTGCTCTGATCCTACTTTTGGTTCATTAAGCATCTTGTCTCAACTTAGATCATGACACCTTCCAGACACCAAGTTACAGATGCTACCTACCATGACTCCACCCCGACTTCTCTGGGCAGAACACTTCCCCAATGTGTCCTGGACCCTCGCATCTCCAGAGCTCTGACCCATTAGGGAAAGATAGAAACAGGCTGGGGTATGGATCAACCTGCCAACACCCATGCTCAGCAGAGAATCAGGTACAGAAGCCAGAATGCCTACCTTCTGCTTCTCAAAAGCAACCTTGATCCATACTCTCAGCAGAGGGAAAGTGATAAGATGAAGATAATAGGGCTCTGAATTTCAGTTCCATCAGCACCCAGAGAGAGAGAGAAGGAAAAGGAGGTATTTATGTTGTCATTAAAGCTTGGAGGGGAAGAGAGGATTGAATCAGAAAAAAAAAGGGGGGCAACTATGTATAAATGTGGACAGATAGTTGTAGAGATGATGGTTAGCCCACGTCTACAAGCTTAGGGAAATTGTGAACTGTGATGGATTACAGTGGGGAGACTGAAGATTCAGAACTCTGGTGGTGGGAATGGTGTGGATTCAAACCCCTGTTGACATGTAATTCTCTAAAATGAAAATAAATGAATAATTAAAAAAAGATAGGAGTGAACTAATTACCTGTTGGCAGAAGTTAGAATAATTAAGTGACAAGAAGGGATGCATAGGAAATGTGATTGGGTTTGACAGCTGATGGATTTGTGGGCAACAGTGAGGAAGAAAGAAAAAGCTTTGATGACTGCACAGGGGGTGGGGTGGGGCTGAACATTTGGGAGGATGGTGATGTCATATACTAAGATAAGAAACACAGGTGGAGGAACAGGTTTGGAGGGCCAGCTGAGCTCTGTTTTGGACCTGCTGAGTTTGCAGTCCTGGCAATCTATCTTTGAGGAAAGGTTGACCAGGCAGATGGAAGAGCGGGTCTGTAGGAGGCACAACACCCCGCACACAGCTTCCCCATAAATGTTTATTAAATACAAAATAAACAAAGATGAAACCAGTTTCCATGTTAGTGTTCCACAGTGATATTTACTGGTTGGGTTCTTGCCGAAGGGAGGCTTGAATATATCCAATTTAAAAATAATTGCTTACCACTTCTTTGCCCTCCCATATGTTTCTTTCCCTTTACTAGAGGAGTTGCTTTAAAAAATAATTAAGATTTTATTTTGGGGGGAAAACACTGTTTAAACATACTGCCAGCCCTTCCCTAATATTATTAATTAATAGAGACACAGAATTTATAAAATAAAATGCATCTTCAACTGTTGGCACTGACTTACAGATTGGTAAGTGTCCTGAGCTTGGCCTTGATGAACACATGTTTATGCCTCAATGTGCCATGCTTACTACAGCTCTCAGTCTTCTACGGTCATAGCCAGCTTGGGAAGCTATACTGAACTAGCACAAACAACATACATTGATTCTTCACATTCTAGTGTCTGTAAGTCCAAAGTCCAAGTGTCAGCACAGTTAAAGGTCTGGGAAGAGCCCTCTTCTGATTTATAGGCTCCTGGCTTCTTGTGGGAATTTCCATCTTTGTTTCTTTCACCTAAAGGCATCCCATTTATGAGGGTACCATCCTCATGACCAAATTTCCTCTCAAAAGACCCACATCAAAAATGCTATTACAGTGGAATTTGAATGTCAAGATATGGATTGAGGAGTGGATATACATTTCAATCCATAGCAGATGCTTCAAAGATTGTTGCCATGCTCCTCTACATTATATACTTGGAGCCTGTGTTCTTTTCTGAAAATATGCTTAGATATGGCAAATAAAATGAAGTTAGCATTCATTTCTCCTGCTCTAAGTCACACTCTCACGGTAAGATCTAAATGCATTACCAACAACAATCTCTCAATTTTGGAGGCTGTTTGAGGCTGGCAAATTCCATTTACATTGCCCTCAATCATTCCCATTACAGAGAGAGAGAGAGAGAGAGAGAGAAGCAGAATATTACTCTGGTACATGTGGCACTGGGAATTGAACTTCAGACCTCGTGATTCTAGGTCCAGCATCCTAGCCATTGCATTACCTCCTGGGCTATCACTCCAATTACTGTACTACTTCTGTGTTTATAACTTCTGCTGAGGTAGCTCCTCCTCAGAAGGCTGGCAGAGTTCTGATCACCATTACCTCCCTCACCCTAATTTAGTGTATTACACATAGTAGTCTCTAAAAAAAAACTCATGTGGAATATATGCTGGTAGAAACAATTATCTATCTGGTCAAATTTACTATGAGAATACTGCAGGTCCAAACGTGAGCTAGTGAATAAACTGCTGAACTCTCAAGAATAACGTCACAAATGAAACCCTTGGTATGGCATGTGCTAGAGTAATGCTCTGGCTTTCTTCTTCAGAACCCCATTCATAAATATCTTTTAAAAGAAGAGTCCAGGTAATAGCACACCTGGTTAAGCACAGATGTTACAATGTACAAGTACCTGAGTTCAAGTCTCTGGTCCCCACCGGCAAGGGGAAAGTTTTGCAAGTGTTGCAGGTGTCTCTCTGTCTCTCTCCCTATCACCCCCTTCCCTCTTGATTTCTGGCTGTCTCTATCCAATAAATAAAATAAATATAATATAAAAATTATTTAAGATGTATATACATCATATTATAAAAATTGAAAAAGAATTCCTCTATACTTCCCTTTGTCTTCTGTAGAGGGACAGTGACCTTGCCCAGATTAATTACCAGGTGTAGGAAAATAATGTCATAGATTTTTCCATAGTAAGAGGACCAAAGCCAGTCTACAGTTTTGTGGGTATTTGTTTTCTCATTAGCTGGACTCTGAAAGATTGTCTGCTAAAGTTTCCTTTTAAGTCTTTAAGAAAGAGTTTCTTAAAGAGTTTCTCTTTCACTCCTTAACCCAACTTGCTCCAGCCAGGTGCCCAGAACACCACAACAGGGGAATCTCTGACTCACTCTTGCAAAAGTGAAGCTGCTTAATAGGATACATTCTTCCCTGACTAATTTCTCCTTCTCAACACATGTTGACTCATTAAGAAATTGTGAGAAAAGATTTAGCAAAAGTTGGTGGCTTTTATTGCTTCCTTTACAAAAAAAAATTTTTTTCTTTATGACAAATTAATTACAACTCAGTACCTTTTAATTCCACACCAGTTTCAATAGTACCCACCAGGAAAAACACATTGGAAAGTGCTTCCTTTGGAAGTCATAAAAATTAAGAAATAGCTAGGGGAAAATCTTCTTAGCCTATTTTTATGGCTGTAATAAAGTAAGTTGGTAAAGTTGAGGAGAAAGCTTTAAAGAAAAACAGGGGGCAGACTTCAATGTAGAAAAAAATGCTTAAAAACAAATAAACATTGAGCAGAGGAGTACAGCATGGTAGGAATTTCTTTGAACACAGGTATGGGAGAATTTTATTTATTCCTCAATAGTATTTTTCAGGTTGCTGTAGAAGGGAGGCATTCTTCATTTCAAAGACATTCTGGTCATTTGAGCCTTTGTCTTATATTTTTGATAACTTATCATTTGTTCTATTTTGCTTCTAGATAGGACACGTGCTCCTGAGGGATGGACAAGGACACTTTGGAAAGTTTTGCCAGAGGATCCATTCATTCCTGTGGTTTCACTTCAAATTCTACTTATCCTATGAATCCCTTTCAGAGACCCCTCCATGAGCTCATTTGAAAAATTCATAATTTTTCTATCTCTGTCCATTGCCTTAGAAGAGGCCATAACAAAATTGATGGTTTAGAGCAAAAACCATTTTCTTGCTCATTCTTTTCTAGGTCAGAAGTATTAGCAGGACTCAGCACTCTGGCTCACCTCTGTGTAGTATTAGCTGGGGAGAAGCCACTACATCTGGAGCATCCAGAAAGGCTCTGTGTTTAATTTATTTTCTTTTATAATGTGGATTAATGGTTTACATTACTGTCTATAGCCCTTAGCTATAGATCTGATATTCTTTCTTATAGGTATAGTGTCAGAATTTACTTTAATTGTAAGATACTCATCTGCTGTTGGAGAATTACTTGGTATGGAGGAAAATCCACACATCAGAATTGAGAGCAAAATTGTACTCGAAATCTAGAAGGGTTGGAGGATTTTCTTTCCAAGGTAGGTAAGAGCTTCATCAGTGTGAAAATGCAAGTTCCTAGGTCTCTTTGGCCCTAAGTACTAAACTGACATAGTAGTACTTGTGCTTTTTTTATAGATCAAAACAATTACAAGTGCACCCTAGATTAAAGAGGGAGATATGCTTTACTCTGAATAGAAGGATTGTCCTATGCAGACAGACTAAAGGGAATTGATGCATTCAACTTTTTAAAATTTCTTTATTGGGGGGATTAATGGTTCTCAGTCGACAGTAAAATACAATAGTTTGTACATGTATAACATTTTCACATAACAATACAACCCCCACTAAGTCCTTCTCTGCCATTATGTTCCAGCTGCAGTCAACTTTTGTAGGCTTATAGTACTTCTGGTCCCAATATTTTCTTATTAATTGCTGCCTACCCTATAATTTTTTCTCAGAGGACAAAGCAAATTTATATCCATGGCTGTGTCCTTCTGACAATCATTATCCAAGAATTATTTGGGTAGACACACAGATGAATGTGAGTAGACTGGCACAAAGGGTAGGGAAATATTGTTAGCTTTGAATTAGATAACACATTTGGAATTATGTTAATACTTTACTAGTTCTTCTTCTTCTAGCGTTTGCCCTTCTTCCGTAGCCAGTCAACAGCATCAGGTTGAGCCTGATGTAAAGTTTCGAGACCTCCTTTGAATCTGGAGAGGTGTCAGTCGTTGACTATGTGGGTCATAGTCTGTCTGTAGCCGCAGGGGCAGTTCGGGTCATCTCTGGCTCCCCAGCAATGGAACATAGCGGTGCACCGGCCATGGCCTGTTCGATAGCGATTGAGGAGGGCCCAATCATAACGTGCTAGGTCAAAGCCGGGTTGACGCTGGCAGGGGTCTGTGATGAGGTGTTTGTTCTTTACCTCAGCTGACTGCCAACTCTGTTTCCAAGAGTCTGGAACAGAGAAGTTCAGTGTAGGCGTAGGGGACCAGATTGGGTGATGAGACGTCAAGCGTTGGACAGGGTGGGCGAAGATATCCGCATATATTGGCAGGTCCGGTCGAGCGTAGACGTGGGAAATGAACTTAGATGATGCCGCATCCCGACGAATATCTGGCGGGGCGATGTTGCTAAGAACTGGCAGCCATGGAACCAGGGTGGAACGGATGGTTCCAGAAATTATCCTCATGGAGGAATATAATTTGGAATTGACCAAGTGGACATGGGGGCTATGGAACCATACTGGGGCACAGTATTTTGTAGTGGAATAGCATAAATGCCAGAGATGATGATCGTAGTGTGGAAGTGCTCGCGCCCCATGAGGAGCTGGCCAGTCTTGCAATGATGTTATTCCTCGCGCCCACCTTTGCTGCAGTTTTTATGAGATGTTTGTGAAATGACAGAGTGTGATCGAGAATAACGCCAAGATAGACTGGCTGGGCTTCATGCCGGATTCTCGTATCGCCAAGCTGCACATTAAGCTCACGCGAGGCCAAGGCATGGTGTAGATGGAAAACAGATGATACCGTTTTTTGCAGTGCTAGGGATTAGTCGCCATTTTTTGCAGTAATCAGATATCAGAGACATGTCTTTCGTGAGTGTTTCCTCAAGGATGTCGAACTTGGATGCCTGAGTTGCACAGCAGATGTCATCGGCGTAGATGAACTTCCTTGAAGAAGTTTCTGGGAGGTCATTGATGTAAATATTAAATAGCATAGAAGCCAGAACAGAGCCCTGGGGGAGGCCACTTGAGACAAGTCTCCATCTGCTAGACTTGTCACCCAGATGCACCCGGAATCTTCTGTTTTGGAGAAGAAACGATATAGTGTTGGCCACCCATGGAGGCAGACATCTTGAGATCTTGACTAGGAGACCATGGTGCCAGACAGTGTCATAGGTTGCTGTGAGATCAACAAAGACAGCACCCGTCTTTAAATTTTTCTGGAATCTATTTTCAATGTAAGTTGAGAGGGCCAGGGCTTGTTCGCAGGTACATCTTCCTGGGCGGAAACCAGCTTGGGCGGGTGATAGGAATTTCTCTGTAAGAGGAGAAATACGTGACAGAAGCAGCCTCTCAAGGAGTTTGTAACACATGGAGAGGAGAGAAATTGGTCTATAGCTGGCGGCCAGTGTTGGGTCTTTTTTTGGTTTCAAAACCGCTATAATCTTCGCACGACTCCAAACTTTGGGCATAGACTCAGATTCCAAGATGTGGGATAGGAATGAAGCGAGTCACTTCTTTGCCGTGGGGCCCAGGTTAAGAATGATTTCCTATTTAAACTTTTTTCACATTTAAATTGAAAGGTTACACAAATATATACAATTATGTGTGTAGATGCATATTTGCATGTTTATGTGCATATGTATATATACATGCATGTAAATTGTCATATTACAATTTCAAGCACTAATTGAAATATGTATTAGACCTCTTACTTAAAATCACAAGTAATATAGTGCTATGAGTTATTTAATAGCAAACAATCCTTGGGAAATTTCTGAATAAAGCTAATTATTTTATCCTCAATTTAAATGGCAATTTTTTTCTGGAAAATTCAATACATATTCCAACCTTACAAAAGTATATATAGATGCACCCAGGTATGTATGAAATATTAGAGGAGAAATTTTTCACTCACACAGATGTCTGAGTTCCAGAACTGAAGAGCAGTAACTTTTTTTTTAATGATTGAAGTAACATTGACTTACATTACTGTATATGTTTCAGAAGTGTTCTTTTCTTCACACCTCTTTAAAAAATGAATAGTCACATTAGTCTACCATTAAGAAACGAAAATTCTTCTTCCTCCATCTGTATACTTTCCCCATGACTGCTTCTGCTATGGTCTCCATATCTAGCATCCCTAGACTAAATCAAAGGGCTATTTTTGAATTGTTATTTATTCCTTTGTTTTATTTATTTATTCCACTTGTCTTTTCTGATTTATTTTGTTTAGCATTAAACTTTTCAACTCCATCCCTGTTGTTGGAAGATTTTATCTTTTCTCGTAACTGAGTAGTACTTTGTTTTGTATGCATATACCATATTTTCTTTTTTTTAATTTTATTTATTTATTCCCTTTTGTTGCCCTTGTTGTTTTATTGTTATAGTTATTATTGTTGTTGTCGTTGTTGGATAGGAGAGAGAGAAATGGAGAGAGGGAGGGGAATACAGAGAGGGGGAGAGAAAGATAGACTCCTGCGGACCTGCTTCACCGCCTGTGAAGCGACTCCCCTGCAGGTGGGGAGCCGGGGTTCGAACCGGGATCCTTATGCCGGTCCTTGTGCTTTGCGCCACCTGCGCTTAGCCCGCTGCGCTACAGCCCAACTCCCCATATACCATATTTTCATGATTCACTCATTCCTGTTGGGCATTTGAATTGTTTTCATATCATAGCCACTCTAAATAATGTTACAATGAACATAATTTTTTTCAATTAGTATTTTATATCTTTTAATAGATATTTATGAGTAAAATTGCTAGATCATATGATAAGAATTTCTAGCATATTAAGAGCATACTATACTGGTTTCCAAATAGACAGGACTTAAAATGTGGCTAACAGTGTAAGAGTTTTTTTTCCAAGCTATTTGTTATTTGTGAGTTACAAGATTACTAGGTGTGCTCCCATGCAGCACCCATCACCAAAGTTCTGTGTCCCCACACTTCCAAAGATAGCCACCATATTTCTCACAAAGTCTCAGAAACTGTTTGCTTCTGATGTGTGTTATTATTATTGCTGTTTGTTTTTGCAAGTTCATGAGCATCAATTATCTATATTCCACACTTTAATGAAACTATCTGGTAGTTGTCTTTTATCTCTTCAATTATTTTACAAAGCATAATAAACTTCTGTTCCATCCATTTTGTCCCAAAGGACACAATATCATCTTTTTTGATTGCAGAATAGTATTCCATGGAGTATATATCCCATAACTTCTTTAGTCAATCATCTGTTGTTGGGCATCTAGGCTGCTTCCACTCTTTGGCTATTGCGAATAATGCAGCTATGAAAATAGAAGTACATATATCCCTCTGAATGAGTGTTCACATGTCCTTCAGATGAGTGGTATTGCTGGCTCATAAGGTAATTTCAAAAGGGCTGTACCTGTCTGCATTCCTACCAGCAGTGTAGCAGAGTCCTTTTTTCTCCATGACTTCATCAACACCTGTCATTTCCAGTTTTGTTTATGTAAATCATTTTCACAGATGTATAAGGTGGAATCTCAGTGTAATTTTAATTTACATTTTTCTAATGATAAATAAAGTGGACATGTTTTCATATGTCTGTGGGTTATATGTTACTCCTCTCTAGAAAGCTGATAGTACTGAGTACAGTTCTTTGGCCCATTTTTTTAATTGTATTTTTTTTCTTTTGTTGAGCTATACTAGTTCTTTATGGATGTCTTATATTAGTCACTTGTCAGATGTGTATTATGCAAATATCTTCTCTTGTTTACTGGGGTGCCGGGTTATACTTGTATAGTTTGCTTTCAGTGTGTAGAAGTTTTTCAATTTCATGTAATCCTATTTATTTACTCCTGTATTCATTTCCCATGCCCATGAGGTTGTCTTCAAATATATTTTTGATGTGAAGATCCTGAAATATTTTATTGATTTTCCCTCCTTCATATTCTAGAGTGCCTAGTATAATGTTCAGATCTTTGATCCATTTTGATTTGATTTTGGTGTATAATGTTAAGTGATGGTATAGTTTCACTTTCCAACTTGCCCACACCATTTGTTGAAGAGGCCTTCTTTACCCCTCATTGAATTATCTTGGCCCCTAGGTTGATGTATATGTGTGCGTTCATTTCTGGGCTTATAATTCTGTTCCATTGATTCAGGTGTCAATTTTTATTCAAGTACCACACTGTTTTAATACTATTGCTTGCAGTCTTAACTGAAGTTGGGGAGCATGATACCTCCATTTTATTCCCTTCCCCCCTTTTTTTCTTTAGAATTGCCTTGGTTATTCGTGTTTTTCTGTAGTTCCACACACATTTTTGGTCAAGTTGTTCATTTCCTTGTACAAAAATGTCATTGGGATCATGATAGAGATTTCATTGAAATTGTAGATTGCTTTGGGTATAATGGCCATTTTAATAATGTTTATTCTTCCAATTCAGGAACAAGCAATGCTCTTCCATCTCTTTGTGTCCTTCTCTATTTCTTTTAACAATGTCCTATAGTTTTCCCTGTAAAGGTCTTTCACCACCTCCATTAGATTCACTCCAAGCTATTTTATCTTTTAGGGTTTTATTACAAATTGGATTGAGTCCTGCATTTCCATTTTCTCTAACTACTCATTTGTAACCAGAAATGCCACAGATTTATGTGTATTGATTTCTGTATCCTCATACTTTATTAAATTTATGAATTATTTCAGTAGTTTTTGATGGAGTCTCTAGGGTTCCCTAGGTATATTATCATGTCATCAACAAATACTAATAACTTGATGTCTTCCTTTATAATATGTATAGCTTTGATATCTTTCTTGTCTGATTACACTGCCAAGGACCCCAAGGACTAAATTGAATAGTAGTGGAGATAATTGACATCTCTGTCCAGTTCCTCAGTTTAGGGGAAAAGCTTTCAGTCTTTCACCATTGAAAATGATGTTAGTTGTGGGTTTATCATAAATGACCTTTATTATGCTGAGGAATTATCCTTATATTTCCATTTTTTGAATGTCTTTGTCATAAAAGGATGTTGGTTCTTGTTAAATGACTTTTCAGGAATAAATTGATATGACTATACGATTTTTTTTGCACTTTATTTTAAAAATATTTATCTATTTATTTTCCCTTTTGTTGCCCTTGTTTTTATTTTAATTAGTTAATTAATTAATTTCCTTTTGTTGCCCTTGTTGTATTATTGTAGTTATTATTGATGTCGTTGTTGGATAGGACAGAGAGAAATGGAGAGAGAAGGGGAAGACAGAAAAGGGTAGAGAAAGATAGACACCTGCAGACCTGCTTCACCACCTGTGAAGCGACTCCCCTGCAGGTGGAGAGCTGGGGGCTCAAACCGGTATCATTCTGCTGGTCCTTGCGCTTCTTGCCACATGCACTTAACCGGCTGTGCTGCCGCCTGACACCCAACTGTATGATTTTTAGCTTTCTTTTTGTTGAAATGGTGGATTATACTGATTGACTTGTGAATGTTGAACTATACCTGTTTCTGAGGGATAAATTTCACTTGATCAAGGAGAATTATTCTTTTGATATGCTATCAGGTTATTTTATTTTATTTTATTTTATTTTATTTTATTTTATTTTATTTTTTGCCTCCAGGGTTATTGCTAGGGCTCGGTGCATGCACCATGAATCCACTGCTCCTGGTGGCTATTATTTTTTTCCCTTTTGTATCCCTTGTTGTTTAAGATTGTTGTGGTTATTGTTATTGTTATTGTTATTGATGTCATTGTTATTAGATAGGACAGAGAGAAATGGAGATAGGAGGGGAAGACAAAGAGGAAGAGAGAAAAATAGACACCATGAAGTGACCCCCCCCCCCGCAGGTGGGGAGCAGGGGGCTGGAACTGGGATCCTTTTGGCTCTCCTTGCGCTTTGCACCATGTGCACTTAACCCATTGCGCTACCACCCAACACCCACTATCAGATTCATTTTGCAGACTTTGTTGTGGATCTTTGTATCAATGTTCCTCAGGAATGTATGTTTATAGTTTTCTTTTTTGGTAGAGTCATTTTCTGCTTTGGGGATTAGTGTTGTTAGCCTCATAGAACATGTTTGAGCGAGATTCCTCATCTTCAATATTCTGGAAGAGTTTTAGGATAATCTGTATTAATTTTTCTTTGAATGTTTTATAGAAATTGTTAGTTAAGCTATCTAGACCTGGGTTTTTATTCTTGGAAAGATTTTTGACTACTGATGCAGTTTTTGTACAAGTGATTGGCCAATTCGAGCTATCTACTTTCTCTCGAGTTAATCTTAGAAGACAGTATGATTCTAGGAGTCCATTTGTTTCATCTAGGTTGTCCAGTTAATTTCCATAAGGATGTTTATAGTACTCACATATGAGTTTTTGTAACTCCCTATATTCTGTAGTAATTTCACCTCTCTTGTTCCTGATTTTTTTATCGTAGCTTTCTTTTTTCTTTTTGTGAATCTAGCCAGTAGTTTACCCAATTTGCTTATTATTTCAAAGAACCAGCTCTTGGTTTCACTAATGCTCTGGATCATTTTTCTGGTTTCAATTTTATTAATTTCCCCTCTTGTTTTGACTATTTCCTTCCTCCTGTTGACTTTTGGGTCTCTTTATTGCTCTTTTTCTAGTTGGTTCAGTTATAATGTTAGATAGCTTACTTTTTGTTAATATACGCCTGGATTGGTATAACCTTCCATCTTAGTACATCTTTTGCCACATCCCAGAGTCTGGTAGTTGTTCTCTTCATTTTCATTATTCTTCAAGTAAATTTTAAGTTCTCTTTAATTTTTTTCCAGTGACCCAGTTACTATTCAGAAGCATACTGTTTAGTCTCCAAGTTTTTGGTGTATTTCTTTGTTTCTTTGTGTGGTTGATTTCAAACCTTATAGCCTCAGAATCAGAAAAGATATTTTAAAGGCTGTATTTGTGTTCTAAAAGTGGTCAGTCCTTGAGACTATTTCATGTGCATTTAAAAAGAATGTATTTTCTTGGAACTCTGATAATGGAATTGTACCCCTCTCATCTTATGGTCTTATTGATCATTATTAAATCAATAAATTTTAAACAATAATGTATATTCTTTTCTTTGGGGATGAAAGGTTATAAATGGATCTGCTAGGGTCATCTCATCTATGACTTCATTCAAAGTCTTTTTTCTTGTTGATTTTTTTTTTTCCTGATGATCTATTTCCTATTGTGAGGGATGTGTTTAGATCTCCTACTATTATTGTGTTGCTCTCAATGTCTCCCTTGAGGTCAGTGCATACTTGTTTTATATATTTGAATATATTCATATTGGGAACATACTGATTCATACTGATGCTTATATCTTCCTGTTGGATTGATTCTCTGACCAATATATAGTATCCATCTCTATTTCTCATCACCTTTGTTCCTTGAAAGTCCATTTTATCAGATGCCAGATTAGCTGTTCATGTTCCTTTTCCTGCATCATTACTGAGATATTTTGTTCCAACCTGTCACTTGGAGTTTCTGTTTGTCTTTCCTTTGGATATGTGATTCCTGAAGACATAGTATAGAAGGATTTTGCTTTTTAATCCATTCAGTTACACTGAATCTCTGATTAGTAAATTTAAGCCATTCACATTTAAGATTATTACTGATAAATGCAGTTTAATTATATCCACTCTGGCTGACTGTAAGTTTAGTCATTACTATTTGGTGGTTCCTAAGCTTGTACATTCTGTGTGATATCTGTCAGCAGCTGGTAGTATGGATACCATGTTTATATATAGTGTTGAGAATCATGGGTGGGATGGCTGGAGGGGAAGTTCTACCACGTCGTCAATTCAGTGCCTATGATAAATAAGGTCCTGTTCTTGTGTTTTCAGTTTCTACTCTGGCCTTTGGAAATTATTTGAATATGTCCAGTTACTCCCTTTCTTCTGAGTGCTCAAAGGACAAATTAGATTTATATTTGATGCAGCAACCTGGGAAGATAAAATGGCTTTAGTTTTTGGCCAAGTTTTCCCTGATAGATATACTGGTAAACTCTTGAAAACAGTTAAATACCTGAGGCCCCTGAGGTCACAAGTCAAACACCCAGAAGTTTCTCTACTATGCTTCATCCTCCCATATTCTCCACTACATAACAGCCAAGATTGCACTAACTGCCAGCAGGAACTGCTTTCTGTCCCTCACTGCGGTTCCCTCCTGTGACTAAGTGGGTTTCTTCTGAACTCCTACTTGTAATTTGGTGAGCCTTTAGGTGATTTTTCGTTGTCTTATATGGTTGATTGGGGGAGTGCTGTGACTGCTAACCCACGGTCATGCCTCCAAAAGTCTTTCTGAGAGTTCTTTTTTATACAAAGCCTCGTCGACATATTTTGATCCTGGTCTTTGTGGTTACTATTTTTCACAAGTATGCAGTGATAATTCATTTTAGTTTTGATTTTCTTTCCTGATAATAAGTGACAGTGAGCATTTGTTTTCCCATCTTCTTATTAGCCACCTGCATATCTTCTTAGGAGAAATAGCTATTCATCTTTATTAATGATGCTTTGGTGGGGCTGCTATTCTTGAGTTTCGTGTGTTCTTTCCTTCCTTTTTTCCTTCCTTTCTTTCTTTCTTTCTTTCTTTCTTAATTTTATAGGATAGAGAGAAATTGTGAGGGGTGAAATAGAAAGGGAACAAGGAAGAAAGACATATGCAGCACTACTTCACCACTCATGAAGTTTCCCTCCTTCAGCTAGGGTACTAGGGGTTTGAACCCAGGCTCTTCCGCATGGTGGCATGTGCACTCAACCAAATGTACTACAATAAGGCTCTTCATGAATTCTTTAAATACATTTTGAATTAGTCTTTTGTTGGCTATATGGTGTGCAAATATGTTCTCCTATTCCCTAGAATTTTTTTTTCATTTGATTGATAATTTCCTTTATTTTCCTCTTTCTTTCTCTCTTTTTGTCACAGTGCTGACACTATAAATACACTATCTCTGGTGGCCATTATTGTTATTATTATTTTAATTTTATTTGACAGGACAGAGAGAAATTGAGAGGGGATGAGAGATGGATTGAAAGAGAAAGATACCTGCAGACCTGCTTCACCACTTGGCTTGTGAATCATTTCCCCTGCAGGTGAGGAATGGAGGCTCAAACCCAGGTCTTTGTGCATGGTGATATGTGTGCTTAACCAGGTGTGCCACCGCCCAGCCCCACCCCTGATAATTTGTTTTGCTGTTCAGAACCTTTCTATAGTGATATAGTCCTACTTATCTCTTTTTTTTGTTTCTGTTTCCCTTACTATTAGTCAAGTGCCCAAAGAAATCACTTAAAACAATATGGAATGTTTTACCTATGGTTTCCTGTACATATTTAATGGATTCAGATCTTACACCCAAGTTTTAATCCATTTTAAATTATTTTTGTGTATAGTATGAGATAGTAATCTAGTTTTAGTATTTTTTTAAATAACTTCTTTTTTTTTAGATTTTATTTATTTATTAATGAGAAACATAGGAGGAGAGAGAATGAGCCAGACATCACTCCAGGGATTGAACTCAGGACCTCATGCTTGAGAGTCCAATGCTTTATCCACTGCACTACCTCCTGGACCACAAATTTCAGTACTTTTAATTTACTTATTTTATTTTAACGAATGGGGAGATACAGAAAGACACAGAGATAAAGACCAGAGAACTGCTCAGCTCTAGCTTCTTGTGGTGCTGGGGATTGAACCTGGGACCTTAGAGCCTCAGGGATGAAAGTATTTTGCATAGTGTTTATATTGTCTCCCCAGCACTTATTTTCAGTAATTTAAACTTGGGTATTGAGTTTCCCCAACACTTTTTATTGAAGAGACTTTCTGCAATGTATACTTTTGTTCTTTTCTCATAAATTAAGTGCCCATATATGTGTGGGTTTATTTGTGAATTTAATTAATTAATTAATTAATTAATTGCATGGGGCTATTGCTGGGGTTTGACACTGGCACACAAATCCACTGCTCTGGGCAGCCATCTTTTAATTTCTCTTTCTCTTTCTTCTTTATTTTTATTTTATTTGATAGGACAAAGAGAAAATGATAGAAAGGAGGGAGAGGTAGAGAGGGAGAGAAAAAAGAGACACTTGCTTCATCCCTACTGAAGCATCTCCCCCTACAGATAGAGAGTGTGGACTTGAACCCAGGTCCTTGCGTTGGAATGTGTACCACTAACTGCTTAATTGGGTGTGCTACCACCTGGACCCTAAAATATATTTTAATTTATTTTATAGAGGCAGAAATAAATAAGGAAAGGGAAAATAGAGAGGGAGAATTGGAGACCTACAACATTGCTTTATAGCTTACAAAGCTTTCTCCCTACAGGTGGGGACCAGGGATTTGAACCTGGTTCTTAGAGTATTATAATATGTGAACTGAACCAGGTTCATCACCACCTGGTCTCTTGGATTCAGTTCTTTCACATTAATTCATGTGACTATTTTTCCAATGCAATTCTGGTTTAATTACTGTCAGTTTGTAATATAGTCTGAGGTCAGGAAATGTGATGCCTTCTATCTTCTTTTTTTCTAAGGATTACTTCAATTATTTGGGATCTTTGTGGTTCCATAAATATAAATTCCAGTGATATTTGTTTTATTTCCTTGAAGAATGTCACTGGAATTATGGACTGAACCTACAGATTACTTTGGATAACATAGTCATTTTTTTTCCAATCTATGATTATAGAATATCCATTTTTTGTGTGGTGAGTTCTTTTATTTTATTGCCATTAGGTTATCACTGTGATTCTTCATGATGAATCCACCATTTCTGATGACTATTCCTTTTTTTCTTTAGTTTTTTTTTTTTGAGAGACAGAGAGAAATTGAAAGGGAATGGGGAGAGAGAGACCAAGAGAGAGACAGAGACCTGTAGCACTGCTGCACTGCTCATGAATGTTCCCCCTTGCAGATGAAACTAAAAGCTAAACCTGGGTCCTCTCACAGATAAATGTTTGCTAATTACATAAATGTGTGCCACTGCTTGCCTCCCCCACGTAACTCATACAGTCTGGTCTAAGATTTCTTTAATTATTAACATAGGAGTAGATAGAAAGGAGAGAAAACTACATATACCCACATGCTCAAGTTTTCTACAAAAATGGAGACCTATTTCAGACTGTATTAAAGGATGCTAACTCAGCATTGCAGAAAGTATGATTTACTAGCTCAGAGCAAAGGAATTTGGATTCCTTGTCCAGATATGACTTTTGACTTACTTCACTTAGTCCTTTTCTTTTATATAGTCCCTTCATTTTCCTTCACCTGCTAGAGTGGGTTGTGACTGCTCTGACTTTACAGGGTGGCTTAAGAAGAGAAAAAGTGGCCTGACGATTGCAAGATGCCTTGAGCCTATTACATAAATAATGTGACTAATTGCTTGGATTGGTGCCACATGCTCTGAAGGTCCATAAAGTCAACTTAATAAATGAAAGTTTTTATTAAAATTATACATTTAGGGGAAAACATGGAGTTATAATAATGACTGTAGATGTGATGAAGAAGCTTGTGGTCTGACTTTCTTGTAGGATCATTTTTTTTTTTAGAGGAGACATTGACAAAACCATAGGATAAGAGGCTTACAACTCCACACAGTTCCCACCACCAGCTCTCTGTATCCCATCCCCTCCCCTGATAGCTTTCCTATTCTTTATCCCTCTGGGAGTATGGACCCAAGGTCATTGTGGGATGCAGAAGGTTGAAGGTCTGGCTTCTGTAATTGCTTCCCTGCTGAACATGGGCGTTGACTGGTCGATCTATACTCTCAGCCTGCCTCTCTCTTTCCCTAATAGAGCGGGGCTCTGGGGAATCAGAGCTCCAGGACACATTGGTGGGGTCGTCTGTCCAGGGAAGTCTGGTAGACATCATGCTAGCATCTGGAACCTGGTAGCTGAAAAGAGAGTTAACATATAAAGCCAAACAAATTGTTGACCAATCATGGACCTAAAGGCTGGAATAGTGCAGATGAAGAGTTGGGGGGGGGGGGGGTCCTCCATTTTGTAGATAGCTAGTAGGCATATTTTAGTTATATTCCAAAGGACCTGTGGCTATACTAGTTTTTTTGTTTGTTTGTTTGTTTTTTCCCTGAGCCTGAAATCTGATATACAGGTGGATCCAAGTTATTGTCTGGGGAGGTGATGTCACTGCTGGAAAAGGGACAGAAAGCTGGATCAGGGAAGAGAGTAGCTCCCTAATATGGGAAAGGGGTATAAATATTGTTGACTGTAAACCCCATAGATTTGATTTGGTCTTGGGCCCATATTCAGCTTAGGAGCCTATGTAACCTCTGCATCCCTGTAGATCTGAGCTCACATTCTATGGTTATGAGTAGGAACATTCCAAGCTGCCCCAATATCAGGACCCATCTTCCTCGGGTGGAGCATAAAGTATGTTGTCCATCCTCCCTTTGGAGGATGGAACATTCTCTACTGTTGTTGATCCAAATTGAGGGCAAGGTCCTATGGGGGGGGCACACAGGGGTATATTTTGTTGTTCCTGATAGAGATGACCAGTAACAATGGAGAAGAGGGATTTATTTGAGGTCTAGGCCCATGTAGGATCTATTTTAATTCAACATCTTTGCTTTGCTCAGCTACTACATACAAGGCTTTCTATGAGGATATTCTTTTAATAGGAAAAATATCCTTGTACCAAAGAACCTTGTTTATTCATCCTGTTAGGTTAGGAAGAAATGTTGAGCTAATGGAGAGTGAACAATATAAATAATGTAAACATATAAATGTTTTGATAGGCTGACACATGATAAGATCTTAGAACTTTCATCTTCCTATAGTAGCAGGGATAAAACAAGGGAAAATATCATATTGTTTTGGAAATCAAGAAAAATTGAGGTGATTCTGAATAATGACAAATGGACAGTGAAATTTGAAGAGAGCCCAGAAGGATTCAGAGTTTATCTTTTTATTTCTCTATGTATTTATTTTTAATTTAATTTATATTTATTTATTACCATGAGGGTTATCGTGCTAGGTGCCTGTACAACAAATCCACCAGTCCTGGTGGCCATTTTTTTTTCCCTTTTTCTTTCTTTACTTGCTAGGACAGAGATAAATTGAGAGGGAAGGAAGAGAGAGAGAGAGAGAGAGAGAGAGAGAGACAGAAAGATACTTGAAGTACTTTCTTCACCACTCATGAAGCTCCCTGCTGCAGGTGGGGATCCGGGGCTCAAACCTGAGTCCTTGAATATGGTATCACGTACACTTAACTGGGTGAACCACTGCCTGGCCCCCAGGATTGAGAACTTTAAAAGGAAAGTGTTCCACCTACAAAATCACCAGATGGTTTTAGCAACAAGGTTATAGAACTATATTCTGCCAAGACAGTATCTCCAGCCTTGCTAACATGAAAACACATATGGGGAAAAATTTAAATTCTAAATTTCTAGGAACTAGACCAGTCTAGAACCATTTTTTTAATGTGGCACCAGGGATTGAATCCAGAGTCTCATACAAACATTTTACCACTGAACCACTTCCTTAATTACTCCTTAATTTTTAGCAAGGGACTGGCAAACGCTAGAAGAAGAAGCAAGGGACTAAAGCACCCATGAGTTTCACAAGCTTTGTCTTTGTTGTTCTCTTTCATAGTGCTCAGAACTAATCCCAGATCCTTACCCAGTAAGGCAGGTGCTATACTGCAGAGCCATCTCCCTGAACCAACGTTTGTTTATTTTTATAACAGGCCATGAGAGAGTGAGATAAACCACAGCACCACTCCATCATTCTGGAGTTCTACATTTTTTGTCTTTGGTACTTTTATGTGCTGGAGGAGCTAGAAGCCAAGGCCTCATACGTGCATTTTAGCATGATACTGTCCTGCTAAACTATCTCCCTGGCCCTGACACTTGTATTTATTTGTTTTTGTTTTTTTTAGCTCAGTCTGGTGTTTACTAGTTCAATATCTCCTAAAGCGTGATACTCAGAGCAGAAACACCTGCGATATGTAAACAATTTAGGTCGTCTCAGGTCTCCCAATTCAAAAGCTTAGCAATCTACATTTAAATAAGCCCTATAGGTATTCTAAAATAACATATTCAAGTAGAGTACAAAAGAGAAAAATGCACTCAGCTGTCTATATTTTTTAATCTTTATTTATTGGATAGAGCCAGCCAAAAATTGAAAGGATAGAGGGAGAGAGAAAAAGAGACACCTGCAACACTACTTCACCACTTGCAAAGCTTTCCACCTGCAGGTGGAGATGGGAGTGGAAAGCTTGAACCCAGGTCCATGTGATTTTAACATGTGCGCTCAACTAGGTGTGCCACCATCCAGCCTCTGTCAATATCTTGAGCCAGTAAAGGGTTAATTTAATGACTGGGTGAGAAGGAAGTGGAAATGCAGGAGGTATAGGTTATATATATATATATATATATATATATATATATATATATATATATATAGAGAGAGAGAGAGAGAGAGAGAGAGAGAGAGGGAGTTGGGGGGGTTGTCTGGTACAAGCATTTTAATACTTAATAATGTTGAGACAAGGTGGAGTTCATTTTCTTCATTTAAATTGCAATAATGATGAAGAGAACATCAACAATACCAGTCTTTTCTAATCTAGTTTTCTCCAAGTCTCATAACCTGAGAGCTGGGTGGATATTATCTTTATTCTATCCTTGGGACAGTACTCCAAGAGATTTTATTTTTTATTTTTTATTTTCTTCATTATCTTTATGTATTTATTGGCTAGAGAGAGCCATAAACTAGAAGGAAGGGGGTGATAGGGAGAGAGAGGCCAAGAGACAGACACCACTTGCAAAGCTTTCCCCCTGCAGGTGGGGCCCAGGGGCTGGAATCCTTGTGCACTGTAATATGAGCACTCAACCAGGTGTGCCACCACCCAGCTCCCCTCAGAGATTTTATGCTCTAGGTCACATAGGAAGTAGCTAGGTTGAGAGTTGACCTTAAGAGATTATCATATTTCTCTGATCAGGACAGTAGAACTGGCAAGGACTTTAGATGTAGTGAAGATTAAGCTTCTAACTTTCTGCTAAATCCAAGAGCCAGAAGTATAAACTGAATCACTTGAGTCATATGCATAGCAGGGCAAGTTGGTGGCAGAATTTGGAGGTGGAAACTGCGGAGAACCACCTGAGACCTCTTCCCAATAAGCCACCTTCAGGTTCCTTGTCTAACTGCAAGAACACTCACTGCATAATGTTTAAGTGGGAATGTGATTAATCCATTTTTTTTATTGGATCACATGCTGAATAAAAATTAGGAAAGGACTTAACTGAAAAAAAATTGAAAATGGGAGAAGTGGGGAGAGCTGTCATGCAGTGCAACAATGCAACGCAGGCTATGTGAATTTGTTCATACTGCGAGGGTTATGAACCAGAGTAACTTGTATCTGGTGAGATCAATGTCACATTACAGCTAAACAATCACAGAGCTGTGTGGCATTTATGTATGACTGAATTGAAGGTTTGGTAATTACTAATCTTCCTGACTGATAGATTCATGTGTGAATAAAAAAAAAATAAATGTTTGTTATATTTCTACCTGTCTCCAAACAACTGTCTGTGTTGTTCAGCAAAGCAGTGATCAAAGCAATCTGCTCATCATTGCATATTTTCTCTCTTTTGAAAAATCATTATTTAAAATTCATTTTTTGCTATAGAAAAGATAATAAAGATTGCAGTGAGTAGCATTGCCTTTCTTAAGAAATACCTGTCATTTGAAGAAGCCCAAAAACTATAGAAAGAAAATACATGTTTTAATCATAATTTTCTGTCCTTTTAATTATAATTATCTCAGAGCTCTGGTACTAAAATATAGAACATTTAGCTAAAATAGATGAAACATCTCTCTATGATGCCACTAACAGAGTTGTTAATTTAATATATTATTAAGCTTTGCTGATTTTAAATGTCAGATCATAATCACCAAAATTTTAGACTTTGGTCTCTGAGATTTTAAAAGGCCAACAAATTATAATGATCATGTGATTAAAACATATTAGCAGATTCCAGATTAAACTCCTCAGGTAGCTAAGAATTTGCTGCACTGTAAAGTCAGTTGTGTTCATGATAACATCCTTGGTGGTCTACATTTTATTTCCATACACAAGATACTTTCAAAAAAAAGTTTGTTTTTTTCTTTTTTTGTATGCTTCCTCCTCAGTATCACCATATGGTAGGGGGTGGATCTTAATTGGTTTTGGTCTATCACATTGGTCCATTCAATTTGCCAATAATGTGACAGTATTTTAGGTTTTGATGGGAGAACAAACCTACAGGGAAGACTTTTGAAGAGAGTTGTCTCTACTCTAAAAACAATGCGGGAGCTGGTACTCCTGGAGTTCCAGCCTCCCCACCACCACCTCCACCTGTAGGGAGGACCATTCACAAATGGTGAAGCAGGTCTGCAAATGCCTCTCTTTCTCTCTCCCTCTCTATCTCCTCCTCCTCTCATTTTCTCTCTGTCCTATCCAATAAAAGAAAAATGAACAAAACAACAAAAAAGAAATACAACACTCTGGGAGTGGTGTATTTGCAGTGCTGGAACTGCAAATTCCAAATTATATTCCTCCATGAGGATAATTTCTGGAACCATCCGTTCCACCCCGGTTCCATGGCTGCCAGTTCTTAGCAACATCGCCCCGCCAGATATTCGTCGGGATGCGGCATCATCTAAGTTCATTTCCCACGTCTACGCTCGACCGGACCTGCCAATATACGCGGATATCTTCGCCCACCCTGTCCAACGCTTGACGTCTCGTCACCCAATCTGGTCCCCTACACCTATACTGAACTTCTCTGTTCCAGTCTCTTGGAAACAGAGCTGGCAGTCAGCTGAGGTAAAGAGCAAACACCTCATCACAGACCCCTGCAAGCATCAACCCGGCTTTGACCTAGCATGTTATGATTGGGCCCTCCTCAATCGCTATCGAACAGGCCATGGCCGGTGCACCGCTATGTTCCATCACTGGGGAGCCAGAGGTGACCCGAACTGCCCCTGCGGCTACAGACAGACTATGACCCACATAGTCAATGACTGCCACCTCTCCAGATTCAAAGGAGGTCTCGAAACTTTACATCAGGCTCAACCTGATGCTGTTGACTGGCTACGGAAGAAGGGCTACGGAAGAAGGGCAAACGCTAGAAGAAGAAGTGCTGGAACTGAGCCACAGTGATAACCCTAGTGGGAAAAAATGCCTTTGATTTCCTTTTTTTTAAATGATTACTATTGATATACAGAATTATAAGATAATAGGGATATAATTCCATAACGTTCCCACCACCTGAGTTCTGTGTTCCCACCCCCGCCATTGGTAACTGCAGTAGTTCTCACAAGGTCACAGATGTGTTGATATAAAGAATTACCTATACCTATACCTATACCTATACCTATACCTATACGTATTTCCCAGTTCTTCCTTCATGTAAGTCAAACCCTACACCTATTAGTTCTGCCAAGCATCCTTCCTTTTTCTCTTTTCCCTCTCACATAAGAAATACAGTACCTGGCTTCCTCTGGTGTTTTCCAGATTCACTTCCCTGACAGTGTTGGTATAAAAACAAGATTCCTGGGGGTCGGGCGGTACTGCAGTGGGTTAAGTGCACATGGCACAAAGCACAAGGGCCGGTATGAAGATCCCTGTTCAAGCTCTGGGCTCCCTACCTGCAGGGGTGTCGCTTCACAAGAGGTGAAGCAGGTCTGCAGGTGTCTATCTTTCTCTTCCTCTCTCTGTCTTTCCCACCGCTCTCCATTGCTCTCTGTCCTATCCAACAACAACGACATCAATAATAACTACAACAATAAAACAAGGGCAACAAAAGGAAATAAATAAATATTTAAATAATAATAATAATAAAATAGCCTCCAGGAGCAGTGGATTTGTAGCCCCAGCAATAACCCTAGAGGCAAACAAACAAACAAACAAAGAAACAAAAAACAAGATTCCTGGTGAGAAATATTTTGGGTGCTGGTTGAATCGGGGATCAGAGCCCTTTGGTCTTCTTCCCCTATAATTTACCCTCCAGGAGTATGGACGAAAAGAAAATTAATTTTTTTACTATCTAAAACAGTTCTCAAACTTTCATATTTGTCAGAATCACCTGAGGAGGTTGGTCCTGGCTCCACCCCCAGCATTTGTTTTTCACTCATGAGAACCCCAGTAGAGAATTTTCATTTCTAACAAGCTCCCAATTGATGCTAATGTTGCTGGTTCAAAGTTATGCTTTGAACATCTTTGGCCTAGGAGTCATTAAAAGTTTCAACTACTTGTCGCTGAAAGCATCCTGACTTAGGCACATAGGTGCTGAGAAACACATAAAGATGGGAAAGACTCTCAGAAAAGTTTGGCACATTTGGGGAAGTCACAGGGGTCAGGACATCCGGAGTGACATGGATAAGCCTACCCCTGGGAAAACCACCTTCTGGATCATGGTATCTCCCCTGCCAGGTAAACATACATTTTATTTTAATCAGAGAGAGATATACAGAGAGAAAGATACAGAAAAATACCAGAGCACTGCTCAACTCTGACTTATGGCGATGCTGAGGATTGAACCTGGAACCACGGAGCCAGGTGTTGTTGTTTTTTTTTTAATATTTACTTATTTATTCCCTTTTGCTGTCCTTGTTTTATTGTTGTAGTTATTATTGTTGTTGTTGTTGATGTCATTGTTGTTGGATAGGACAGAGAGGAGGGGAAGACAGAGAGGGGGAGAGAAGGACACCTACAGACCTGATTCACTGCATATGAAGCGACACCCCTGCAGTTGGGGAGCCAGGGGCTGGAACTGGGATCCTTATGCTGGTCCTTGTGTTTCAGCCACCTGTGCTTAATCTGCTGCGCTACTGCCCGACTCCCCAGGTTTTTGTTTGTTTGTTTGTTTACAGGATCAGATACTGAATACAAATGAGGAAAGGAGTTAATTGAAAAAAATTTTTTTTTTTAATGGGAGAAGTGGGGATAGCTATCATGTAGAAACATTATGGTATCTCCCTAGCCCTTAATTTTCTATGTCTTTTCTTCTTAGCTGAAGTACAACACAGAGGCAAAATATATATGAGATTGTCTATGAAAAGTCTTCATAATTGTCAGGCCAAGCGTTATACCTGGGGACGCTTGGAGGGAGTAAGGTGGGTCAGCAGAGGTGAGGTCCTCAATACATGAAACAGATAAGAGTAGGGGGGATAGACTGCTAGCTCCCCCTTTATTGTTTTTCCAAACAGCCTTTATACCATCTGAAGCAATCAGCTTAGACTTCTGCAGTCATTGTTACATTATCTACACCAGGTGTAAAAGTTGCCTTGTGCAAAACACAGGCTTTGAGCCAAAACTAAACAGACTTCATTCAAGTCAGGGCATAGCCCTATCTTGACAATAATATAAACATAATTACTAGTGAATTTATACTATTAATATAACTTAGTACTAATGCTCTCAAACACCCCACCTGCTAAAGAGTACTGTTTCAGTACAACCCCCAATAGGTAGGTCCTCTGTCATCCTTGGACCTGTATTCTCCCCACCCACCCCCACCCCAGAGTCTTTTACTTGGGGGTTGTATTGTTATATGGGAAACTGGGGAATGTTATGCATGTACAAACTATTGTATTTACTGTTGAATGTAAAACATTAATTCTTCAATAAAGAAATTAAAAAAAAATTTTTTAAAGAGTACTGTTTCTACTCGTGCAATTATTTGTAGATAAGTCTCTGGTAGATTGGAGATTATAAACATCTGATAATAAAAACCAATTGAAATTAAGGTCACAAATCTTGCAGAACAAGATTTTATGATACTAAAGGAATGTTAAAAATGTATCAGGCTAGGTGGTAGCACATCCTTTAGAGTGCACTTGTTACCATGTACAGTGACCCTGGATGCCCCTGGTCCCAATCTGCAGGGGGAAGCTTCACAAGCAGTGGAACCTCCTCTTTCTCTCTCTCTCTCTCTCTCTCTCTTCAAAAGTATGGCTGCTAATATAGAATTAGGCATAGAGCCCCAATTATAACTCTGCTAGGAAAATATTATTTGATATACATGTATATATGTGTGTATGCTATAAATATTGCATTTAAATTTTCTGACAAGTAAGAATTTAAAATAAGTAGACCAGTGAGATTTTTGAAGTAAAACATTTGGAATATCAGTACCAGGACTGACCCTCTGAGAGAATAATTTGACTATCAAAGATATACTCAGGGGGACTTGTGGTAATAGTGATGTGTATTTTCACATCAAAAGACAAATGGAGAGTGCTGGGTTATTCATTCCATCATAGTATTTTCTCATTAAAATGATGTCAAATTAAAGTTATTCATAGAAAGCTAATAAATAATTGATATAATAAACTATATTTTTTAAGTTTAAGTGTATTTTCAGAATCTTGGTATGATTGGTATGATTTTTCAAAGTACAGTTGTACTAGGGACATTTCCCCCACCATGTTTACAAAAAAGTGTTAGTATCAGATTTAAGTAGATATCTTCTAAAATATCTGAACAGAAATCAA
Source organism: Erinaceus europaeus (assembly GCF_950295315.1). Lineage (NCBI taxonomy): Eukaryota > Metazoa > Chordata > Mammalia > Eulipotyphla > Erinaceidae > Erinaceus > Erinaceus europaeus. Next base: position 76,477,394 of record NC_080171.1, on the reverse strand, counting down.
GACAATTAATATTGTGCTGTTTGGACAATGCCTAAAGTCTTCAGGAGAAACTGGCAGCCCCCCCCCCCCCCAATATCTGTTCCTTCTTCCCTTTGTAACAGAAGCCTGAGTTTTAGCAGGGTTAGCACCTTCCAGATAAATAGCTACAATTTCTAGCTTTGTTTTAATTTATATCTGGCTGATGAGATGTCCTGAAATGCTTTGTGACAATTCCAATACAGCTGTGTAAGTGGATGGCAGGTGTGTGTGTGTGTGTGTGTGTGTGTGTGTGTGTGTGTGTGTGTGTGTGTGTGTGTGTGTTTGAGTCTTTTTCTCTCCTTCCTCCTTGAAGCTCTCCAGAATGTAGACAGGGACTCCAGCAGCTATCTTGGACTCTGAGATGAAAACAACATCTCATCTGAAGATGGCAGGAAAGGAATGTAGACATCAGGATCCTTAGTGTAGCTATCCAGTTTCCATACTAGGTTCAAAATGCTTTTTCAATTTCTTCACATCACAGACAATTAATCATTTCATTAAAACTACTACCATTGGGGGGGGGGGATTTTTTATTATTAAAGAGGGCTGATACAGTGCCTTGAGTTCTCAGTTTTAGGCTAAATATCTCCAATTCTTTCAGTTATTCCTTTTTGGAGGTAGTTTCTGGTCCTCCTGATTACTCACTAGCACATTCTAAACGGTCAGCGGTCTTTTTTTAAAAAAAAACAAACAAAACAAAACTCTTCGTCATGCATTGTCTTACAGGAAATAGAGATTGTCATCTGCTATAATTATATATTTTTTGGAGTTGATGGCTACAGTGACTGCCCTCTGCAGCTTTCTGGGAAAAAAAAAAAAGAGCTTACTGGCTTCTTTCATCTTATAAAAAGCCCCTAAAAACATTTAATCTCTGTTAAATAGAAGGCATGGAAACACAATTCAAAACAAAAACAAACTGAGCAAACACACACACAAAAAAAAAACTTAGAGGAAAAGGACTTCTTAAAGGTAGTCCAGATTATTTAAATCCCCATGTATCCCAGAGTTTCTTGTCTTTTTGTTTGACCACTTACAAGCCCCTAAGGAAATAACCAACATCTTGGAAGCTGGTTGTGAGTACTTGTGATCTAAGTTCTCTCAAGTCCTCATAGCTCGACTTCTCAACCATGATACCTATGATAATGACTATCCCTTTTCATTTCACCATTTTGCTTTCCCTTCTAGCAGCATTATTTTACATTTTATATACTTGGAATCTTGTCTACATTTTCTCACCACAGGGGCAGAGTTCAATAGAATAAAGTGAATCGGTCTGTCTTTGTCATCAAATGACTTGAAGCAACACTTATCTTTGCAAACATGACACATGATCATCAAATTCAATTATTTATTTATTTATTTAATTTATTTCTGGACCTTTTTTGTTACCAGAGCACTGCTCAGCTCTGGCTTATGGTGGTGTAGGAGTTTGAACCTGGGACTTTGGAGCCTCAGGCATGAGAATCTGTTTGCATAACCATTATGCTATCTACCCTCTGCCCATCAAATTCAATTTTGAGACTGCTTCTAGCTCTCATTCTACAATCTGGTGATTTTTTCATTTTTCTCCTCTCTCTCTCTCCTTGCATTTAAAAATATAGCATTATACACACACACACACACACACACACACACACCTCCCCTTGAAGAACAGGACCATATTGCACTCTCTTTGGGAGTAGAATTGGTCTGCAGAGCTGCCATGAGTTCTTGCATGGGAGTTCTGCAGTCCTGGGAAGATTTTTATTATGGCTGGAGTGTTTTTCACTGTAAATTTTTCAGAGGATGTAATCTCATTTATTTGGAGGGCATAGGTAACAAGGGATCAACCTGGTTTACAGTAGGTTTATGATAAAAACACTTAAGGATATTGTCACACAAAAAGAACCTAGGTAATTCTTTGTGTCACTCAAAAGGAGGCAGTAGTCTATAATGATAGTGTCAGGATCCCCAAGGTCTCTAAGACCCTTGTCCTTCATTCTAATGCCAAAGTCTTTACTGAAAACTTCCATTATTAGTTTGTTCAATGTACTGGAAAGTCTCAAGGAATACTGTTAACCTGTACTTCTGTTGTTGACCTGGTCTGGCCCTTCTAAGGAACCAGTTACTGAGTAAAATCTGACAAGAGAGAATCTTCACCAATTTAATTTTTAAGCCTGTAATTCAGTTCATATATCTAGAAAAGAATTGTTTTTTTAAAAGTTTCCATTTCCTAATAGCCAAAAAAAAAAGTGGAAGCAATGATTATTAAAGTGAAAAACAAAGTTTAATTAGAGACCCTGTTTCTTCTTTCTCCTTTTTAATAAGTTGGTGTGTAAGAGAAGGCATTTTCTTCACACACCCGGCAGACTTTCTTGCTACAATGTGTTAGTAGTTGAGAACTATCCAGAGGAAGACCTCCATGCTAAGTGCTGGAGGTAGACCTGGGGTGGTGGGGGTGAGGGGCGGGGGTGGGGGAAGGATAGCAAGTCACATTTCCTGATGCGCATTTCTAAAGAATTCAGTGTACATTTACTTAGAGTCAACAAGTAGACAAAGAAAACCCAGACCTTTGATGACCCCTGGTGAATAAACTAAGCACTGCATTGAAATGCAGCTTGAGCCACAGATGTCCTTCCCTGGCAGGCTAGCCCCAGGATGGCTCCTTTCTCTCTAGAAATGGGAAAGATTTTTCCCTCTAAGCATTTGTTTCCTTGGCTTTACAGATGAGCTTTGTAGACTCAGGTGTCTGCATCCCTCCCAGCCTACTGGATCCTAGTGATCTCTGTCAGGAAATTTGAGAACTGTGCATACAAACCCTTTTTTGCTCTTTGTGCTGGAGCACCCTTGACCTGAACAGAGTAGTTTATAGAACACTAAGAAATTCACAAAGGGAGGTTTGTGGCTTTCCTTCAGATTAGGTATTTCTTTAGTGTTGTTTTGTGGAAGCGTTAAAAAAGGGTAAATCAGCCTTCTTATATAACCTGTAGTTAAAAATCCAAGTCTAGAGGTAATCAAAATACCAACTAAAATGTTCCACTGTGTGGTACAAGCCTGCATTTCTGTAAACAGCTGTGTGTGACCAGCATGTGGTATGTGTGAGCCAGAAAGCAGGTTGTATTTTGTCAGCTTGCAAGAAAGGGAAGAAATTGGTTACCGTAAGAGGGTCATGAGTGGGATGGATGGGGAAGGTGGGGCTGGGATGTAGGCATTTTGAGTGTAAACCTAGCCATGTAGTTATAAAAGGAGTAGTGCCACGTGCCTCTGTGGAATCACCCAGAAGTTAACCTACCTAAGAGATTTACCATAGGTTATAAATACTAAACAGTGAGCCAGCAAAGTCACTCAGCTGGATAGTGTACTTTATTTGCTATGTGCACAACTGTAGCCATGTTCCTGAGCACCAGGAGGACACTTTAGCAATGTGGGATCATTTCTTCTGTCTCTGTATGTGTCTCTGTCTCTGTCTCTCTTTCTACCTGAAAATATTGGCCCAAGGTGGTGAAACCTCAGTAACAACAGCATAAATACTGAAGAGTTCATACTGCTAATCCAAATTGCCCTAGTTTTTGTGTACTATACTCACTGACTTCTTTTTTCCCCCCAATTGCAGTATCACTTTATTGAGGAAAAGTTGATTTGTAGGATATTTGTTGTCACGAAAGTACATTTCTACATTTTCCCAAGATGTCAGTACATCTCAACCTCATCCAAACCCTTTCTAAAGTGGTATAATTTATGCATGGTGAGATGTTTGTTCCCTCCCAGATTCCCCTCCCTATCAGTGCTTTGTCTTTCTTTGGGCATACTGAATGTGTTATGGCCTTCTTTGTAAAGTGGGTCATAACATCCTTGGGATATAGGTTAAACAAGTTGGGGCTGGCAGAATAGCTCATCTGGATAATGAGCTTGCTTTATCATGTGCATGATCCAGGTTCTAGCTGTACCAGAAGCTTTGGGGTTGTGATGTTCCACTCCCACCCCCTTTTTCTCCTACCAGGTTTATGACTGGGGCTCAGTGTCTGTATGACAAATCCACTGCTCATGGCAGCTATTTTCCCCTCCTTCCCTCCCTCCCTTCTTCCCTCCTTTCCTTCCTTCTTCTTCTCCTCTTTCTTCTTCATCTTTCTATTTTATTTGAGAAAAAATAAGAGAAGTAGAAAAAGATGGAGAGACCAAGAGATACGTACAGCCGTGCTTCACCACTCCTTAAGCATCTCCCCTGCAGGTGGGAAGCAGTGGTTCGTGGTAACATGAGAACTCAGCCAGTTATGCCACTGCCAGTCCCTTTTTTTTCTTTCTTTTCACCCTTACTACCTAAAAGAGTCAACTTAAAGCTATGCAGCTCCAGTATGGAAAAAAATAAGCTAAATTATATATATATTGTGAAGGTGAAGGAAAGGATCTAATGAAACACCGATAAGAATTTGAGAAATTGGGGACTAGGCAGTGGTGCACTTGGTAAAGCACACATTGCAATGCTAGGTTCAAGCCCTTGGTCCCTGCCTGCAGAGAAAAATTTTGTCAACAGTGAAGCAGTGGCAAGTGTCTCTCTCTCCATCTCTTTTTCTACTTCCCCCCCTTGAGTTCTCTCTCTCTACCAGATAAATTCATTAATTAAATATTAAAAGAAAAGAATTTGTGAAACATGGTCTGGGAGATAGCATAATGGTTATACAAAAACTTTTCTGGTTTATGGCTCTAAAGCCCCAGGCTTAATCTTAAGCAACACAGTAAGTCAGAGCTGAGCAGTGCTCTGGTTAAAAATGAAGAAGAAGGAGGAGGAGAAGGAGAAGGAGGAGGAGGAGGAGGAAGAGGAGGAGGCGGAGGAGGAGGAGAAGAAAGAAATTAAGAAACTCCTTAATTTGAAGATATATTTGTTTTATAGTCTTTAGAGTTTCTGTTAAAAAATGAATATGTGGGAGTGGGGCAGTAGCACAGCAGGTTAAGTGCAGGTGGTGCAAAGCGCAAGGACTGGCATAGGATCCAGGTTCAAGCTTCCTGCTCCCCACCTGCAGGGGCATCGCTTCACAGGTAGTGAAGCAGGTCTGTAGGTGTCTATCTTTCTCTCCCCCTATCTGTCTTGTCCTCCTCTCTCCATTTCTCCCTGTCCTATCCAACAATGATGATATCAATAACAACAACAATAATAACTACAACAGCAAGGGCAACAAAAGGGAAAATAAATACATAAAATGTAAAAAAAATAAAAAATGAATGGTCATTCTAATTTTAACCACAAAATTGATTTGTGTTTATCACTTCATTACATAATAACATCTAATGTAACATACAATGTTACTTGAATTCATTACTTGGAACTTTATAATTTGAAAAGTTTGCCAAAATATTATTAGTAATATTCTTGGATTGAGCACTCTATCTGTGTGAAGGACAAATTGCTAAATATTTACATATGTTCATCTCAACTATGTGTAGCCTTTCTATGGCTTTTCACCCAGAGATGATACATTCTAAAATGTTAACTTCATACTTCAAGTGCTCATCCCAGATGTTTGTACAAAATGTATAGTCACATGCAGCAAATATTAATATTAAAAAGATTCTCCCTGCATGATGCCTGTCAGGAAAATTTATTTTACTGACAAATTCAACCAATTTTTACAAATAATCTCTTCCTATGTTAAAACGAGCACATACCAAAACAATGAGATAAAACCTTACAAGGTGATATGCTCTCCTTAGTTCTACATAGTGCAATTTCTCTAGAAATCTGCATCACAATGTTCCAGAACATGCATCTCAGTGTCCTTTCTCATCTTTTTTTCCCCTATTCTTTTTTAAAATTTTTATTTATAAAAAAGAAACACTGACAAAAACCATAGGATAAGAGGGGTACAACTCCACACAATTCCCACCACCAGAACTCTGTATCCCATCCCCTCCTCTGATAGCTTTCCTATTCTTTATCCGTCTGGGAGTACGTCTACTTAGACTTAGATACTATCCTCACCTACTTCCTATTATACTTCCTTCACTCACTCCTAAGCTAACGATATCAGAGTAAGGATTGCAAAAGCTGAATAAGAGCAAGAGACTGGCATACTTTAACAATGACTCTTTACTCACTATCAGGCCACCCCATCAGCTGGGACCCTAATCAGGGAGTCCTGAGATTCCCAAACAGATATGATGGGCATAGACCTCGAATAGATGCCTCTCTCCATTGTTACTGGTCATCTCTATCAGGAACAACAAAATAGACCCCTTTGTGGGCCCCCATAGGACCTTGCCCCCAACGTGGATCAACAACAGTAGAGAATATTCCATCCTCCAAAGGGAGGCTGAACAACATACTCTATGCTACACCTGAGGAAGATGGGTCCTGAAACTGGGGCAGCTTGGAATGTTCCTACTCATGACCACAGAATGTGAGCTCAGATCCAGGGATGCAGAGGTCACATAGGCTCCTAAGCTGTATATGGGCCCCAGATCAGATCAAATCAATGGGGTTTACAGTCAACAATATTTATACCCCTTTCCCATATTTGGGAGCTACTGTCTTCCCTGATCCAGCTTTCTGGTCCTTTTCCAGCCATGACATCATCTCCCCAGACAATAACTTGGTCCTTTCTCATCTTTAATAGCTGCAACGGCTTAGCTTCATGGCAGATTTTGCTAGTGAATGTGAACTGTGCCTGCAAACAATGTGGAGCCAGAAAAAAAAAAAAAAAAAAGAGGTTGCAAACTTTGAGATGAACTATGCCTGCAAACAGGTAAAAGGCACTGATTCATGCATGATGTGCCCTAAGATTTTAGAGCCACAGCAATGGAGAGGAATCACTCCTCGGGTTCCTTCAGTGCTATCTTAAATTTCCTACAGAGATATCCTCTAAGCAAGGCATCAGTGGTCTTCTGTAATCATCCTGGGATCTCCCTACTTGTGCACCTTCTACTAGTCACTTGACTTCTAATTATTCAGAATGTTGATCTTTGCTTGAATATATCATGCTGTTATTGGCATCTATCCTTGTCATACTGTTTCTTTTTCTGTCTTGCTCTCATCCCCTAGTGAACTCCTATCCACTTTTAAAGTCCTGACTGAAAGGACAGTTGTCACCTGCCTTTGTCCTGAGTAGGCACAAGTCCTGGAAATTTTTCCTGCCTATATCACATTGCAATCTAATCATTTGTAAACGGGATTTTATGGCCAGACAGACTATACACAACACGGACGACCACTGTGTTATTTTTCATTCATTACCAGTTCCTGGAACATAATAGGATTTTAAGTGATTTTTTTAATGAAAGAACACAAGCCTACATAAATTCTAAGAACTATATTAAGGGACTGTTAGATTGAGCTACAGAAATGAAGAATAGCCCTTTATCCTCAAGGAGGTTATAATCCTAGGGAGGAATATAGAGCATATCTATTAACTGTACCTCTAGTATAAAACATATCTCTGAGAAATTATTTTATATACACATGTGTTATAAAACCTCCATTGAAAGAACAATGAAGAATCAAACATTTATGGAATGAAAAGAAAAGGAGAGAATTAACTATGGATGGTGATAATTTGAGAGCTAGAAAAAATTTTGTGGAGGTGATGGTATTTAAGCAGGAGCTCATCATTATTATTTTTAAATTTTCTTTTCTTAAAAATCCATTTATATATTTGTGTGAGATAGATAAGAGGAGAAAGAGGAGGAGGTGAAAAAGCATCAGTCTGGCATGTGGCAATGCTAAGAATTAAACTCAAAACTTCATGCTTGGGAGTGTAATATTTTATACACAGAGAGAGGAGAGATACCACAGCACCACTCCACTACTCACAAAGCTTCTCCACTGTGTGGCACTCCCATGTGGTGGCCAGGGGGCAAAACCTGGGGCCTCTCATATTAGGTGCCACATACATAACACTGGTTGACCCATCTCAGACTACCTTACATTTTCCTCAATAATGGTATTGTAGAGACATTTTACAAATGGTGTAGAATCAAAAAGTCCTAGTGAACAGAAAACAGGAACAAAAGAAGCAAGAATTCATATTTGTCAAATGATTTTGGTTTCTAAATGCTACTTTCCTCTAGAAGTAATCATAACTCCTTTAAGAAACCTGTGGTATCTGTTCTGCACCAGTGCTTGTTCTAAACCTAAACCTAACCTAAGAGCATTTAAAAATTCATGGAGTGGGGCCAGATGGTATTGCTCCCAATTCAGCACACAAGTTATTATGCTCAAGGAACTGGGTTCAAGCCCCCAACCCCCACCTGCTTGGGGGAAGCTTCATTAGCAGTGGAGCAGTACTACAAATGTGTCTCTCCCTCCTCTCTCAATTTTTCTTTGTTTTATCAAACCAAATTTAACTAAATAAATAAATATATTTTTAAATTTTTTAAATGATTCATGAAATAATGTCAACAGAAGCCAAATTTAAGGTGATATCACATATCAAAGTTGAGACAGTTTGAACATCAAAAGACTATATTAATCAATTCATTAGGAAAAAAGTTAAATGGATTAGATACAAAGGTATTGTAATTTTAGGTGTGATGATGATTGTGAGGCCATATAAAAATTTCTTAAAGGCCTGTGAAACAGCTTGCTTAGACTGTGCACTGTTTTGCCATGTGCAAGACCCAGGTTTGAGCTTGCCCCCCACCACTGCATTGAAGGCAGTATCGTTGCTGTGGTCTTTCTCTCTCTCCAAACAAAAATTGATTTTTTAAAAAAATTTTCAGAGGTGGGTCCTGAAATGTTTATGTGTGGATAATGTGTTCGTATGTTAGTTTTTTTAAATAGATTAGTAAATACCTGTATAGATACAATAAATATGGCCAATCATTTGAAATTGTCACTAAGGGTAGTGATTACATGGTGTTTATTTCTTTGGGTTTCAATGTATTTGAGATTTTTCATAATTAAAATGTAAATTTAAAATAGCATTGCATATAGGATATATGTTTAATTTTTATGTGTGTATACAGTGTACTTTTTATGACCCATGGATGTTTAAAACTATTAGTTCCCTGCCTTAGACTAACCATTTATTTGTCTCAACTTAATGTTTTTGGAAGTAAACAAAGTATCAGCAAACATACACATAAGTACATGAATAAATAAACAAACAAGCAAATAGATAAACGTGTTCAGCCCACACTCCCTTCCACCCCATTCCTCTAATTGATTTAGTTGGCTTCCCTTTTTTGAATCAATAAAGTGGCTTCAGCTTCTCATTCACTTTGCATAGTGCCAAAGACATTTTGCACTTATTCACATCATAAGGTCAAAGAGAGGGAAAGTGGGAGAGAGCATGCAACGAGAAGACAGATGGACTGGGGAAGAGATATGAGACAGATGGGCCTCTCAGAACAAGCAATGAATGTAGCCATAATAATAAAACTGTAAAAACAATCCAAGGAGAATTGTTAAAATGCTGAGAGAAGAGCTGACTGCCCAACTTGCTATACACATAAATAGAGGTGACCTGTATTCATCCAGACCCTCCTAAAATCAGTAATTCAGTTTCTTCCAAATGGAATCTCATTGTGGCACATTTACTCAGAGGCAGGTCAGCCAAGGGCATTCAAATATTCATTCATGTCTAGATCAACAAATGCATAACCAGTCATTCATCCAACAGGTATTTATCATGCTCCTACTATGTGTTGGGCTCTTTTCTAACAGATTAGAGAACAATCACTACCCTAACAGACAGACAATAAGCAAAAAATAAACTGTATAGGGTATGGTTGCTCTTTAAGGGAAGTTGGGTCTCATCAAGGTCATTTAAGCACATTTGAGGAAGGTGAAAGCATCAACTGTGTTAGAGACTGCAAGCAAATTCCCAGGCAGGACTAGCAAGTACAATGGCTCTGTGGAGTGAAATCCAGGGCAAGTCCCAGGGAAAGAGGTGAGGCTAGAGAAAGTGTGGGGGGAAAAAATGACCTTGAATATCCTGATGATTAATTTGGATTTCAGAGTTGTTTTTTTTTTTTTGTTCTTTTTCTTTTTTTTTTTTTGCCAGGCTTATTGCTGGGACTTGGGACTTGGAGCCTATATGACAAATCCATGACTTTCAGTGACAGTTTTTCCTTTTTTCCCCCCACTTTTATTTCATAAAGCAGAGAGAAATTAAGGGGGGAGCAGAGAGATAGAAAAGACATCTGTAGAATTGCTTGAACCTGGGTTCTTGAGCAGGTAACATGTGCCTCCACAGGATACACCACTGCTCAGCCTGTATTTCACTTTCCTATGCTTTTTTTTTTTTTTTTAACTTTAACCAGAGCACTACTCAGCTGTGCCTATCTGTGATACTGAAATCAAATGTAGGGCCTCTTGCATGCAAATCTGTGTTTGCTACTTCTGTGCTGTCTCCCAGGCCCTTAGATTTCACTTTAAGTGAAGTAGGAGCCCAGGGAGGGTTTTGACTGGAGAGACACAGTCTGGTTTTTATTTTTTTTAAGGATGGTTCTGGCAGCCGTGCTGCAAATTGAAGAGGGGTGAGCAGGGAGGTAGAAGCAGGGATACTAGTTAAGGAGCTTCTGCAGTAGTCAGGTGGATGGTGATGGTTACTTGGAAAGGTGAAAGCAGTAGAGTGTAACAGTGTAATTGGATCAGATACTTAAGGTGTGGACAATAAAAGAGAGAAAGCATTTAGTACCCTAATTCTCAGTATCAAATCACAAGATACTTATTTTTCATCTGAAGACAAATTTTATCCAACCTTTAAACTCTAGAGGGAGTTACCTTGCATATCTTTCTGCCAAATTCGAGGACTAAAATAAGTGGAAGTCTCTAAGGCTGTGAGGGCATGTATGGTTGAGTGATGACATATAATAAGGACCCAAGAGTCCAGAAAATTCCAGGACTCAGCTCAATTGTATGCCAATAGAAACTTTGTTTAAAATCTTTCAGAAACAGTGGACTTGCTGGGGTGTCAATAAAATGTTAATTGATGTTATTTTAACAGAATTAGCTCCGTTATCCAGGTAGTTACCTGAAAACTGCTAAATGACCTTCCTTTTGGCAGCAAAGACATCAAGTGTAATTGTAATTCTGATGGCATTTTTGGAGTTAGGGACTGGAGGTAGAACTTAGGGAACTGAGAGGACAGTGTGATTTTTTTTTTTTTAGATGAGAGAGAAAGAGAGCGAGAGTGAGAGCGAGAGCAAGAGAGAGAGAGAGAGAGAGACTATAGCACCAAAGCTTCCTTCAATGCGCTGGGAGCCAGGTTCAAACCTGGGTCATGCATATAGCAAAGCAGCCTACTATCCTAGTGAGCTGGCCCTGAATGGTGTGCATCTTATATAAGCTGTGTGGGTGATCTTGAAATCATCCTGTAGCCACAAGGCGAACAATTAGAAACTGATGTTGCAGATGAAATTTTTTTGTTTGACAGAATGTTTGAGGTATAAATATGACATGTAGTAAGCTGTATATGAAGTATACATTCTGAAAATCTTTCACATAAAATTTGCCAAACCTGTCAGGACAATGAAATTATTCGTTACACTCAAAATTTCCTATTGGTGCTTCTTTTTTGTTGTTGTTGTCCTCCATTTTTAATTTGTGATTAATAGTGGGTTACCAGTTTGCAAGATTACCAGTTCTGTATCCCCAACATAGTCTCATAAAGCCTTAGGAACAGTTTGCTTCTTGTATTTCTTTTTCTTTCTTTCCTCCTTCCTTTTTTTTTGGCGAGTTCAAGTTCTCTAAATTCTACATTTGAGGAATCTAGTTGTCTTTCATCTCTTTACTTATTCCACTAAGCATCACCACCTCCAGTTCCATCCATTTCATCCCAAAGGACACAATATCATCTTTCTTTTTTATTGCAGAGTAGTAGTCCATAGAATATATATATCCCATAACTTCTTTATCCAGTCACCTATTGATGGGCATTTAGGCTAATTTCACTATTTGGCTACTATGAATAATGCAGCCCTGGTCCTTACCTGCAGGAGAAAAGATTCACAAATAGTGAAACATATGACACCTCTCTCTCTCTTTCTCTTTCTCTCTCTCTCTCTCTACCTTTCTCTCTCTCATTCTCTCTCCTTTTCCACCCCTTTCCCTCTCAATTAATTTCTCTCTGTCCTATAAAATAAAGCTAAAAATATTCAGAAAATATTTTTTAAAATTTTTTATTTAAGAAAGGATTAATGAACAAAAACATAAGATAGGAGGGGTACAACTCCACACAATTCCCACCACCCAATCTCCATAACCCACCCCGTCCCATGATAGCTTTCCCATTCTCTAGCCCTCTGAGAGCATGGACCCAGGGTCACTGAAGGTTGCAGAAGGTAGAAGGTCTGGCTTCTGTAATTGCTTCCCCGCTGAACATGGGCGTTGACTGGTCGGTCCATACTCCCAGTCTGCCTCTCTCTTTCCCTAGTAAGGTGTGTCTCTGGGGAAGCAGAGCTCCAGGACACATTGGTGGGGTCTTCAATCCAGGGAAGCCTGGCCAGCATCCTGGTGGCATCTGGAACCTGGTGATTGAAAAGAGAGTTAACATATTTTTTTTAAAAAGGTACAGAAGACAGGGTCTTGCTTTTTTGCCAAGGGCCAAGCTGTGCATTCTGATGGAAAACCAAAAAAGATCCACTCTTTCTAGGCATCCAAAACATTCTCTTTCTTGTGTAGATCAGAAACTCAATGTGTTATGTCTACAAGTGAGCATAATTGAATAGTGTTGAAGTTCTTTTGTCCATTAAAAGAAATGATGTGGAAATAGGGAGTTGTAGTTTTGGAGACAGTTTTCAGCTCATTCTGTGGTGAACAGAGAAAGAAAACAACAATCTCAGGAGATTATTTCTATGCACTGCAAAGCAGAGTGAGAAATAAAAATATGAAAGCTGCTGGCCTTCATTAGAAAGATAAGGTTAAAGGGCTGCTAATTGGTATTTCCTTCCAGGCTTTATACAAACTTTAAATTTAAAATGATACCACTGCTTGCTGATATTGGTGAGGGCTTCTGCTTTATGTGGAGTGACTTAATTGTGTTCCAGCTTTATTTGTTAGGGCTACTGAGATGTATTTACATATAATCTATAGTCTCTCTTAAAAGAAAAAAATATAAAAGTACAAGGCTTCTGGGGCACAATTCATGGTCTCTGTCTATCATTGTGCTTTGCTTCTGCTAATTAGCTTTCTAATTATTATTTATGCTGAAGTGTTACTTTAAATCCATTCTGAGAGACTGTTTGGAGATGACATATTACTCCGGAAAGAAGAAGGATTTGGTCCTCTACCTTCGCTCTGAGAGGTACTCTGTTCAGAAAACCATGATTGGGACTGGCAGGTGACTCGACCAGTAGAGGGAACACATTACTCTACAAGAGGACCCATGTTTAAGCTCCTGGATACTACATGGGAGCCCCTGCAGGCAGGTACTTCATAATCTATGCTGTGGTTTCTCTGTCTCTCTTCCTCTTTATTTCTACCTTTTTCTCTCTAGAGGAAAGTGAAGAAAAAAAAATGATTTCCAGGAGTGGTAGAGCTGAGCAGGCACTAAGCCTCAGAGATAACTCTGGGAGCAGAGAATGAGAGGGAGAGAGAGAGAGAGAAAGAGAGAGAGAGAAAGAGAGAGAGAAAGAGGCTCCACTATTTCTGGACATTCCTGCCCCACACCAAACTTGGCGTTAATTGGAAACAAACTTGGAAAGAGTTCCCAGGTCACCTGCACAACTTATTCATCAACCAGAAAATGTGACCATACAACTATATTCTCAGAAACCATTTATCTTACTTAGGTTTCTATTCCATTTCAGTCTGCTCTATTTCCACTTACCCTTTCACTTATTTTTTTTTCTACCTCTGTAATGTTTTTTTCCCCATTAAGAGTTGATTTATTTTTCTTCATTGGTATTTTGGCCAAAGATCCTTGGAGTCCTACCTTATTAGTCTTGACTCAGCCTTCTGGCTGCTCCTATTTCACTATGGCTTATATACCCTGCTCTATCCATTTCATTTCAGCTCCTTTCCAGTCAGACACTGGAATTAACCAGCGGGAGAAGTTCCTTCTCTGAGTGTATTGGGAACCCATAATACACAAGGGACATGCCAATTCCTTGACCCTGCCAAAGGCAAAGGTGCACTGAGAACAGATCTGACCTCAGACACTACCCTCTCCTTTTAGAGTCATCTTCTTTAACTCCCTCTCCTCCCCCAAGATGGAAAGAACCTGGGTCTCTGGGTCATTTATCAAGAAAAGCTGCCCCTTCAGCCACTGCTGGTTATGCTGCTACAAAAGAAACAAATTTTTGCCCTAAGTAATTTGCCCAAACAATATTTTAGGTTCTTTTTGTTATTTGGCTTAATGTTTACTCTAATATATAAACTTGGGGGGGGGGGAGTGGTGTCTGAATCATTTCCTTATCATTTCCTTTCGGAATAGAGTTTGATGACTCTGGATCTAACTATTTGACACTGGAAAAGTGCTGACTCCTCTCTCCTCTTGAGGATGAAGATGGCATCATTTGTAAAGGGGACCCTTTCTATCTTTAAGATTGTAGGTGGTATTTTTTTAATGTTCAGCAGAATCTTCTAAAGGATTTTTTTAACATACCCTGAGTTTTCTTTTTTTTTTAAGATTTTATTTATTTATTAATTAATAAGAAAGATAGGAGGAGAGAGAGAAAGAGCCAGACATCACTCTGATACATGTGCTGCTGGGGATTGAACTCAGGACCTCATGCTTGAGAGTCTAGTTCCTTAGCCACTGTACCACCACCCAGATCACAGCCCTGAGTTTTCTATTCAGAATAAACTGGAGAGTGCCCAGGAATTTGCCTTCCTCATATGCTTCCAAGTAGTTCCTATGCTTCTGATTTGGGGGCACTCAGAGATTTCATGAGTATTCATCAGCCTTTCCTTTAGTAAGATGCTGAAATGATCTCTAGCAAACACTGGCTTAAAATGCATTCAGTGGAGAAGATACTATAGAGACTCTAACCCCTTCCTCCCATGAGCTCTCCTGTAGTGATCAGCTTTTGCACATACAATTAGCTTCCCACCCAAGCCCCTGATACTCTCTGCTTGCCTGCCTGAGAGCTCAGGCCATTTAGCTCAGTCTTCCTGGGAAGTACCCTAGAAGTGCTGTGGAGTCAATCCCTCCCTGTACATGGGATTCTTTGATAAAGAAGGAATGCTACTGCTGAATATATCCCTATGTTATCCCAGTGCTTAATGGGACAGTCCCAAACCTTCACTATCCACAGAATGCTAGATGCTTTTTTTTTACTACCTTTTCTTTTTTCCTTGCTTCATTTCTATCATTCCCTCACTTCTGCTTCACAGAACCATCTCCAAACAAACCATTGTCACCTAAGTCCTCCAACCAGATAATGTTGTGGAGGCCAACTGTAGTCACCCTCTATTCAGGTATCTTGTGCATCCTTATGAATTGGTGCCACTCCTAGTGGAATAGAGAAGTGTTTCATGGTGGAACTGGCCATCACTGGAGGTGGGTGTTTTGTTTTATGAAAATATGTAGGCCTGTTTTAGTAGAAACAAATAAGAGACCTTAAGATAAATGAAGAGTAGTATGAAGTGATTCTTAAAAGCACAACTTCTGCAACCATACTGGTTGTTTCAGCTCCATAACCGACTGCCTTATTGTTGGAGATGTTGGTTTAATTATTGTCTTTGTGCTTAATGTTCTTGTCTATAAAATCAAGATATCAAAATTTCTACAACATAGGGCTCAGTGAATGATTAAATGAGTCAATATATTAAAAGTTCTTAGGGCATTAACATGTTAAGCTTGACAAGTAGGGCTTTTGTCATACTTCTAGGGCAAGAACTTTAGAATAACGGAGGAGGGAAATTTTAATCCTTTCCAGCCCTGATGTACCTTCTCTTCATATCAGGAACAGAACAACCATCTCTCTGCCACTTGCTAGAGCAGACAGCTGGCAAAGAGCTATGTGTTCTCTGATTGTTTAGTTTCTGAAAAGTGAAATGACTCTCTCTTGTCCTTCTGTTAGCCTGTTTTCCTTGTTGGTTTTAGTAAATTGCCAGTTGAAAAAAAAATTTTAAAGGATGGATAGAATAAAGGATAGTCTTTAGTTTTGGAAGATTTGGAATATCCTTTCTGCACTCCACAATCCATGATAAGAAAGAGCAAAAGTGTCATCTTTCTTTCATAGTACTTTTAACAGAAACAATATATCCTCTCTGAGAAAGAAAATGTGATATAGATATGAGGATCACCTACAATAATTATACTTCCTTCTTTTTAAATGCTTCATAGTATGGCATTCCTAATGTGTGTATGAAAGATTGACAGATAGATAAAGAGATAAGATAAAATTGCAAAATGTATGTTACTTCATAACACTTTAATATAGTGTGAACAGCATTCTGTGTCTTGAAATAGTCTTCCATGACATTCTATGATTTTCTCTAATTTTACTCTCAGAAGATTACTTATCTTGCAATCAAAAGAGTATCTCAGTATTTAATTTCTCCACAGAAAGGAGTGATAAATAAAAGATAATAATAATAAAGAGTCTATAGGGAAAATGTCCATACAAAGCTTAAAGAGATTAGCTGAAAACATCCCACAGGGAAATAATTTTTCCACTAAAAATATATATATTTTTAGTAGAACTAAGATCACTAAGCCTTTCCCTAAAGTTTTTTTTTTTTTAAAGACAGCTTTCAAATATTTTCTCATCCTGTTGTCCATATCCTCCACAAAAGGACAAAAGGATGAGAGATCCTTAACCAGAGATGGGCTAAGACAGACCTTTTACCTACATTAGTAAGGAGTATTACCAAACAGTATGAACTGAATCATAAGCTATGAAATAATTCTGATTTCAGTTGTGAATTTCAGCTTCAAGAAGGGGGTAAAGGAGAGACTGAGCCAATGATTTATTCTCTAGCTTAAAGTCCATGAATGTGAGCTGATTACATTCTTTTGTGGACCTAAAGAGAGGAAGGGTTATTTTTGTCTCTTTCAGGTACATGCTGAAGCAAAGACAAGAAAGTTACAGATTCTTCCTTCACTTTCCAGTGACAGGGACACACTGTTCCACTACCCTCATAAGAGAAGGATACTATCTACGTTCTTCTTTCATGTACTGTGGAAAATCAAATAGCTACACATCACCAGCCTCTGAGCAGCATAATACAACATTGATGTCTAACCTTCATAAGTAGTTTCTAAGTTAAAAAAAAAAAAGTGCCAACATATTATACAAAGGTTTTAATGGGAAAAGAATTAGGTCTAAAATAGATTAAGAAATTTTAAGTTTATCTTTGAGTAGTGGCTGCCTGTAAACTAATTCAAAAATTATTTAACCTTAAGTAGTCCTTTGAAGAACTTGGAAAGAATGGGAGATCCCATTTGTGTAAAATTCTTTCATATCATTCCAGTTGGAAAATGAACAAAAATGCATGCCAAGGAAGGTCAAGGTGATTTGGAGAGAATGATGTCTGTTCCCTGCCCCCAATATCCAACCAACCACACAGCTGTGGAATTTAAAGTGGAATGAAGACAGGCAAAGAGATTTGGGATAATGTGGTGGGAGAAAGGAGATCACACTGAGAACTTTTGAAACAGAGAATTTGATTTGCATGTGGAAACAATTGGAGATGCCTCTAATATCTTTTTTAAAAAATGATTATATAACCCAAATGGTAGGAAATATGGGAAATCTTGTTTTAACATGCTCTGTATAGGACATAAAAGTAGAATATGTGCAGAGAGATTGAAGGAACTTGACATGCTTGTTGATATATAGAAAAAACGTCTGTGGGCAGAAGAAAAAGGGAAAAAGTACCTTGGTTAGAAACTTAATAAGACTCAGCACTTGCTAAAGATCCAAATATGTGAAGTAAGTGACAGAAGGGTCAAAAAGCCTCTTTGGATTGGTCCTGAAAGGAGAACTATATATTTTTAGAATTAAGAGACGAGAAAAGGCATTCGAATTATTCCAAGCAAGATGACAGGAATTTATTTTAAAAAAGAAAAGACACAGCTTTCAGCAAAGTGGGGAACTCAAGTCCAAGTCATTGCTGTAGTAGAATCTGAACCCACCCCTAAACTGATTGATAAAAATCCATACAGTTTTACACTGGGGAAAGCAAACCTTGATGTAATTCTCTATATTAATTTTCTTCTTGCATGAAAAAAGTTAGAGTGGAAAGAATTGAGTTCCTTGATTGTTAATGATAATTTAACTCAACCATTAGGCAATATCTACTCTGGGAACATAAGAATCAGTTTGAAATTGCGTCAGTCCACACATGTTTTGCCCAAGACAATATTGAGTAAAATGGAATGAAACTACCTTAGACCAGAGAATAAGCATTAGTAAAAGCAAATATCTTTGATTATAAAAATATTTGAATTTTTCCTTTCTCAATCTTGGCCTCAGAGAAACAAGTTTGTGAAACCCATTCTATGGTGACATCTTAATAGTAAAGTAAACCTTAAAAGGTAAACGAAAGCTTTTCTTAGGCACAAAAAAAAGTTTGAAAACAGACACATTAATAGTACCTAAAGTTGAAAAGTAGACAATTTTTTTTTTATTTAAGAAAGGATTAATTAACAAAACCATAGGGTAGGAGGGGTACAATTCCACACAATTCCCACTACCCAGTCTCCATATCCCACCGCCTCCCCTGATAGCTTTCCCATTCTCCATCCCTCTGGGAGCATGGACCCAGGGTCATTGTGGGTTGTAGAAGGTAGAAGGTCTGGCTTCTGTAATTGCTTCCCCACTGAACATGGGTGTTGACTGGTCGGTCCATACTCCCAGTCTGCCTCTCTCTTTCCCTAGTAGGGTGGGTCTCTGGGGAAGCTGAGCTCCAGGACACATTGGTGGGGTCTTCTGTCTAGGGAAGCCTGGCCGGCATCCTGATGACATCTGGAACCTTGTGACTGAAAAGAGAGTTAACATACGAAGCCAAACAAATTGTTGAGCAATCATGGACCCAAAGATTGGAATAGTGGAGAGGAAGTGTTAGGGAGGTACTCACTGCAAACTCTAGTGTACTTCTGCTTTCAGGTATATATTTTGCAGTAGTTTACGGATACGTGTGAACATAAGCTCTCTCTCACAGAAACTGGTGTATATTTAGGTTTTGGGATTTGTTAGAAAGTGAACCACCTGAGATGGAATTGGAGTATACTATGAAAGGAAAGGTCTCACCTGAATAATGAAGCTGAAGGGTTGTCATTCCACACGTGAAGTCTCTGGACACAGTCTGAAGTGAAGCATGTTGAGGTGGCAATTATTGTGTTGTTTAGGTTGTGATCAGCAGATGCAATATTATTTGATATGGATTGGGAGAGGCATACGGGAAAGTGGGCCCTATCCAAGGGTTCCAGGACTGGGGGAAGTAGAGGCTCTATAGTGGAGATGTGAGGTTCCTGCTGTCTTGGGGTTCAAAAAGACAATCGATAGTGAATGTTATCATCACATTATTTGGTAATTGGGTTAACTTTGAAAAGTCCTTTTGTTAGGGTTTGTTGTACAGTACCCAGTATCTTGTATATAACTGTGCTATTGGTTGCTTCTGATCTACTTAGTCTAGGCTTTTGAGAGAGTCTGCATATCAATTACACAGCCTATATATTGAAAAGATTCAGTTTGTGTTTTTAAAAACTTTGAGACATACAATTAATTTTCCCCTCTCCTATTAATTAACTAGTGATTTATATGGCTACATTTTACTAGGAGTGTACATAAACACCATTCCCACCACCAAAAGACTGTGACCCATCCCTCCCACCCACTCTCACCCCCCACTGTCCCAGGAAGCTGCATGTCTACCCCTCACCACAGGGTTTTTACTTTGGTGCCCTACTTATAATTTGGTCAGTTCCTGCTTTTAGTTTCCCTTTCAGATCTACTTACTCAACTTCTGTTGATGAGAGGGATCATCCAATACTCATCTTTATCTTTCTGACTTAGCTCACTTAACAGAATTTCTTCTAGCTCTGTCCAAGATGGGTCAGAGAAGGTGGGTTCATAGTTCTTGATAGCTGCATAGTATTCCATTGTGTATATATATATATATATATATATACCACAGCTTTCTCAGCCACTCATCTGTTGTTGGGCACCTGGGTTGCTTCCAGGTTTTAGCTATTATGAATTGTGCTGCTATGAACATAGGAGTACACACCTCTTTTTTGGTTGGGTGTTATAGAGTCCTTGGGGTATGACCCCAGGAGAGGAATTACTGGATCATATGGAAGGTCATATGGATCATATGGAACGAAAGCTTTGCTTAGGCAAAAAAAAAAAAGTTTGAAAACAGACACATTAATAGTACCTAAAGTTGAAAAGTAGACAATTTTTGTCTTTCCTGTTACTCAATTCATGTATAAACAATGGTATGCCAATCATTCAATCCTGTTTTCAGCCCTGAAACATAATCCCTTCAGATATTTTTCCTCCTGAGTGGTAACTGACAAGATATAAATGAAAACTCTAGTCAAATCTTTCTATCACTACAGGGTTGACTCATACTTGTATTAGTAGAATTTGAAACTGGTAACAGCACCAGACCTTTGGCTTTCTTAGCATTGGATACTACACAGGGAAACTAGACTCAACTACCTTTCATGGCCACAAGGTCATGTCACCATGTTACCACCACTACGATCACAACTAATCTTCATGAATGGACCATGATCTCAATAACATTGGTTATTTGTTTCAACCAACTATTAGAAAACCAACATTATATTTACTTACTCTTTTGAATTGACCACTCAGTTGAGATATAGATCACTTAAGATGTTTGAACAAATAATTATAAAGGGAATTTTACAACTGAATTTATTTGACAGGTGGTTTGACTGGATTATTTTAAATGGGTCATATGGCATAATAACTTTTTCAAAAAGAAACTCACTTATGCAGAGAGGAACTAACTCATCATCATCAATGTCATTGGATTCTTAATTTACCTGTTATAAGGCTGGATTTCTCTCTTTTTTAATGAAGGAATCTTTCAGGCACAAAGAATGTAAAGAGGAACATGATTAGGTATTGAAGGGAGTGGTGTTTTTGAGGTATCCAGAGCAATAAGAAAGAAGAAGTGTCTGGGAAATCACAGTTAAAAATGAAGCATTGTTTTCTCTGATGTGAATGTTCTCCCTCTTCCCTTCTCTGTCCAGCTAAAGTCCACTACTTGCCTATCATACAGCAAACATATTACTTTTGCAGGAAATTCCTTCTGATCCTTTATATTCAAATTACATGCTACTCTCAGAGCACCTTAATCTTTTTCTACCAGGTCATATTTATTTAGGACCACTGTCTTTATTTCACTACTCAACTGAATTGTTCCCTCTATCATTTGTCCTATAAGACAATACTATAAATCTAAAGGCAATAAATATGGTGCTAGATGTCAGGGTTCCATGAACAAGAATGACACAGAATAAATCCACACTCATGAAGATTATAATTCTAGTGATAAAGACACAATAAAATAAAAAATAAGATAACCAGAGGCTGAAATGGCTTATTATTGATTACAGAATCAGGTAAAAGTGCCCTAAGGAGAGGTAGATACAGGCTGGGGACATGGATCAACCTATCAATGCCCATGTAAAGTAGAGAAGCAATTACAGAAGCCGGATCTGTGATTTTGTGTGCCCCATAGAGATCTTTGGTCCATACTCCCAGAGAGATAAAGAACTGGGAAACTTCCAATGGAGGGGATGGGATATGGCACACTGGAGTTGGGAATTATATGAACTATATCACTTTTATTCTCCAGTCTTGTTGATCATTATTAAATCACTAATAATTTTTAAAAGGTTGAAAAATAAGAAAGCACAAACCAGAACTTGGACTGACTTTGGTGTATTTCACCAAAGTAAAACATTGGGGGGGGGAGAGTGTTCAGGCCCTGGAACAGATGGCAAAGGAGGACCTAGAGGGGGTTGAATTGTTATATGGAAAACTATGTACAAACTACTGTATTTTGCTGTTGACCATAAACCATTAATCCCCCCAATAAAGAAAATAAATAAAAACAAGTTAAAAAAAAACTCCCTGACATGACAAAGCCAAGAGACTGTTTCCATCATTTTTTCCATAAATATAAAAATAAATTACCATGAATTTGGAAAATGGGCAGCACAGATGATTCCTAAGATGTTGACTTCAAAAAATGTCTGAGGAGGAGACCAGTAAGGTAGGAGAGGCTGGTATAGTGGATATTAGGGTGTTCCTTTCAAATCCCCAATGGAATTTGGACCCTTATTCTCTAGCTACAGGAAACGTTGGCTTTACAAAATTACAGTTACATGGTTCTCTGGGTAACATCCCTCTAGGTCGCATCCCTTATCAGGCACATCTCCTAGGCAATAACTGGTTAGTGCAGGAACACAATGGCCTAGCCCCCTTATTTTGGCTTGGGACAAGGCTTCAGCTTCCACTCAGCTTTAAAGTTTGCTCGTGGTACCAGTGGTGATCTGCTGCAACTCCAACACAATTCAACTTCCTACTTCTGCAATTCCCTCTCAACTATTGTTCTTAAGAACAGAAGCAATTACTGAAGCCAGACCTTCAACCTTCTGCATCCCACAATGACTTTGTGTCCATACTCCCAGAAGGATAAAGAATACGGAAGCTATCAGGGGAGGGGATGGAATACAGAGTTCTGGTGGTGGGAATTATGTGAAGTTGTACCCCTCTTATCCTATGGTTTAGTCAATGTTTCCTTTTTTTTATAAAAAAAAAATGAATTAAAAAAAGAACACTCTCTGATAAACACTTCTGTATGCAGACCTTTATCTCAGAGTTGAATTCTCTAGAAATGTAGAATAAAGCAGCTAGAAATTACATGTATTTTAGAAATGGCAAGTTGGAGATATCTCTGAAACATTCAAATTAGTATTTGTGTATATGATTCAGATCTCTGAAGACAGGTATAGCAAGAGATATAAATTTGAGGTGAATAATGTTAGAGATAGTTGAAACATAAAAACTTACGAGAATAGCTAGAATAGCTGCACTATCCACTTACAGCAGTTACATGTGACTATAAAGCCCTTTGAATATCATCAGTCTAACTGGGAAAGTGAGCCTCTAATTTTAAGTTATTTAAAGACTGAAAAAAATACTCTGGGGAATGAGGGATGGGAGGGAATTCAGGGTGGGGGGAAGTTGAGTGTCCTGATGCATGATTGTGAAAAAGGACCTAAGTTAAGTTAGAAGTGAGAATAGTTTGCGGACACCTATGATAGTGAGGTGAGAAGTTGTATCCATGTGGCAACAACTGTACTGGAATCCATTGCCCCTCCAGTGAAATGGTTAAAAAAAATTTTTTTCAAGTAGAGACACAGAGAAAGAGAGAGGGGGAAAAAAGAAATATTAGAAACAACTTGGGCTATGATCGTAATTTTTACACTATAAATGTTAAGAAATATAAATAAGTTAGGGTTGGGAGCAAGAGAAAAAGAAATCTGGGGTTGCAGAGCGCTGCTGGGCGGCCGGCAGAGGACCTGGAGGGAGCACTATAGCTCGGGGGCTTTCTCTTGGGAGTCTCCAGGGACCACGGCGACCCTGCGGGCAGATTCAAAGACTTCTTAAGTATAGCTCTCATTGGATCAAAGGACTTGGAGCTAGTTTTCATTTTCGAGAAATCCTTTAAAAAAGTCTGGAGGGGGGGGTTTCCCGGAAGATGGCGGACTGAGAAGCTGCTAGCCACTGAGCTCCGAACACATCTCCTAGAACAGTAGGATTTTATGTCTTTAGCAGGCCAGCCAATAAGGGGTCATAGAGGTGACAAGGAGGTGACTATAACTTAATTTGGGTTACGAATTAGAGTAGGGAAAAAAATTATTTTTTCTTCCTTTTTATTTTCAAGCATACCCCCCCCCCATAAGCAGTCCCTGGGGACCAGCTCCTAGCAGGATACCCCACACCACCAAACAGGGTGCTTTTTTGAATTCACTGATACACATTTGGGAAGTTCCTTGCACTGCTCTTTAATTGCAATTCTTTTTCTTATCTTCTCCCTTTTCTCTCTCTTGTCTCTCTCTCTCTCTCTCTTTTTTTAAATCTTGTCATACACTTCTTCCTTCTTTTTTGCCTTTCTGAATTTGTGAATTACTTTGGGGAAGAAATCTGACTCAGAGTGGACTCTTTATGTGTGTATCTCTGCTCTAGTTCCCTTTCCCCTCTTGTTACCCCTAGAATATACAGTGGATAGTAGATTTGCATAACTGTCTATTCTTGCTATCCTCTCTTTCTTTTCTCTTTCTTCACTGGGATTTGGTTACTATTTTTTCACGGACTGGAGAAATTGTTTGGCTAACTGGTAACGATTAAACTACTTCAATACTTGCTTCAGTTACTACTGTAATTCCAGAGGTTGGTGAGTGCAATTGTCATAAAGGTATTTAGTACAGTGTTACTTGTACTCAAGACACAACAACTAAGGAACAACAGAGCATAAAAAAAAAAAGAAACACATAAATAAAAAAAATGGGTAGATCAAAAACAAATAAAACTGCTACTCCAATGAATGAAGACAAGAGCCCAGAAGAAACTACAAATCAGCCAGAAGTAACCATAGATAAGAAAAGTATGCAAGCAATAATAAACTTATTAATCACAGAAATGAAAACAACATTGGAGGAAAGGAATGGCAGTATTAGGGAAACAACAGTTGAGACCCCCAAGGAAAATACTGATTATCTTGAGGCAATTAGAGAACTGAAAGCTGAAATAGCTGTAATGAAGAAAGAAGCTGAGGCAAGTGAAAGCAGACTAACAGAAGCAGAAAACAGAATTAGTCAGACAGAGGATGAGTTAGAGAAAACAAAGAAAGAGGTGAAAGAGCTTAAAAAGAGATTGAGAGACACTGAAAACAACAACAGAGACATATGGGATGATCTCAAAAGAAGTAACATTCGTATAATTGGCCTGCCAGAGGAAGAAAGAGAGGAAGGGGAAGCAAACATTCTAGAGGAAATAATACAAGAAAACTTCCCAGACCTGAATAACAGAAAGGATATCAAGGTTAAAGAGGCCCAGAGAGTACCAAACAGAATCAACCCAGACCTGAAGACACCAAGACACATCATAGTCACAATGAGAAGAAGTAAGGATAAAGAAAGGATCCTAAAGGCTGCAAGAGAGAAACAAAAAGTCACATACAAGGGAAAACCCATAAGATTATCTGCAGACTTCTCCACTCAAACTCTAAAAGCCAGAAGGGAGTGGCAAGTAATCTATCGAGCCCTGAATGAAAAAGGGTTTCAACCAAAGATAATATATCCTGCTAGACTTTCATTCAAACTAGATGGAGGGATCAAAACCTTCTTAGATAAACAACAGTTAAAGGAGGCAACCATCACCAAGCAGGCCCTGAAAGAGGTTCTAAAAAACCTCTTATAAACAAGAACATCACTATAATACCTGCAATATATCAGAGCAAACAATTTTTTTTAGAACAATGGCACTACAATACATTAAATCCATAATATCAATAAATGTCAATGGCTTAAATTCACCCATCAAAAGGCACAGGGTGGGGGGATGGATCAGAAAACATAACCCAACCATATGCTGCTTGCAAGAATCCCATCTGTCACAACAAGATAAACACAGACTTAAAGTGAAAGGATGGAAAACTATCATACAGGCTAACGGACCACAAAAAAGGGCAGGAACAGCCATTCTCATCTCAGGAACAATAGATTTTAAATTAAATAAAGTAATAAAAGATAGGCAAGGACATTACATACTGATTAGAGGATCAATCAGCCAAGAAGACTTAACAATTATTAACATCTATGCACCCAACGAGGGACCATCTAAATACATTAAGCATCTACTGAAAGAATTTTAAAAATACATCAATAGTAATACAATAATAGTGGGAGACTTCAATACCCCACTCTCACACTTAGACAGATCAACAAAGCAGAGAACCAATAAAGATACAAGAGAATTGAATGAAGAGATGGACAGACTAGACCTC
This sequence comes from Erinaceus europaeus, assembly GCF_950295315.1. Taxonomy (NCBI): domain Eukaryota; kingdom Metazoa; phylum Chordata; class Mammalia; order Eulipotyphla; family Erinaceidae; genus Erinaceus; species Erinaceus europaeus. The sequence goes on along the minus strand of NC_080171.1, from coordinate 76,451,455 downwards.
TTGGACATTTTCAGACTCCTCCACCCCAAAGAACTGTAATACACCTTCTTTTCAAATCCACATAACACATACTCAAGGATAGACCACATGTTAGGCCACAAATACAGCATCAGTAAATTCAAGAGCATTGAAATAATCCCAAGTATCTTCTCAGACCACAGTGGAGTAAAACTAACATTTAACAACAAACGGAAAATTATTAAAAGACAAAGAATTTGGAAACTAAACAACATGCTCCTTAGAACCACTGGGCCAGAGACTCACTCAAACAGGAAATTCAAATGTTCCTGGAAACTAATGAAAATGAAGACACAACCTATCAAAATATTTGGGACACAGCTAAAGCAGTACTGAGAGGGAAACTTATAGCCATACAATCACATATTAAACACCAAGAAGAAGCTCAAATGAACGACCTTACTGCACACCTCAAGGACTTAGAGGAAGAGGAACAAAGGAACCCTAAAGCAACCAGAAGGACAGAAATCACTAAATTTTGAGCGGAAATAAACAACATCGAAAATAAAAGAACCATACAAAAGATCAATGAAGCCAAATGTTGGTTCTTTGAAAGATTAAACAAAATTGACAAACCCCTAGCCAGACTCACCAAACAAAAAAGAGAGAAGACTCAAATTAATAGAATTGTAAACTATGGAAGAGATATCACAACTGACACCACAGAAATCCAGAGAATCCTGTGAAACTTCTATAAAGAACTATATGCCACCAAGCTAGAGAATCTGGAAGAAATGGAACAATTCCTAGAAACCTATGCACTTCCAAAACTGAACCAATAAGAACTAAAAAATCTAAATGCACCAATCACAGACAAAGAAATTGAAACCATTATTAGAATCTCCCCAACAACAAAAGTCCTGGACCAGATGGCTTCACAAACGAATTCTACAAAACTTTCAGGAAACAGTTAATACCCATACTTCTTAAGCTATTCCATAAGATTGAAGAAACAGGAATACTCCCTTCCACCTTTTATGAAGCCAACATCTACCTGATACCAAAAGCTGATAGCGACAGAACAAAAAAGGAAAACTACAGACCAATATCTCTGATGAACATAGATGCCAAAATATTAAACAAGATCTTGGCCAACCGGATACAGCAACACATCAAAAAGATTGTTCATCATGACCAAGTGGGATTCATCCCAGGAATGCAAGGCTGGTTCAACATCTGTAAGTCAATCAATGTCATTCACCAAATCAATAAAAGCAAAGCCAAAAACCACATGATTATCTCAATAGATGCAGAGAAAGTCTTTGACAAAATCCAACACCCGTTCATGCTCAAAACTCTACAAAAAATGGGAATAGATGGGAAATTCCTCAAGATAGTGGAGTCTATATATAGCAAACCTACAGCCAACATCATACTCAACAGAGAAAAGCTGAAAGCATTCCCCCTCAGATCGGGGACTAGACAGGGCTGTCCACTGTCACCGTTACTCTTCAACATAGTATTGGAAGTTCTTGCCATAGCAATCAGGCAAGAGAAAGAAATCAAAGGAATACAGATTGGAAGGGAAGAAGTCAAGCTCTCACTATCTGCAGATGATATGATAGTATACATAGAAAGACCTAAAGAATCCAGCAGAAAATTACTGGAAGTTATTAGGCAATATAGCAAGGTATCAGGCTACAAAATCAATGTACAAAAATCAGTGGCATTTCTTTATGCAAACACTAAATCTGAAGAAGAAGACATCCAGAAATCACTCCCATTTACTGTTTCAGCAAAATCAATGAAATACCTAGGAATAAAGTTGACCAAAGAAGTGAAAGACTTGTATAGTGAAAACTATGAGTCGCTACTCAAGGAAATAGAATCTGATAACAAGAAATGGAAAGAAATCCCATGCTCATGGATTGGAAGAATAAATATCATCAAAATGAATATTCTCCCCAGAGCCATATACAAATTTAATACAATACCCATCAAAGTTCCACCAAGCTTCTTTAAGAGAATAGAACAAACACTACAATCATTTATCTGGAACCTGAAAACACCTAGAATTGCCAAATCCATCTTGAGGAAAAGAAACAGAAATGGAGGCATCACACTCTCAGACCTTAAACTATATTATAAAGCCATTGTCATCAAAACAGCATGGTACTGGAACAAAAATAGGCACACAGACCAGTGGAACAGAATTGAAAGCCCAGAAGTAAATCCCAACACCTATGGGCATATAATCTTTGATAATGGGGCCCAAAGGATTAAATGGGAAAAGGAGGCTCTCTTCAATAAATGGTGCTGGGAAAACTGGGTTGAAACATGCAGAAGAATTAAATTGAACCACTTTATCTCACCAGAAACAAAAATCAACTCCAAATGGATCAAAGACCTAGATGTCAGACCAGAAACAATCAAATACTTAGAGGAAAACATTGGTAAAACACTTTCCCACATACACCTCAAGGACATCTTTGATGAATCAAATCCAGTTGCAAGGAAGACTAAAGCAGAAACAAACCAATGGGACTACATCAAATTGAAAAGCTTCTGCACATCCAAAGAAACTATTAAACAAACAGAGAGACCCCTCACAGAATGGGAGAAGATCTTCACTTGCCAGACATCAGACAAGAAACTAATCACCAAAATATATAAAGAGCTCAGCAAACTTCGCACCAAAAAAGCAAATGACCTCATCCAAAAATGGGCAGAGGATATGAACAAAACATTCACCTCAGAGGAGATCCAAAAGGCTAACAAACATATGAAAAACTGCTCTAGGTCACTGATTGTCAGAGAAATGCAAATTAAGACAACACTAAGATACCACCTCACTCCTGTAAGAATGGCATACATCAAAAAGGACAGCAGCAACAAATGCTGGAGAGGTTGTGGGGACAGAGGAACCCTTTTACATTGCTGGTGGGAATGTAAATTGGTCCAGCCTCTGTGGAGAGCAGTCTGGAAAACTCTCAGAAGGCTAGACATGGACCTTCCATATGATCCAGTAATTCCTCTCCTGGGGTCATACCCCAAGGACTCCATAACACCCAACCAAAAAGAGGTGTGTACTCCTATGTTCATAGCAGCACAATTCATAATAGCTAAAACCTGGAAGCAACCCAGGTGCCCAATAACAGATGAGTGGCTGAGAAAGCTGTGGTATATATACACAATGAAATACTATGCAGCTATCAAGAACAATGAACTCAACTTCTCTGACCCATCTTGGACAGAGCTAGAAGGAATTCTGTTAAGTGAGCTAAGTCAGAAAGATAACGATGAGTATGGGATGATCCCACTCATCAACAGAAGTTGACTAAGAAGATCTGAAAGGGAAACTAAAAGCAGGACCTGATCAAATTGTAAGTAGGGCAACAAAGTAAAAACCCTGTGGTGAGGGGTAGACATGCAGCTTCCTGGGACAGTGGGGGGTGGGAGTGGGCAGGAGGGATTGGTCACAGTCTTTTGGTGGTGGGAATGTTGTTTATGTACACTCCTAGCAAAATGTAGACATATAAATCAGTAGTTAATTAATATGAGAGGGGGAAAATCAATTGTATGTCTCAAAGTTTTTCAAAACACAAACTGAATCTTTTTAATATATAGGCTGTGTATTTGATATGTGGACTCTCTCAAAAGCCTAGACCAAGTAGATTAGAAGCATCCAATAGCACAGCTATATACAAGATACTGGATACTGTACAGCAAACCATAACAAAAGGACTTTTCAAAGTTAACCCAATTACCAAATAATGTAATGATAACATTAACTATCGATTGTCTTTTTGAACCCTAAGACAGCAGGAACCTCACATCTCCACTATAGAGCCCCTACTTCCCCCAGTCCTGGAACCCTTGGATAGGGCCCAGTTTCCCATATGCCTCTCCCAATCCATATCAAATAATATTGCATCCGCCGATCACAACCTAACCAACGCAACGATTGCCACCTCAACATGCTTCACCTCAGACTGTATCCAGAGACTTCACGTGTGGAATAATAACCCTTCAGCTTCATTACTCAGGTGAGACCTTTCCTTTTATAGTACACTCTAATTTCATCTCAGGTAGTTCACCTTCTAACAAAGTCCCATAACCTAGTTATACACCAGTTTCTGTGAGAGAGAGCTTATGTTCACACGTATCCATAAACTACTGCAAAATATATACCTCAAAGCAGACGTACACTAGAGTTTGCAGTGAATACCTCCCTAACACTTCTTCTCCACTATTCCAAGCTTGGGATCCATGATTGCTCAACAAATTGTTTGGCTTCGTATGTTAACTCTCTTTTCAATCACCAGGTTCCAGATGCCACCAGGATGCTGGCCAGGCTTCCCTGGATTGAAGACCCCACCAATGTGTCCTGGAGCTCAGCTTCCCCAGAGACACACCCTACTAGGGAAAGAGAGAGGCAGACTGGGAGTATGGACCGACCAGTCAACGCCCATGTTCAACGGGGAAGCAATTATAGAAGCCAGACCTTCTACCTTCTGCAACCCTCAACAACCCTGGTCCATGCTCCCAGAGGGCTAGAGAATGGGAAAGTTATCATGGGAGGGGGTGGGTTATGGAGATTGGGTGGTGGGAGTTGTATGGAGTTGTACCCCTCCTACCTTATGTTTTTGTTCATTAATCCTTTCTTAATTAAAAAATTTAAAAAATAAAAAAAGAAAAAAAAAAGATATCTGAGCACAGACCAAGTATTTCCAATGAAAATTTAATATCTAAGTTGGGAAACATAAAATATAGAATACATAAAATAATTTGGATGATTTTGGAATTAAAAAAAGCAAAATACCGTATTAAGAATTTTTGTATAGATTACATGTAATTCATGATATCTTGAACATATCATGTTGAATAAATTTTATTATGTATCTTACTTTTTTAATGTGAACACTACATTACCTATCAACACACATATAAGATTTACATTGTGATTCTATTGGCTATCTCTAAATTAGAGAGAGTATTCACATAGATTTGAGAAAATAGCTGGGAGTAAGATTTGGCAGAGGATAAAATGTCAGTTACAGAGACAGGAAGAGTAGCTGGTGAAATAGTAGAAAAATAGAAGAGTGTGGTATTTAGAAATTACTAAAGCATTTCAAGGAGCTACTGGGAAAAGTGTTTGTTGGATTACATGGAGAGAAGACAAAGCTAATATCTGAATCTTCACTGTTTAGTACATAAAAGTGCTCAGTGAATGTTTTTTTGGTGAATTTGTACATGAATGCATTGATGAAGTAAGGTGAAAGGACTTGACTTAAAATTTCCAGTTCAGAAGAAGAATAGAGAGACTAAAATCTAAAGGTTAACTTGTATCCATCTTTTCTATATGGAAAAGTTTTGTAAACGGTTCAGTCCAGTACATAGTCTACAGAGGGGAAAGCTAACTATGTGAAGTGGAGGATATTAAATATATTTACTGGGGCAATCATTTCAGTACATGTATTTAGGTTGCTTATTTTTAATATAGTATTACATGTCAATTATATCTCAATAAAACTAGGAAGAACTAAGCAAGTATTCTATGAACAAATTTGTGAGGACACATTGAGCAAAGGGGTAAACCCATTAAAGTGATTTAAGTTCTGTGCTTAGTCTTCTCTCTGAAGTTATAGTGTGTACTGTTTGTGAGGAATAAGTGAAATTTTTTTTATTTATTTAATGTCTGTAAAGTACCTACAGTGATCCCTAGAATGTAACAAATACTCAACAAATATAGCTCTTATTATTGTATGTGATTGTCAGGCTCAAATTTGGTTCCCAGGTAGAGGAGGTAATTTTACTATGTGCCTCAAGGTCACTCAATTCCCAATGTTTGCTAAAGATTTGAAAACACAGTAATAGAGATGGGGTACAGAGAACAGACTCCTACTAGGTCTGGGACCAGTCTGGAAATCCTTTCCAACACACTTCTCAGGAAATCCCAATTCATTAATTCAAGGTGATCCTTTGAGATAATTTCTTGGTAATGGAAAATTTTGCCAAGTAAGATGAAGGAAAAGAAAAAAAAAAGATATGCATATACTACTGGATAAGTTTCACTAATATGTGAAATCTAGAGAACTGATACACATGAATTGACAAAAACAAAACACCCAGAAGCAAGCAAATTATTTCTAGGATTCTGTGAGAACAATGGTATTTATCTTTAGGGGGTGGGAGGGTGGGGACACAAAACTTTGATGGTAGGTATGGAACTATATACACTGTAATCTTACAATCTTGTAGCTGATTATTAATAACAAAAAATGAAATTATATATATATATGTCAAGCTTTGAACATAATTGATTTCACCACTCCCAGGCCAACTTTTTATTTAGATAGAGATAGTGAGAGACAAAGAGGTAGGGAGACATATCACAGCAATGGAGAGAAATCACAGCATTGGAGTACTCCCCCCCTGCTGTTGTGGCTCTTCCATGCAGTTCTAGTGCTTGAACCCTGCCCAAATGCACAGTATAAGGCATGGGCCTACCTTCTGGACCTGAAGTGTGTGTGTGTGTGTGTGTGTGTGTGTGTGTGTGTGTGTAGGTGACAGCTGATAGATGATAGATAGATAGATAGATAGATAGATAGATAGATAGATAGATAGATAGATAGATAGGTGATGGATAGAAAGGCAGATAGGTAGATAGAAGATAGATAGACAGACAGACAGATAGATATGGAGATAATGATTTTGAAGGTGAAGTAAAGTGAGAAGATAAATTTAATGAACAAAGTTGTTCTGACAGGAGGAGATTCAAAAATTTCCAAAGGTACTTTTTTCATAGGGTACTGTTCTGTCATAGTCAAAGAAAATGTTGAGGGTAGGGAAAAAGACAATGTAGCAGACCATATGCTGAACAGTGTTTTCAGTAACAGCCACTGAATAATCAGGGAAATATCATGTCCTGCTTCTAAGTCCTTCACCTTGCTTTTTTAAATGGAAACACAAGTGCCTGAGGAGATCTGAAGCATGACAAACACTGGAATGAGAGCTGATGGAAAGGCCTGTACAGAATTTCCATGCCTGATCATTTAACAGATGGTTCCCTATAAGAATCATCTAAATACCAAGCAGACAATTCAGGCCTCGGAAAAATTCTGCTGTAAAGCTGTAATTGAAAATATTAAAAGACATCCACTCAAAAAGGTCATAAATTTTTATGAAAGACTGTAAATTTTTACAAGGGACTCCTTATCCATTTCAGAATTTATTTCAAAAGTAGAGATTGTCTTTTTACTTTTTTAAGGTATAATTTTATATCACATAGAAGGTCTATAGATTTTATTTCATCTTAACAGATAATAAAGTAAAGAAGGGAGAAAAGAAAGAAAGAAGGAGAGAAAGAATGAAAGAGGGAAAAAGTGAAAAATGACTGCCAGGAGTGGATTCATCGTGCAGGCACTAAACCCTGGTGATAACCATAGCAGCAACAAAATAAAAATAAATAAATAGTATAAAAATAAAAAGAATACACACAGATCATTTTGGATGAGTGAGTTTGGTTCTTTAGGCTATATCCCCAGGAAAGAAAGTGCAGGGTCACAAAGGTAGGTGCCTTTCTAGCCTTCTGAGAGTTCTCCAGACTGCTCTCCAAAGGGTTAGAACAATTTACATTCCCATTAGCAGTGTAGGAGGGTCCCTTTAGCCCTGCAACATCTTCAGCATTTGTTGTTACTATCCTTTCTGTTGTATGATATTCTCACAGGAGTGAAGTGGTAGCTCATTGTTTTCTTTATTTGCATTTCTCTGACAATCAATGACTTGGAGCATTTTTTCATGTCTGTTAACCTTTTTGATCTTTTTATGGAACATTCTATTCATATCCTCTCCCCACTTTGTTGCTGTTATTGCTGAGTCTAGTGAACTCTCTATATATTTAGGTTATTAGCCTTTTGCTTGATGTATGGCATGTAAAGGTCTTCTCCCATTCTGTTTGTTTGGGTAGTGGCTTCTTTTGCTGTGAAGACCCATTGGTTTATTTTTGTCTTTGTCTTCCTTGTGACTGGATTTGAATCATTGAAACTGTCTATAAAACTCAGATGGAAAAGAGTTCTGCCAGTATGTTCCTCTAAGTATTTGATAGTTTCTTGTTTAAAATCCAAAGTCCTTGATCCATTTGAAGTTTATTTTTTTTGTATGGTGAAATGTAGTGATTTAGTTTCATTCTGCACGTTTCAACCCAATTTTCCCAGCACCATTTGTTAATGAGACTCTCCTTTCCCCATTTAATATTTTAGGCCCTCTTGTCAAAAATTATATGTTCACAGCTGTGGTATATGTGTTTTTCAATGTAATTTTAGGGGGAATAAATTGACTCACTGTGGTCTGGGAGGTGGCATAGGGGATAAGTATTGGACTCTCAAACATGGTCCTGAGTTCAAGCCCCAGTAGTGTATGTACCAAAATGATGTCTTGTTCTTTCTCTCTCTCCTCCTATCTTTCTCATTAATAAATAAATAAATAAAAACCTGAGAAAATTAAAGTAAGAATGAGTCAATTAAAGTTTGAAAAATTTAATTGGGGAAAAATCATATGAGCCCATTTTAAGTCAAATTTGAAGACCTGAAATGAGGTAAAGGAAGGAGACAAGAAACAAGGACACCATATGCCAATCTGTGGCAGACTGTGTGGAGTCAAAGGTACAGTTAGTTGTTCAAATCGAGAAATATTAAGGCAGTCATCTGGACTCCACATACTTAAATACTGAGCAAGTGATAAAAATATTTTCTTTTTTTCTGACCACCCCAACTTCAGTTGCCTCTTTCCCTGGCCATGGTCTCTGTCTTCTTCCATATTGAGATACTGGAAGGCATAGCTTTTGCCAAAGTCTATATTCTTTTTTTTTTTTTAAGAAAGGAGACATTAACAATACCATAGAATAAGAGAGGTACAGTTCCACACAATTCCCACCACCCAATCTCCATATCCCATCTCCTCCCCTGGTAGCTATCCCATTCTCTATCCCTCTAGGAGTATGGACCAAGGGTCATTGTGGGTTGCAGAAGGTGGAAGGTCTGGCTTCTGCAATTGCTTCCCCACTGAACATGGTCGATCCATACTCCCAGTCTGCCTCTCTCTTTCTCTAGTAGGGTGGGTCTTTGGGGAAGTGGAGCTCCAGTACACATTGGTGGGGTTGTCTGTCCAGGGAAGTCTGGTCGGCATCGTGCTGGCATCCACAACCTGGTGGCTGAAAAGAGAGTTAACATACAAATCTATATTCTTAAACTAGATGACATAACCCCTTAGCCATGATATCAAACTCACTTAAGCATTTGTAAGTGACTGATTTTTGTCTCCCTTGCAATTTGAAATCCTTACAGAACCTGGACAGCTAAAAATATGTACTTGTTTTGGTATATGTTTTTATTATTGAGTCTTTTTTAAAATGGTTTATTTTCTTTGTATTAATGAAAGAAAATGCCAATGCAGAGGAGAAGAGAAGTCAGCCCTAACTGTCCTTTTCCCAGGCACAAACATCTTAGAAAGCTTCCAAATCAACATGTCTTTCTTGGCCCAAATAAATTAGCATAAATGGCTTACTTCTGGGAAAGATAATTATTCTAGTCCTAAGCAGGAGAAGAAAATTTGAAGTAAGTTCTCATGTAGTAAAACCACCAAAAGTTTTACTCGTGCAGATGTTTACACCTGCACAAGTGTAGACTTGCTTCAAGCACTTTATAAATATTAACTCATTTATTTTCATCCCCTTAATAACTCTATGGCTATGCATATGTCTGTATTACCATATGGCATAGAGGAAAATCCAGTGCAATGAAAATAAACAATGTTCCCACAATCCCCAAACTTTCAAGTGAAAATTTGCACCAAGATTCACATAGCCTTCATTACTACATTAGGCTAAAAATGGGTAGTTTTACTAAAAAGGAGTAGATCATCATATGCCGAGCTATCTGAAAACTCTGAACAAAGAGGAAGGAGAATAAAAATTAGTATCTTGGAGCTGGGTAGTGGTTTCTTGGTTGAACACATGTGTTATAATGCACAAATACCAGAGTTCAAGCCTCTGATCCCCATCTGAAGGGGAAAAGTTTTACGAGTGGTGAAGCAGTGCTGTAGGTGTCTCTCTGTCTCTCTCCATCTCTATCTACCCTTTATTTCTGGATTTCTCTCTATCTTTATCTAGTAAATAACCAAAATATTAAAGAAATAAAAAATAATTCACTTTGAAAATTAGTATATTAACATCATCCATATCTCCAAGAACAACAACACAACGCAGATCTCAATAACAACAGCAACAACAACATACACACACACACACACACACACACACACACACACACTCAGGGTTCGCTTCCTGGATGTGCATTCTGTGTGCAAAGTCCTGCCTTTTGAAAGACCTGCACTGCAGAATCAGCAATTGTGGAATTCCAGACAATTTCTGAACGAGCAGCTTTGAATTTTCTTTTTGGACTGGGCCTTGTAGATTATGTAGTCAGTTCTATATTCAGGCATGTGCACATATGCAAACACAAACTCACTGACTAAATATGCATATGTGTTAAAGACAGGAGGTGGTCACTGCCACGTTCACTTAGAGGCAAAAACTATGACTGTTTATTGGCATAGACAAGATCATTCAGCAGATAATTAGAGTGAATGAAAGGAGAGATGGTAACTGAATCTTTAAGTTGCTAATGTACACATTAAATAGTAAGGTACTAATGAGACACAGTAGCCCCACATCTGCTTATTTTAACCCTCTCACACCATCAGCACATAGCTTGCAAAATATTCATCTTTTGAGAGACTGACATCAGAAATAGTCTGTAGTGAGCTTACAGAGTTTATCTTATACCTCTGATGAAAACAGACTAATTGTTTTGTCTCTTGTTATATGCGTCCCTTCTAAAGATAAATATAGATTAGTTAGTAGGTAGATATACTAAGCTGGAAGCCAGGTGGTAGCACAACCAGAAGAGCTCATATATACCATGTGCAAGGACCTGGGTTCACTCACATATATCATGTGCAAGAACCTGGGTTCAAACCCCCAGTTCCTGCATGCATGAGGAGAGTTTCATAAGCAATGAGATAGTGCTGCTTCATTTCTTTCTCCTTCTATCTTCTCCTTCCATCTCAATTTCTCTCTGTCTTTGTTAGTAAATGAATGAAAAAAATGATCAACAGGAGCAGTGAATTTAATGTGTAGTTGCTAAACCCCAGTGATAACCCTGGTGGCAAAAATAAGTTGTTTTTTTTTTTACTAAGATGATCTAGACTAAATACAGTTCAATTCAATAATTTAAATGACACCTTGCAGTAAACTTTAATTTTCATAGGAAAAGGAAAAAAAATGTTCTTCAAGCAGCTACTCTCTATTCTACACTTTTCTATAAAGTGGCATTCTTGTATTTAGAAAGCCAGTGCATCTGTGTGGGTGTGAAATCCAGCAGGAAGAAGATACACACAGCCCCCTGAATGTGTGTTGGCTGGCATCCCTGGGGTCTCTAGAATGTTGTTCTTTCCCACCTGTGTAAGCCTTCCCCTGCTGTCTCTGAATGCTGCAATCTTCCCAAATTGACTCTGAAGCCATTCTCTTGACTCAAGTGATGCCTCCTGCAGTGTTCTTTGCCTTCTCAAATTCCTGCCAAACTCACCCAACTGAGCCCCTCGCTTTGGTGTCTTTCAGTCTCTCACTGGCAGTTCAATTCCAGTACCTCAGCAAACCCTGCAAGACCCCACAGAATGCCCACTAACCTTATCTATATCCACAGCAGGTAGATTGAAGAAGGAAAAGCAAAAGGATGTAAGAAGGGAGGGTAGTATATGGATGCTGAGCCACACAAGGCTCTCTGCAGCATGTGTGTGTGTGTGTGTGTGTGTGTGTGTGTGTGTGTGTGTGTGTGTGTGTGTGTGTGTGTGGTGTGCGTGTATGTCTAGCTCTGACTCCAGGCCTGTCATTGCTGACTCTGACTCAGCTCTTTCTGTCTTTTAGCCCAAAGTCAGCGAGGAGAAAAATCAGTACTTTATTGTCTGGTAGCAACACTTCTTTTTCCCCTCTCCTTCCCTTTCTTCCTTCAGGAACCAGTAGATGGTTTTCCCATAACTCCATGTCAAATCTTTTTTTTTTTTCCTTCCTAGCTGCAGTTCAGACTTCCTTGGCTCTGCTATGCCAAATGAGGCATGCCAGGATTGGCGTCGGGGTAGGAGGCAGGGTATCTCTTTCTAGAGAAAATAACCTGGCTTGCCGGGTATCGTCTTGTTGCACAGTCTGATTTCCAATGTCAAGAGCTGAATGTTTCCTCCTCTTATTCTTTGCATACCTTCTGCTTTAATTGAGGATAAAGGTCTCAGACTCTGGCTCAAAGAGAAAACTACATGAATACTTAAAAGTGTTCCTTGTAGACAAACTGCTTCTTCACAGCTCACTTTGCTCCCAGTGTGTGTAGTAACTATAGTACCTAGTTAGACTGTGTGTCTCCCTCTGATAAAAGGCCTATGTGTGGGTTCTGTACACTCCATTTTGTTTCACTTGCTGGTCTTTTATACATTTCTGGTAACATCAGGATGTGACACATTCTATACACCATTGACTGTATAGTAAGGTCTTTTTTTTTTTAATAATATCATTTGTATCACTTAGGAATTACATTTGATTCTAACAGAATTCCAAAAATAATTGTCTTGAACTAATTAGAAGTTTTTTTTTCTCTTTCTCTTCTTTTCTTCTTCTTCTTCTCCTCCTCCCCCCTCTTCCTCCTCCCCCCTCTTCCTCCTCCCCCCTCTTCCTCCTCCCCCCTCTTCCTCCTCCCCCCTCTTCCTCCTCCCCCCTCTTCCTCCTCCCCCCTCTTCCTCCTCCCCCCCTACTCCTTCTTCTCCTCCTCCTTTTCTGTATAAGAAAGTCATGCTCCTAACCGAATCCACTATTGTGTCATATGAGTAATTCTGACCAGTGAGTTGTCTGGGGGAAATGAAGTGTTTTTTTTAATATATATGTTTATTTATTTATTTATTTATTTATTTAGTGAAAGACAGATATAGAGAGAAAGATACACACACACACACACACACACACACACGGAGAGAGAGAGGGAGGGAGGGAAGGAGGGAGGGAGAGAGAGAGAGAGAGAGAGGACAGAGCACTGATCAGCTCTGGCATATTGTGGTGCAGGGGATTGAACCTGGGACCTCAGAATCTCAGGCAGTATAGTCTTTTTGCAGAACCATTATGCTTTCTCCCCAGCCCTTGAAGTGTTTCATTTCTGGTGGCCTAAGGAGTCTGCATGTTCCAGGTAGCATAGCTACATGGTGGTAGAGTTGTTACACGCGAGTCCCTGTGTGATAGAGAATATGGATATAAATTTTTATTTATTTATTATTATACAATAGTTTTTGTTTGTTGTCTTTGTAAATTTTTGCTGTGCTATTCCTCGGGTATTTGGGTAATAAATTGTTCCTATAACATAGTCGAACAACTCTGATCAATAAAATGGAAAGACAGGGAAACAACAGGCACAGCTGTCTTCTTACTACCCTCTTAACAAAGCTTTATGAAATTATAATTAATGTCATTTATCTGCATTTTATTAGCCATAGTTATAGATTTGTAGTAAAGTTAACTACTACTTGCAAATAAGGTTAAGAAATATTATTTCTTTTTTAAAAAGATATATTTTTGTTTATTAATGAAAGAGAGAGAATAAACATCAGACCATCATTCTGGTACATGTACTGCCAGGAATTGAACTTGGACCTCATGCTTGCTTAAGAGTCCTAGGCTTTATCCACTGTACCACCTCCAAATATATTACATTTCTTTTTTTGTTGTTGTTCCAAATCAAATGTCCCAAATTTCAGGAATTTTGTGAGCTCATGATAGACATAGTAATTATTAAGAATTAAATTATATAGATTTACATAAAACAATGACATCATATACTCATATTTAATGGCTATATTTTTCCATATCTGTGGTCTTGAAGATTGAATCTACTATATACATGAAAAGATAGAGAGGGTAGAAATAATGATTTATAAGACAGTTGTCACATTAATGCAATTTCTTATTTTCCTGTGACAAATGTATACACAATACTCCCACCACCAACATATGTCTTCCTCCACTCAACACCCTCCTTTGGTTAACCATTATTCAATTACACTCTTTTTTCCATAGATGTATAAAAGTCAGTTATCAAAACTTAAGGAATTTTGTGAGTTCATGGTAGAAACAGTCATTATTAGGAATTAAATTATATAGACTTATACGTACATTAAAACAGTGGCATGGGGTGGAGGGTAGATAGCATAATGTTTATGCAAACAGACTCTCATGCCTGAGGCTCCAGAGTCCCAGGTTCAATCCCCTGAACCACCATAAGCCAGAGCTGAACAATGTTCTGGTAAAAAATAATAATAATAATAATAAAATAAAATAAAACAGTGACATGTATTCAAATTTAATAGCCACCCATTTCTATGTTGTGTTCTTAAAGATAATGATATCTAATGTATATATGGAGAGAGGGAGAATCTCAACACTGCCCTCACATTGATGTCACATTGTTATATTGAAGTCAGTCATAATGGGAATATTTACACCATGAAAAATCAGCAGGTGGTATAGACTAAACTTTAATTTGTGGTCTTGCTGACTCTCTAGTCTTGATGATGAAGAAAGTATTCCTTATGCAAATTAACCTTAAAGATATGTCATGGTAAAAGCTGCTTCATTTAAATAGTACAACAAAGAGGGAGATATTCTTTCAGTATTTGAAAACTTCCAGAATTTAAAAGTGTTTTCACCACAGCCTTTTGGTGAAAAAAAAAAAAAGAATTCTGACATGCATCTTTTAAAATGTTCTTTTTATTTAGTTATTTTTATTTGATAGGACAGAAAGAATTTGAGAGGGAAGGGGAGTATAAAGGGAGAGCAACAGAGAGACACCTGCAGTACTTGCTTCACTACTTATGAAACTTTCTCCCTGCAGGTGGGGAGTGAGTGCCTGGGTCCTTATGCATGGTAACCAGGTGTACCACTGCCCAGCCCCCGACATACATTTTCACCACTTCCCTCTTGTTTTGTCAGACAGTATTTGTGTTAAAAATACTGTCAAATCTCAATTGATTTCTTTGTAAAGGAAAAGCCTTCCATGAGAACCAACTGACTATAAGTGATTTATAATAAAGTAAGTTACAACACATTGGAGTGGTAAACTATTTGCCATGCATATCTTAGATCAGTAAATTTTTGGCAAAACTTGTATATATGTGAAAACATTAAAAAAAAAAACTCACTCCAGCTGTTTCTTAAGCATTTATCAACACACCAGCTTCTTTCTGGAAAAATAATAATAAAAATAATATTGTGTGGGAGGCGACCTCAAAGTCACTTACATTTCTAAAATTCAGTTCAAAATGCAGGTCTGCTGATGACATGTAGTCTTTCTACTATAATGACAGAAAGTTGTGAAAATCCACCATATCAATTTCATATTTTAGGTTTCTTTTTAAAGCACCACACATCAAATTCCTTCACCAGGAGGGAATTATAGTCATTTGTTGATGGGAAGCTAGGGTGTTTCCATTCCTTGGCTATTGTGAATAATGCAACTATGAACATAAGTGTGAATATGGCCCTTCAATTTTATATATTTATTTATTTATTTATTCCTTTTTGTTGCCCTTGTTGTTTTATTGTTGTAGTAATTATTGTTGATGTCATTGTTGTTGGATAGGACAGAAAGAAATGGAGAGAGGAGGGGTAGACAAAGAGGGGGAGAGAAAGATAGACACCTGCAGACCTGCTTTACTACTTGTGAAGCAACTCCCCTGCAGGTAGGGAGCCAGGGGATCATCCCTTCAAATTAATGTTGAGTTTCCTTAGGATAAATGCCTAGGAGTGGTATCACTGGGTCATGAGGTAATTCCATTTTTAATCATTTAAGGACTCTCCATATAGCCTTCCAAAGGGCCTGTACCAGTTTGCATTCCCACCAGCAGTATAGCAGAGTCCCTCTTTTATCCCACAACCTCTCCACCATCTTTTATTTCCTGGTTGGTTGATGCAAGCCATTCTCTAAGGTGTGTAATGGTATCTCAGGATAGTTTTAATTTGAATTTCTCTAATGACAAGTGAAGTGGAACATTTCTTCATGTGTCTGAGTCATGTGTATCTGTTTTTTAGAAAACAGTCTGTATAGTTTTTGGCCCACATTTTTATTGGGTTATTTTAACTTCTTTTGTAGATCTGTACCAATTCTGTATAGATGTTTGACATCAGATGCTTGTCAGATGTGTGATGTGAAAATGTCTTCTCTCATTTACTGGGTTGTTTGGTTATACTTGTGCTTTTGATGTGTAGCTTTTTAGCTTCATGTAAGCACTATGGGCTTTTTAAAAAGCGTAAGTGGACCAATAATTTAGGTTTTATTCCCCCCTTCAAAATGAGAAGGCTAGACAGCTCTTTCACTCTGCCATATATCCCTACACTCTCCAGAAGGGAAGAGACAGAGGACAAAGGGTTTGTGCAAAACAGACCTGGACTTCTATGAGTTTTACTAAACACTCCTGATCCAAAAAGATAATAATGACAATCATAGTAGTAATTATTGATAAGGTGGATCAAAATATTACTAAGAATGCATAATAGATTATATCCAACTCGATATATTCTGCTGAGATATTTCCACAAGTATAATTTTCTTTTGATTATACCTAGATTAATTTCTGAAGAAACTCTGGTTTAGTTGTCAAGAGGCACACAAATGTTAAATTTTGGACCCTAGTAACCACAGTAGGACTTTTATAAAAAGAATTATAAGAGCTACAATTATCTACTGATGATTAGTTCTGAGATTTCCCTCAAACATTCAGTCTTACAGTAGCAATCTCTACACTTTATAAATTCGAAAGAACTTCCCAGCTGGGATGCAGTAATTTTGTTTTTTCTAAAATACCAGGGTAATCACATAAAAGGGAGAGAGTCCACAGGAGAAGTTCTCTTGCCATTAGCAGTAACATATAAAAACCCCTTTTAGAAAAGGGCTGTTAATCATGTAATTGGAGAGGACCTAAGAAGTCATTTATGCCATCTTGGATAGATAAACGAATGTCTTAACCTTAAAAAATATAACTGAGGAAGAAGACTTAGATTGTTCTTTTTTTGGATTATTATGGGAACTGTCATGAAGCAATGCTAAAAAGCACTGAAGATTCCAGATCATTCAACAGGTATTTATTGAACATCTACTGTACCTACAACACTGCAGATAGAATTGACCTTTGTGTTTTTCAGTGTAACCAATATTCAGCTCTATCAAACACCTGCAGTATATTAAGTGTAAGTACTTTTTTGTTTTTCATCTGCTAGAATAGCCTTACCTTAAGGAGAAGTATCATTCATACTCATCACTGGCTTGTTAAAAACTAGCATGATGTTTGGGACTCTGTAGGTACTAAGTATTTTCAGAGGATTGAACTAATGGGTAAAAATGAACATTTATAGAACACTACATGGGAATGCTTTGTAGAAAAAAGTAAAGATACCTCAGATAAAGCCAACATCTGCATTTAAATAACAAAATTTCATAGTGCATTACTATAAAACATTTTAATTGTTCAAATTGGTTCGTAATTTGGTATATGTAATTGTTTGGGGATTATTATTTTAACAAAGCTCATTTGTTGGCCCCCTGTTGAAGGGGGAGAATTTAAGTATGGGACACAAAAAGAGAGTCTATTGTAATAACATGAGCGGCACTGAAGAGAACGAGTGTTCAGTTGAATGCCTTTAAATTGTGGCATTCAGTCAACTAGTTGAGTGCAACATGTAGCCAGTTTTTCCACATATATGATAATGAATAAGTGTACACTGATAAGTGATACTAAGTGGAAGATTATAATGTTTAAACATGTATGCTAAAAGTCAGGAAACCTCCAAGAGTAACATTTCATAAATCATCTGAACAAAGCAGTTTTGTCTGTGCTTTCAGGCGTGGTTCATAGCCTTCTGACCAATGTCCCTGCAACTCTCAGGTGCCTTTGGAAGGGTGGCTCAGTACCTTTGGGAAATGACTTTGATTACACTGCAATGTAAGTAGTATCTGAGCCTGGACACTGAGTGAGAACGTGGTACAAAATACCACATTTCTTAATGTACTTTTTCAGTTTACATCATCTGAGTTTAAAAGGAGGAAGTTTAAACAAGTCTCAATGAAGATGCATACTATTCATGGCATATAGTTTACAGTACATGGTTCTCAGAACTTGTTGTGAGCTTGTAAAAAGTTCTTAGAGGGTACATTTTTGCTTTCACCTTGCTGAGAATGATGAAGCTAGTTTTGGATGCAAGGAATATCAAGTATACCATTGTTGGATTCAGTCATTAAGTAACATAGTGGCCAACAGGATCAATATCTTCAGAAGGCTAACCTGTTCTTTAAACTATCTTGCAATGCAGCATCTTTTTAATTGCCTGTTTGTTATATTATTATTATTATTATTATTTTTTTATTGTTGTAGTTATTATTGTCGTCATTGTTGGATAGGACAGAGAGAAACGGAGAGGGGGGGGAAGACAGAGAGGGGGAGAGAAAGACAGACACCTGCAGACCTGCTTCACCGCCTGTGAAGCGACTCCCCTGCAGGTGGGGAGCCGGGGTTCGAACCAGGATCCTTATGCCGGTCCTTGTGTTTTGCGCCACCTGCGCTTAACCCGCTGCGCTACAGCCCGACTCCCGTTATATTATTATTTTTTAATTTGATAGTACAGAGACAAATTGAAAGGGGAAGGAAGATCCTATAAAATAGAAAAAAAAAAAAAAGGAAAAAATTGCAGCTGGGAGAAGTGGATTATAGTGCCAGCACCAGTCAGCACTGAACCCCAGCAATAACTGTGGTGGCAATTTAAAAAAAAAAATATATATATATATATATATACAAATTAACTATAATAGGTGTGACACCCAAAGGTGACTTACATGATCAACTAAAAAGTATAGAATTACTGAGACACTGTCCAGATAAGCAAAATATCTTTAAGCAACTCTACCTGACTGACTGGAGAAAAATAAGTTTAATTCATAAGAGAGAGAAAATTATCTTTGTTATCATCCCTGCCTTGAAATAGATTCAAAGAGGCTGAACTCTGGGAAGAATGTGATTTGTTATCTGAACTTCTTAATTCTGGTTCTTCACTTTGAGTCAGCTGAACAAGAGTTACGTTTAAGTACTAACTCAGTGGAAGTACTAATTTGCTTGTTTTGTTTTGTTTTGGTTTTGTGCCACCCTGACAAAATATCACATTTCTCTAAAATTCTTGCTAATGGTTATTTATCAGAGACTACACATATCTACAACCCTCTGGATCTGTGAGACACTTTTCCTCTCTGTGTTATAGATCAAACCATCAGGACAGTTATTTTTCTCAGAGCCACACAAGAACTCTTGGGTGTTAAACTTTCACTGTATATTACATTGTGTGTCTATGACCAGAAGGATTTATTTCACCTAGGTCTTAATATACCCTTGACTATTTCTTAATTTAAATTGAGAAAAAAGTTGACTAGAACTATTAATATTCAGATTCAACAAAAACATCTGTTAGAGGCAGTTGCCGACTGACTAGTAATATTCATCCTCTCTGCCAGATTTAAATTGGACCTGGGAGAATTTCCACATTTGCTGGTAAACTATTAAAGTCTCTATGTTGGAGTGTTTTCATGAGAGTTAGAAATAGCTTACACATCTTCTCTTAACGCCTATGAAGAAAATTGCCCCCACATGGTAAACTGTAACTTCTTGTGGGAGGGCAAGAGGATTTCACAAAAAAAGTGGAATCTGTCTTGCTTTGGCTAAGAGGCTCACTCTTTTTTACTCACTGCCAAATCTAGCAACTATGTACTCCTGTATTCACATAGTCTGTCTCCCTTGCTTACAACAAATGAACTGAGTCAGTTTACAGAATCAGCCGTTTCATTTCGTCACAGAATCCCATTCTTTTTCACCTATTTGCAAACTCTGCTTCTTGCTACTATTACATTTCCTTTACATTATCATTTCCACCTCTCTTCGGAATCCTTCACATCAGCATATAAAGATGCTACAATGTTTCCTATTTAAAATGTTTCTTGACTTCATTTCTCCAGTATGTCATCTTTTTCGGTGAGCTTCATTAAAGTGGCATGTTTCCAAAAGGTTGTTATTGCTTCCTACTATTCATTTCCTCATCTTTTATCTTCCCTTTACCCACATCTGTCAAATTGCCATCCCCATAGCTCCACTGCAAACAAATCTTGTGGAAGTCACCAATGGTGAAAGTTACCATATGCCCATGTTTGCCCAGAACAGTGCCAGTTTACACCTATGCCCTTGGGAGCATTGTAAATAAATTTGCTTTCACTCTGAAAAATTAGTGAAAAAATTGGACTATAAATTATGTGGACTGTAACTCACTCTGCTGATGACCTCTACCGTGTGGTTTTTCTTATAACTTCTATGTACTGCCTTTCTCAGCATCCCCACAGTGCTTCTCCAAATATAGAGACACTGCCAAGCTTTTAAAATCACTCTCCTAACATCACATTTTTTATTGATTTAATAATGATCAACAAGACCATAGGATAAGAGGGGTACAAATCCCCACAATTCCCACCACCAGAGTTATGTATCCCACCTCCTCCATTGGAAGCTTTCTTGTTCTTTATCCTTCTGGGAGCATGGACCCATTATGGGGTGTAGAAGGTTGAAGGTCTGGCTTCTGTAATTACTTATCTGCTGGAAATGGGCATTGGCAGTTCGATCCATACTTCCAGTCTGTTTCTATCTTCCCCTAGTATAGCAGGGCTCTGGAGAGGTGGGCTACCATGGAACTGGTACCGTTCTACTTTATATCTTAACTCTTTTTTAGCCACCAGGTTCTAGATTCTAACATGATGCCAATGTGTCCTGAAGCCCCGCCTCCCTAGAGCCCTGCTCCACTAGGGAGAGAGACAGGCTGAGACTATGGATCAACCTGCCAACTCCCAAGTTCAGTGGGTAAGCAATTACAGAAGCCAGACCTTCCACCTTCTGCACCCCATAATTATCTTGGGTTCATACTCCCAGAAAGATAAAGAATAGGAGGTGGGGGCATGGACAGAAGGGATATGGAGTTCTGGTGGTGGAAATTGTGTGGAATTATACATACCCCTCTTATCCTATGGTTTTGTCGATATCTCCATTTATAAATTTAAAAAAAGTAAAAATATCTATTTTGGAAATAGTCTATACCCACACGATGATAATTATTCTGTAAATCAATAAGCATTTCCTCAATAAAGTGGTATTGAATTTGGAGTGAAAATGTGCTATAAAATAGCAAACATTACAAGACCCCCCTGAACTGCAATATAGTAATCTTGTGATAGAAGATTTTTTAATGATTTAATATTAATTTATAAAATTATTAGATAACAGGGGTATAATTCTACATTTTTTCCACAACCAGAGTTCTTTATCCCCATTCCCTCCATTGGAAACTGCAGTAGTTCTTCCAAAGTCAGATATGGGTTGACTATTACTTCATTTATATATATATATATATATATATTTATTTATTTCACCTTTTGTTTTCCCTTGTTGTTTTTTGTTATTGTTGTTGTAGTTATTATTGTTGTTATTATTGATGTTGTTAGATAGCACAGAGAGTGGAGGGGGAGACAGAGAGGGGGAGACAAAGATAGACACACCTGCAGACCTTCTTCATTGCTTGAAAAGTGACCCCTTTACAGGTTGGGAGCCGGGGGCTCAAACGTGGATCCTTACACCAGTCCTTGTGCTTTGCACTGACTATCATTTCTATAACTGTCTATATTTATATATATTTATGTATTTTTCCTATGGTCCTGACTTTTCTTTCTTTGTAAGTCACACCTACTGAGTGTCATTCTTTTATTTATTTTTCCTTCTTTTTTTTTTTTCTTCTTCTCTCTCTGGGTCCTGATGAAATTGAAGTTCAGAGCCCTCTGGTCATCTTCCCCTACTATTTTACCCCTTCTGGGAGTAGAGGACAAAATTTTTATGGGATGGGAAGTTCTTGCTTCTGTAATTGCTTCTCTGCTGGACATGGGCATTGGCAGGTCTTTCCCTTGTGGGGTAGGGCTCTGGAGAGGTGAGACTTTCAGACACATTGGTGAGGTTTTCTGCACAGGAATTTCAGGATGAAATCATAGTAGCATCAGCAGCTTGGTGACTGTGGTTTAGTGAGTTTCTGAATAAATCCTGGTTTTAGTTTGTTCAGTTTTTAGGGGATTATTTTCCTAGTTTATCTGGAGATTAATCTGAAATGGCCTCATTCTCCATAGCCATGCCCTTGGAAGTCCCAGTAGCATGGTTTTGTTGCTGTTGTTGTTTGGTTGTTTTTTTTTTTATTTTATTTTTATGAAGACATCAGTTCAACCCAGTAAGTCATAGACATGAGCCCTCACCATGGACTGGATCCTTTTCCCAAATATATATAGATATGGAGAGAGAGAGGAATTTCTCACTTAATTTAACACCCCAGTTGTTTCAAAATTAAAATTAAAAAAGTATCTGCAGGAATTTCTCTCCCAAATAAGTTAATAATAGGACATTTGACCACTAGCATTTTAATAGCTTTTATTTATTTATTTATTGCTGTTTTAGTTACTGCATTTAAAAAATTTATTTATTTATTTATTCCCTTTTGTTGCCCTTGTAGTTATTATTGTTGTTGTTATTGATGTCGTCGTTGTTAGATAAAACAGAGAGAAATGGAAAGAGGAGGAGAAGACAGAGAGGGAGAGAGAAAGATAGACACCTGCAGACCTGCTTCACCACCTGTGAAGCGACTCCCCTGCAGGTAGGAAGCTGGGGGCTAGAACCGGGATCCTTATGCCAGTCCTTGCACTTTACACCACGTGCGATTAACCCACTGCACTACCGCCTGACTCCCTAATTACTGCATTTTTATTAATGGTCTAATAATAGTTTACTAGATCAGAAAGGTATAGTTCCACACTACACCTACCAAGTACTGTGTCCCCACTGCATCCCCCACAATGATAAGCACCACAGTTTTCACAAAATCTTAAACTGATTACTTTTTATTTTCTAGCTCATGTCTTTAATTTCTTTATATTGAATATTTAATTTCTTTATATTTAATTTCTTTATATGTGAAACCATCTGGTAGTTCTTTCAGAGAAATTCAGGCCATTTGATAACAGATATAAATAATAGCAATAAGAGTCCTTTAGTCCAGTAACTTTGTTTTATTTCCTATGAAAACAATCAGCAGTATAATCAGAGCTTTGGGTGAGAATATTTAGGAGCTATGAGAAGCCCTAAGTTCTGTCCTTACTATACTACATACTGGAGTTGAGCGTTCTGTTCTCTCTTTCCCCTATAATAGTATTTTTTTCCATTGTTGTTGCTGTTATTGTTTTGTTGCTGTTATTATTTTGTTGCTGTTGTTGATGCTGGATAAGATAGAGAGAAATTGAGAGGGAAGGGGAAGAAAGAGAGAGTGGGAGAGGAAGATAGACACCTGCAGATCTGCTTCACCACTTGTGAAGTGACTTCCCCTACAAGCGGGGAGCCAGGGGTTGGAACCAGATCCTTGTACGGGGTCCTTGAACTTCATACTGTGTGCGCTTAACCCGGTGTGCTACCTCCCGGTCCCCTATAACTATTTTTTTAAAGAAAGCTTATGTGTCATTATATATAACGATAAAACTGGGATGGAAATGTACAATATATACTTAAGAATCTTCTGGTAAAATATTTGTTGATGAATTCTTATGTATGCCCATGACTAAAAAAATACCTTAATATCTATATAATGATATAAGAGAATGCCTACAATATGAAAACAATTGGATACAAAACTTCATTTAATATGATTCAAATTATAGACAATGGGCATGTGTGTGATGTAAAATATTATAAATATATCAAAAAATGAATGATAATTGTTAGCGAGCAAAAATCAAATCTCCATCCACTGTAAGGAAACAAAAGATGTTTATTTACGAATTCAAATCTGGGCTGAGTAGTGACTGTAAGCAGTCCACCAGCTCGACCCTGAACAAGGCTCAAACCACACGATTTATAGGATTTCTGAATACACTCAGGGAGGGGGAATATGCAAAACTAGAATTCTAATACACACTCAATAGCATTTTGCAGAAAACACAGGATCCAATCATTTCAGACATTGCCATGCCCTAAGCAGCCTATAAGAATTGTCTAATTTCAAGCCTTTAGGCAAAATAGGGTCATCACACTTTCTCGTTGTCTGCCAAGACCACTTGGCCATCAACTCCCTCGACCTTGAGCAAGTGGTTGGGTTTCAAGGACTTTGTTAGGCTAGCTATTCTCTTTAAGACAAACAACAGGTGGCTTACATCTTGGTGTGTGGGTTTAGTCTAGCCTCTTATTTCATGAGAGATATAGGAATTTTCCACTGCAAGCAGAAAAGCAACTATACTTATAACTCATGTTTAAGATTTTACTTAAAGCAATTCTAAAGTTACTGCTTCTAACAATAATTAGTATAAATGATAACTTAAATGATGGTTTCTATTATGTTTTATTTTTCTTCTTTTTGTAATTTCTAAATTTTGCATGAGCTGAAATAATTTTTAAATCAGAAAAGTATCCATAAATTTGCATCTATTCATGTAGTATTTTAGTCAAACATGCCTTTTTTTTCACTGAGACATATCTCAGTTTTTTTTTCCACATTTCCCCCCTCTTAAAATATTGTGTTTACTTTGAAGAGGTCACTAGGTTCTAATTTAGTTATAGAAATCATTATGGATAGAATCCCTAAAAATATGCAATTTCAAAACGTTATTTAAGTAAAGATATGAATATCACAGTGCATGAAATTGTAAGAATTTCTATCCCCAGGTGTGATCGTAGCAATAAAGTGACACAATTATGATTCTTATTCAAAATCTAAATGCCCAGGTGCTTGTTACCCATCAGGTGCTTGAGGAGTTAATTTCCAGAAAAGTGAGTAAGTAACACAAATTGTGACATATCTATTCTCCTGCCCTTCCTCCCATTTCTGAAAATAACCAGAATTTGCTTTTAAAGCTATGCAAAAATGGCAAACCCCCATACAGATAAAAGATCAAGGGAGGGAGTGAAAGATGAAGCAGCAGATGAGATAATAGACAAGATAATTACAGAGCTTTAAAAGCCTTGGATTTATTTTTAAGATGTAAGAGCCCTATTTAGAAAAGCCCATAGCTAACTTTATGTGAATCTTGAATGAATTGTTCTGAAACATATGAATAGTAATGAAACAAGGGAAAGCAAACTTTGCCTTGTTTTCTGGACAATGTCTTTGCTTGCTGGCCCTATAGGGCCCAATGACATTTGTCCCTGCATACTTAAAATACGGCAAACCAACACTCTCACCCATAGATTAGGGCTTGAGGTTTCGTAAAGCAATTTCCCTCTCTGATTTCCCTCCATGGTCCGCACAAATAAAATTGCTCTCTTTTTAGAAAAATCAGAAAGCTTCTTTCTGCCCTTCTCTAATTTCTCTTTGAGAAAGAGCACTTTTTCTTTTCTCATTTGCAAGTGAACAGATAGATCCTTTTATTTTTGCACAGGCCTCTTCTCAGACAGGACTCATTTTCTCTTTTTTTTAATTAATTAAATTATTTATTTATAAAATAGAAACACTGACAAAACCATAGGATAAGAGGGTTACAATTCCCACCACCAGAACTCCATATCCCACCCCCATCCCCCAATATCTTCCCTACTTTTATCCCTCTGGGAGTATGGGCCCAGGTATAGGGTACGGAAGGTGGAAGGTCTGGCTTTTGTAATTCTTTCCCCACTGCACATAGGTGTTGGCAGGTTGATCTATATTATTTCCCTAGTGGGGCAGGGCTCTGAGGAAGCAGAGCTCCAAGACACATTGATGGGGTCATCTGCCCAGGGAAGTCCGATTGGCATCATGTTAGCATCTGGAAACTGATGACTGAAAAAGAGTTAACATATAAAGCCATACAAATTGTTGACTAATCCTGAATTTAAAGGCTAGAATAGTGCAGATGAGGATTTGGGGTCTCTGTTTTATAAAAAGCTAGTAGGTCTATTTTAGGTATATTCCAAAGGGCCCATGACTTTATTAGTTTTTGCCTGAGCCTGACAACTGATATGCAGGTGGACCCAAGTTATTGTCTGAGGAGATAATGTCATGGCTGGAAAAGGACTAGAAAGCTGGATCAGGGAAGAGAGTATCTCCCAAATATGGGAAAAATGTATAAATACTGTTGACTATAAACTCCATCAATTAGATCTAGGGCACATATTCAGCATAGGAGCCTATGTAACCTCTGCATCCCTGTAGGTCCAAAATCGCATTCTGTGGTTATAAGTAGGAACATTCCGAGTTGCACCAATTTCAGGACCCATCTTCTTCTGGGAGTAGATAAAGTATGTTACCCAACCCCCCCCCCTTCAGAATATGGAACATTCTCTACTATTGTTGAGGACTCGTTCTCTTTACAGTCTGACCATCAGTGTACAGGCCCACAGCAGACTCACCTATACTTTTCTACTTGTACCACTTAGGTTTGGATAGGCAAATCACATCCATAGTCCAGATGCAAGGTCTACCAAATATTAAAAGATGACTTTTGGGGGGGGCATCTCAGGACTTGGGGGCCGCAGATGAAGCATTGTGCATACAAACATGAAGTCCCAAGCTAGATCCCTGCTATCCTAGGTGTTAGAGTGATGCTCTGGTTTTCTCCCTTTTCTCTCTTTCTCTCTCTCTCTCTCTCTCTCTCTCTCTCTCTCTCTCTCTCTTTCTCTCTCTCTCTCCTCTCACCTTTTCTTTCTCCTCTCTTATTTTTATATAGAATTAATAAATAAAATAATATCTTCAAAAAGATAATCATAGGGTCACCATCTGACCTCATTGTCTAATTTCCTGGTGGTTACAAATTCAGAGAGGGAGTAGGACTTGGCTATTACTTGCTTCAGAGAAGTCCCAAAGCAGTCTTTCCTTAAATGATCTTAACTGTATATGGCTTTGTCCACATTATTTTGGATGAATGTTCACTAAAGCTGTGATGTATGACTTAGTATCACCAATTCCATGATAGTTGGAGGCTGAGGCCACAGAACATATTCCAGTTGACCAAAGCTTACTGGCATGATTTCTGTAAAAGTGAGGGTTACCACAGTACTGTTGAGAAGAATGGGTTCATTATTGATCACTTTTAAGGTTAGAGAAAGCATTGTGGTATGTTAGACAAAAAATTATGTCACTATTTTTGGAATTTTAATATGTTTCAATCCATGTTCCAGATCCAGGGATATTAATATTATGTCAAATTCTAGCACATCTCCCTCTAACAGTAGAATAGTTTTGAGTCACAATATTTGAATATATGAAAATACATATTTTTTCTTTTTATTTTTTAATTTCTTTATTGGGGGATTAAAGTTATACATTCCATAGTAAATACAATAGTTTGTACATGCATAACATTTCTCAGCTTTCCACATAACAATACAACCCCCACTAGGTCCTCTGTCATCCTTTTCTAGGACCTGTACTCTCCTACCCCCAACCCCTGAGTCTTTTACTTTGGTGCAATACACCAACTCCAGTTCAGGTTCTACTTGTGTTTTCTCTTCTGATACTGTTTTTCAACTTCTGCCTGAGAGTGAGATCATCCCATATTCACCCTTCTGTTTCTAACTTATTCATTTAAAATGATTTCTTCGAGCTCTATCCAAGATGGGCTGAGAACAATGAAGTCACCATTTTTAATAGGTGAGTAGTATCCCATTGTGTATATATACCACAGCTTGCTCAGCCTCTCATCTGTTGTTGGACACCTAGGTTGTTTCCAGGTTTTGCCTATTACAAATTGCCAAGAACATATGTGTACACAAATCTTTTTGGATAGGTATGTTGGGTTCTTTAGGATATATCACCAGGAAAGGAATTGCAGGATCGTAGGGTAGATCCACTTCTAGCCTTTTGAGAGTTCTCCAGACTGCTCTCCACAGAGGTTGGACCAATTGACATTCCCACCAGTGTACAGGAGGATTCCTTTGACCCCACAACCTCTCCAGCATTTGTTGCTGCTACCTTTTCAGATGTATGACATTCTCACAGGAGTGAAGTGATATCTCATTGTTGTCTTTGTTTGCATTTCTCTGGCAATCAAAGACTTGAAGCATTTTTTTCATGTGTTTCTCAGCCTTTTGGATCTCTTCTGTCCATGTCCTCTTCCCATTTTTGGATAGGGTTATTTTTTTTCTTTTTTTATTATTTAATAAAGGAGACATTAACAAAATCACAGGATGGGGGGGTACAACTCCACACAATTCCTGCCACCCAATCTCCATATCCCATCCCCTCCCCCACTAGCTTTCCCATTCTCTATCCCTCTGGGAGCATGGACCCAGGGTCCTTCTGGGTTGCAGAAGATGGAAGGTCTGGCTTCTGTAATTGCTTCCCTGCTGAACATGTGTGTTGACTGGTTGATCCATACCCCCAGTCTGCCTCTCTCTTTCCCTAGTAGGGTGGGTTTCTGGGGAAGCAGAGTTCCAGGACACATTGGTGGGGTCTTCAGTGCAGGGAAGCCTGGTGGCACCTGGAACCTGGGGGCTGAAAAGAGAGTTAACATACAAAGCCAAACAAATTGTTGAAGAATCATGGACCCAAAGGATGGAATAGTGGAGATGAAGTGTTGGGGGGTACTCACTGCAAACTCTAGTGTACTACTTACTGTTTTCAGGTATATATTTGCCCTGGTTTATGGATACGTGTGGACATATGCTCTATCTCCTGGAACCTGGTCTATATCTAGGTTTTGGGACTTTTTTTGGAAGTGAACCACCTGGGATGGAGTTAGATAATACTATGAAATGAAAGGTCTCATGAGAGTGATGAAGCTGAAGGGTTGTCCTTACACACCTGAAGTCTCTGGACACAGTCTGAAGTGAAGCATGCTGGGGTGGCACTCTTTGCATTGATTAGGGTGCAATCAGCGGATGCAATATTATTTGATAAGAATTGGGAGAAGCATACAGGAAAGTGGGCCCTACCCTAGGGTCCCAGGGCTGGGGGAAGTTTAGGCTCTACATTGGAAATGTGAGGTTCCTGCTGTCTTAGGGTTCAAGAAGACAATGGATAGTTATTGTTAACATCACATTATTTGGTAATTGGGTTAACTTTGGAAAGTCCCTTTGTTAGACATACAATCAATTTTCCCCCTCTCATATTAATTAAATAGTGATTGATATGACTACAATTTAATAGGTGTGTACATAAACACCATTCCCACCACCAAAAGATTGTGTCCCACCCCCACCTACACCCCCACGCCAGCCGAGAAAGCCACATGTCCATCCT
Source organism: Erinaceus europaeus (assembly GCF_950295315.1). Lineage (NCBI taxonomy): Eukaryota > Metazoa > Chordata > Mammalia > Eulipotyphla > Erinaceidae > Erinaceus > Erinaceus europaeus. Next base: position 76,422,105 of record NC_080171.1, on the reverse strand, counting down.
CCCCCTCACCACAGGGTTTTTCCTTTGGTGCCCTACTTTCAATTTAGTCAGATCCTGCTTTTAGTTTCCCTTTCTGATCTTCTTTCTCAACTTCTGTTGATGAGTGGGATCATCCCATACTCATCTTTATCTTTCTGACTTAGCTCACTTAACATAATTCCTTCTAGCTCTGACCAAGATGGGTCAGAGAAGTTGAGTTCATTGTTCTTGATAGCTGCATAGTATTCCATTGTGTATATATACCACAGCTTTCTCAGCCACTCATCTGTTGTTGGGCACCTGGGTTGCCTCCAGGTTTTACCTATTATGAATTGTGCTGCTATGAACATAGGAGTAAACACATCTTTTTGGTTGGGTGTTATGGAGTCCTTGGGGGTATATCCCCAGGAGAGGAATTACTAGATCATATGGAAGGTCCATGTCTAGCCTTGTGAGAGTTCTCCAGACAGTTCTCCACAGAGGCTGGACCAATTTACATTCCCACTAGCAGTGCAAAAAGATTCCTCTGTCCCCACAGCCTCTCTAGCATTTGTTGCTGGTGTCCTTTTTGATGTATGCCATTCTTAGAGAAATGAGGTGGTATATCAGTATTGTCTTTATTTGCATTTCTCTGACAATTAGCAACCTGGAGCAGTTTTTCATATGTTTGTTAGCCTTTTGGATCTCCTCTGGAGTGAATGTTCTGTTCATATCCTCTGCCCAATTTTGGATGGGGTCATTTGCTTTTTTGGTGTTAAGTTTGCTGAGCTCTTTATATATTTTGGTGATTAGTTTCTTGTCTGATGTATGGCATGTGAAGATCTTCTCCCATTCTGTGAGGGGTCTCTTTGTTTGTGTGATAGTTTCTTTGGCTGTGCAGAAGCTTTTCAATTTAATATAGTCCCATTCGTTTGTTTCTGCTTTAGTCTTCCTTGCAATTGGGTTTGTTTAATCAAAGATGTCCTTTAAGTTTAGGTGGGAAAGTGTTTTACCAATGTTTTCCTCTAAGTATTTGATTGTTTCTGGTCTAACATCCAGGTCTTTAATCCATTTGGAGTTGATGTTTGTCTCTGGTGCGATAAAGTGGTTGAGTTTCATTCTTCTGCATGTTTCAACCCAGTTTTCCCAGCACCATTTATTGAAGAGAACCTCCTTCTTCCATTTAATGCTTTGGGCCCCCTTATCAAAGATGTCCATAGGTGTGGGGGTTTACTTCTGGGCTTTCAATTCTGTTCCATTGGTCTGTGTGCTTATTTTTGTTCCAGTACCATGCTGTTTTGATGATGATGGCTTTTTAATAAAGTTTGAGGTCTGGGAGTGTGATGCCTCCATTTCTATTTCATTTCCTCAAGATGGTTTTGGCAATTCTAGGTGTTTTCTGTTTCCAGGTAAATGATTGTAGTTTTTGTTCTATTTTCTTAAAGAAGTTTGGTGGAACTTTGATGGGTATTGCATTAAATTTGTATATGGCTCTGGGGAGAATATTCATTTTGATGATATTTATTCTTCCTATCCATGAGCATGGGATGTCTTTCCATTTCTTGGTATCAGTTTCAATTTCCTTAAATAGTGACTCATTATTTTCAGTATACAAGTCTTTCACTTCTTTGGTCAGCTTTACTCTTAGTTATTTTATTAATTTTGCTGAAACAGTGAATGGGAGTGATTTCTGGATGTCTTCTTCTTCAGATTTAGTGTTTGCATAAAGAAATGCCATTGATTTTTACACATTGATTTTGTAGCCTAACACCTTGCTATATTGCCTAATAACTTCCAGTAGTTTTCTGCTGGATTCTTTACGTTTTTCTATGTATACTACCATATCATCTGCAAACAGTGAGTGTTTGACTTCTTCCCTTCCAATCTGTATCCCTTTGATTTCTTTCTCTTGACTGATTGCTATGGCAAGAACTTCCAGTACTACGTTGAAGAGTAATGGTGACAGTGGACAGCCCTGTCTGGTCCCTGATCTAAGGGGGAATGCTTTCAGCTTCTGTTCATTGAGTATGATGTTGGCTGTAGGTTTGATATATATGGATTCCACTATCTTGAGGAATTTCCCATCTATTCCCATTTTTTGTAGGGTTTTGAGCATGAACAGGTGTTGGATTTTGTCAAAGGCTTTCTCTGCATCTATTGAGATAATCATGTGGTTTTTGGCTTTGCTTTTATTGATGTGATGAATGACATTGATTGATATATGTATGCTGAAATAACCTTGCATTCCTGGGATAAATCCCACTTGGTCATGATGAATAATCTTTTTGATATGCTGCTGTATCCAGTTGGCCAAGATCTTGTTTAATAATTTGGCATCTATGTTCATCAGAGATATTGGTCTGTAGTTTTCCTTTTTTGTTGTGTATTTGTTTTCTTGTGGCTGAGTTTGGCAAGCTCTATCCAACATGGGCTGAAAACAATGGAATCACCATTTTTAATAGCTGAATAGTATTCCATTGTGTATATACACCACAACTTGTTCAGCCACTCATCTGTTGTTGGACACTTGGGTTGCTTCCAGGTTTTGGCTATTACAAATTGTGCTGCTGTGAACATAGGTATAGATAAATCTTTTTGGATGGGTGTGTTTGGTTCCTTAGGATATATCTCCAGGAGGGAATTGCAGGGTGATAGGGTAGGTCCACTTCTAGCCTTCTGGGAGTTCTCCAGACTGGTCTCCACAGGGATGGGATCAGTTTCATCCCAGAGATTCTGTCAGGCTCTTGGCCATGGTGTGGGCCACCAGATTCAGGATTGTATCACCTTGAGGAACAAAATTAGATTCTTATCAAATAATGGGTTGCTAATCTTAACTAACCAGCAGAACATTGTTTTTTTGTATTTTTAAAATTTATTTATTTTAATGAGATATTAATTAGTTATATATTTATTTTAATGAGAGATTTATAGAACCATTATTCTTTCTCCCCAGCCCTGCCTTCACCTATTTGAGTTAAGAAATTGAAGTTAAGAAATTTGGTTAAGAAATTTACTGGGGCAGGGGTAGATAGCACAATGGTTATGTCAAGAGACTCCCATGTCTAAGGCTCCAGTGTCGCAAATTCAACGTTTCCCACCCTTGAATTGACTGGCATACTATAATGATGACTCTTTAGTCACTGTCAGGCCACCCCATCAGCTGGGGCCTTATTTTGGGGAGTCCTGAGATTCCCAAACAGACATGATGGGCCTAGGCCTAAAATAAATCCCTCTTTCCATTGTTACCAGTCATCTTTATCAGGAACAACAAAATAGACCCCTGTGTGCCCCCCCCCCATAGGATCTTGCCCTCAATTTGGATCAACAATGGTAGAGAATGTTCCATCCTCCAGGATGGACAACATACTCTATGCTACACCCGAGGAAGATGGGTCAATATTGGGGCCGCTTGGAATGTTCCTACTCATGACCACAGAATGTGAGCTCAGATCTACAGGGATGCATAGGTCACATAGGTTCCTAAGCTGAATATGGGCCCCATACCATATCAAATCGATGGGGTTCACAGTCAACAATATTTATACCCCTTTCCCATATTAGGGAGCTACTCTCTTCCCTGATCTAGTTTTCTGGTCCTTTTCCAGCCATGACATCATCTCCCCAGACAATAACTTGGATCCACCTGCATATCAGATTTCAGGCTCCAGGGGGGAAAAAAAAGAAAGAATGAATGAAAGAAAGAGAGAAATGAAAACAAACAAAAAAACTAGTATAGCCACAGACACTTTGGAATATAACTAAAATATGCCTACTTGCTATCTACAAAATGTAGTAACCCCCAACTCTTCATCTGCACTATTCCAGCCTTTACATTCATGATTATTCAACAGTTTGTTTGGCTTTTTATGTTAACTCTCTTTTCAGCCACCAGGTTCCAGATACTAGCATGATACCGACCAGACTTCCCTGGACAACCAACCTCACCAATGTGTCCTGGACCTCTGCTTCCCCAGAGCCCCATCCAACTAAGGAAATAGAGAGGCAGGCTGGGAGGATGGATTGACCTGTCAACACCCATGTTCAGTGGGGAAGCAATTACAGAAGCCAGACCTTCCACCTTCTGCACCCCACAATGACCTTGGGTCCATACTCCCAGAGGGATAAAGAATAGGAAAGCTATCAGGGGAGGGGATGGGATACAGAGTTCTGGTGGTGGGAATTGTGTGGAGTTGTACTCCTCTTATCCTATGGTTTTTTCAGTTTCCTTTTTATAAATAAAAAATAATAATAAAAGAAAAGAAAAAAGAAAAAATTACTCATCTTTTTTTTCTTGTGCTTGATTTTTGGTTTTGTCTTTTTAGTATATCTTGGAGATTTCAAAAAACAATTCTGAAGTAAACAGTTTTTAATGAACAAGATTAGCTCCAAGAGTCTTCAGAATTTAGCGATTTTCATGTATTTGTTGTCTTCTCTCACGCAATGTATGACTTACAGTATTCTCTGCCATCTTGGTGTTTACTAATTTATTTTATAGCCAGAAAGGTGTTTATTCTGAATATTAGGTCCTAGTTCCCTACTTAATATCTGAAGTCCCAATATGCATGTGTGTAACAGAGACAGAGATGAGCAGTGCTGAGGAGCAGATGAGAGGAGCAGAGAGAGCCTGAGAACCCTAGAGCTCAAACACATGTCGGTAATCAGTCAATAACTAGCTGGCACATGTGGAGCTAAATTTAAACACATGTCTTTTGTTTTTTTGTTTTTTAAAAGATCCTTGTTCTGAATGCCAAAGGAAGAGAAGATCTTAAATTTTTTCTTTTTGCTAGTTTGAATTTATAATAGGGTGGTCTTACGAAGCAAAACATAATAAAAGGCATTTATCGGAAACACATTTATGCTTGTAACTGAAGAACAGGGTCATAATGATTTATCTAAAAGTTTTATGGTGTATTATGCAAGGTATTTATTATACAAAGCTTTTGCATATTTCAAACAGGCCTGTTTAATGTAATTTCTACAATGGGGTGCTCAGATGAATCATATTTATTACCCCTGAGGTCCTTTTTTTCCCTTTCATTTGAATAAACCAGGAGGAGGTGATGCTTCTTTATTGTAAAGTGAGAATATGAAATGTTTTGCAGGGAATAAAATCTCAACAGTTTTCTTGCTTTTATCCTGCAGTGGGATGGAACACAAATGTTCTCTGTGAAAGATTTGTTGGCTAGAAAGTCTTGGTAAAACAGTCTTCAAGGATCACAAAGAACATCCAATAGCAGGTTACTTAGCTTTAAAAAAATGTTAACCTCATTAAATAGCTTTTTAAAAAAATTTTAATTGTACTCAGCATTAATTCCTTGACTTCAGCTGATGGAAATTTTTGAAAAGTAGCCATGTAGAACAACCCATTTCTTACTGCAAACATGTTGTTGAGGTTATTGTCCAAAAATTCCTACTAGTCTCCAGTTCATGGAAAGACAGTTTCTTTGTAGCACCTGATACAAGTTTCCCTCACCTGCACTTGGCATTTTTATTCTGATCATGACTTCTTTTGGTTTTACTGATAAGACGTAAATTCACAACTGGTCACCAGCATTGTGCAGACATTATAGTGAGTATATCTGAGTGAATATATCTGTATTGTACATTTATTCAAGTTTAATCCAGTCTTCTGCCTTTATTTCTCATTATTTGATGGTATTATATTATTTTTTACTCCCTGCCAGTTAGCTTTTAGAAAAAGGTATAGTATAAGTAAAAAGTATATATATATCACTTTCCTAGAGTTCTACAATGGACTAAAAACCAAATCTAATTCAAGACAGATCCCTGAGAATCTTTCTTCTCTTTCTCTCATCCTTAGGATTGCAGATGGTATGGCAGTTTATCCCCTGGAAGAAAGCAATGCATCAGAACACACAGCATCTTGTCAAAGAACATGATGAACCTAATGAAATGAGAATGTTAGCTGGTCCTGACAATAGGAACACTGAAACATTCTATCAGTGTATGCTAGCGTGTGTGTGTGTGTGTGTGTGTGTGTGTGTGTGTGTGTGTGTGTGTGTGTGTGTCAGAAGCAGAAAAGGTTTTGAGATCCACTATGAAATCAAGAAAATGGTGACACTCTCACCTAGTACCCCTCCTGACTCTTCTGTTATCATTCATGAAGTCTTTCAGAGCTGAGTCATATTGACAAGTTCAATTCCCCCTAAAAGCACATTCCTCACCTTTGCATGCCAGTCACTTAGGTAAATGAACTCTTTCTTGTGGCACATGTTTCTACTTCTTAACTCCAGCCCTCCTCCTTATTGTTCTTCTTAGCTTGGCTTTTCTTCCTCAGTTTTCTTCTGTTCTTCACAGCCTTCAACACTGATGTGATGCTTTTGTTACACTGTTTTTGGTATTGTTTTTTTGTGTGTGTGTGTGTGTGTGTGTGTGTTTTGAGAGGCCATTACAAATTTACAGAGATAAAAATAACAATATGAATGATGTATTGTGCAAATCTTTTTAAAAGCCTGCAAAAACAGCAGAAAGAAATCAATTAGAATTGCCATGGCAACTACCCACAATTTATATGCAAGAATGAAATAAAATAAGAAAAGTAACAAAATAGAAAAAGCATAAGCGATTGGAATACCACGAAGTGCTTATGAAGTAAGCACTACAGAGTGAAGTCTCATGAAAATAGATTTTGTTAAAGTAAATGAAATATAGCTTAACTCATTACAAACAAGCTAGGTATACATGGTGAAATAAACTATTGTTGATGAAATCTTGATATAATTTATTAGTTAAAAGAAATTTTAGAAAACAAGTTTAGATAGATTGGGACAGTAAATTATAATGTATAATGTGTAATTTGAAAGAATATTTCCCCCCAGGGGAAGATTTCATTACTTCTAAGAATATTTAGAGCCCATCTATTAAATCTGATAGTTAAAGGTAAATTAAATAAGTAGAATTATATAAATGAAAATAGCTGATGGGCAGATAAAGAAAAATAACTGACTAGGAAGGGGAGATAGCATAAAGTTACACACACACACACAAAAAAAAATCTTTCATGTCTGAGGGTCCAAGGCCCCAGGTTTAATTTCCAGCACCACAATAAGCTAGAGCTGAGCAATGTGCTGGATAAAAATAATGATGATAATAACAATAATAACTACTAATAGAGGTCAGAGCAAACAGAATTCTAGGGCATGTGTATTGTAGGTTTCTGCCCTTGCCTTCAAAAGTTAATATAGCCACCCTAGTGAACTAGATCAGTGTTCTCAACCATTTCTGTATCTCTGTATCACCTGGGTCATCCAGATCTATATATTCTTATTTACTGCATTAAATTAGAACATGTTGGAGCAGGTCAGATAATATAGTGCAAAATATAATATAATATGCAAAAGACTCTCCTCTCTAAGGTTCTGTGATCTCAGGTTAGGGCTAAGCCCCAGCACAACCATAAGCCAGAACTCAGAAGTGCTCTAGTGTCTCTCTCTCTCTCTCTCTCTCCCTCTCTCTCTCTCTCTCCCTCTCTCTCCCTCTCTCATAATAAATATATTTTATATATTTCTTCTGACTTATCTTTTGCATAAAGAAATCCCGTAAGTGGATTTATGGGTATTGATTTTATAGCCTGCTACTTTATTGAATTTATTAATGATTTTCAGTAGTTTATTGGCCAATTTACATTCCCACCAGAAGTGTAGGAGGGTTCCTTTGACCCCACAACCTCTCCAACATTTGCTGCTATTACCTTTTCTGACATATGACATTCTCATAGGAGTGAAGTGGTATCTCATTGTTGTCTTTATTTGCATTTCCCTCACAATCAGAGACTTGGAGCATTTTTTCATGTGTTTCGTTACCTTTTGGATCTCTTCTGTGGTGAACATTCTGTCCATGTCCTCACCCCATTTTTGGGTGAGATTATTTGTTTTCTTGTTGTTGAGATTTGTAAATTCTTTTTGTATTCTAGTTATTAGCCTCTTGTCTGATGTATGGCATGTAAAGATCTTCTCCCATTGTGTGAGGGGTCTCTTGGTTTGGGTAGTAGTTGCTTTAGCTGTGCAAAAGCTTTTTAATTTGATTTAGTCCCATAAGTTTAAACTTACCTTAGTCTTCTTTGTAATTGGATTTGTTTCATTGAAGATGTTTTTAAAATTTGTGCAGAAGACTTCTGACAATATTTTCCTCTAAGTATCTGATAGTTTGTGGTCTAACATCCAAGTCCTTGATCCACTTGGAATTTATTTTTGTATTTGGCGAAATATAGTGGTTTAGTTTCATTCATCTGCATGTTTCAACCCATTTTTTTCCAACACCATTTGTTGAAGAGACTCTGCTTTCCCCATTTAATAGTCTGGGCACCTTTGTCAAAGATTAGATGTCCATAGGTGTGGGGGCTTACTTCTGAGCTCTCAATTCTATTCCACTGGTCAGTACATCTATTCATGTTCCAGTACCAAGCAATTTTGATGAAAATAGCCCTATAATACAATTTGAGATCTGGGAGTGTGATGGCTCCGGTTCTGTTCTTTCTTCTCAAGATTGTTTTGGCAATTCTAGGTCTTTACTGGTTCCAGATAAACATTTGCAGCATTTGTTCTATTTTCTTAAAAAATGTGGTTGGGATCTTGATGGGGATAGCATTAAGTTTGTTTATGGCTCTGGGTAGTATATTCATTTTGATGATGTTAATTCTCCCAACCCATGAACAATGAATATCTTCCCACTTCTTTGTGTCTTTTTCAACTTCCTTGAGTAGTGACTCATAATTTTCAGTATACAAGTCTTTCACTTCTTTGGTTAGGTTTATTTCTAGATATTTTATTGTTTTTGTTACTATAGTAAAAACAATTGATTTCTGGATTTCAGTTTCTTCTAACTTACTATTTACATAGAGCTGATTTTGAATGTTAATTCTGTAGCCAAATACCTTACTGTATTGCCTGATGATATCCAAAAGCTTCTTGCTGGATTCCTTAGGTTTTTCTATGTATAGTACCATGTCATCTGCAGAGGAGAGTTTGACTTCTTCTCTTCCAATTTGTATGCCTTAATTCCTTGCTCCTGCCTGATTGCAATGGCAAAAACTTCCAACAATATGTTGAATAATAATGGCGATAGTGGGCAGCTCTGTCTAGTACCTGATCGGAGGGGAAATACTTCCAGTTTTTCACCATTGAGTATGATGTTGGCTGTAGGTATGCTATATATAGACTCCACCATCTTCAGGAATTTTCCATGTATTCCCCTTTTTTGTAGTGTTTTGATCATAAAGGGATGTAGAGTTTTGTCAAAGGCTTTCTCTGTATCTATTGATATGACCATGTGGTTTTTGGTCTTGCTATTGTTGATGTGATGATTCATGTTGATTGGTTTATGTATATTAAACCAACCTTGCATGTCTGGGATAAAACCCACTTGGTCATAATGAACAATCTTTTTAATATACTGCTGTATCCAGTTGGCTAGAATTTTGTTCAATATTTTAGCATCTATCTTCATCAGAGATATTGGTCTGTAGTTTTCCTTTTTGGTTGTGTCCCTGTCTGCTTTTGGTATCAGAGTGATGTTGACTTCATAGAAGCTGGGAGGGAGTATTCCAGTGTCTTCAATCTTCTGGAAGACTTTTAAAAGTAGAGGTATTAGTTCCTCTTTGAAGGTTTTGTAGAATTCATTTGTAAAACCATCTGGTCCAGGACTTTTATTTTTGGGAAGATTTTTGATAACTGTTTCAATTTCATTAGCTGTGATGGGCCTGCTCATGTTATCTACTTCCTCTTTACTTAGTTTTGAAAGTTGGTAGTTATCTAGGAAATCATCCATTTCTTCCAGGTTCTATAGTTTGGTGGCATATAGTTGTTGACAGAAGCCTTGCATGATATGTTGAATTTCTGCAGTGTCTGTTGTGGTATCTCCTCTTTCATTTACTATCCAATTTATTTGGGTCTTCTCCCTTTTTTGTTTTGTGAGTCTGGCTATAGGTTTGTTGATTTTTTCCATTCTTTCAAAGAACCAACATTTACTTTCATTGATCTTTTGTATGGTTTTCTTATATTTCAATGTTATTTATTTCTGCCCTAACTTTAGTGATTTCTGACCTTCTGGTTGCTTTATGGTTCCTTTGTTCTTCTTCTTCTAGGTCTTTAAGATGTGTAATCAGGCTGTTTATTTGTGCTTTTTCTTGTTTCCTAATGTGTGCTTGTATGGCTATGAATTCCCTCTCAGTACTGCCTTAGCAGTGTCCCAAATATTTTGATAGCTTGTGTCTTCATTTTCATTGAACTCTCAAAATATTTTAATTTCTTTATTTCCTCTTTGACCTAGTATTGTTAAGTAGTATACTGTTGAGCTTCCACATTTTGGGACTATTACTAATCTTTTGTTGATTATTAGGTGTTAGTTTCATTCCACTGTAGTCTGAGAAGATGCTTGGGATGATTTCAATGCTCTTGAATTTGCTGATGCTGTCTTTGTGGCCTAACATATGGGCGATCCTTGAGAATGACCCATGTGGATTTGAGTAAAATGTGTATTCCAGTGTCTTGGGATCAATGAATATGAAAATATCCAGTAGTTCTAGTTTATCTATCTTCTCATTTAGGACCCCAATGTCTTTATTGATTTTCTGCCTGGATTAACTGTCAAGTTAAGACAGTGGGGTGTTGAAGTCCTCTACTATGACTATGTTGCTGTTAATATATTGCTGTAGCTCTTTCAGTAGATGTTTGATGTATTTATAGGGCTTCTCATTCTGTGCATAAATGTTAATAATTGTTAAGTCCTCCTGATTGACTGATCCTCTGAGCATTAAGTAATGTCCACCCCTATCATTTTTAATTGTATTTATTTTAAAGTCTGTCGGGTATGAGAATAGCTGTTCCTGCACTTTTTTGTGGGCCATTGGTTTGTATGATAGTTTTCCATCTTTTCACTTTGAGTCTGTGTTTGTCTTGTTGAGTTAGGTGGGTTTCTTGTAGATAGCATATTCTTGGGTTGTGTTTTCTGATCCATCTTCCTACTCTATGTCTTTTAATAGGTGAATTCAGGCCATTGACATTTATTGATATCAAAGATTGTAGACATTTTAATGCCATTCTTATAGAGTTTTAGAGTGTTCTGATATATGGCCTATTTATGGTGGTCTGACTGTTTATAGGAGACCTTTCAGAAACTTCTTTCAGGGCAGGCTTGGTGATAGTTGATTCCTTCAACTGTTGCTTGTCTGAGAAGGTTTTTATGCCTCCTTCTAGTCTGAATGACAGTCTAGCAGGATACAGTATTCTTCGTTGAAAGCCTTTCTCTCATTGGACATTCAATAGATATCTTGCCATTCTCTTCTGGCCTGTAGTGTTTGTGTGGCGAAGTCTACTGCTAATCTTATGGGTTTTCCTCTGTAGGTGACTCTTTGTTTTTCTCTTGCAGCCTTCAGGATCCTTTCTTTATCCTTATTCCTTTCCATTCTAAATATGATGTGTCTTGGTGTCTTTAAGTCTGGATTAATTCTGTTTGGGACCCTCTGGGCATCTTAAACCTTTATGTCTTTGATGTTGTCTAGACTAGAGAAGTTGTCAGCTATTATGTCCTGAAGAATGCTTTCTTCCCTTCTCTCTGTTTCTTCCTCTGGAAAGTCAATAATGCGTATATTATTTCTTTTGAAATCACCCCATATGTTCTTGTTTTCAGTATCTCTTAATCTCTTTTTGAAATCTCTTACTTCTTTTGTAGTTGTCTCTAATTCATCCTTGATCTTGCTAATTCTGTGTTCAGCCTCTTTTATTTTATTCTATCTCCCTTCTACTGTTTTCTGTAATTCATTTGTTTTGTTACCCTGTTCTGATACTGTTTTAGATTGTTCAGTTAGTTTGTTTTCTTAGCTCAGCTATTTCAGCTTTCAGATCGCTAATAACCTTGAGATAACTAATGTTTTCTTCCAGAGTCTCATTTGTTGTTCCTTTATGTCTGATTAAAATTCTTTCAAACTCTTTACTCACTCCTGTAACTATTTCCTTATCTAGTGTGTGGATGTTGACCTCATTATTTTGTGCTTCAACCTTTTGTGGGATTTTAGCTGGATTCTTGTCCTAGTTCATTTCTCCAATATTTCTTCTTGTTGGTTTAACCACTCTATATAGTATGTTATGAGGTCCTTTTCTCAGTACTTTTCAAATTACTGATCACTCTTGTCTAGATTGACTTATGTCTAGTTAGATACTTAAAGAGTTCACAGTTGTGGAAATTAAGTTGTTTCAATATTATTTCAATCCCTTAGTTGGAGCACAGAGGCTGTTAAAAGCCTCTTTTGCTATTTTTCTTCCTTGTAGGCTATGGGTGCCTCAGGGCTTTTAAGCTTTAAGTAGGCTTCTTAACTTAATCACTCACTCCTAACTAAGAGATAAAGCAGTGTGAGAGATAGCACAGTGGTTATGCAAAGAGACTCTCAGACCCCAAGGATCTAAAGCTCTAGCTCAATTCAGCTTCTCTGCCAAGCTGGGCAGCACTGCTGGGCCCTGTGTATTTCTAAATAAGTCCCATTTATAGTCTGTATGTTCAAGGGAATTATTAATCATGTTCTCATCAGGAGAACAATGTAGAAAGGCTCCCACTATACAGTCCCACTGCTAGGCTACTGAGGTATAGCTGTTCTCCTGAGTTTCCTGGTCAGTTCTCTGTTCCCAGATGTCAGCACAGGGCCTCCCCCATGCTGGTCCAGCCTCTGAGGGCAGTAGCAATGGAGACTCACAGTTACATTTGGTGAGTCTTAGGGGAGTCTTCTCCTCCCTTTAGCAGTCTTTTTGTTGGTAAAGCAGACTGGAGGTGGTGCCTCAACTGGTAAACTGCCACACTGTTACCAGCTGCTCAATCTCTTCTTAGGTTCCTCCCTGTCCAAGACCCACACATGTTTGCACTCACTGGTGGTTTGGTGGGTTCCTGAATCATTCTAAACCTGCCTTGTTGTGGTCCCAGGTGGTCTCCTTTGGTATTCCTAGTTGACTTGGTAGAGACACTTTTTAATGTTTTGTTGGTTTTATTTTAGTGAGAGAGATACAAACAGAAAGATCAGACTGCTGCTCAGCTCTTGTTTTTGATGGTGCTTGACACTGAACCTGTGACCTCAGAGTCTCAAGAATGAAAATATTTTTGCAAAAACATTATACTATTTTCCCAGCCAATTTAATACCTTTTTAAAAAAAAAATTATTTATAAGAAGGAAACACTGAGAAAAGCCATAGGATAAGAGGGTTACAACTTCACATAATTTCCACCATCAGAACTCTGTATCGCATCCCCTCCCCTGATAGCTTTACTATTCTTAGTCCCTCTGGGAGTATTGACCCAAGGTCATTGTGGGATGCAGAATTTGGAAGGTCTGGCTTCTGTAATTGCTTCCCCACTGAACATGGGCATTTGGCAAGCTGATCCATATTCCCAACCTGCCTGTCTCTTTTCCTAGTGAGGCAGGGCTCAGGAAAAACAGAGGTCCAGGACACATTGGTTGGACTGTCTGTCCAGGGAAGTCTGGTTGGCAACATGTTAGCACCTAGAACCTGGTGGCTGAAAGAAGAGTTAACATACAAAGCGAAACAAATTGTTGACTAATCATGAACCTAAAGGCTGTAATAGTGCAGATGAAGATTTGGGGGGTCTCCATTTTGTAGCTAGTCAGTAGGCATATTTTAGTTATAGTCCAAAGGGCTCATGACTTATACTAGTGTTTTTTTTTTTTTCCCCTGAGCCTGAAATCTGATATGCAGGTGGATCCAAGTTATTGTCTGGGGAGATGGTGTCATGGTTAGAAAAAGGACCAGAAAGCTGGATCAGGGAAGAGAGTAGCTCCCAAATATGGGAAAGGGGTATAAATATTGTTGACTGTAAAACCCATGGATTTGATCTGATCTGGGGCCCATATTCAGCTTAAGAGCCTATGTGACCTCTGCATCCCCGTAGATCTGAGCTCACATTCTGTAGTCATGAGTAGGAACATTCTAAGCTGCCCCAGTTTCAGAACCCATCTTCCTCAGGTAGAAGATAGAATATGTTGTCCAGCTTCCCTTCGGAGGATGGAGCATTCTTTACCGTTGTTGATCCAAGTTGAGGACAATATCATATGGACCCACAAAGGGGTCTATTTTGTTGTTCCTTATAGAGATGACTGGTAATATTAGGGAGAGGGATTTATTTGAGGTCTAGGCCTATCATGTCCTTTTGGGAATCTCAGGACTTCCTGACTAGGGCCTAGCTGATGGGGTGTCCTAATAGTGACTAAAGAGTCATTGTTTCCCTTTTGGTACCACTACTTTAGCCTTTAAGTTTTAAAAGTTCATTTTTGTTTTAATTAATGTGTATGTTTTTTTATGTATCACATGTATCATGTATGAATGAAGTTACATGGTGTAAATTATATTTTAGTAGAGTTGGTAATCTTTCTAATGACATTAGATACTTTCCTCAGTGTGTTGGCTGCTAGGGTTATCACTGAGGCTCTGTACCTGCCCAAATTCACTATTCCCTGTGGGCCATTTTTCTCTATCTTTCCTGTAAATACAGGTGGGGGGAAAGGAGGGAGAGAGACAGAGAAAGGGAGGTACCTGCAGCTCTGCTCCATACCTTATAAAGCTTCCTTCCTGAAGGTGGAGACTGAGACTTGAACCTGAGTCATGGTAACATATGTGCAGTGTGTGCCACAGCCACTCCTCCACTCCCAATTTCAATTTTAGTTTTATTTTCTTTATTATTTTTTATTGCCACCAGGGTTTCACTCAGTGCCAGGACTACAAATCCACTGCTTGTGGCCATTTTTTTTCTTTCCATTTTATTTGATAGGACAGACAGAAACTGAGAAGGAAGGGAGAAATAGAAAGAAAGAAAGAAAGAAAGAAAGAAAGAAAGAAAGAAAGAAAGAAAGAAAGAGATACCTGCAGACCTGCTTCACATTTAGATTCAGTGCCTCCCATGTGCTAAAGTTTCCTGTAATCTCTGTCCAGTTGCTGGAGAAAAAGGCTGCTTCATGGGAATAGAGAGTTGAATGTAATCTGTACTTCCGTTCTATCACTTAAGCCA